>NC_091131.1:145225738-145844738 GCF_040183065.1 Periplaneta americana
ATAAATAAGTAAATACATAAGTAAGTAAATAAGTAAATAAATAAATGAATAAATAAATAAATATATATATGAATAAATAAAATAATTAAGTAATTAAATGAATAAGTAAAAAAGTAAGTACATAAATAAATAATAAAATGTATATAAATAAATAAATATGTAAATAAATAAATAAGTCAGTAAATAAATATTTAAGTAAATAAATGAATAATTAAATAAATAATTAAATAAGCAAATAAATCAGTAAATAATTAAGAACATGATTAAATAATTAAATGAATTAATAACTGAGTAAATAAATAAACAATAAGTTAAAAATAAATAAATAAATAAAGTAAATTTGTAAACAAGTAGTAAATAAGTAATTAAATGATTAAATAAATAAATAAGTAGAAAACTAAATATATTAATACATAAATAAGTAAATAAATGAATAAGTAAGAAAGTAAGTAGCTAAATGTATAAATAAGTAAATAAATAAATAATTAAGTGAGTAAATAAATAAATAAGTGATTGAGGAAATGAGTAAATAAATAGGTAAATAAATAAATGATCAAATAAATAAATAAGTAAAGAAATAAATAATTTACACAAATAAAATAAAATAAATAAATAAGTAAATATGTCAGTAAATAAATAAATAAGTAATTCAGTAAATAACTAAATAAATAAATAGTTTAAATAAAATAAATAGATTAAGTAGATAATTTAAATAAAAATATAAATAAATAAATAAATAAATAAATAAATTATATAAATTAAATAAATAAATATATAAATAAATGAATAAGTAAATCAGTAAGTAAATAAATAAATAAATTGAGTAAATTAAATTAAATAAGTAAATAATTATGTAAATAAGTAAATAATTGAATTAATGATAAATAAATGAAATAAATAAAATTAAATAAATATGTGAAATTAATAAGTTAAATAAATATATAAATAAGTAAGTAAACAAATAAATTAATTAAATAAATTAAGTAGATAAATAAATTAGTAAATAAATATTAAAATAAATCCATGAATAAATAGATAAATGAGTAAATAAGTAAATAAATAATTAAGTAAATAAGCAAATAAATAATAAATAATTAAATAATTTAAGAAATTAATTAGATAAATAAATAAATGAATAATTTATTTAATTAATTAATGGAATTAAAATAAATAAATGAATAAATACATAAATAAGAAAAAATAAGTAAATATAATAAATGAATTAATTAAACAAATTAATTAATTAATTAATTTGAATTAAATATATATACAAGTAAGTAAATAAGTAATTAAATAAATATACAAGTAAATAATTAGGCAAGTAATTAAATAAATAATTAATTATATAAATCAATAATTAAATAAATAATTAAGTAAATAAATAAGTAAGTAAATAAATAAATAAACAATAAATGAATAAAATAAATACTGATGAAGGTGTAGCAAGGTATATATATCTAAATTTATAAAATATATTGGGAAAAAGAAGGATAATGATTTCAATGTTAAATCTAGGGTACACACACACACACACACACACACACACACACACACAAATTGATATTGCTTTCGCACAAGAACCGAACATTATCAACAATAAGTTTGCAGCGATCCCTAAATTCCTCAAAGTATACTCCTCTGGAGAAGGAAGAAATAGGTAATCTGTATTTGTAAATTCTAAAAGGACGGACGTGCTAGTCATAAATCAATTGTCAGATGAAGACTGCACAGTGATAGAAATAAAAAAACGAATCCCAAAGATGTATGCTGTTTCTGCATATTTCGACATAGAAAAAGATATTAATGGAGACTTAAGAAAAATGGAAAATATAACTATTTACACCACAGGACATAAACTAATAATCACAATTGACTCAAATGCTAGGAGCACGATGTGGTGTGACAGACTGTCTAACCAACGAGGGAAAAGTCTAGAGGAATTTATAAAGGCAAATAATGAAGAGACGACAACTCCAACATTTGAAACAGATAGAGGTAGTAGTCGCATCGATCTCACTATATCAAATTACAATATAGTGCAATTCGTAACAGATTGGAGCTGTGGTTTCTTGGAAAGCTGTTCTGAACACGCGCTAATCTCTTTCAAGGTTGGAAGAGAGAAACAAACCAACAAGCAGATATTCACTGCAAAACGATATATAGTGAAGAATGAAATATATGAAATATTTGAAAACGCACACTTGCTAATCTAGCCAAAAACATTAAATGTAGAAATAATACAATAGACATGGAAGAGATAGATAAAGAGATCAGCAGCAAGGTAAGCTCCTCACACAGCCCCGAAAAAGAAACTAAACTCATTCATTCGTGCATAGAGGCGGCATGCAATAAAGCATTCTACATATCGTCGGACAAGAAATCTTCAAGGAAAGGCTAAACAGTACCGTGGTGGACTGACCAACTACAACTATTAAGGAAAAAAGTCAACGCACTGAGGAGGAGATATCAGAGGACTACCAACAACACGCAACTCAGGCAAGAGAGAAGAATTGCATACACACAGGTTAAACGACAGTATAAAACACAGCTCCAACATGAAAAATTCAGTTCGTGGAAAAAGTATTGCACTCTTCTGGAAGGGCAAACCCGTGGAATTCGGCTCACAAATTGGCGAATGGAAGATTAAGGAACCAAACAAGCTTAACAACGCTTAAAAAATCAGACAGAACTTACACCAAAGATATACAAGAAACAATCACACACATGCTTAATTATTTGACACCTGAAGACGACAAGGAGAGCGACAACAAACAGCACCAGCAGATTAGAAGGGAAATAAAGAGTCAATTACAAACATCGGACGACAAAGAATTTACACAGGAAGAAATACTAACAGTTATACAGAAATTTAATCATGCAAAAGCACCAGGGGAAGATGGAATTACTAGTGACATCATATTGTGAGCTTTCACGAAGATCCCTAAATCATTAACTGCAATGTACAACTTGTGCTTGAAACAAGGACATTTCCCAAAGCTGGGAAAAGAAGAGAGTCAAGAAGCCACGAATTTCAGACCTATAAGTCTTCTCAACATTGAAGGAAAAATTTTAGGACAACTAATGATATACAGAATAAATCACCACATGTACTCAAATAACCTATTAAACTCAAACCAGTATGGATTCACTCCGCAGAAGGATACTGTGGACGCTGCTATGGCCGTTAAAAACTTCATACAGAAAAATCTCAATCAAAAGAAGACCATCATTATAACGAGTCTAGATGTAAAGGGAGTTTTTAATGCTGCATGATGGCCGGGGATACTCCACAATCTAAAAACACTGCAGTGCTCAAGGAATTTGTATAGCCTCGTTACATAGTCCTAACCACAGGCGACAATATGGAAGAAGCTGAAATGTATGCCAACACAGACGTGAAAAAAATTGGAGACTGGTCGGAACAAAATAAAATACAATTCAATGAAGTCAAGTCCAAAGTTCTGCTAGTAACTAGGAAGATTAGAGAACAATTAGTATTTACGTACTTAAACAACAAAACACAGGAACAAGTTCAGGAAATCAAGTATCTTGGGATAATACTGTATTTGACAGTAAATTACTCTTCAATAAACACATCCAATATGTCAGTGACAGATGCATTACACTAATCAATGTACTCGCAAAATCTGCAAACCTTAACTCGAGACTGGGTCATCAAGCCCTCAAAACAATCTATAAAGGGGCTATACTCCCAATGCGCTAGTGTTGCAAGATAGTATCTGGAAACACAAAAATATTACTAAATACAAAAGAGTACAGAGACTCATGAACATATAGATTTCCAAATCCTACAGAACTATTTCTTATGAAGCTTCATGTATAGTAGCCGGACTCACAGCAATAGACATAATAATAGAGGAGAGAATGGAAATCTACAAGACAATGCATAACGAGAGTGAAACACTTTCACAAATTGAGACCGCCCCAGAACTGGAAAACTGGAAGTACCCAGCGGAAAGAGTAAAGAGTCGGAAGAAAATAAAGATAACCCGATAGAAATTTATACAGATGGAAGCAAGATTGATGGAAAAGTCGGTGCTGCTAAGGTCGTCTTTCAAAATGGAAATGTACTTCACAGACTGAAGTTCAAACTGCACAACGAATGTTCAAATAACCAAGCTCAACAAATAGACATTTTGCAATCGCTTCACACACTCCAAGAAAATCCAGAAAACAGAATCACTGAAAGAAGGGCAGTAGTATACACTGACAGCCAAATAACCATAGATCTCTTAAAAAACGACCAGAACCGAAATGTAGTAATACACGATATTAAACGAAAATACAAACAGCTTGAAGACGATAGATGGACGATTCACATAATATGGATGAAGGCTCACATAGGAATCTACGGAAATGAACTGGCAGATGAACTCGCTAAGGAGGCAGCAAAACAAGACAATCTACAAATTATATACACGAAGATACCGAGAAAGGAAATAATACACCGCATAATAGTAGAGAGCACAGAAGAGTGGCAACTGCAATGGAATCTGAAAACAAAAGGAGAACAAACCAAGCAGTTCTTTCCAATCACCAATGATAGGTTAAAAACAAACATCAGGCCCACACCAAACTTCACTGCAATAGTCACAGGACACAGCAAAACAAGATCATATCTCCACCGCTTCAAGATAGTAAATTCTCCAATGTGACACTGCAACAGAGGGAACCAGACAGTGGATCACAAATGTCATGCTGTTAAAACAATGAATTAAAAAAAACACATACCACACAACCACCCGCCCACTCGCCCACCCAACCAACCGCCCGCCCACCAACCCAACCGCCCGCCCACCAACCCACCCTCCCGCCCACCCGCCCACCCACCCGCCCGCCCGCCCAACCACCTACATGCCCA
The DNA here is from genome assembly GCF_040183065.1 of Periplaneta americana. Taxonomy (NCBI): domain Eukaryota; kingdom Metazoa; phylum Arthropoda; class Insecta; order Blattodea; family Blattidae; genus Periplaneta; species Periplaneta americana. Next base: position 145,230,621 of record NC_091131.1, read on the forward strand.
CCCAACCACCGTCCCGCCCGCCTGCCCACCCACCCACCCAACCACCCGCCCGCCCACTTACCCGCCAGGCCACCCATCCACTCATACACCCGCCCATCCACCCACCCACCAACCCAAACAAACACCCACCCAATCATCCACCCACATCCCCACCTACACACACCCACCCAAACACATACAAACACACCCAACCACCTACTCACGCACTCACCCACCCAGACACCTACCCACCTACCCACCCACCTACCCACATCATGACCCACCCACCCAACCACCCACCCACCAAACCACCCACCCACCAAACTTCCCACCGAGACATCCATCCACCCACACACCCACACACCTACCCACCAACCCACCCACCAACACACCCACCAACCAACCAATCTGCCCACCAACCCACCCGCCCACCCACCTACCTTCCCACACACATTCCTTAATCTTCTGTCTTGCTGTACATTGGCTTCATTCTTTGACCTACTTTCTTGCTGTACGTTGGCTTCATTCCTTGACATTCTTTCTTCCTGTACGTTGGCTTCATTCCTTGGCCTTCTTTCTTCCTGTAAGTTGGCTTCATTCCTAGACCTTTCTTCCTGTACGTTGGCTTCATTCATTGGCCTTCTTTCTTCCTGTAAGTTGGCTTCATTTCTAGACCTTCCTTCCTGTACGTTGGCTTCATTCCTTGACATTCTTTCTTCCTGTACGTTGGCTTCATTCCTTGACCTTCTTTCTTCCTGTACGTTGGCTTCATTCCTAGACCTTTCTTCATGTACGTTGGCTTCATTCCTTGACCTTCTTTCTTCCTGTACGTTGGCTTCATTCCTTGACCTTCTTTCTTCCTGTACGTTGGCTTCATTCCTTGACCTTCTTTCTTCCTGTACGTTGGCTTCATTCCCTGACCTTCTTTCTTCCTGTACGTTGTTGCCTTCATTCCTTGACCTTCTTTCTTCCTGTACGTTGGCTTCATTCCTTGACCTTCTTTCTTCCTGTACGTTGGCTTCATTCCTTGACCTTCTTTCTTCCTGTACGTTGGCTTCATTCCTTGACCTTCTTTCTTCCTGTACGGTGGCTTCATTCCTTGACCTTCTTTCTTCCTGTACGTTGGCTTCATTCCTTGACCTTCTTTCTTCCTGTACGTTGGCTTCATTCCTTGACCTTCTTTCTTCCTGTACGTTGGCTTCATTCCTTGACCTTCTTTCTTCCTGTACGTTGGCTTTATTCCTTGACCTTCTTTCTTCCTGTACGTTGGCTTCATTCCTTGACCTTCTTTCTTCCTGTACGTTAGCTTTATTCCTTGACCTTCTTTCTTCCTCTACGTTGGCTTCATTCCTTGACCTTCTTTCTTCCTCTACGTTGGCTTCATTCCTTGCCCTTCTTTCTTCCCGTACGTTGGCTTCATTCCTAGACCTTTCTTCCTGTACGTTGGCTTCATTCCTTGACCTTCTTTCTTCCTGTACGTTGGCTTCATTCCTTGACCTTCTTTCTTCCTTTACCTTGACTTGGGCCATGACATGTCCTTCCCCAGTATCCCCCTCCCGGACATCCGATTGGGGGGATAGTTTACGTCCGGAATTTTTTACCAGGGAAAGACTCATCATGCCATTTTTTGAACTTATATCGTCTTGGGATGTAAAAATGCGGCAGCTTCCCATTGCTGTCCGCACACCACTCTCTCTTTCGCATCTTAAAAGATCCCAGGGGGCCCCAGCGTGGAGGTGAGGAGAGTGGATTTGACTAATTAGGCACTCCAGACTTCACCGAAATTCACCGCAAGTGTCAAATATCAGTTCCATCAGGGTTTTTGACCCGATCAGAGACCGGGAAATCCCAATTAACCTTTGCCCCCCCTTTTTGAGTCTAAAGCATTATGAAGGTCATCAATGTGAAAAGGCCAACTAAGATCCATATCGAACATGACACCAAGAAATGTAGTCTACGAGGATGATTTAATATTAATGTTATGTCATTGAAATACTAGATATGTAAAATTAACATTATTACTAAAAGTTAACATGATGTGTGTCTACATTAATAATTAGAACGACACCATTTTTAATTTCACAAATACAGTTAATTAATTTTCAGTGTACACACTGTCTACATGCTGTACAGTAACAAGATGAAGTGATTTTTTTTTTCCATATCTGTATATACTCGTAGTTCTGTGGTTGATACTTTTGTACGCTGTTTGGAACTGCGGTGTTGCCTAAACCCCAAAAGACACAAAACCCTATATGTAAGAACATACTGTTTCATCGTCGTTAAAATCTACATATTTTCACACATTCGACCATGCAAGCTATTAAAAAATCGCTTCAAACTAATGTCAAGAATTAAGGAGAATTGCCTGTTCAAGACTTCATGAAAATACAATACATTCACATGAACATTCCCAAAGCAAAAGCCTTAAATTTCTAGAGGTAAATGATCTTAAACCCTCAGTTTCTTACTACTCTAATGCAGACCAGGAATATTGATGGAGTAATAGTTCATGCTAATTCAATTATGTGATCTAAAAACGAAGATGAAAGCTGCAAGGTCTTACCTTGTTGGCGAAACGCTTAATACACCACCATTAATTCCGTTTGGTATCTCATTCCTTTATCTGGTATCCTGCTGTAACCAGATTTTCGGCTGTGTTAGTTGCAGGGTCCCACTCAATGGGCTGCATGAATCATTTAAAGTTCCCTTTCTTTAAAAATTTTCTCTGTCGCAGGAAGGCTACAAGAGATGTCTGTGTAGGCCTACAATAATGCAAGAAACTTAATTGAATTACATGTAGATTCCTGGAATAATTTCGAAATTTCTAAAAGACTTATAAAGCCGCGTAAAATTTGCGGAACACTTGGAATTTAATTTAACATAGCTAATGATAACCGGCGTAGATGGAGTAGGGAAAGGGATTCGTGTGTTGTGGATGTGAGTTTGATTACACTCTGACTGATTGATTATATGTGCACATATTTTCTCTTTCCACACTCTCGGAGGCAGTGCCGAAAATGCAGTACACAGTGCAGCAAGCATTTCCAAACACCTCTATGTACCTGACTTAAAAACCAATCACCGTCTTTTCTCTGTTGGCATGGCAGCAGTCTGACTGTCGAGTGCGTGATATTGTTGTTTTACGTGTGCAGAGTGTGTGAATCTGTTCGTAAGCCTCCTGCAAAATTATTCCAAGTAGTAGAATCCTAACAGAACACGGTAACTTTCCCACTCACAAGGGACCACGTGAAGACAAAACTGGACATGGTACTGTCGAAATACCTTGGTTACAGCACTGTGCCCAATGTAGAAAATAACGAGCAAATGAGGCGTGCTTGAACCTGAATCTTACAATATCACAATTTGTACACAAACATTTTGTCAGTAACTTCACGTGATGTTAAACGATAAGTTTTAGCATTGAAAAATCTCCTTTTAAGTAGCAAATTACGACAACAGATAAGCATCAAACGCTGTTGGCTGTGTTTTGTAACCAGATAAAATAAGGTAAACAAAGAAATGAAGCGCACATATTGGATCTTGGTACAAAATGCCTGGCATATCGTTCTCATTTTTTACAATAGTAGTAAACTCTAGTTAAATTGGATTTTGCTTGTTTTTGCAAATGTCTTGTTTTATTATGCACATTTAGAGACTTTGTGTTTAAATCCTGGGCTTGCTTATGAGTGTATGTTTGGGAAGTTTCTCCAGGCGGAATATCAATTTAAAGGACCATAACTCGACTCCTTTTAAACCCTAGTTCATCCTTCACATCACTTCTCATCTACCGAGCTAGGTCTTTCACCTCTCCGTTAGTATCGCACCTGGCTAAACAAGCTTTCTGTGGGTATGACAGTGACCCACGTCAATGTGGTAAAAGCTGGAAAAACACAAGTAATATATAACTTGTTCCAAGGTAACCGCAAATTTCATAATCCCAATGTAAATGTGAAATAATAATCAGCTCCAAATAAAGTAAAATTGAAAATCAACATGCTCTTATGTGTATCATTTAAAATCCTTGATTCGCGTCAGGAAGAAGGGAGTTAGACTTGTGACACTTCTTTTGTGCACTGGGCCGATATCAGAGCGGTGGGGATTTGCCTCGCTACATCTTCAAAAATATATCACATACATTATCCTACCTATCGAAGGTGAAGGCCTGCCTAGCCAGGATACAACAAAGTGCCGCTCGCTTGTTGCGGCCCTATACTGTACCATCTGCACACGCACTTACACACTCTACTGTTACCGCACATTAAGTTCATTTAACATGTACAGCATTACAGCGTCACTTCGTAGCAATGCCGCATTGTGTCTTTGGTCCAGGGAAAATATAATGCGTTGTTGTAACGAAATGGCGTGAGTGTGTTTTTCATAATGACGAGTATTTTCCGTAGACCAAAAATACAAAAGGGATTTCCTAAGAAATAGAAGTGATGTACTACGTATTTACCAATTTAACTTTTTACTTTTCGAAACATCAATCAACCACCACTACTAAAAGACTTGATCGACAGCTTTAACGTTTCCTTGCGCTTTAGGATTTAGGTTTAAACATAAGCGCAGCTTTGGCTACTACCGACCCGCGGCTATAAAGCATTCAGTATTGTTAATGAAAAGTGAAATTGAATAAAAAATTGTAAGATAAATATTACTACTGGGAAACGAACTAACTTATTAATGTGTAGGGCCCGGATTTTTAGGTTTTTAAAAAGACCATTTTAGGTTCTTGGAATAGGTGAAATATGCTTTTTTTTTTTTTAGGTTTTATGTCCAACCTGTGAAAGGGGTCGCAAAAAGTGCCAGATCGTTAAAAATGTATCCTTACAGTTATTCTTAAAAAATAAGTATACATTTATTAAGGCAACCTAGGCCACGAAACTGACCTTTCGAAGAACCAAACTATTTGTCAAAATTTATAACACTCGAAATTTTTGTTCGTTCCTCTTTAACATTAGTTGTAGTTTGAATAAATTATTGCAACAATAAGCATTTTAAATAATATAATTTGCCTTGATATAACTACATAAACTTCAATGTTCAATAGATAAAAGTACAGTACAGATACTACTTTTGAATTATATTTGTTAAAACGTTATCATCAATTATTTTAAAATGTAACAAACAAGCAAAACAATATTATCTACTGGTACTCTTCCTGGTTTCAATATATAACCAAATACTTTCAAGATTCCCGACTAAGAATTTTTTTCTATTATCTCTCAAAATACATTTGAAGGAAGAAATGGCTCTTTTGATAGCACATGACGTCATAGGTGCAAATTTCATAGCTGCCACTGTAGCAGCTACCCACTGTAACTGACAATTGAAGCTTTTACTCTGGAGAATGGAGCACACATTTTTCATTTTTTTAAATACTGGATTCCTATGCAATAGTTTCTTCGTTTTAAAGTCACGGCTTCACCCACGGTACTAGTTTCTGTAGAAGCGAGTCAGTGACAGCAATTGCATCATCTAGTTGTAGCGACGAAGATTCCAAGTACTCAGTATATTTTTGGAAGATCACTGAAATGTGCCTTGAGGAAAGTAAGGGAGCCATAGATGTTGTCACTGCTAAGTACTGATTTTGCCTTACGGATTAACCCAGATAAGCCCAAAAATTTTTTTGTGATAAAAATACAGTAGCACATTAGTTACTCTCAAAAATCGGTTAAATGATGTTGAAATAAACTGAAACAAGGAACTATGTTTTCTAAAGCTAACAGATACTACCAACATTATCGCACAACTTATAAAATGTCCCTAACACCAACAATGACATAATATCCGAAGGCACTGCAACTGTCCTTAAAAAAGGACGGTGGGAAAATCTGGGGTAAGGCAGCCTCCTCCACGTCGAGGGTATTCTCTCTCTCACTCACTCTCTCTCTGTCTGTATCTCTGTCTGTCTCTGTGTGTGTCTCTCTCTCTGTCTCAATGTATTGATATTTCTCTCAGAATAAAAAATCAATATATAACGCAGGAAATTCAAGATAATGCTTACCAACGATGATTTAGGGTTTTTTAGGTTCTAAGATCCGATGGTTTTTTTTTTTCAAAAGAATTAACATATACGACTCCTACTATCGGGATTCAGTAAAGTATTGGACAAATTAGGAATTCAGAAGCAATAAAAAAAGGTGATATCCTACAATTCCGTTCCTTATAATGTGCTCAATAGTCCATTTTGCAGTTGGATGTTGATTTATTTTTTTAAATTATGTTTTTGAATGAGTTCCTACGTTTCATTGTCGTGTATGCGGTATTATCATTGAACGAACGTATAGGGTTAAACGACAGCAAAAATAAGTGTAACTGTGTTTCAAGGCTACAGGCATAATAGGCATTCATATTTCTGTCCTGACTGCCTGGACACTTGGATAGGAAAAGTAATCATAAATATCACTCGTTTTGAGTTGTGTTTTGTCGTTTATTTTAGCATTATATTTACTACATTAAAAGCTAGAGAATTGCGTGTTAAATTAATGCTCTTCTTTTCTGTAAAGAACTCAATTCAAATATTTAACAGCAAAGTTTTAGGAACAGCGGCAAATTTAACATGCGGTTTGGGCCAATGGCTGAATGACACTACTCGATAAATCTGCTCTTCGCTACCAGCAATCGAACTTGTACGTACCTGAAAGCGCCACCAATTCAGGATGTAAACAAAATTACTGTACCCTACCTTCTTCACTGCTTGAAGTCATCGTGCTTGCTTTTCTGTCCAGATATTGACCGCTCGACGTCGCGTTGACTTCATACATAAGCTCCTTGTGTATCTGTTTGGACTCATCTAAAATGGAACATAATTCTGATTTTAAATCGTCGTAATAAACTGTCTCTTAACTAATTTAATGAACAGAATAAATAGGTAGCATATTAAGTAGCACAATATATATGTCATCTAACTATTAACAATAAATAAATTATAAAAGTGAAGTTCGAAAATGAATCAAAAGTTACGCGCGTACTAAAGTTACTTCTAACGCACATCTAGCCTTGAACACAGTACAATATAAAATAATATTATTCCGAACATTTTAGGTTTCGAAATAATAAACTAGTCATTACGAAGTTAACAGACCAGAGCGATGATTAGAAATGTTGTTGATTTCTAGTGCCTTGCATTTGTCAATGAAACTATTAACAGTGATTAGAAATGTTTTCCATTTTTATTTTACTTCTAAACAAGCTTTAAAAATTCTCTCCGGTAAAATTTACAAAACAGTAGATAGAACCTTGTTAGTCTGAGCACTCGATTATTCGGCTTGGTTAAGTGGTAATGATTTTACCGCCAAATATAGAGTTTAGAAAAAAATATTTCTAATTTTTTATCATATTTCCTTATTAAACGGCGAGATAGGACGGAGTTGTTAATCTAGTTTCAGACAAAGTACCACATAATCTTTAAAAATTCTTGAACATTCGTAATTACTAACTACATTTAAAAAAACAAAGAAAATGCATGAGCTTAGCTAGCAGTAAGTCTGTTGCCCTTCACACATTAATTTCAGTGCACTCTATTGCCAGCTAGAGGGAAAGAAATTTCTCGGGGCGGAAGTGTGAAAAAAATACGCACCAAGAAAAAAAGTACATTCCTTCACAGTTGCATGACCATAAAAACGATTAATTCATAATATTACATACCAAACATTTCTAAGCGTGATGTGCCTGTCGGGATACAAAAGAATTAAATGGAAGATGCTACCACACGAGCTTAATTATCGCCATATTGAGTGGAGCCAAGGAAAGGAGCGTGAGATTCAGACTGCACATAAAGAAAAATGCCGCCAAACAAAACGAAAGTTTTAATGGTTGGTGACATTAAGGACTGCACATAATGTACACTCTTAGACAAAAAAAAAAAAAATAGCCGGACTCTTGAAGTGTAAATTTGCCTAAGTTTCGTTCGCCTGTTCGCCTGGTACACAAGACTAAAATCAAAGTAGTAAGGTCGAAACCAGCGAGATCCAAGAACATACTCTTATATCGGCAAACAACGGTGAACTCTGTGAGTGAATGTGCGTGCGTGCGTGCGTGTGTGTGTCATAGCTCCGTGGTAATACTCTAGCTTCACACGCAGAAAACCCAGATTCGTATCCGTCTTCGTATAAGTGTATATATATATATATATATATATATATATATATATATATATTTGTTTCGTTTTATTTTTTCTCTAGCTAGAAACAAATTATACATTTATTAACGTGCACAGGAGTTTGGATTAGTTGAAAATTAAACAAAAACATTCAGTAATATCGGTGACTTCTTCCTAATTACACTTGAATTCAAATAGATGCTCAATTCTTGGATCTTCTCCCTTCTTCATAAGGAGTATTGATCAGTTACTATAATTTCTATCAGCAGTAATAATAATAATAATAATAATAATAATAATAATAATAATAATAATAATAATAATAATAATAATAATGCAACAACCAGAATAATAATAATAATAATAATAATAATAATAATAATGATTATAATAATAATAACAATAATATTAATAATCACCATCATCATCATAATGTGTTTTTTATTGCAAAAACGAGATGAATAATGTTAAAGACAAAACCAATGTGTTCCAGGTATAGGCTACACCCCTAAATAGTGCCGATATATATATCTGCTTTGTAATAGCTCCGTGGTAACAGCCTTGCTTCTTGTGTAGGCGATTCTAGGTCGTGTACCCCGTAAGGACGTCAGATGTTTATTTCTATATTGATGTGTAATTTAATCAGAGACATCTGGAACTTCTGAAAACATAAGTAGTTTAATACCAAAGACGGATATCTGTTGTCTCCATAGTTTTGATCTAGAGTCACATTTTGTTTCTCTTTGTAATATTTTAACACAATTTGTTTTTATAGATGTAGTGTTAGAGTTTGCATATAGTTCACCATTACTGAAAAGATCGTGAAAAAATGTATAAGAATCCACATTATCTAAATTTCAATGTGAGGTCAGATGTCCGTCTTTGATATTAAACTACTCACATAGTTCTGTTGCACATGTAACTGCGCATATTAAACGTGAAACAACCATTCTCTCTTGTCATTATCAAGGATAACATGGCTGACAGAAGACATAGGCCAGATACGTGTAGGCAAGCTCTTCTTATGATACAGTAGTGGCAGTGGAGTGTTGGAAACATTTACGACAGAAGAAATTCGTGCGCGTGTGTATCATGCTCTGACGAATGCACCCGAAGTCTTCCGAATCGGACATAGAATGTGGAGCCAGGTAATTTTTTTTTTTTTTTTTTTGTCTAATAGCGTACATCTTGAACTTGATTTTTTATTTTCTCGTTTGCTATAATGTAGTCTATGAGTGATTTATTTCCCCTTTCGCAACGTGTATATTTATGTATTTCTTTTTTCTTGAAGAATGTATTCATTATTTTCAACTTATTATATGTTGTAAACTGCCTCAATTCTTCACCATTGTAATTTATGTGTAGCTCTCCATATGTTCCAACTACTCCTGGTATTGGTAAATTACCAACTCTTGCATTTATATCGCCACATATTATAATATTATCTGATTTATTGATTTTGTTGAGCACCTCTTACAGTTCGTCATAAATAACTTTTTATCACCCTTTCTTCCCTCTTGGGGGGCGTAAACCCCGACAATTTTTTAATACCCTCTATCAATTTGAAATTTGCATGTTATTATTCTCTCATTTATAAAACAGTAACTTATAATGTTATTTTGCCATTTGTTATTCACTAAGATAGCTACGTCACATTGGGCATGTACGCTCTGAGGAACACCACTGTAAGTCATCGTATAGTCTTCTAATTCTTTAGTGCCTTTTAATTTCATTTTAGTTTCTGTAATTATTGCTGTTTCTATATGTTTTCTTTTCAATTCATTATTAAGTTCTTCTTTCTTATTACTGAGGCCTCTGACATTCCAGGTACCAATTTTAAAACTATCCTTTATCCCAAATCGTTTATCCTTAACATACCTTTGTCGTTGTCCAGTATATCCATCCGGCTGATTAATGTGAAGATCACGAGTAATTTGAATTCCCCAAGTAGAGCTACCAACACTACCTTGAGTATTCTGGTGGAAGGGCTGCCTCCTTAGAACCTCCAGAAATGTTCGCATGTGTTTTAACCCCACATGCAGGGCTGCCTCTTTTATCGAGGTCTTTCTCCACGTTACCCCGGAGAGGGCCTCCACATTTGCCCCCTGGAGGATGGTGCTCCGTCCGCTCCCCAGACCAAGTTGGTCGCCGATGTCTCCCACGCCGCTCTGGAGACCATTGAAGTCTTCGCACGTATCCCTGTGCAGGGGGACTCAATATACCCTGAGACACTGGGTCCTCGACAGAACTTAGCCACCAAAAGGTGCCCACCCCCGCGCCGTGGACGCGTCTGTCGAGAATTATCCAAGTATGTACAGTTATGACAAAATGCCTGCCCTGTACATCATGGACCGGGTTAGTAGCCTTGTATGTTACCAAGGCTAGAGGCAAAAAAATTAGAAAAAAAATTAAGTAAGTAGGTAAGTAATTAAGTAAATAAATAAATAAATAAGTGAATAAAAATTAATAAATATATATATATATAAATAAATAAGTAAAGGAATAAGTAAATAAAAATAAATAAATAAAAAATAAATAAATAAGAAAATAAAATTAAATAAAAATAAATATATAAATAAATAAATCAATAAATAAATAAATAAACAAATAAATGAATAAGTAAGGAATAATTATAAAAATAAATATATACATATAAATATAGAAATAAATAAATAAGAAATAAATAAATAAGTAAATAAACAAATAAATAATAAACAAAAAATAAGTAAATAAGTAAGTAAATCAATAAGTAAGTAAATAAATAAATAATTAAATAAACAATTAAATTAGAAAATAAATAAATAAATTAGTAAATAAATAAGTAATTAAATAAGTAAGTGAGTAAAAACGAAGTAAGTAAATAAGTAAGTTCATAAAAAAGTTAGTAAATAAATACGTAATTAAATAAATATATAAGTAAATAAATATATAAGTAAATAAATAAATAAATAAATAAGTAAATAAATAAATGAATAAATAAAATATATTAAATAAAATAGACAAAAAAATAAATAAGTAAATAAATAAATAATTAAATAACTAAAATAAAATAAATAAGTAAATAAGTAAATAAATAAATATATAAATAAATAAGTAAATAAATAAATAAATAAATAACAATTAAATAAATAAATAAGTAACTAAATGAAAAAGAAAATAAATAAATAAATAAATAAATAATCGAATAAACAATAAATAAATAATATAAATTAAATAAAATAAATAAATTAATTAAATAAATAAAGAAATAAATAAGAACATAAATAATCAAATTAAATTAATTAATTTAAATAAATAAATGAATAAATATATAAGTAAGTAAATAAATAAATAAGTAAGTAAATTAGTAAATAAATAAACAAGTCAGTAAATAAATAAATAATTAAAAAAACAAATAAGTAAATAAAAAAAGAAATAACTACCTATACAAATAAATAAATAAATTGAATAAATTAAATTCAATAAATAAATTCAATAACAGATTTCAGTAAATAAATATATAAATAAATAAATAAATAAAATAAATAAAACAAAATATATTAAATAAATATATATAAGTAAATAAATAAGTATATAAATAAATAAATTAGTAAATAGATAAATAAATATGTAAATAAATAAGAAAGCAAATAAATAAATAAGAAAGTAATCAAATAAATAAATAAATATATATTTAAATAAATAAAGAAGTAAATCAAGAATTAAACGAATTAAATTAAATAAATAAATAGAATAAATAGACTAAATATGTAAATAAGTACATAATTGAATAAATAGATAAATTAAATAAATTAAATGAATAAAATAAAATAAATAAATAAATAAGTAAATAAAAAAGTAAATATATAAAAAATAAATAAATAAGTAAATAAGTATATAAATAAGTAACTAACTAAATAAGTAAATAAGTAACGAAATAACTAAATACGTAAATAAATTAGTACGTAAATAAATAAATAAATAAATGAGTAAGTAAATAATTAACAAAATAAAGCAATACATAAATAAATAAGTAAGTAATTAATAAGTAAATAAATAAATAATTAAATAAACAATGAAATAAATAAAAAAGTAATTAAGTAAATAAATCAATAAGTAAATAATAAATAAATAAATAAATAAGGAAGTAACTGAATATGTAAGTAAGTAAATAAAAATAAATAAGTAGGAAAATAAATGAATAAGAACATAAATAAATAAATAAATAAATAAATAACTAAATAAGTAAATAAATAAGTAAGTAAAACATAAGTAAGTAAACAAATAAATAAGTCAGTAAATACATAAATAATCAACATATAAATAAGTAAATAAATATGTAAATAAGTAAATAAGGAAATATGTAAGTAAATACATTAGTAAAAAGTTAATATATAAATATATAAATAAATAAATAATTAAATAAATATATATGTCAATAAATAAATAATAAAATATCTCCACAAATATTTAAATAAATAAGTAAATACATAAGTAAGTAAATAAGTAAATAAATAAATGAATAAATAAATAAATATATATATATATGAATAAATAAAATAATTAAGTAATTAAATGAATAAGTAAAAAAGTAAGTACATAAATAAATAATTAAAATGTATATAAATAAATAAATATGTAAATAAATAAATAAGTCAGTAAATAAATATTTAAGTAAATAAATGAATAATTAAATAAATAATTAAATAAGCAAATAAATCAGTAAATAAATAAGTACATGAATAAATAATTAAATGAATTAATAACTGAGTAAATAAATAAACAAGTAAGTTAAAAATAAATAAATAAATAAAGTAAATTTGTAAACAAGTAGTAAATAAGTAATTAAATGAGTAAATAAATAAATAAGTAGAAAACTAAATATATTAATACATAAATAAGTAAATAAATGAATAAGTAAGAAAGTAAGTAGCTAAATGTATAAATAAGTAAATAAATAAATAATTAAGTGAGTAAATAAATAAATAAGTGATTGAGGAAATGAGTAAATAAATAGGTAAATAAATAAATGATCAAATAAATAAATAAGTAAAGAAATAAATAATTTACACAAATAAAATAAAATAAATAAATAAGTAAATATGTCAGTAAATAAATAAATAAGTAATTCAGTAAATAACTAAATAAATAAATAGTTTAAATAAAATAAATAGATTAAGTAGATAATTTAAATAAAAATGTAAATAAATAAATAAATAAATAAATAAATTATATAAATTAAATAAATAAATATATAAATAATTGAATAAGAAAATCAGTAAGTAAATAAATAAATAAATTGAGTAAATTAAATTAAATAAGTAAATAATTATGTAAATAAGTAAATAATTGAATTAATGATAAATAAATGAAATAAATAAAATTAAATAAATATGTGAAATTAATAAGTTAAATAAATATATAAATAAGTAAGTAAACAAATATATTAATTAAATAAATTAAATAGATAAATAAATTAGTAAATAAATATTAAAATAAATCCATGAATAAATAGATAAATGAGTAAATAAGTAAATAAATAATTAAGTAAATAAGCAAATAAATAATAAATAATTAAATAATTTAAGAAATTAACTAGATAAATAAATAAATAAATAATTTATTTAATTAATTAATGGAATTAAAATAAATAAATGAATAAATACATAAATAAGAAAAAATAAGTAAATAAATTAAATAAATTAATTAAACAAATTAATTAATTAATTAATTTGAATTAAATATATATACAAGTAAGTAAATAATTAAGTAAATAAGTAATTAAATAAATATACAAGTAAATAATTAGGCAAGTAATTAAATAAATAATTAATTATATAAATCAATAAGTAAATAAATAATTAAGTAAATAAATAAGTAAGTAAATAAATAAATAAACAATAAATGAATAAAATAAATACTGATGAAGGTGTAGCAAGGTATATATATCTAAATTTATAAAATATATTGGGAAAAAGAAGGATAATGATTCCAATGTTAAATCTAGGGCACACACACACACACACTCACACGCACGCTCGCACGGACGGACACACACACACACACACACACACAAATTGATATTGCTTTCGCACAAGAACCGAACATTATCAACAATAAGTTTGCAGCGATCCCTAAATTCCTCAAAGTATACTCCTCTGGAGAAGGAAGAAATAGGTAATCTGTATTTGTAAATTCTAAAAGGACGGACGTGCTAGTCATAAATCAATTGTCAGATGAAGACTGCACAGTGATAGAAATAAAAAAACGAATCCCAAAGATGTATGCTGTTTCTGCATATTTCGACATAGAAAAAGATATTAATGGAGACTTAAGAAAAATGGAAAATATAACTATTTACACCACAGGACATAAACTAATAATCACAATTGACTCAAATGCTAGGAGCACGATGTGGTGTGACAGACTGTCTAACCAACGAGGGAAACGTCTAGAGGAATTTATAAAGGCAAATAATGAAGAGACGACAACTCCAACATTTGAAACAGATAGAGGTAGTAGTCGCATCGATCTCACTATATCAAATTACAATATAGTGCAATTCGTAACAGATTGGAGCTGTGGTTTCTTGGAAAGCTGTTCTGAACACGCGCTAATCTCTTTCAAGGTTGGAAGAGAGAAACAAACCAACAAGCAGATATTCACTGCAAAACGATATATAGTGAAGAATGAAATATATGAAATATTTGAAAACGCCCACTTGCTAATCTAGCCAAAAACATTAAATGTAGAAATAATACAATAGACATGGAAGAGATAGATAAAGAGATCAGCAGCAAGGTAAGCTCCTCACACAGCCCCGAAAAAGAAACTAAACTCATTCATTCGTGCATAGAGGCGGCATGCAATAAAGCATTCTACATATCGTCGGACAAGAAATCTTCAAGGAAAGGCAAAACAGTACCGTGGTGGACTGACCAACTACAACTATTAAGGAAAAAAGTCAACGCACTGAGGAGGAGATATCAGAGGACT
The DNA here is from genome assembly GCF_040183065.1 of Periplaneta americana. Lineage (NCBI taxonomy): Eukaryota > Metazoa > Arthropoda > Insecta > Blattodea > Blattidae > Periplaneta > Periplaneta americana. Next base: position 145,245,682 of record NC_091131.1, read on the forward strand.
ACCAACAACACGCAACTCAGGCAAGAGAGAAGAATTGCATACACACAGGGTAAACGACAGTATAAAACACAGCTCCAACATGAAAAATTCAGTTCGTGGAAAAAGTATTGCACTCTTCTGGAAGGGCAAACCCGTGGAATGCGGCTCACAAATTGGCGAATGGAAGATTAAGGAACCAAACAAGCTTAACAACGCTTAAAAAATCAGACAGAACTTACACCAAAGATATACAAGAAACAATCACACACATGCTTAATTATTTGACACCTGAAGACGACAAGGAGAGCGACAACAAACAGCACCAGCAGATTAGAAGGGAAATAAAGAGTCAATTACAAACACCGGACGACAAAGAATTTACACAGGAAGAAATACTAACAGTTATACAGAAATTTAATCATGCAAAAGCACCAGGGGAAGATGGCATTACTAGTGACATCATATTGTGAGCTTTCACGAAGATCCCTAAATCATTAACTGCAATGTACAACTTGTGCTTGAAACAAGGACATTTCCCAAAGCTGGGAAAAGAAGAGAGTCAAGAAGCCACGAATTTCAGACCTATAAGTCTTCTCAACATTGAAGGAAAAATTTTAGGACAACTAATGATATACAGAATAAATCACCACATGTACTCAAATAACCTATTAAACTCAAACCAGTATGGATTCACTCCGCAGAAGGATACTGTGGACGCTGCTATGGCCGTTAAAAACTTCATACAGAAAAATCTCAATCAAAAGAAGACCATCATTATAACGAGTCTAGATGTAAAGGGAGTTTTTAATGCTGCATGATGGCCGGGGATACTCCACAATCTAAAAACACTGCAGTGCTCAAGGAATTTGTATAGCCTCGTTACATAGTCCTAACCACAGGCGACAATATGGAAGAAGCTGAAATGTATGCCAACACAGACGTGAAAAAAATTGGAGACTGGTCGGAACAAAATAAAATACAATTCAATGAAGTCAAGTCCAAAGTTCTGCTAGTAACTAGGAAGATTAGAGAACAATTAGTATTTACGTACTTAAACAACAAAACACTGGAACAAGTTCAGGAAATCAAGTATCTTGGGATAATACTGTATTTGACAGTAAATTTCTCTTCAATAAACACATCCAATATGTCAGTGACAGATGCATTACACTAATCAGTGTACTCGCAAAATCTGCAAACCTTAACTGGGGACTGGGTCATCAAGCCCTCAAAACAATCTATAAAGGGGTTATACTCCCAATGCGACTATATGGAGCGCTAGTGTTGCAAGATAGTATCTGGAAACACAAAAATATTACTAAATACAAAAGAGTACAGAGACTCATGAACATATAGATTTCCAAATCCTACAGAACTATTTCTTATGAAGCTTCATGTATAGTAGCCGGACTCACAGCAATAGACATAATAATAGAGGAGAGAATGGAAATCTACAAGACAATGCATAACGAGAGTGAAACACTTTCACAAATTGAGACCGCCCCAGAACTGGAAAACTGGAAGTACCCAGCGGAAAGAGTAAAGAGTCGGAAGAAAATAAAGATAACCCGATAGAAATTTATACAGATGGAAGCAAGATTGATGGAAAAGTCGGTGCTGCTAAGGTCGTCTTTCAAAATGGAAATGTACTTCACAGACTGAAGTTCAAACTGCACAACGAATGTTCAAATAACCAAGCTCAACAAATAGACATTTTGCAATCGCTTCACACACTCCAAGAAAATCCAGAAAACAGAATCACTGAAAGAAGAGCAGTAGTATACACTGACAGCCAAATAACCATAGATCTCTTAAAAAACGACCAGAACCGAAATGTAGTAATACACGATATTAAACGAAAATACAAACAGCTTGAAGACGATAGATGGACGATTCACATAATATGGATGAAAGCTCACATAGGGATCTACGGAAATGAACTGGCAGATGAACTCGCTAAGGAGGCAGCAAAACAAGACAATCTACAAATTATATACACGAAGATACCGAGAAAGGAAATAATACACCGCATAATAGTAGAGAGCACAGAAGAGTGGCAACTGCAATGGATTCTGAAAACAAAAGGAGAACAAACCAAGCAGTTCTTTCCAATCACCAATGATAGGTTAAAAACAAACATCAGGCCCACACCAAACTTCACTTCTATAGTCACAGGACACAGCAAAACAAGATCATATCTCCACCGCTTCAAGATAGTAAATTCTCCAATGTGACGCTGCAACAGAGGGAACCAGACAGTGGATCACAAATGTCATGCTGTTAAAACAATGAATTAAAAAAAAACACATACCACACAACCACCCGCCCACTCGCCCACCCAACCAACCGCCCGCCCACCAACCCAACCGCCCGCCCACCAACCCACCCTCCCGCCCACCCGCCCACCCACCCGCCCGCCCGCCCAACCACCTACATGCCCACCCAACCACCGTCCCGCCCGCCTGCCCACCCACCCACCCAACCACCCGCCCGCCCACTTACCCGCCAGCCCACCCATCCACTCATACACCCGCCCATCCACCCACCCACCAACCCAAACAAACACCCACCCAATCATCCACCCACATCCCCACCTACACACACCCACCCAAACACATACAAACACACCCAACCACCTACTCACGCACTCACCCACCCAGACACCTACCCACCTACCCACCCACCTACCCACATCATGACCCACCCACCCAACCACCCACCCACCAAACCACCCACCCACCAAACTTCCCACCGAGACATCCATCCACCCACACACCCACACACCTACCCACCAACCCACCCACCAACACACCCACCAACCAACCAATCTGCCCACCAACCCACCCGCCCACCCACCTACCTTCCCACACACATTCCTTAATCTTCTGTCTTGCTGTACATTGGCTTCATTCCTTGACCTACTTTCTTGCTGTACGTTGGCTTCATTCCTTGACATTCTTTCTTCCTGTACGTTGGCTTCATTCCTTGGCCTTCTTTCTTCCTGTAAGTTGGCTTCATTCCTAGACCTTTCTTCTTGTACGTTGGCTTCATTCATTGGCCTTCTTTCTTCCTGTAAGTTGGCTTCATTTCTAGACCTTCCTTCCTGTACGTTGGCTTCATTCCTTGACATTCTTTCTTCCTGTACGTTGGCTTCATTCCTTGACCTTCTTTCTTCCTGTACGTTGGCTTCATTCCTAGACCTTTCTTCATGTACGTTGGCTTCATTCCTTGACCTTCTTTCTTCCTGTACGTTGGCTTCATTCCTTGACCTTCTTTCTTCCTGTACGTTGGCTTCATTCCTTGACCTTCTTTCTTCCTGTACGTTGGCTTCATTCCCTGACCTTCTTTCTTCCTGTACGTTGTTGCCTTCATTCCTTGACCTTCTTTCTTCCTGTACGTTGGCTTCATTCCTTGACCTTCTTTCTTCCTGTACGTTGGCTTCATTCCTTGACCTTCTTTCTTCCTGTACGTTGGCTTCATTCCTTGACCTTCTTTCTTCCTGTACGGTGGCTTCATTCCTTGACCTTCTTTCTTCCTGTACGTTGGCTTCATTCCTTGACCTTCTTTCTTCCTGTACGTTGGCTTCATTCCTTGACCTTCTTTCTTCCTGTACGTTGGCTTCATTCCTTGACCTTCTTTCTTCCTGTACGTTGGCTTTATTCCTTGACCTTCTTTCTTCCTGTACGTTGGCTTCATTCCTTGACCTTCTTTCTTCCTGTACGTTAGCTTTATTCCTTGACCTTCTTTCTTCCTCTACGTTGGCTTCATTCCTTGACCTTCTTTCTTCCTCTACGTTGGCTTCATTCCTTGCCCTTCTTTCTTCCCGTACGTTGGCTTCATTCCTAGACCTTTCTTCCTGTACGTTGGCTTCATTCCTTGACCTTCTTTCTTCCTGTACGTTGGCTTCATTCCTTGACCTTCTTTCTTCCTTTACCTTGACTTGGGCCATGACATGTCCTTCCCCAGTATCCCCCTCCCGGACATCCGATTGGGGGGATAGTTTACGTCCGGAATTTTTTACCAGGGAAAGACTCATCATGCCATTTTTTGAACTTATATCGTCTTGGGATGTAAAAATGCGGCAGCTTCCCATTGCTGTCCGCACACCACTCTCTCTTTCGCATCTTAAAAGATCCCAGGGGGCCCCAGCGTGGAGGTGAGGAGAGTGGATTTGACTAATTAGGCCCTCCAGACTTCACCGAAATTCACCGCAAGTGTCAAATATCAGTTCCATCAGGGTTTTTGACCCGATCAGAGACCGGGAAATCCCAATTAACCTTTGCCCCCCCCTTTTTGAGTCTAAAGCATTATGAAGGTCATCAATGTGAAAAGGCCAACTAAGATCCATATCGAACATGACACCAAGAAATTTAGTCTACGAGGATGATTTAATATTAATGTTATGTCATTGAAATACTAGATATGTAAAATTAACATTATTACTAAAAGTTAACATGATGTGTGTCTACATTAATAATTAGAACGACACCATTTTTAATTTCACAAATACAGTTAATTAATTTTCAGTGTACACACTGTCTACATGCTGTACAGTAACAAGATGAAGTGATTTTTTTTTTCCATATCTGTATATACTCGTAGTTCTGTGGTTGATACTTTTGTACGCTGTTTGGAACTGCGGTGTTGCCTAAACCCCAAAAGACACAAAACCCTATATGTAAGAACATACTGTTTCATCGTCGTTAAAATCTACATATTTTCACACATTCGACCATGCAAGCTATTAAAAAATCGCTTCAAACTAATGTCAAGAATTAAGGAGAATTGCCTGTTCAAGACTTCATGAAAATACAATACATTAACATGAACATTCCCAAAGCAAAAGCCTTAAATTTCTAGAGGTAAATGATCTTAAACCCTCAGTTTCTTACTACTCTAATGCAGACCAGGAATATTGATGGAGTAATAGTTCATGCTAATTCAATTATGTGATCTAAAAACGAACATGAAAGCTGCAAGGTCTTACCTTGTTGGCGAAACGCTTAATACACCACCATTAATTCCGTTTGGTATCTCATTCCTTTATCTGGTATCCTGCTGTAACCAGATTTTCGGCTGTGTTAGTTGCAGGGTCCCACTCAATGGGCTGCATGAATCATTTAAAGTTCCCTTTCTTTAAAAATTTTCTCTGTCGCAGGAAGGCTACAAGAGATGTCTGTGTAGGCCTACAATAATGCAAGAAACTTAATTGAATTACATGTAGATTCCTGGAATAATTTCGAAATTTCTAAAAGACTTATAAAGCCGCGTAAAATTTGCGGAACACTTGGAATTTAATTTAACATAGCTAATGATAACCGGCGTAGATGGAGTAGGGAAAGGGATTCGTGTGTTGTGGATGTGAGTTTGATTACACTCTGACTGATTGATTATATGTGCACATATTTTCTCTTTCCACACTCTCGGAGGCAGTGCCGAAAATGCAGTACACAGTGCAGCAAGCATTTCCAAACACCTCTATGTACCTGACTTAAAAACCAATCACCGTCTTTTCTCTGTTGGCATGGCAGCAGTCTGACTGTCGAGTGCGTGATATTGTTGTTTTACGTGTGCAGATTGTGTGAATCTGTTCGTAAGCCTCCTGCAAAATTATTCCAAGTAGTAGAATCCTAACAGAACACGTTAACTTTCCCACTCACAAGGGACCACGTGAAGACAAAACTGGACATGGTACTGTCGAAATACCTTGGTTACAGCACTGTGCCCAATGTAGAAAATAACGAGCAAATGAGGCGTGCTTGAACCTGAATCTTACAATATCACAATTTGTACACAAACATTTTGTCAGTAACTTCACGTGATGTTAAACGATAAGTTTTAGCATTGAAAAATCTCCTTTTAAGAAGCAAATTACGACAACAGATAAGCTTCAAACGCTGTTGGCTGTGTTTTGTAACCAGATAAATTAAGGTAAACAAAGAAATGAAGCGCACATATTGGATCTTGGTACAAAATGCCTGGCATATCGTTCTCATTTTTTACAATAGTAGTAAACTCTAGTTAAATTGGATTTTGCTTGTTTTTGCAAATGTCTTGTTTTATTATGCACATTTAGAGACTTTGTGTTTAAATCCTGGGCTTGCTTATGAGTGTATGTTTGGGAAGTTTCTCCAGGCGGAGTATCAATTTAAAGGACCACAACTCGACTCCTTTTAAACCCTAGTTCATCCTTCACATCACTTCTCATCTACCGAGCTAGGTCTTTCACCTCTCCGTTAGTATCGCACCTGGCTAAACAAGCTTTCTGTGGGTATGACAGTGACCCACGTCAATGTGGTAAAAGCTGGAAAAACACAAGTAATATATAACTTGTTCCAAGGTAACCGCAAATTTCATAATCCCAATGTAAATGTGAAATAATAATCATCTCCAAATAAAGTAAAATTGAAAATCAACATGCTCTTATGTGTATCATTTAAAATCCTTGATTCGCGTCAGGAAGAAGGGAGTTAGACTTGTGACACTTCTTTTGTGCACTGGGCCGATATCAGAGCGGTGGGGATTTGCCTCGCTACATCTTCAAAAATATATCACATACATTATCCTACCTATCGAAGGTGAAGGCCTGCCTAGCCAGGATACAACAAAGTGCCGCTCGCTTGTTGCGGCCCTATACTGTACCATCTGCACACGCACTTACACACTCTACTGTTACCGCACATTAAGTTCATTTAACATGTACAGCATTACAGCGTCACTTCGTAGCAATGCCGCATTGTGTCTTTGGTCCAGGGAAAATATAATGCGTTGTTGTAACGAAATGGCGTGAGTGTGTTTTTCATAATGACGAGTATTTTCCGTAGACCAAAAATACAAAAGGGATTTCCTAAGAAATAGAAGTGATGTACTACGTATTTACCAATTTAACTTTTTACTTTTCGAAACATCAATCAACCACCACTACTAAAAGACTTGATCGACAGCTTTAACGTTTCCTTGCGCTTTAGGATTTAGGTTTAAACATAAGCGCAGCTTTGGCTACTACCGACCCGCGGCTATAAAGCATTCAGTATTGTTAATGAAAAGTGAAATTGAATAAAAAATTGTAAGATAAATATTACTACTGGGAAACGAACTAACTTATTAATGTGTAGGGCCCGAATTTTTAGGTTTTTAAAAAGACCATTTTAGGTTCTTGGAATAGGTGAAATATGCTTTTTTTTTTAGGTTTTATGTCCAACCTGTGAAAGGGGTCGCAAAAAGTGCCAGGTCGTTAAAAATGTATCCTTACAGTTATTCTTAAAAAATAAGTATACATTTATTAAGGCAACCTAGGCCACGAAACTGACCTTTCGAAGAACCAAACTATTTGTCAAAATTTATAACACTCGAAATTTTTGTTCGTTCCTCTTTAACATTAGTTGTAGTTTGAATAAATTATTGCAACAATAAGCATTTTAAATAATATAATTTGCCTTGATATAACTACATAAACTTCAATGTTCAATAGATAAAAGTACAGTACAGATACTACTTTTGAATTATATTTGTTAAAACGTTATCATCAATTATTTTAAAATGTAACAAACAAGCAAAACAATATTATCTACTGGTACTCTTCCTGGTTTCAATATATAACCAAATACTTTCAAGATTCCCGACTAAGAATTTTTTTCTATTATCTCTCAAAATACATTTGAAGGAAGAAATGGCTCTTTTGATAGCACATGACGTCATAGGTGCAAATTTCATAGCTGCCACTGTAGCAGCTACCCACTGTAACTGACAATTGAAGCTTTTACTCTGGAGAATGGAGCACACATTTTTCATTTTTTTAAATACTGGATTCCTATGCAATAGTTTCTTCGTTTTAAAGTCACGGCTTCACCCACGGTACTAGTTTCTGTAGAAGCGAGTCAGTGACAGCAATTGCATCATCTAGTTGTAGCGACGAAGATTCCAAGTACTCAGTATATTTTTGGAAGATCACTGAAATGTGCCTTGAGGAAAGTAAGGGAGCCATAGATGTTGTCACTGCTAAGTACTGATTTTGCCTTACGGATTAACCCAGATAAGCCCAAAAATTTTTTTGTGATAAAAATACAGTAGCACATTAGTTACTCTCAAAAATCGGTTAAATGATGTTGAAATAAACTGAAACAAGGAACTATGTTTTCTAAAGCTAACAGATACTACCAACATTATCGCACAACTTATAAAATGTCCCTAACACCAACAATGACATAATATCCGAAGGCACTGCAACTGTCCTTAAAAAAGGACGGTGGGAAAATCTGGGGTAAGGCAGCCTCCTCCACGTCGAGGGTATTCTCTCTCTCACTCACTCTCTCTCTGTCTGTATCTCTGTCTGTCTCTGTGTGTGTCTCTCTCTCTGTCTCAATGTATTGATATTTCTCTCAGAATAAAAAATCAATATATAACGCAGGAAATTCAAGATAATGCTTACCAACGATGATTTAGGGTTTTTTAGGTTCTAAGATCCGATGGTTTTTTTTTTTCAAAAGAATTAACATATACGACTCCTACTATCGGGATTCAGTAAAGTATTGGACAAATTAGGAATTCAGAAGCAATAAAAAAAGGTGATATCCTACAATTCCGTTCCTTATAATGTGCTCAATAGTCCATTTTGCAGTTGGATGTTGATTTATTTTTTTAAATTATGTTTTTGAATGAGTTCCTACGTTTCATTGTCGTGTATGCGGTATTATCATTGAACGAACGTATAGGGTTAAACGACAGCAAAAATAAGTGTAACTGTGTTTCAAGGCTACAGGCATAATAGGCATTCATATTTCTGTCCTGACTGCCTGGACACTTGGATAGGAAAAGTAATCATAAATATCACTCGTTTTGAGTTGTGTTTTGTCGTTTATTTTAGCATTATATTTACTACATTAAAAGCTAGAGAATTGCGTGTTAAATTAATGCTCTTCTTTTCTGTAAAGAACTCAATTCAAATATTTAACAGCAAAGTTTTAGGAACAGCGGCAAATTTAACATGCGGTTTGGGCCAATGGCTGAATGACACTACTCGATAAATCTGCTCTTCGCTACCAGCAATCGAACTTGTACGTACCTGAAAGCGCCACCAATTCAGGATGTAAACAAAATTACTGTACCCTACCTTCTTCACTGCTTGAAGTCATCGTGCTTGCTTTTCTGTCCAGATATTGACCGCTCGACGTCGCGTTGACTTCATACATAAGCTCCTTGTGTATCTGTTTGGACTCATCTAAAATGGAACATAATTCTGATTTTAAATCGTCGTAATAAACTGTCTCTTAACTAATTTAATGAACAGAATAAATAGGTAGCATATTAAGTAGCACAATATATATGTCATCTAACTATTAACAATAAATAAATTATAAAAGTGAATGCAAATCAAGATTTTCAGGTATAACTCCCTGTAAAGTTGATTTGAATAATTTCGAGGGAAAAATTGTTCCGGAGCCGGGTATCGAACCCGGGATCTTTGGTTTGACGTACCAACGCTCTACCACTGAGCTACTCGGGAACTCTAACCGACACCGATCCAATTTTTCCCTCTATATCCACAGACCTCAAAGTGGGCTGACAACCGTCAAGCAACCAACTTCGAGTGCACACTAATACACGTCACTGTTCGTTAACAGAAAACCACAATTTAAGTCACACGGAGTTAGTGTGCACTCGAAGTTGGTTGCTTGACGGTTGTCAGCCCACTTTGAGGTCTGTGGATATAGAGGGAAAAATTGGATCGGTGTCGGTTAGAGTTCCCGAGTAGCTCAGTGGTAGAGCGTTGGTACGTCAAACCAAAGATCCCGGGTTCGATACCCGGCTCCGGAACAATTTTTCCCTCGAAATTATTCAATATATAAAAGTGAAGTTTGAAAATGAATCAAAAGTTACGCGCGTACTAAAGTTACTTCTAACGCACATCTAGCCTTGAACACAGTACAATATAAAATAATATTATTCCGAACATTTTAGGTTTCGAAATAATAAACTAGTCATTACGAAGTTAACAGACCAGAGCGATGATTAGAAATGTTGTTGATTTCTAGTGCCTTGCATTTGTCAATGAAACTATTAACAGTGATTAGAAATGTTTTCCATTTTTATTTTACTTCTAAACAAGCTTTAAAAATTCTCTCCGGTAAAATTTACAAAACAGTAGATAGAACCTTGTTAGTCTGAGCACTCGATTATTCGGCTTGGTTAAGTGGTAATGATTTTACCGCCAAATATAGAGTTTAGAAAAAAATATTTCTAATTTTTTATCATATTTCCTTATTAAACGGCGAGATAGGACGGAGTTGTTAATCTAGTTTCAGACAAAGTACCACATAATCTTTAAAAATTCTTGAACATTCGTAATTACTAACTACATTTAAAAAAACAAAGAAAATGCATGAGCTTAGCTAGCAGTAAGTCTGTTGCCCTTCACACATTAATTTCAGTGCACTCTATTGCCAGCTAGAGGGAAAGAAATTTCTCGGGGCGGAAGTGTGAAAAAAATACGCACCAAGAAAAAAAGTACATTCCTTCACAGTTGCATGACCATAAAAACGATTAATTCATAATATTACATACCAAACATTTCTAAGCGTGATGTGCCTATCGGGATACAAAAGAATTAAATGGAAGATGCTACCACACGAGCTTAATTATCGCCATATTGAGTGGAGCCAAGGAAAGGAGCGTGAGATTCAGAATGCACATAAAGAAAAAGGCCGCCAAACAAAACGAAAGTTTTAATGGTTGGTGACATTAAGGACTGCACATAATGTACACTCTTAGACAAAAAAAAAAAAATAGCCGGACTCTTGAAGTGTAAATTTGCCTAAGTTCCGTTCGCCTGTTCGCCTGGTACACAAGACTAAAATCAAAGTAGTAAGGTCGAAACCAGCGAGATCCAAGAACATACTCTTATATCGGCAAACAACGGTGAACTCTGTGAGTGTATGTGCGTGCGTGCGTGCGTGTGTGTGTCATAGCTCCGTGGTAATACTCTAGCTTCACACGCAGAAAACCCAGATTCGTATCCGTCTTCGTATAAGTGTATATATATATATATATATATATATATATATATATATATATATATATATATATATATTTGTTTCGTTTTATTTTTTCTCTAGCTAGAAACAAATTATACATTTATTAACGTGCACAGGAGTTTGGATTAGTTGAAAATTAAACAAAAACATTCAGTAATATCGGTGACTTCTTCCTAATTACCCTTGAATTCAAATAGATGCTCAATTCTTGGATCTTCTCCCTTCTTCATAAGGAGTATTGATCAGTTACTATAATTTCTATCAGCAGTAATAATAATAATAATAATAATAATAATAATGCAACAACCAGAATAATAATAATAATAATAATAATAATAATAATAATAATAATAATAATAATGATTATAATAATAATAACAATAATATTAATAATCACCATCATCATCATAATGTGTTTTTTATTGCAAAAACGAGATGAATAATGTTAAAGACAAAACCAATGTGTTCCAGGTATAGGCTACACCCCTAAATAGTGACGATATATATATCTGCTTTGTAATAGCTCCGTGGTAACAGCCTTGCTTCTTGTGTAGGCGATTCTAGGTTGTGTACCCCGTAAGGACGTCAGATGTTTATTTCTATATTGATGTGTAATTTAATCAGAGACATCTGGAACTTCTGAAAACATAAGTAGTTTAATACCAAAGACGGATATCTGTTGTCTCCATAGTTTTGATCTAGAGTCACATTTTGTTTCTCTTTGTAATATTTTAACACAATTTGTTTTTATAGATGTAGTGTTAGAGTTTGCATATAGTTCACCATTACTGAAAAGATCGTGAAAAAATGTATAAGAATCCACATTATCTAAATTTCAATGTGAGGTCAGATGTCCGTCTTTGATATTAAACTACTCACATAGTTCTGTTGCACATGTAACTGCGCATATTAAACGTGAAACAACCATTCTCTCTTGTCATTATCAAGGATAACATGGCTGACAGAAGACATAGGCCAGATACGTGTAGGCAAGCTCTTCTTATGATACAGTAGTGGCAGTGGAGTGTTGGAAACATTTACGACAGAAGAAATTCGTGCGCGTGTGTATCATGCTCTGACGAATGCACCCGAAGTCTTCCGAATCGGACATAGAATGTGGAGCCAGGTAATTTTTTTTTTTTTTTTTTTTTTGTCTAATAGCGTACATCTTGAACTTGATTTTTTATTTTCTCGTTTGCTATAATGTAGTCTATGAGTGATTTATTTCCCCTTTCGCAACGTGTATATTTATGTATTTCTTTTTTCTTGAAGAATGTATTCATTATTTTCAACTTATTATATGTTGTAAACTGCCTCAATTCTTCACCATTGTAATTTATGTGTAGCTCTCCATATGTTCCAACTACTCCTGGTATTGGTAAATTACCAACTCTTGCATTTATATCGCCACATATTATAATATTATCTGATTTATTGATTTTGTTGAGCACCTCTTACAGTTCGTCATAAATAACTTTTTATCACCCTTTCTTCCCTCTTGGGGGGCGTAAACCCCGACAATTTTTTAATACCCTCTATCAATTTGAAATTTGCATGTTATTATTCTCTCATTTATAAAACAGTAACTTATAATGTTATTTTTCCATTTGTTATTCACTAAGATAGCTACGTCACATTGGGCATGTACGCTCTGAGGAACACCACTGTAAGTCATCGTATAGTCTTCTAATTCTTTAGTGCCTTTTAATTTCATTTTAGTTTCTGTAATTATTGCTGTTTCTATATGTTTTCTTTTCAATTCATTATTAAGTTCTTCTTTCTTATTACTGAGGCCTCTGACATTCCAGGTACCAATTTTAAAACTATCCTTTATCCCAAATCGTTTATCCTTAACATACCTTTGTCGTTGTCCAGTATATCCATCCGGCTGATTAATGTGAAGATCACGAGTAATTTGAATTCCCCAAGTAGAGCTACCAACACTACCTTGAGTATTCTGGTGGAAGGGCTGTCTCCTTAGAACCTCCAGAAATGTTCGCATGTGTTTTAACCCCACATGCAGGGCTGCCTCTTTTATCGAGGTCTTTCTCCACGTTACCCCGGAGAGGGCCTCCACATTTGCCCCCTGGAGGATGGTGCTCCGTCCGCTCCCCAGACCAAGTTGGTCGCCGATGTCTCCCACGCCGCTCTGGAGACCATTGAAGACTTCGCACGTATCCCTGTGCAGGGGGACTCAATATACCCTGAGACACTGGGTCCTCGACAGAACTTAGCCACCAAAAGGTGCCCACCCCCGCGCCGTGGACGCGTCTGTCGAGAATTATCCAAGTATGTACAGTTATGACAAAATGCCTGCCCTGTACATCATGGACCGGGTTAGTAGCCTTGTATGATACCAAGGCTAGAGGCAAAAAAATTAGAAAAAAAATTAAGTAAGTAGGTAAGTAATTAAGTAAATAAATAAATAAATAAGTGAATAAAAATTAATAAATATATATATATATATATAAATAAATAAGTAAAGGAATAAGTAAATAAAAATAAATAAATAAAAAATAAATAAATAAGAAAATAAAATTAAATAAAAATAAATATATAAATAAATAAATCAATAAATAAATAAATAAACAAATAAATAAATGAATAAGTAAGGAATAATTATAAAAATAAATATATACATATAAATATAGAAATAAATAAATAAGAAATAAATAAATAAGTAAATAAACAAATAAATAATAAACAAAAAATAAGTAAATAAGTAAGTAAATCAATAAGTAAGTAAATAAATAAATAAGTAAATAAACAATTAAATTAGAAAATAAATAAATAAATTAGTAAATAAATAAGTAATTAAATAAGTAAGTGAGTAAAAACGAAGTAAGTAAATAAGTAAGTACACAAAAAAGTTAGTAAATAAATACGTAATTAAATAAATATATAAGTAAATAAATATATAAGTAAATAAATAAATAAATAAATAAGTAAATAAATAAATGAATAAATAAAATATATTAAATAAAATAGACAAAAAAATAAATAAGTAAATAAATAAATAATTAAATAACTAAAATAAAATAAATAAGTAAATAAGTAAATAAATAAATATATAAATAAATAAGTAAATAAATAAATAAATAAATAACAATTAAATAAATAAATAAGTAACTAAATGAAAAAGAAAATAAATAAATAAATAAATAAATAATCGAATAAACAATAAATAAATAATATAAATAAAATAAAATAAATAAATTAATTAAATAAATAAAGAAATAAATAAGAACATAAATAATCAAATTAAATTAATTAATTTAAATAAATAAATGAATAAATATATAAGTAAGTAAATAAATAAATAAGTAAGTAAATTAGTAAATAAATAAACAAGTCAGTAAATAAATAAATAATTAAAAAAACAAATAAGTAAATAAAAAAAGAAATAACTACCTATATAAATAAATAAATAAATTGAATAAATTAAATTCAATAAATAAATTCAATAACTGATTTCAGTAAATAAATATATAAATAAATAAATAAAATAAATAAAATAAAATATATTAAATAAATATATATAAGTAAATAAATAAGTATATAAATAAATAAATTAGTAAATAGATAAATAAATATGTAAATAAATAAGAAAGCAAATAAATAAATAAGTAAGTAATCAAATAAATAAATAAATATATATATAAATAAATAAAGAAGTAAATCAAGAATTAAACGAATTAAATTAAATAAATAAATAGAATAAATAGACTAAATATGTAAATAAGTACATAATTGAATAAATAGATAAATTAAATAAATTAAATGAATAAAATAAAATAAATAAATAAATAAGTATATAAAAAAGTAAATATATAAAAAATAAATAAATAAGTAAATAAGTATATGAATAAGTAACTAACTAAATAAGTAAATAAGTAACGAAATAACTAAATACGTAAATAAATTAGTACGTAAATAAATAAATAAATAAATGAGTAAGTAAATAATTAACAAAATAAAGCAATACATAAATAAATAAGTAAGTAATTAATAAGTAAATAAATAAATAAATAAGTAAATAAATAAATAATTAAATAAACAATTAAATAAATAAAAAAGTAATTAAGTAAATAAATCAATAAGTAAATAATAAATAAATAAATAAATAAGGAAGTAACTGAATATGTAAGTAAGTAAATAAAAATAAATAAGTAGGAAAATAAATGAATAAGAACATAAATAAATAAATAAATAAATAACTAAATAAGTAAATAAATAAGTAAGTAAAACATAAGTAAGTAAACAAATAAATAAGTCAGTAAATACATAAATAATCAACATATAAATAAGTAAATAAATATGTAAATAAGTAAATAAGGAAATATGTAAGTAAATACATTAGTAAAAAGTTAATATATAAATATATAAATAAATAAATAATTAAATAAATATATATGTCAATAAATAAATAATAAAATAACTCAACAAATATTTAAATAAATAAGTAAATACATAAGTAAGTAAATAAGTAAATAAATAAATGAATAAATAAATAAATATATATATATATGAATAAATAAAATAATTATGTAATTAAATGAATAAGTAAAAAAGTAAGTACATAAATAAATAATTAAAATGTATATAAATAAATAAATATGTAAATAAATAAATAAGTCAGTAAATAAATATTTAAGTAAGTAAATGAATAATTAAATAAATAATTAAATAAGCAAATAAATCAGTAAATAAATAAGTACATGAATAAATAATTAAATGAATTAATAACTGAGTAAATAAATAAACAAGTAAGTTAAAAATAAATAAATAAATAAAGTAAATTTGTAAACAAGTAGTAAATAAGTAATTAAATGAGTAAATAAATAAATAAGTAGAAAACTAAATATATTAATACATAAATAAGTAAATAAATGAATAAGTAAGAAAGTAAGTAGCTAAATGTATAAATAAGTAAATAAATAAATAATTAAGTGAGTAAATAAATAAATAAGTGATTGAGGAAATGAGTAAATAAATAGGTAAATAAATAAGTGATCAAATAAATAAATAAGTAAAGAAATAAATAATTTACACAAATAAAATAAAATAAATAAATAAGTAAATATGTCAGTAAATAAATAAATAAGTAATTCAGTAAATAACTAAATAAATAAATAGTTTAAATAAAATAAATAGATTAAGTAGATAATTTAAATAAAAATGTAAATAAATAAATAAATAAATAAATAAATTATATAAATTAAATAAATAAATATATAAATAAATGAATAAGTAAATCAGTAAGTAAATAAATAAATAAATTGAGTAAATTAAATTAAATAAGTAAATAATTATGTAAATAAGTAAATAATTGAATTAATGATAAATAAATGAAATAAATAAAATTAAATAAATATGTGAAATTAATAAGTTAAATAAATATATAAATAAGTAAGTAAACAAATAAATTAATTAAATAAATTAGTAAATAAATATTAAAATAAATCCATGAATAAATAGATAAATGAGTAAATAAGTAAGTAAATAATTAAGTAAATAAGCAAATAAATAATAAATAATTAAATAATTTAAGAAATTAACTAGATAAATAAATAAATAAATAATTTATTTAATTAATTAATGGAATTAAAATAAATAAATGAATAAATACATAAATAAGAAAAAATAAGTAAATAAATTAAATAAATTAATTAAACAAATTAATTAATTAATTAATTTGAATTAAATATATATACAAGTAAGTAAATAATTAAGTAAATAAGTAATTAAATAAATATACAAGTAAATAATTAGGCAAGTAATTAAATAAATAATTAATTATATAAATCAATAAGTAAATAAATAATTAAGTAAATAAATAAGTAAGTAAATAAATAAATAAACAATAAATGAATAAAATAAATACTGATGAAGGTGTAGCAAGGTATATATATCTAAATTTATAAAATATATTGGGAAAAAGAAGGATAATGATTCCAATGTTAAATCTAGGGCACACACACACACACACTCACACGCACGCTCGCACGGACGGACACACACACACACACACACACAAATTGATATTGCTTTCGCACAAGAACCGAACATTATCAACAATAAGTTTGCAGCGATCCCTAAATTCCTCAAAGTATACTCCTCTGGAGAAGGAAGAAATAGGTAATCTGTATTTGTAAATTCTAAAAGGACGGACGTGCTAGTCATAAATCAATTGTCAGATGAAGACTGCACAGTGATAGAAATAAAAAAACGAATCCCAAAGATGTATGCTGTTTCTGCATATTTCGACATAGAAAAAGATATTAATGGAGACTTAAGAAAAATGGAAAATATAACTATTTACACCACAGGACATAAACTAATAATCACAATTGACTCAAATGCTAGGAGCACGATGTGGTGTGACAGACTGTCTAACCAACGAGGGAAACGTCTAGAGGAATTTATAAAGGCAAATAATGAAGAGACGACAACTCCAACATTTGAAACAGATAGAGGTAGTAGTCGCATCGATCTCACTATATCAAATTACAATATAGTGCAATTCGTAACAGATTGGAGCTGTGGTTTCTTGGAAAGCTGTTCTGAACACGCGCTAATCTCTTTCAAGGTTGGAAGAGAGAAACAAACCAACAAGCAGATATTCACTGCAAAACGATATATAGTGAAGAATGAAATATATGAAATATTTGAAAACGCCCACTTGCTAATCTAGCCAAAAACATTAAATGTAGAAATAATACAATAGACATGGAAGAGATAGATAAAGAGATCAGCAGCAAGGTAAGCTCCTCACACAGCCCCGAAAAAGAAACTAAACTCATTCATTCGTGCATAGAGGCGGCATGCAATAAAGCATTCTACATATCGTCGGACAAGAAATCTTCAAGGAAAGGCAAAACAGTACCGTGGTGGACTGACCAACTACAACTATTAAGGAAAAAAGTCAACGCACTGAGGAGGAGATATCAGAGGACTACCAACAACACGCAACTCAGGCAAGAGAGAAGAATTGCATACACACAGGGTAAACGACAGTATAAAACACAGCTCCAACATGAAAAATTCAGTTCGTGGAAAAAGTATTGCACTCTTGTGGAAGGGCAAACCCGTGGAATGCGGCTCACAAATTGGCGAATGGAAGATTAAGGAACCAAACAAGCTTAACAACGCTTAAAAAATCAGACAGAACTTACACCAAAGATATACAAGAAACAATCACACACATGCTTAATTATTTGACACCTGAAGACGACAAGGAGAGCGACAACAAACAGCACCAGCAGATTAGAAGGGAAATAAAGAGTCAATTACAAACACCGGACGACAAAGAATTTACACAGGAAGAAATACTAACAGTTATACAGAAATTTAATCATGCAAAAGCACCAGGGGAAGATGGCATTACTAGTGACATCATATTGTGAGCTTTCACGAAGATCCCTAAATCATTAACTGCAATGTACAACTTGTGCTTGAAACAAGGACATTTCCCAAAGCTGGGAAAAGAAGAGAGTCAAGAAGCCACGAATTTCAGACCTATAAGTCTTCTCAACATTGAAGGAAAAATTTTAGGACAACTAATGATATACAGAATAAATCACCACATGTACTCAAATAACCTATTAAACTCAAACCAGTATGGATTCACTCCGCAGAAGGATACTGTGGACGCTGCTATGGCCGTTAAAAACTTCATACAGAAAAATCTCAATCAAAAGAAGACCATCATTATAACGAGTCTAGATGTAAAGGGAGTTTTTAATGCTGCATGATGGCCGGGGATACTCCACAATCTAAAAACACTGCAGTGCTCAAGGAATTTGTATAGCCTCGTTACATAGTCCTAACCACAGGCGACAATATGGAAGAAGCTGAAATGTATGCCAACACAGACGTGAAAAAAATTGGAGACTCGTCGGAACAAAATAAAATACAATTCAATGAAGTCAAGTCCAAAGTTCTGCTAGTAACTAGGAAGATTAGAGAACAATTAGTATTTACGTACTTAAACAACAAAACACTGGAACAAGTTCAGGAAATCAAGTATCTTGGGATAATACTGTATTTGACAGTAAATTACTCTTCAATAAACACATCCAATATGTCAGTGACAGATGCATTACACTAATCAATGTACTCGAAAAATCTGCAAACCTTAACTGGGGACTGGGTCATCAAGCCCTCAAAACAATCTATAAAGGGGCTATACTCCCAATGCGCTAGTGTTGCAAGATAGTATCCGGAAACACAAAAATATTACTAAATACAAAAGAGTACAGAGACTCATGAACATATAGATTTCCAAATCCTACAGAACTATTTCTTATGAAGCTTCATGTATAGTAGCCGGACTCACAGCAATAGACATAATAATAGAGGAGAGAATGGAAATCTACAAGACAATGCATAACGAGAGTGAAACACTTTCACAAATTGAGACCGCCCCTGAACTGGAAAACTGGAAGTACCCAGCGGAAAGAGTAAAGAGGCGGAAGAAAATAAAGATAACCCGATAGAAATTTATACAGATGGAAGCAAGATTGATGGAAAAGTCGGTGCTGCTAAGGTCGTCTTTCAAAATGGAAATGTACTTCACAGACTGAAGTTCAAACTGCACAACGAATGTTCAAATAACCAAGCTCAACAAATAGACATTTTGCAATCGCTTCACACACTCCAAGAAAATCCAGAAAACAGAATCACTGAAAGAAGAGCAGTAGTATACACTGACAGCCAAATAACCATAGATCTCTTAAAAAACGACCAGAACCGAAATGTAGTAATACACGATATTAAACGAAAATACAAACAGCTTGAAGACGATAGATGGACGATTCACATAATATGGATGAAGGCTCACATAGGGATCTACGGAAATGAACTGGCAGATGAACTCGCTAAGGAGGCAGCAAAACAAGACAATCTACAAATTATATACACGAAGATACCGAGAAAGGAAATAATACACCGCATAATAGTAGAGAGCACAGAAGAGTGGCAACTGCAATGGAATCTGAAAACAAAAGGAGAACAAACCAAGCAGTTCTTTCCAATCACCAATGATAGGTTAAAAACAAACATCAGGCCCACACCAAACTTCACTGCAATAGTCACAGGACACAGCAAAACAAGATCATATCTCCACCGCTTCAAGATAGTAAATTCTCCAATGTGACGCTGCAACAGAGGGAACCAGACAGTGGATCACAAATGTCATGCTGTTAAAACAATGAATTAAAAAAAACACATACCACACAACCACCCGCCCACTCGCCCACCCAACCAACCGCCCGCCCACCAACCCAACCGCCCGCCCACCAACCCACCCTCCCGCCCACCCGCCCACCCACCCGCCCGCCCGCCCAACCACCTACATGCCCACCCAACCACCGTCCCGCCCGCCTGCCCACCCACCCACCCAACCACCCGCCCGCCCACTTACCCGCCAGCCCACCCATCCACTCATACACCCGCCCATCCACCCACCCACCAACCCAAACAAACACCCACCCAATCATCCACCCACATCCCCACCTACACACACCCACCCAAACACATACAAACACACCCAACCACCTACTCACGCACTCACCCACCCAGACACCTACCCACCTACCCACCCACCTACCCACATCATGACCCACCCACCCAACCACCCACCCACCAAACCACCCACCCACCAAACTTCCCACCGAGACATCCATCCACCCACACACCCACACACCTACCCACCAACCCACCCACCAACACACCCACCAACCAACCAATCTGCCCACCAACCCACCCGCCCACCCACCTACCTTCCCACACACATTCCTTAATCTTCTGTCTTGCTGTACATTGGCTTCATTCCTTGACCTACTTTCTTGCTGTACGTTGGCTTCATTCCTTGACATTCTTTCTTCCTGTACGTTGGCTTCATTCCTTGGCCTTCTTTCTTCCTGTAAGTTGGCTTCATTCCTAGACCTTTCTTCTTGTACGTTGGCTTCCTTCATTGGCCTTCTTTCTTCCTGTAAGTTGGCTTCATTTCTAGACCTTCCTTCCTGTACGTTGGCTTCATTCCTTGACATTCTTTCTTCCTGTACGTTGGCTTCATTCCTTGATCTTC
The DNA here is from genome assembly GCF_040183065.1 of Periplaneta americana. Lineage (NCBI taxonomy): Eukaryota > Metazoa > Arthropoda > Insecta > Blattodea > Blattidae > Periplaneta > Periplaneta americana. The sequence goes on from NC_091131.1 coordinate 145,266,781, forward strand.
TTTCTTCCTGTACGTTGGCTTCATTCCTAGACCTTTCTTCATGTACGTTGGCTTCATTCCTTGACCTTCTTTCTTCCTGTACGTTGGCTTCATTCCTTGACCTTCTTTCTTCCTGTACGTTGGCTTCATTCCTTGACCTTCTTTCTTCCTGTACGTTGGCTTCATTCCCTGACCTTCTTTCTTCCTGTACGTTGTTGCCTTCATTCCTTGACGTTCTTTCTTCCTGTACGTTGGCTTCATTCCTTGACCTTCTTTCTTCCTGTACGTTGGCTTCATTCCTTGACCTTCTTTCTTCCTGTACGTTGGCTTCATTCCTTGACCTTCTTTCTTCCTGTACGGTGGCTTCATTCCTTGACCTTCTTTCTTCCTGTACGTTGGCTTCATTCCTTGACCTTCTTTCTTCCTGTACGTTGGCTTCATTCCTTGACCTTCTTTCTTCCTGTACGTTGGCTTCATTCCTTGACCTTCTTTCTTCCTGTACGTTGGCTTTATTCCTTGACCTTCTTTCTTCCTGTACGTTGGCTTCATTCCTTGACCTTCTTTCTTCCTGTACGTTAGCTTTATTCCTTGACCTTCTTTCTTCCTCTACGTTGGCTTCATTCCTTGACCTTCTTTCTTCCTCTACGTTGGCTTCATTCCTTGCCCTTCTTTCTTCCCGTACGTTGGCTTCATTCCTAGACCTTTCTTCCTGTACGTTGGCTTCATTCCTTGACCTTCTTTCTTCCTGTACGTTGGCTTCATTCCTTGACCTTCTTTCTTCCTTTACCTTGACTTGGGCCATGACATGTCCTTCCCCAGTATCCCCCTCCCGGACATCCGATTGGGGGGATAGTTTACGTCCGGAATTTTTTACCAGGGAAAGACTCATCATGCCATTTTTTGAACTTATATCGTCTTGGGATGTAAAAATGCGGCAGCTTCCCATTGCTGTCCGCACACCTCTCTCTCTTTCGCATCTTAAAAGATCCCAGGGGGCCCCAGCGTGGAGGTGAGGAGAGTGGATTTGACTAATTAGGCCCTCCAGACTTCACCGAAATTCACCGCAAGTGTCAAATATCAGTTCCATCAGGGTTTTTGACCCGATCAGAGACCGGGAAATCCCAATTAACCTTTGCCCCCCCTTTTTGAGTCTAAAGCATTATGAAGGTCATCAATGTGAAAAGGCCAACTAAGATCCATATCGAACATGACACCAAGAAATTTAGTCTACGAGGATGATTTAATATTAATGTTATGTCATTGAAATACTAGATATGTAAAATTAACATTATTACTAAAAGTTAACATGATGTGTGTCTACATTAATAATTAGAACGACACCATTTTTAATTTCACAAATACAGTTAATTAATTTTCAGTGTACACACTGTCTACATGCTGTACAGTAACAAGATGAAGTGATTTTTTTTTTTTTTTTTTCCATATTTGTATATACTCGTAGTTCTGTGGTTGATACTTTTGTACGCTGTTTGGAACTGCGGTGTTGCCTAAACCCCAAAAGACACAAAACCCTATATGTAAGAACATACTGTTTCATCGTCGTTAAAATCTACATATTTTCACACATTCGACCATGCAAGCTATTAAAAAATCGCTTCAAACTAATGTCAAGAATTAAGGAGAATTGCCTGTTCAAGACTTCATGAAAATACAATACATTAACATGAACATTCCCAAAGCAAAAGCCTTAAATTTCTAGAGGTAAATGATCTTAAACCCTCAGTTTCTTACTACTCTAATGCAGACCAGGAATATTGATGGAGTAATAGTTCATGCTAATTCAATTATGTGATCTAAAAACGAAGATGAAAGCTGCAAGGTCTTACCTTGTTGGCGAAACGCTTAATACACCACCATTAATTCCGTTTGGTATCTCATTCCTTTATCTGGTATCCTGCTGTAACCAGATTTTCGGCTGTGTTAGTTGCAGGGTCCCACTCAATGGGCTGCATGAATCATTTAAAGTTCCCTTTCTTTAAAAATTTTCTCTGTCGCAGGAAGGCTACAAGAGATGTCTGTGTAGGCCTACAATAATGCAAGAAACTTAATTGAATTACATGTAGATTCCTGGAATAATTTCGAAATTTCTAAAAGACTTATAAAGCCGCGTAAAATTTGCGGAACACTTGGAATTTAATTTAACATAGCTAATGATAACCGGCGTAGATGGAGTAGGGAAAGGGATTCGTGTGTTGTGGATGTGAGTTTGATTACACTCTGACTGATTGAGTATATGTGCACATATTTTCTCTTTCCACACTCTCGGAGGCAGTGCCGAAAATGCAGTACACAGTGCAGCAAGCATTTCCAAACACCTCTATGTACCTGACTTAAAAACCAATCACCGTCTTTTCTCTGTTGGCATGGCAGCAGTCTGACTGTCGAGTGCGTGATATTGTTGTTTTACGTGTGCAGATTGTGTGAATCTGTTCGTAAGCCTCCTGCAAAATTATTCCAAGTAGTAGAATCCTAACAGAACACGTTAACTTTCCCACTCACAAGGGACCACGTGAAGACAAAACTGGACATGGTACTGTCGAAATACCTTGGTTACAGCACTGTGCCCAATGTAGAAAATAACGAGCAAATGAGGCGTGCTTGAACCTGAATCTTACAATATCACAATTTGTACACAAACATTTTGTCAGTAACTTCACGTGATGTTAAACGATAAGTTTTAGCATTGAAAAATCTCCTTTTAAGAAGCAAATTACGACAACAGATAAGCTTCAAACGCTGTTGGCTGTGTTTTGTAACCAGATAAAATAAGGTAAACAAAGAAATGAAGCGCACATATTGGATCTTGGTACAAAATGCCTGGCATATCGTTCTCATTTTTTACAATAGTAGTAAACTCTAGTTAAATTGGATTTTGCTTGTTTTTGCAAATGTCTTGTTTTATTATGCACATTTAGAGACTTTGTGTTTAAATCCTGGGCTTGCTTATGAGTGTATGTTTGGGAAGTTTCTCCAGGCGGAGTATCAATTTAAAGGACCACAACTCGACTCCTTTTAAACCCTAGTTCATCCTTCACATCACTTCTCATCTACCGAGCTAGGTCTTTCACCTCTCCGTTAGTATCGCACCTGGCTAAACAAGCTTTCTGTGGGTATGACAGTGACCCACGTCAATGTGGTAAACGCTGGAAAAACACAAGTAATATATAACTTGTTCCAAGGTAACCGCAAATTTCATAATCCCAATGTAAATGTGAAATAATAATCAGCTCCAAATAAAGTAAAATTGAAAATCAACATGCTCTTATGTGTATCATTTAAAATCCTTGATTCGCGTCAGGAAGAAGGGAGTTAGACTTGTGACACTTCTTTTGTGCACTGGGCCGATATCAGAGCGGTGGGGATTTGCCTCGCTACATCTTCAAAAATATATCACATACATTATCCTACCTATCGAAGGTGAAGGCCTGCCTAGCCAGGATACAACAAAGTGCCGCTCGCTTGTTGCGGCCCTATACTGTACCATCTGCACACGCACTTACACACTCTACTGTTACCGCACATTAAGTTCATTTAACATGTACAGCATTACAGCGTCACTTCGTAGCAATGCCGCATTGTGTCTTTGGTCCAGGGAAAATATAATGCGTTGTTGTAACGAAATGGCGTGAGTGTGTTTTTCATAATGACGAGTATTTTCCGTAGACCAAAAATACAAAAGGGATTTCCTAAGAAATAGAAGTGATGTACTACGTATTTACCAATTTAACTTTTTACTTTTCGAAACATCAATCAACCACCACTACTAAAAGACTTGATCGACAGCTTTAACGTTTCCTTGCGCTTTAGGATTTAGGTTTAAACATAAGCGCAGCTTTGGCTACTACCGACCCGCGGCTATAAAGCATTCAGTATTGTTAATGAAAAGTGAAATTGAATAAAAAATTGTAAGATAAATATTACTACTGGGAAACGAACTAACTTATTAATGTGTAGGGCCCGGATTTTTAGGTTTTTAAAAAGACCATTTTAGGTTCTTGGAATAGGTGAAATATGCTTTTTTTTTTTAGGTTTTATGTCCAACCTGTGAAAGGGGTCGCAAAAAGTGCCAGATCGTTAAAAATGTATCCTTACAGTTATTCTTAAAAAATAAGTATACATTTATTAAGGCAACCTAGGCCACGAAACTGACCTTTCGAAGAACCAAACTATTTGTCAAAATTTATAACACTCGAAATTTTTGTTCGTTCCTCTTTAACATTAGTTGTAGTTTGAATAAATTATTGCTACAATAAGCATTTTAAATAATATAATTTGCCTTGATATAACTACATAAACTTCAATGTTCAATAGATAAAAGTACAGTACAGATACTCCTTTTGAATTATATTTGTTAAAACGTTATCATCAATTATTTTAAAATGTAACAAACAAGCAAAACAATATTATCTACTGATACTCTTCCTGGTTTCAATATATAACCAAATACTTTCAAGATTCCCGACTAAGAATTTTTTTCTATTATCTCTCAAAATACATTTGAAGGAAGAAATGGCTCTTTTGATAGCACATGACGTCATAGGTGCAAATTTCATAGCTGCCACTGTAGCAGCTACCCACTGTAACTGACAATTGAAGCTTTTACTCTGGAGAATGGAGCACACATTTTTCATTTTTTTAAATACTGGATTCCTATGCAATAGTTTCTTCGTTTTAAAGTCACGGCTTCACCCACGGTACTAGTTTCTGTAGAAGCGAGTCAGTGACAGCAATTGCATCATCTAGTTGTAGCGACGAAGATTCCAAGTACTCAGTATATTTTTGGAAGATCACTGAAATGTGCCTTGAGGAAAGTAAGGGAGCCATAGATGTTGTCACTGCTAAGTACTGATTTTGCCTTACGGATTAACCCAGATAAGCCCAAAAATTTTTTTGTGATAAAAATACAGTAGCACATTAGTTACTCTCAAAAATCGGTTAAATGATGTTGAAATAAACTGAAACAAGGAACTATGTTTTCTAAAGCTAACAGATACTACCAACATTATCGCACAACTTATAAAATGTCCCTAACACCAACAATGACATAATATCCGAAGGCACTGCAACTGTCCTTAAAAAAGGACGGTGGGAAAATCTGGGGTAAGGCAGCCTCCTCCACGTCGAGGGTATTCTCTCTCTCACTCACTCTCTCTCTGTCTGTATCTCTGTCTGTCTCTGTGTGTGTCTCTCTCTCTGTCTCAATGTATTGATATTTCTCTCAGAATAAAAAATCAATATATAACGCAGGAAATTCAAGATAATGCTTACCAACGATGATTTAGGGTTTTTTAGGTTCTAAGATCCGATGGTTTTTTTTTTTTCAAGAGAATTAACATATACGACTCCTACTATCGGGATTCAGTAAAGTATTGGACAAATTAGGAATTCAGAAGCAATAAAAAAGGTGATATCCTACAATTCCGTTCCTTATAATGTGCTCAATAGTCCATTTTGCAGTTGGATGTTAATTTATTTTTTTAAATTATGTTTTTGAATGAGTTCCTACGTTTCATTGTCGTGTATGCGGTATTATCATTGAACGAACGTATAGGGTTAAACGACAGCAAAAATAAGTGTAACTGTGTTTCAAGGCTACAGGCATAATAGGCATTCATATTTCTGTCCTGACTGCCTGGACACTTGGATAGGAAAAGTAATCATAAATATCACTCGTTTCGAGTTGTGTTTTGTCGTTTATTTTAGCATTATAGTTACTACATTAAAAGCTAGAGAATTGCGTGTTAAATTAATGCTCTTCTTTTCTGTAAAGAACTCAATTCAAATATTTAACAGCAAAGTTTTAGGAACAGCGGCAAATTTAACATGCGGTTTGGGCCAATGGCTGAATGACACTACTCGATAAATCTGCTCTTCGCTACCAGCAATCGAACTTGTACGTACCTGAAAGCGCCACCAATTCAGGATGTAAACAAAATTACTGTACCCTACCTTCTTCACTGCTTGAAGTCATCGTGCTTGCTTTTCTGTCCAGATATTGACCGCTCGACGTCGCGTTGACTTCATACATAAGCTCCTTGTGTATCTGTTTGGACTCATCTAAAATGGAACATAATTCTGATTTTAAATCGTCGTAATAAACTGTCTCTTAACTAATTTAATGAACAGAATAAATAGGTAGCATATTAAGTAGCACAATATATATGTCATCTAACTATTAACAATAAATAAATTATAAAAGTGAAGTTTGAAAATGAATCAAAAGTTACGCGCGTACTAAAGTTACTTCTAACGAACATCTAGCCTTGAACACAGTACAATATAAAATAATATTATTCCGAACATTTTAGGTTTCGAAATAATAAACTAGTCATTACGAAGTTAACAGACCAGAGCGATGATTAGAAATGTTGTTGATTTCTAGTGCCTTGCATTTGTCAATGAAACTATTAACAGTGATTAGAAATGTTTTCCATTTTTATTTTACTTCTAAACAAGCTTTAAAAATTCTCTCCGGTAAAATTTACAAAACAGTAGATAGAACCTTGTTAGTCTGAGCACTCGATTATTCGGCTTGGTTAAGTGGTAATGATTTTACCGCCAAATATAGAGTTTAGAAAAAAATATTTCTAATTTTTTATCATATTTCCTTATAAAACGGCGAGATAGGACGGAGTTGTTAATCTAGTTTCAGACAAAGTACCACATAATCTTTAAAAATTCTTGAACATTCGTAATTACTAACTACATTTAAAATAACAAAGAAAATGCATGAGCTTAGCTAGCAGTAAGTCTGTTGCCCTTCACACATTAATTTCAGTGCACTCTATTGCCAGCTAGAGGGAAAGAAATTTCTCGGGACGGAAGTGTGAAAAAAATACGTACCAAGAAAAAAAAGTATACTCCTTCACAGTTGCATGACCATAAAAATGATTAATTCATAATATTACATACCAAACATTTCTAAGCGTGATGTGCCTATCGGGATACAAAAGAATTAAATGGAAGATGCTACAACACGAGCTTAATTATCGCCATATTGAGTGGAGCCAAGGAAAGGAGCGTGAGATTCAGACATATTTTAGCACATAAAGAAAAAGTCGCCAAACAAAACGAAAGTTTTAATGGTTGGTAACATTAAGGACTGCACATAATGTACACTCTTAGACAAAAAAAAAAAAATAGCCGGACTCTTGAAGTGTAAATTTGTTTAAGTTCCGTTCGAATGTTCGCCTGGTACACAAGAATAAAATCAAAGTAGTAAGGACGAAACCAGCGAGATCCAAGAACATAGTCTTATATCGGCAAACAACGGTGAACTCTGTGAGTGAATGTGCGTGCGTGCGTGCGTGTGTGTGTCATAGCTCCGTGGTAATACTCTAGCTTCACACGCAGAAAACCCAGATTCCTATCCGTCTTCGTATAAGTGTATATATATATATATATTTGTTTCGTTTTATTTTTTCTCTAGCTAGAAACAAATTATACATTTATTAACGTGCACAGGAGTTTGGATTAGTTGAAAATTAAACAAAAACATTCAGTAATATCGGTGACTTCTTCCTAATTACCCTTGAATTCAAATAGATGCTCAATTCTTGGATCTTCTCCCTTCTTCATAAGGAGTATTGATCAGTTACTATAATTTCTATCAGCAGTAATAATAATAATAATAATAATAATAATAATAATAATAATAATAATAATGCAACAACCAGAATAATAATAATAATAATAATAATAATAATAATAATAATAATAACAATAATAATGATTATAATAATAATAACAATAATATTAATAATCACCATCATCATCATAATGTGTTTTTTATTGCAAAAGCGAGATGAATAATGTTAAAGACAAAACCAATGTGTTCCAGGTATAGGCTACACCCCTAAATAGTGCCGATATATATATCTGCTTTGTAATAGCTCCGTGGTAACAGCCTTGCTTCTTGTGTAGGCGATTCTAGGTCGTGTACCCCGTAAGGACGTCAGATGTTTATTTCTATATTGATGTGTAATTTAATCAGAGACATCTGGAACTTCTGAAAACATAAGTAGTTTAATACCAAAGACGGATATCTGTTGTCTCCATAGTTTTGATCTAGATTCACATTTTGTTTCTCTTTGTAATATTTTAACACAATTTGTTTTTATAGATGTAGTGTTAGAGTTTGCATATAGTTCACCATTACTGAAAAGATCGTGAAAAAATGTATAAGAATCCACATTATCTAAATTTCAATGTGAGGTCAGATGTCCGTCTTTGATATTAAACTACTCACATAGTTCTGTTGCACATGTAACTGCGCATATTAAACGTGAAACAACCATTCTCTCTTGTCATTATCAAGGATAACATGGCTGACAGAAGACATAGGCCAGATACGTGTAGGCAAGCTCTTCTTATGATACAGTAGTGGCAGTGGAGTGTTGGAAACATTTACGACAGAAGAAATTCGTGCGCGTGTGTATCATGCTCTGACGAATGCACCCGAAGTCTTCCGAATCGGACATAGAATGTGGAGCCAGGTAATTTTTTTTTTTTTTTTGTCTAATAGCGTACATCTTGAACTTGATTTTTTATTTTCTCGTTTGCTATAATGTAGTCTATGAGTGATTTATTTCCCCTTTCGCAACGTGTATATTTATGTATTTCTTTTTTCTTGAAGAATGTATTCATTATTTTCAACTTATTATATGTTGTAAACTGCCTCAATTCTTCACCATTGTAATTTATGTGTAGCTCTCCATATGTTCCAACTACTCCTGGTATTGGTAAATTACCAACTCTTGCATTTATATCGCCACATATTATAATATTATCTGATTTATTGATTTTGTTGAGCACCTCTTACAGTTCGTCATAAATAACTTTTTATCACCCTTTCTGCGTAAACCCCGACAATTTTTTAATACCCTCTATCAATTTGAAATTTGCATGTTATTATTCTCTCATTTATAAAACAGTAACTTATAATGTTATTTTTCCATTTGTTAGTCACTAAGATAGCTACGTCACATTGGGCATGTACGCTCTGAGGAACACCACTGTAAGTCATCGTATAGTCTTCTAATTCTTTAGTGCCTTTTAATTTCATTTTAGTTTCTGTAATTATTGCTGTTTCTATATGTTTTCTTTTCAATTCATTATTAAGTTCTTCTTTCTTATTACTGAGGCCTCTGACATTCCAGGTACCAATTTTAAAACTATCCTTTATCCCAAATCGTTTATCCTTAACATACCTTTGTCGTTGTCCAGTATATCCATCCGGCTGATTAATGTGAAGATCACGAGTAATTTGAATTCCCCAAGTAGAGCTACCAACACTACCTTGAGTATTCTGGTGGAAGGGCTGCCTCCTTAGAACCTCCAGAAATGTTCGCATGTGTTTTAACCCCACATGCAGGGCTGCCTCTTTTATCGAGGTCTTTCTCCACGTTACCCCGGAGAGGGCCTCCACATTTGCCCCCTGGAGGATGGTGCTCCGTCCGCTCCCCAGACCAAGTTGGTCGCCGATGTCTCCCACGCCGCTCTGGAGACCATTGAAGTCTTCGCACGTATCCCTGTGCAGGGGGACTCAATATACCCTGAGACACTGGGTCCTCGACAGAACTTAGCCACCAAAAGGTGCCCACCCCCGCGCCGTGGACGCGTCTGTCGAGAATTATCCAAGTATGTACAGTTATGACAAAATGCCTGCCCTGTACATCATGGACCGGGTTAGTAGCCTTGTATGGTACCAAGGCTAGAGGCAAAAAAATTAGAAAAAAAATTATATAAGTAGGTAAGTAATTAAGTAAATAAATAAACAAATAAGTGAATAAAAATTAATAAATATATATATATATAAATAAATAAGTAAAGGAATAAGTAAATAAAAATAAATAAATAAAAAGTAAATAAATGAGAAAATAAAAATAAATAAAAATAAATATATAAATAAATAAATAAATAAATAAACAAATAAATAAATGAATAAGTAAGGAATAATTATAAAAATAAATATATACATATAAATATAGAAATAAATAAATAAATAATAAATAAGTAAATAAATAAATAAGTAAATAAACAAATAAATAATAAACAAAAAATAAGTAAATAAGTAAATAAGTAAGTAAATCAATAAGTAAGTAAATAAATAAATAAGTAAATAAACAATTAAATTAGAAAATAAATAAATAAATTAGTAAATAAATAAGTAATTAAATAATAAGTAAGTAAAAACGAAGTAAGTAAATAAGTATGTAAGTAAATAAGTACATAAAAAAGTTAGTAAATAAATACGTAATTAAATAAATATATAAGTAAATAAATAAATAAGTAAATAAATAAATAAGTAAATAAATAAATGAATAAATAAAATATATTAAATAAAATAGACAAAAAAATAAATAGGTAAATAAATAAATAATTAAATAACTAAAAGAAAATAAATAACTAAATAAGTAAATAAATAAATATATAAATAAATAAGTAAATAAATAAATAAATAACAATTAAATAAATAAATAAGTAACTAAATGAAAAAGAAAATAAATAAATAAATAAATAAATAAATAAATAAATAATCGAATAAACAATAAATAAATAATATAAATTAAATAAAATAAATAAATTAATTAAATAAATAAAGAAATAAATAAGAACATAAATAATCAAATTAAATTAATTAATTTAAATAAATAAATGAATAAATATATAAGTAAGTAAATAAATAAATAAGTAAGTAAATTAGTAAATAAATAAACAAGTCAGTAAATAAATAAATAATTAAAAAAACAAATAAGTAAATAAAAAAAGTAATAACTACCTATATAAATAAATAGATAAATTGAATAAATTAAATTCAATAAATAAATTCAATAACTGAATTCAGTAAATAAATATATAAATAAATAAATAAAATAAATAAAATAAAATATATTAAATAAATATATATAAGTAAATAAATAAGTATATAAATAAATAAATTAGTAAATAGATAAATAAATATGTAAATAAATAAGAAAGCAAATAAATAAATAAGTAAGTAATCAAATAAATAAATAAATATATATATATAAATAAATAAAGATGTAAATCAAGAATTAAACGAATTAAATTAAATAAATAAATAGAATAAATAGACTAAATATGTAAATAAGTACATAATTGAATAAATAGATAAATTAAATAAATTAAATGAATAAAATAAAATAAATAAATAAATAAGTAAATAAAAAAGTAAATATATAAAAAATAAATAAATAAGTAAATAAGTATATAAATAAGTAACTAACTAAATAAGTAAATAAGTAACGAAATAACTAAATACGTAAATAAATTAGTACGTAAATAAGTAAATAAATACATGAGTAAGTAAATAATTAACAAAATAAAGCAATACATAAATAAATAAGTAAGTAATTAATAAGGAAATAAATAAATAAATAAGTAAATAAATAAATAATTAAATAAACAATTACATAAATAAAAAAGTAATTAAGTAAATAAATCAATAAGTAAATAATAAATAAATAAATAAATAAGGAAGTAACTGAATATGTAAGTAAGTAAATAAAAATAAATAAGTAGGAAAATAAATGAATAAGAACATAAATAAATAAATAAATAAATAAATAACTAAATAAGTAAATAAATAAGTAAGTAAAACATAAGTAAGTAAACAAATAAATAAGTCAGTAAATACATAAATAATCAACATATAAATAAGTAAATAAATATGTAAATAAGTAAATAAGGAAATATGTAAGTAAATACATTAGTAAAAAGTTAATATATAAATAAATAAATAATTAAATAAATATATATGCCAATAAATAAATAATAAAATATCTCAACAAATATTTAAATAAATAAGTAAATACATAAGTAAGTAAATAAGTAAATAAATAAATGAATAAATAAATAAATATATATATATATATATGAATAAATAAAATAATTAAGTAATTAAATGAATAAGTAAAAAAGTAAGTACATAAATAAATAATAAAATGTATATAAATAAATAAATATGTAAATAAATAAATAAGTCAGTAAATAAATATTTAAGTAAATAAATGAATAATTAAATAAATAATTAAATAAGCAAATAAATCAGTAAATAATTAAGAACATGATTAAATAATTAAATGAATTAATAACTGAGTAAATAAATAAACAATAAGTTAAAAATAAATAAATAAATAAAGTAAATTTGTAAACAAGTAGTAAATAAGTAATTAAATGAGTAAATAAATAAATAAGTAGAAAACTAAATATATTAATACATAAATAAGTAAATAAATGAATAAGTAAGAAAGTAAGTAGCTAAATGTATAAATAAGTAAATAAATAATTAAGTGAGTAAATAAATAAATAAGTGATTGAGGAAATGAGTAAATAAATAGGTAAATAAATAAATGATCAAATAAATAAATAAGTAAAGAAATAAATAATTTACACAAATAAAATAAAATAAATAAATAAGTAAATATGTCAGTAAATAAATAAATAAGTAATTCAGTAAATAACTAAATAAATAAATAGTTTAAATAAAATAAATAGATTAAGTAGATAATTTAAATAAAAATGTAAATAAATAAATAAATAAATAAATTATATAAATTAAATAAATAAATATATAAATAAATGAATAAGTAAATCAGTAAGTAAATAAATAAATAAATTGAGTAAATTAAATTAAATAAGTAAATAATTATGTAAATAAGTAAATAATTGAATTAATGATAAATAAAAGAAATAAATAAAATTAAATAAATATGTGAAATTAATAAGTTAAATAAATATATAAATAAGTAAGTAAACAAATAAATTAATTAAATAAATTAAACAGATAAATAAATTAGTAAATAAATATTAAAATAAATCCATGAATAAATAGATAAATGAGTAAATAAGTAAATAAATAATTAAGTAAATAAGCAAATAAATAATAAATAATTAAATAATTTAAGAAATAAATTAAATAAATAAATAAATAATTTATTTAATTAATTAATGGAATTAAAATAAATAAATGAATAAATACATAAATAAGAAAAAATAAGTAAATAAATTAAATAAATTAATTAAACAAATTAATTAATTTGAATTAAATATATATATATATATACAAGTAAGTAAATAATTAAGTAAATAAGTAATTAAATAAATATACAAGTAAATAATTATTCAAGTAATTAAATAAATAATTAATTATGTAAATCAATAATTAAATAAATAATTAAGTAAATAAATAAGTAAGTAAATAAATAAATAAACAATAAATGAATAAAATAAATACTGATGAAGGTGTAGCAAGGTATATATATCTAAATTTATAAAATATATTGGGAAAAAGAAGGATAATGATTTCAATGTTAAATCTAGGGTACACACACACACACACACACACACAAATTGATATTGCTTTCGCACAAGAACCGAACATTATCAACAATAAGTTTGCAGCGATCCCTAAATTCCTCAAAGTATACTCCTCTGGAGAAGGAAGAAATAGGTAATCTGTATTTGTAAATTCTAAAAGGACGGACGTGCTAGTCATAAATCAATTGTCAGATGAAGACTGCACAGTGATAGAAATAAAAAAACGAATCCCAAAGATGTATGCTGTTTCTGCATATTTCGACATAGAAAAAGATATTAATGGAGACTTAACAAAAATGGAAAATATAACTATTTACACCACAGGACATAAACTAATAATCACAATTGACTCAAATGCTAGGAGCACGATGTGGTGTGACAGACTGTCTAACCATCGAGGGAAACGTCTAGAGGAATTTATAAAGGCAAATAATGAAGAGACGACAACTCCAACATTTGAAACAGATAGAGGTAGTAGTCGCATCGATCTCACTATATCAAATTACAATATAGTGCAATTCGTAACAGATTGGAGCTGTGGTTTCTTGGAAAGCTGTTCTGAACACGCGCTAATCTCTTTCAAGGTTGGAAGAGAGAAACAAACCAACAAGCAGATATTCACTGCAAAACGATATATAGTGAAGAATGAAATATATGAAATATTTGAAAACGCCCACTTGCTAATCTAGCCAAAAACATTAAATGTAGAAATAATACAATAGACATGGAAGAGATAGATAAAGAGATCAGCAGCAAGGTAAGCTCCTCACACAGCCCCGAAAAAGAAACTAAACTCATTCATTCGTGCATAGAGGCGGCATGCAATAAAGCATTCTACATATCGTCGGACAAGAAATCTTCAAGGAAAGGCAAAACAGTACCGTGGTGGACTGACCAACTACAACTATTAAGGAAAAAAGTCAACGCACTGAGGAGGAGATATCAGAGGACTACCAACAACACGCAACTCAGGCAAGAGAGAAGAATTGCATACACACAGGGTAAACGACAGTATAAAACACAGCTCCAACATGAAAAATTCAGTTCGTGGAAAAAGTATTGCACTCTTCTGGAAGGGCAAACCCGTGGAATGCGGCTCACAAATTGGCGAATGGAAGATTAAGGAACCAAACAAGCTTAACAACGCTTAAAAAATCAGACAGAACTTATACCAAAGATATACAAGAAACAATCACACACATGCTTAATTATTTGACACCTGAAGACGACAAGGAGAGCGACAACAAACAGCACCAGCAGATTAGAAGGGAAATAAAGAGTCAATTACAAACACCGGACGACAAAGAATTTACACAGGAAGAAATACTAACAGTTATACAGAAATTTAATCATGCAAAAGCACCAGGGGAAGATGGCATTACTAGTGACATCATATTGTGAGCTTTCACGAAGATCCCTAAATCATTAACTGCAATGTACAACTTGTGCTTGAAACAAGGACATTTCCCAAAGCTGGGAAAAGGAGAGAGTCAAGAAGCCACGAATTTCAGACCTATAAGTCTTCTCAACATTGAAGGAAAAATTTTAGGACAACTAATGATATACAGAATAAATCACCACATGTACTCAAATAACCTATTAAACTCAAACCAGTATGGATTCACTCCGCAGAAGGATACTGTGGACGCTGCTATGGCCGTTAAAAACTTCATACAGAAAAATCTCAATCAAAAGAAGACCATCATTATAACGAGTCTAGATGTAAAGGGAGTTTTTAATGCTGCATGATGGCCGGGGATACTCCACAATCTAAAAACACTGCAGTGCTCAAGGAATTTGTATAGCCTCGTTACATAGTCCTAACCACAGGCGACAATATGGAAGAAGCTGAAATGTATGCCAACACAGACGTGAAAAAAATTGGAGACTGGTCGGAACAAAATAAAATACAATTCAATGAAGTCAAGTCCAAAGTTCTGCTAGTAACTAGGAAGATTAGAGAACAATTAGTATTTACGTACTTAAACAACAAAACACTGGAACAAGTTCAGGAAATCAAGTATCTTGGGATAATACTGTATTTGACAGTAAATTACTCTTCAATAAACACATCCAATATGTCAGTGACAGATGCATTACACTAATCAATGTACTCGCAAAATCTGCAAACCTTAACTGGGGACTGGGTCATCAAGCCCTCAAAACAATCTATAAAGGGGCTATACACCCAATGCGCTAGTGTTGCAAGATAGTATCTGGAAACACAAAAATATTACTAAATACAAAAGAGTACAGAGACTCATGAACATATAGATTTCCAAATCCTACAGAACTATTTCTTATGAAGCTTCATGTATAGTAGTCGGACTAACAGCAATAGACATAATAATAGAGGAGAGAATGGAAATCTACAAGACAATGCATAACGAGAGTGAAACACTTTCACAAATTGAGACCGCCCCAGAACTGGAAAACTGGAAGTACCCAGCGGAAAGAGTAAAGAGGCGGAAGAAAATAAAGATAACCCGATAGAAATTTATACAGATGGAAGCAAGATTGATGGAAAAGTCGGTGCTGCTAAGGTCGTCTTTCAAAATGGAAATGTACTTCACAGACTGAAGTTCAAACTGCACAACGAATGTTCAAATAACCAAGCTGAACAAATAGACATTTTGCAATCGCTTCACACACTCCAAGAAAATCCAGAAAACAGAATCACTGAAAGAAGAGCAGTAGTATACACTGACAGCCAAATAACCATAGATCTCTTAAAAAACGACCAGAACCGAAATGTAGTAATACACGATATTAAACGAAAATACAAACAGCTTGAAGACGATAGATGGACGATTCACATAATATGGATGAAGGCTCACATAGGGATCTACGGAAATGAACTGGCAGATGAACTCGCTAAGGAGGCAGCAAAACAAGACAATCTACAAATTATATACACGAAGATACCGAGAAAGGAAATAATACACCGCATAATAGTAGAGAGCACAGAAGAGTGGCAACTGCAATGGAATCTGAAAACAAAAGGAGAACAAACCAAGCAGTTCTTTCCAATCACCAATGATAGGTTAAAAACAAACATCAGGCCCACACCAAACTTCACTGCAATAGTCACAGGACACAGCAAAACAAGATCATATCTCCACCGCTTCAAGATAGTAAATTCTCCAATGTGACGCTGCAACAGAGGGAACCAGACAGTGGATCACAAATGTCATGCTGTTAAAACAATGAATTAAAAAAAACACATACCACACAACCACCCGCCCACTCGCCCACCCAACCAACCGCCCGCCCACCAACCCAACCGCCCGCCCACCAACCCACCCTCCCGCCCACCCGCCCACCCACCCGCCCGCCCGCCAAACCACCTACATGCCCACCCAACCACCGTCCCGCCCGCCTGCCCACCCACCCACCCAACCACCCGCCCACCCACTTACCCGCCAGCCCACCCATCCACTCATACATCCGCCCATCCACCCACCCACCAACCCAAACAAACACCCACCCAATCATCCACCCACATCCCCACCTACACACACCCACCCAAACACATACAAACACACCCAACCACCTACTCACGCACTCACCCACCCAGACACCTACCCACCTACCCACCCACCTACCCACATCATGACCCACCCACCCAACCACCCACCCACCAAACCACCCACCCACCAAACTTCCCACCGAGACATCCATCCACCCACACACCCACACACCTACCCACCAACCCACCCACCAACACACCCACCAACCAACCAATCTGCCCACCAACCCACCCGCCCACCCACCTACCTTCCCACACACATTCCTTAATCTTCTGTCTTGCTGTACATTGGTTTCATTCCTTGACCTACTTTCTTGCTGTACGTTGGCTTCATTCCTTGACATTCTTTCTTCCTGTACGTTGGCTTCATTCCTTGGCCTTCTTTCTTCCTGTAAGTTGGCTTCATTCCTAGACCTTTCTTCTTGTACGTTGGCTTCATTCATTGGCCTTCTTTCTTCCTGTAAGTTGGCTTCATTTCTAGACCTTCCTTCCTGTACGATGGCTTCATTCCTTGACATTCTTTCTTCCTGTACGTTGGCTTCATTCCTTGACCTTCTTTCTTCCTGTACGTTGGCTTCATTCCTAGAACTTTCTTCATGTACGTTGGCTTCATTCCTTGACCTTCTTTCTTCCTGTAAGTTGGCTTCATTCCTTGACCTTCTTTCTTCCTGTACGTTGGCTTCATTCCCTGACCTTCTTTCTTCCTGTACGTTGTTGCCTTCATTCCTTGACCTTCTTTCTTCCTGTACGTTGGCTTCATTCCTTGACCTTCTTTCTTCCTGTACGTTGGCTTCATTCCTTGACCTTCTTTCTTCCTGTACGTTGGCTTCATTCCTTGACCTTCTTTCTTCCTGTACGGTGGCTTCATTCCTTGACCTTCTTTCTTCTTGTACGTTGGCTTCATTCCTTGACCTTCTTTCTTCCTGTACGTTGGCTTCATTCCTTGACCTTCTTTCTTCCTGTACGTTGGCTTCATTCCTTGACCTTCTTTCTTCCTGTACGTTGGCTTTATTCCTTGACCTTCTTTCTTCCTGTAAGTTGGCTTCATTCCTTGACCTTCTTTCTTCCTGTACGTTAGCTTTATTCCTTGACCTTCTTTCTTCCTCTACGTTGGCTTCATTCCTTGACCTTCTTTCTTCCTCTACGTTGGCTTCATTCCTTGCCCTTCTTTCTTCCCGTACGTTGGCTTCATTCCTAGACCTTTCTTCCTGTACGTTGGCTTCATTCCTTGAACTTCTTTCTTCCTGTACGTTGGCTTCATTCCTTGACCTTCTTTCTTCCTTTACCTTGACTTGAGCCATGACATGTCCTTCCCCAGTATCCCCCTCCCGGACATCCGATTGGGGGGATAGTTTACGTCCGGAATTTTTTACCAGGGAAAGACTCATCATGCCATTTTTTGAACTTATATCGTCTTGGGATGTAAAAATGCGGCAGCTTCCCATTGCTGTCCGCACACCACTCTCTCTTTCGCATCTTAAAAGATCCCAGGGGGCCCCAGCGTGGAGGTGAGGAGAGTGAATTTGACTAATTAGGCCCTCCAGACTTCACCGAAATTCACCGCAAGTGTCAAATATCAGTTCCATCAGGGTTTTTGACCCGATCAGAGACCGGGAAATCCCAATTAACCTTTGCCCCCCCCTTTTTGAGTCTAAAGCATTATGAAGGTCATCAATGTGAAAAGGCCAACTAAGATCCATATCGAACATGACACCAAGAAATTTAGTCTACGAGGATGATTTAATATTAATGTTATGTCATTGAAATACTAGATATGTAAAATTAACATTATTACTAAAAGTTAACATGATGTGTGTCTACATTAATAATTAGAACGACACCATTTTTAATTTCACAAATACAGTTAATTAATTTTCAGTGTACACACTGTCTACATGCTGTACAGTAACAAGATGAAGTGATTTTTTTTTTTTTCCATATCTGTATATACTCGTAGTTCTGTGGTTGATACTTTTGTACGCTGTTTGGAACTGCGGTGTTGCCTAAACCCCAAAAGACACAAAACCCTATATGTAAGAACATACTGTTTCATCGTC
The DNA here is from genome assembly GCF_040183065.1 of Periplaneta americana. Classification (NCBI taxonomy): domain Eukaryota; kingdom Metazoa; phylum Arthropoda; class Insecta; order Blattodea; family Blattidae; genus Periplaneta; species Periplaneta americana. Next base: position 145,285,708 of record NC_091131.1, read on the forward strand.
GTTAAAATCTACATATTTTCACACATTCGACCATGCAAGCTATTAAAAAATCGCTTCAAACTAATGTCAAGAATTGAGGAGAATTGCCTGTTCAAGACTTCATGAAAATACAATACATTAACATGAACATTCCCAAAGCAAAAGCCTTAAATTTCTAGAGGTAAATGATCTTAAACCCTCAGTTTCTTACTACTCTAATGCAGACCAGGAATATTGATGGAGTAATAGTTCATGCTAATTCAATTATGTGATCTAAAAACGAAGATGAAAGCTGCAAGGTCTTACCTTGTTGGCGAAACGCTTAATACACCACCATTAATTCCGTTTGGTATCTCATTCCTTTATCTGGTATCCTGCTGTAGCCAGACTTTCGGCTGTGTTTGTTGCAGGGTCCCACTCAATGGGCTGCATCAATCATTTAAAGTTCCCTTTCTTTAAAAATTTTCTCTGTCGCAGGAAGGCTACAAGAGATGTCTGTGTAGGCCTACAATAATGCAAGAAACTTAATTGAATTACATGTAGATTCCTGGAATAATTTCGAAATTTCTAAAAGACTTATAAAGCCGCGTAAAATTTGCGGAACACTTGGAATTTAATTTAACATAGCTAATGATAACCGGCGTAGATGGAGTAGGGAAAGGGATTCGTGTGTTGTGGATGTGAGTTTGATTACACTCTGACTGATTGATTATATGTGCACATATTTTCTCTTTCCACACTCTCGGAGGCAGTGCCGAAAATGCAGTACACAGTGCAGCAAGCATTTCCAAACACCTCTATGTACCTGACTTAAAAACCAATCACCGTCTTTTCTCTGTTGGCATGGCAGCAGTCTGACTGTCGAGTGCGTGATATTGTTGTTTTACGTGTGCAGATTGTGTGAATCTATTCGTAAGCCTCCTGCAAAATTATTCCAAGGAGTAGAATCCTAACAGAACACGTTAACTTTCCCACTCACAAGGGACCACGTGAAGACAAAACTGGACATGGTACTGTCGAAATACCTTGGTTACAGCACTGTGCCCAATGTAGAAAATAACGAGCAAATGAGGCGTGCTTGAACCTGAATCTTACAATATCACAATTTGTACACAAACATTTTGTCAGTAACTTCACGTGATGTTAAACGATAAGTTTTAGCATTGAAAAATATCCTTTTAAGAAGCAAATTACGACAACAGATAAGCATCAAACGCTGTTGGCTGTGTTTTGTAACCAGATAAAATAAGGTAAACAAAGAAATGAAGCGCACATATTGGATCTTGGTACAAAATGCCTGGCATATCGTTCTCATTTTTTACAATAGTAGTAAACTCTAGTTAAATTGGATTTTGCTTGTTTTTGCAAATGTCTTGTTTTATTATGCACATTTAGAGACTTTGTGTTTAAATCCTGGGCTTGCTTATGAGTGTATGTTTGGGAAGTTTCTCCAGGCGGAGTATCAATTTAAAGGACCACAACTCGACTCCTTTTAAACCCTAGTTCATCCTTCACATCACTTCTCATCTACCGAGCTAGGTCTTTCACCTCTCCGTTAGTATCGCACCTGGCTAAACAAGCTTTCTGTGGGTATGACAGTGACCCACGTCAATGTGGTAAAAGCTGGAAAAACACAAGTAATATATAACTTGTTCCAAGGTAACCGCAAATTTCATAATCCCAATGTAAATGTGAAATAATAATCAGCTCCAAATAAAGTAAAATTGAAAATCAACATGCTCTTATGTGTATCATTTAAAATCCTTGATTCGCGTCAGGAAGAAGGGAGTTAGACTTGTGACACTTCTTTTGTGCACTGGGCCGATATCAGAGCGGTGGGGATTTGCCTCGCTACATCTTCAAAAATATATCACATACATTATCCTACCTATCGAAGGTGAAGGCCTGCCTAGCCAGGATACAACAAAGTGCCGCTCGCTTGTTGCGGCCCTATACTGTACCATCTGCACACGCACTTACACACTCTACTGTTACCGCACATTAAGTTCATTTAACATGTACAGCATTACAGCGTCACTTCGTAGCAATGCTGCATTGTGTCTTTGGTCCAGGGAAAATATAATGCGTTGTTGTAACGAAATGGCATGAGTGTGTTTTTCATAATGACGAGTATTTTCCGTAGACCAAAAATACAAAAGGGATTTCCTAAGAAATAGAAGTGATGTACTACGTATTTACCAATTTAACTTTTTACTTTTCGAAACATCAATCAACCACCACTACTAAAAGACTTGATCGACAGCTTTAACGTTTCCTTGCGCTTTAGGATTTAGGTTTAAACATAAGCGCAGCTTTGGCTACTACCGACCCGCGGCTATAAAGCATTCAGTATTGTTAATGAAAAGTGAAATTGAATAAAAAATTGTAAGATAAATATTACTACTGGGAAACGAACTAACTTATTAATGTGTAGGGCCCGGATTTTTAGGTTTTTAAAAAGACCATTTTAGGTTCTTGGAATAGGTGAAATATGCTTTTTTTTTGGGTTTTATGTCCAACCTGTGAAAGGGGTCGCAAAAAGTGCCAGATCGTTAAAAATGTATCCTTACAGTTATTCTTAAAAAATAAGTATACATTTATTAAGGCAACCTAGGCCACGAAACTGACCTTTCGAAGAACCAAACTATTTGTCAAAATTTATAACACTCGAAATTTTTGTTCGTTCCTCTTTAACATTAGTTGTAGTTTGAATAAATTATTGCAACAATAAGCATTTTAAATAATATAATTTGCCTTGATATAACTACATAAACTTCAATGTTCAATAGATAAAAGTACAGTAAAGATACTACTTTTGAATTATATTTGTTAAAACGTTATCATCAATTATTTTAAAATGTAACAAACAAGCAAAACAATATTATCTACTGATACTCTTCCTGGTTTCAATATATAACCAAATACTTTCAAGATTCCCGACTAAGAATTTTTTTCTATTATCTCTCAAAATACATTTGAAGGAAGAAATGGCTCTTTTGATAGCACATGACGTCATAGGTGCAAATTTCATAGCTGCCACTGTAGCAGCTACCCACTGTAACTGACAATTGAAGCTTTTACTCTGGAGAATGGAGCACACATTTTTCATTTTTTTAAATACTGGATTCCTATGCAATAGTTTCTTCGTTTTAAAGTCACGGCTTCACCCACGGTACTAGTTTCTGTAGAAGCGAGTCAGTGACAGCAATTGCATCATCTAGTTGTAGCGACGAAGATTCCAAGTACTTAGTATATTTTTGGAAGATCACTGAAATGTGCCTTGAGGAAAGTAAGGGAGCCATAGATGTTGTCACTGCTAAGTACTGATTTTGCCTTACGGATTAACCCAGATAAGCCCAAAAATTTTTTTGTGATAAAAATACAGTAGCACATTAGTTACTCTCAAAAATCGGTTAAATGATGTTGAAATAAACTGAAACAAGGAACTATGTTTTCTAAAGCTAACAGATACTACCAACATTATCGCACAACTTATAAAATGTCCCTAACACCAACAATGACATAATATCCGAAGGCACTGCAACTGTCCTTAAAAAAGGACGGTGGGAAAATCTGGGGTAAGGCAGCCTCCTCCACGTCGAGGGTATTCTCTCTCTCACTCACTCACTCTCTGTCTGTATCTCTGTCTGTCTCTGTGTGTGTCTCTCTCTCTGTCTCAATGTATTGATATTTCTCTCAGAATAAAAAATCAATATATAACGCAGGAAATTCAAGATAATGCTTACCAACGATGATTTAGGGTTTTTTAGGTTCTAAGATCCGATGGTTTTTTTTTTTTTTCAAGAGAATTAACATATACGACTCCTACCATCGGGATTCAGTAAAGTATTGGACAAATTAGGAATTCAGAAGCAATAAAAAAAGGTGATATCCTACAATTCCGTTCCTTATAATGTGCTCAATAGTCCATTTTGCAGTTGGATGTTGATTTATTTTTTTAAATTATGTTTTTGAATGAGTTCCTACGTTTCATTGTCGTGTATGCGGTATTATCATTGAACGAACGTATAGGGTTAAACGACAGCAAAAATAAGTGTAACTGTGTTTCAAGGCTACAGGCATAATAGGCATTCATATTTCTGTCCTGACTGCCTGCACACTTGGATAGGAAAAGTAATCATAAATATCACTCGTTTCGAGTTGTTTTTGTCGTTTATTTTAGCATTATATTTACTACATTAAAAGCTAGAGAATTGCGTGTTAAATTAATGCTCTTCTTTTCTGTAAAGAACTCAATTCAAATATTTAACAGCAAAGTTTTAGGAACAGCGGCAAATTTAACATGCGGTTTGGGCCAATGGCTGAATGACACTACTCGATAAATCTGCTCTTCGCTACCAGCAATCGAACTTGTACGTACCTGAAAGCGCCACCAATTCAGGATGTAAACAAAATTACTGTACCCTACCTTCTTCACTGCTTGAAGTCATCGTGCTTGCTTTTCTGTCCAGATATTGACCGCTCGACGTCGCGTTGACTTCATACATAAGCTCCTTGTGTATCTGTTTGGACTCCTCTAAAATGGAACATAATTCTGATTTTAAATCGTCGTAATAAACTGTCTCTTAACTAATTTAATGAACAGAATAAATAGGTAGCATATTAAGTAGCACAATATATATGTCATCTAACTATTAACAATAAATAAATTATAAAAGTGAAGTTTGAAAATGAATCAAAAGTTACGCGCGTACTAAAGTTACTTCTAACGCACATCTAGCCTTGAACACAGTACAATATAAAATAATATTATTCCGAACATTTTAGGTTTCGAAATAATAAACTAGTCATTACGAAGTTAACAGACCAGAGCGATGATTAGAAATGTTGTTGATTTCTAGTGCCTTGCATTTGTCAATGAAACTATTAACAGTGATTAGAAATGTTTTCCATTTTTATTTTACTTCTAAACAAGCTTTAAAAATTCTCTCCGGTAAAATTTACAAAACAGTAGATAGAACCTTGTTAGTCTGAGCACTCGATTATTCGGCTTGGTTAAGTGGTAATGATTTTACCGCCAAATATAGAGTTTAGAAAAAAAATATTTCTAATTTTTTATCATATTTCCTTATAAAACGGCGAGATAGGACGGAGTTGTTAATCTAGTTTCAGACAAAGTACCACATAATCTTTAAAAATTCTTGAACATTCGTAATTACTAACTACATTTAAAATAACAAAGAAAATGCATGAGCTTAGCTAGCAGTAAGTCTGTTGCCCTTCACATATTAATTTCAGTGCACTCTATTGCCAGCTAGAGGGAAAGAAATATCTCGGGACGGAAGTGTGAAAAAAATACGCACCAAGAAAAAAAAGTATACTCCTTCACAGTTGCATGACCATAAAAATGATTAATTCATAATATTACATACCAAACATTTCTAAGCGTGATGTGCCTATCGGGATACAAAAGAATTAAATGGAAGATGCTACCACACGAGCTTAATTATCGCCATATTGAGTGGAGCCAAGGAAAGGAGCGTGAGATTCAGACATATTTTAGCACATAAAGAAAAAGTCGCCAAACAAAACGAAAGTTTTAATGGTTGGTAACATTAAGGACTGCACATAATGTACACTCTTAGACAAAAAAAAAAAAATAGCCGGACTCTTGAAGTGTAAATTTGTCTAAGTTCCGTTCGCCTGTTCGCCTGGTACACAAGACTAAAATCAAAGTAGTAAGGACGAAACCAGCGAGATCCAAGGACATACTCTTATATCGGCAACCAACGGTGAACTCTGTGAGTGTATGTGCGTGCGTGCGTGTGTGTGTCATAGCTCCGTGGTAATACTCTAGCTTCACACGCAGAAAACCCAGATTCGTATCCGTCTTCGTATATATATATATATATATATATATATATATATTTGTTTCGTTTTATTTTTTCTCTAGCTAGAAACAAATTATACATTTATTAACGTGCACAGGAGTTTGGATTAGTTGAAAATTAAACAAAAACATTCAGTAATATCGGTGACTTCTTCCTAATTACCCTTGAATTCAAATAGATGCTCAATTCTTGGATCTTCTCCCTTCTTCATAAGGAGTATTGATCAGTTACTATAATTTCTATCAGCAGTAATAATAATAATAATAACAATAATAATAATAATAATAATAATAATAATAATAATAATGCAACAACCAGAATAATAATAATAATAATAATAATAATAATAATAATAATAATAATGATTATAATAATAATAACAATAATAATAATAATCACCATCATCATCATAATGTGTTTTTATTGCAAAAACGAGATGAATAATGTTAAAGACAAAACCAATGTGTTCCAGGTATAGGCTACACCCCTAAATAGTGACGATATATATATCTGCTTTGTAATAGCTCCGTGGTAACAGCCTTGCTTCTTGTGTAGGCGATTCTAGGTCGTGTACCCCGTAAGGACGTCAGATGTTTATTTCTATATTGATGTGTAATTTAATCAGAGACATCTGGAACTTCTGAAAACATAAGTAGTTTAATACCAAAGACGGATATCTGTTGTCTCCATAGTTTTGATCTAGAGTCACATTTTGTTTCTCTTTGTAATATTTTAACACAATTTGTTTTTATAGATGTAGTGTTAGAGTTTGCATATAGTTCACCATTACTGAAAAGATCGTGAAAAAATGTATAAGAATCCACATTATCTAAATTTCAATGTGAGGTCAGATGTCCGTCTTTGATATTAAACTACTCACATAGTTCTGTTGCACATGTAACTGCGCATATTAAACGTGAAACAACCATTCTCTCTTGTCATTATCAAGGATAACATGGCTGACAGAAGACATAGGCCAGATACGTGTAGGCAAGCTCTTCTTATGATACAGTAGTGGCAGTGGAGTGTTGGAAACATTTACGACAGAAGAAATTCGTGCGCGTGTGTATCATGCTCTGACGAATGCACCCGAAGTCTTCCGAATCGGACATAGAATGTGGAGCCAGGTAATTTTTTTTTTTTTTTTTTTGTCTAATAGCGTACATCTTGAACTTGATTTTTTATTTTCTCGTTTGCTATAATATAGTCTATGAGTGATTTATTTCCCCTTTCGCAACGTGTATATTTATGTATTTCTTTTTTCTTGAAGAATGTATTCATTATTTTCAACTTATTATATGTTGTAAACTGCCTCAATTCTTCACCATTGTAATTTATGTGTAGCTCTCCATATGTTCCAACTACTAATGGTATTGGTAAATTACCAACTCTTGCATTTATATCGCCACATATTATAATATTATCTGATTTATTGATTTTGTTGAGCACCTCTTACAGTTCGTCATAAATAACTTTTTATCACCCTTTCTTCCCTCTTGGGGGGCGTAAACCCCGACAATTTTTTAATACCCTCTATCAATTTGAAATTTGCATGTTATTATTCTCTCATTTATAAAACAGTAACTTATAATGTTATTTTTACATTTGTTATTCACTAAGATAGCTACGTCACATTGGGCATGTACGCTCTGAGGAACACCACTGTAAGTCATCGTATAGTCTTCTAATTCTTTAGTGCCTTTTAATTTCATTTTAGTTTCTGTAATTATTGCTGTTCTATATGTTTTCTTTTCAATTCATTGTTAAGTTCTTCTTTCTTATTACTGAGGCCTCTGACATTCCAGGTACCAATTTTAAAACTATCCTTTATCCCAAATCGTTTATCCTTAACATACCTTTGTCGTTGTCCAGTATATCCATCCGGCTGATTAATGTGAAGATCACGAGTAATTTGAATTCCCCAAGTAGAGCTACCAACACTACCTTGAGTATTCTGGTGGAAGGGCTGCCTCCTTAGAACCTCCAGAAATGTTCGCATGTGTTTTAACCCCACATGCAGGGCTGCCTCTTTTATCGAGGTCTTTCTCCACGTTACCCCGGAGAGGGCCTCCACATTTGCCCCCTGGAGGATGGTGCTCCGTCCGCTCCCCAGACCAAGTTGGTCGCCGATGTCTCCCACGCCGCTCTGGAGACCATTGAAGTCTTCGCACGTATCCCTGTGCAGGGGGACTCAATATACCCTGAGACACTGGGTCCTCGACAGAACTTAGCCACCGAAAGGTGCCCACCCCCGCGCCGTGGACGCGTCTGTCGAGAATTATCCAAGTATGTACAGTTATGACAAAATGCCTGCCCTGTACATCATGGACCGGGTTAGTAGCCTTGTATGTTACCAAGGCTAGAGGCAAAAAAATTAGAAAAAAAATTAAGTAAGTAGGTAAGTAATTAAGTAAATAAATAAATAAGTGAATAAAAATTAATAAATATATGTATAAATAAATAAGTAAAGGAATAAGTAAATAAAAATAAAAAAATAAAAAATAAATAAATAAGAAAATAAAAATAAATAAAAATAAATATATAAATAAATAAATCAATAAATAAATAAATAAATAAACAAATAAATAAATGAATAAGTAAGGAATAATTATAAAAATAAATATATACATATAAATATAGAAATAAATAAATAAAAAATAAATAAGTAAATAAATAAATAAGTAAAAAAACAAATAAATAATAAACAAAAAATAAGTAAATAAGTAAATAAGTAAGTAAATCAATAAGTAAGAAAATAAATAAATAAGTAAATAAACAATTAAATTAGAAAATAAATAAATAAATTAGTAAATAAATAAGTAATTAAATAATTAAGTAAGTAAAAACGAAGTAAGTAAATAAGTATGTAAGTAAATAAGTAAGTACATAAAAATGTTAGTAAATAAATACGTAATTAAATAAATATATAAGTAAATAAATATATAAGTAAATAAATAAACAAATAAATAAGTAAATAAATAAATGAATAAATAAAATATATTAAATAAAATAGACAAAAAAATAAATAAGTAAATAAATAAATAATTAAATAACTAAAATAAAATAAATAACTAAATAAGTAAATAAATAAATATATAAATAAATAAGTAAATAAATAAATAAATAACAATTAAATAAATAAATAAGTAACTAAATGAAAAAGAAAATAAATAAATAAATAAATAAATAATCGAATAAACAATAAATAAATAATATAAATTAAATAAAATAAATTAATTAATTAAATAAATAAAGAAATAAATAAGAACATAAATAATCAAATTAAATTAATTAATTTAAATAAATAAATGAATAAATATATAAGTAAGTAAATAAATAAATAAGTAAGTAAATTAGTAAATAAATAAACAAGTCAGTAAATAAATAAATAATTAAAAAAACAAATAAGTAAATAAAAAAAGAAATTACTACCTATATAAATAAATAAATAAATTGAATAAATTAAATTCAATAAATAAATTCAATAACTGATTTCAGTAAATAAATATATAAATAAATAAATAAATAAAATAAATAAAATAAAATATATTAAATAAATATATATGAGTAAATAAATAAGTATATAAATAAATAAATTAGTAAATAGATAAATAAATATGTGAATAAATAAGAAAGCAAATAAATAAATAAGTAAGTAATCAAATAAATAAATATATATATATAAATAAATAAAGAAGTAAATCAAGAATTAAACGAATTAAATTAAATAAATAAATAGAATTAATAGACTAAATATGTAAATAAGTACATAATTGAATAAATAGATAAATTAAATAAATTAAATGAATAAAATAAAATAAATAAATAAATAAGTAAATAAAAAAGTAAATATATAAAAAATAAATAAATAAGTAAATAAGTATATAAATAAGTAACTAACTAAATAAGTAAATAAGTAAAGAAATAACTAAATATGTAAATAAATTAGTACGTAAATAAGTAAATAAATACATGAGTAAGTAAATAATTAACAAAATAAAGCAATACATAAATAAATAAGTAAGTAATTAATAAGTAAATAAATAAATAAATAAATAAATAAGTAAATAAATAAATAATTAAATAAACAATTACATAAATAAAAAAGTAATTAAGTAAATAAATTAATAAGTAAATAATAAATAAATAAATAAGGAAGTAACTGAATATGTAAGTAAGTAAATAAAAATAAATAAGTAGGAAAATAAATGAATAAGAACATAAATAAATAAATAAATAAATAAATAACTAAATAAGTAAATAAATAAGTAAGTAAAACATAAGTAAGTAAACAAATAAATAAGTCAGTAAATACATAAATAATCAACATATAAATAAGTAAATAAATATGTAAATAAGTAAATAAGGAAATATGTAAGTAAATACATTAGTAAAAAGTTAATATATAAATATATAAATAAATAAATAATTAAATAAATATATATGCCAATAAATAAATAATAAAATAACTCAACAAATATTTAAATAAATAAGTAAATACATAAGTAAGTAAATAAGTAAATAAATAAATGAATAAATAAATAAATATATATATATGAATAAATAAAATAATTAAGTAATTAAATGAATAAGTAAAAAAGTAAGTACATAAATAAATAATTAAAATGTATATAAATAAATAAATATGTAAATAAATAAATAAGTCAGTAAATAAATATTTAAGTAAATAAATGAATAATTAAATAAATAATTAAATAAGTAAATAAATCAGTAAATAATTAAGAACATGATTAAATAATTAAATGAATTAATAACTGAGTAAATAAATAAACAATAAGTTAAAAATAAATAAATAAATAAAGTAAATTTGTAAACAAGTAGTAAATAAGTAATTAAATGAGTAAATAAATAAATAAGTAGAAAACTAAATATATTAATACATAAATAAGTAAATAAATGAATAAGTAAGAAAGTAAGTAGCTAAATGTATAAATAAGTAAATAAATAAATAATTAAGTGAGTAAATAAATAAATAAGTGATTGAGGAAATGAGTAAATAAATAGGTAAATAAATAAATGATCAAATAAATAAATAAGTAAAGAAATAAATAATTTACACAAATAAAATAAAATAAATAAATAAGTAAATATGTCAGTAAATAAATAAATAAGTAATTCAGTAAATAACTAAATAAATAAATAGTTTAAATAAAATAAATAGATTAAGTAGATAATTTAAATAAAAATGTAAATAAATAAATAAATAAATAAATAAATTATATAAATTAAATAAATAAATATATAAATAAATGAATAAGTAAATCAGTAAGTAAATAAATAAATAAATTGAGTAAATTAAATTAAATAAGTAAATAATTATGTAAATAAGTAAATAATTGAATTAATGATAAATAAATGAAATAAATAAAATTAAATAAATATGTGAAATTAATAAGTTAAATAAATATATAAATAAGTAAGTAAACAAATAAATTAATTAAATAAATTAAATAGATAAATAAATTAGAAAATAAATATTAAAATAAATCCATGAATAAATAGATAAATGAGTAAATAAGTAAATAAATAATTAAGTAAATAAGCAAATAAATAATAAATAATTAAATAATTTAAGAAATTAATTAGATAAATAAATAAATGAATAATTTATTTCATTAATTAATGGAATTAAAATAAATAAATGAATAAATACATAAATAAGAAAAAATAAGTAAATAAAATAAATAAATTAATTAAACAAATTAATTAATTAATTAATTTGAATTAAATATATATATACAAGTAAGTAAATAATTAAGTAAATAAGTAATTAAATAAATATACAAGTAAATAATTAGGCAAGTAATTAAATAAATAATTAATTATATAAATCAATAAGTAAATAAATAATTAAGTAAATAAATAAGTAAGTAAATAAATAAATAAACAATAAATGAATAAAATAAATACTGATGAAGGTGTAGCAAGGTATATATATCTAAATTTATAAAATATATTGGGAAAAAGAAGGATAATGATTTCAATGTTAAATCTAGGGTACACACACACACACACACACACACACACACAAATTGATGTTGCTTTCGCACAAGAACCGAACATTATCAACAATAAGTTTGCAGCGATCCCTAAATTCCTCAAAGTATACTCCTCTGGAGAAGGAAGAAATAGGTAATCTGTATTTGTAAATTCTAAAAGGACGGACGTGCTAGTCATAAATCAATTGTCAGATGAAGACTGCACAGTGATAGAAATAAAAAAACGAATCCCAAAGATGTATGCTGTTTCTGCATATTTCGACATAGAAAAAGATATTAATGGAGACTTAAGAAAAATGGAAAATATAACTATTTACACCACAGGACATAAACTAATAATCACAATTGACTCAAATGCTAGGAGCACGATGTGGTGTGACAGACTGTCTAACCAACGAGGGAAACGTCTAGAGGAATTTATAAAGGCAAATAATGAAGAGACGACAACTCCAACATTTGAAACAGATAGAGGTAATAGTCACATCGATCTCACTATATCAAATTACAATATAGTGCAATTCGTAACAGATTGGAGCTGTGGTTTCTTGGAAAGCTGTTCTGAACACGCGCTAATCTCTTTCAAGGTTGGAAGAGAGAAACAAACCAACAAGCAGATATTCACTGCAAAACGATATATAGTGAAGAATGAAATATATGAAATATTTGAAAACGCACACTTGCTAATCTAGCCAAAAACATTAAATGTAGAAATAATACAATAGACATGGAAGAGATAGATAAAGAGATCAGCAGCAATTTAAGCTCCTCACACAGCCCCGAAAAAGAAACTAAACTCATTCATTCGTGCATAGAGGCGGCATGCAATAAAGCATTCTACATATCGTCGGACAAGAAATCTTCAAGGAAAGGCAAAACAGTACCGTGGTGGACTGACCAACTACAACTATTAAGGAAAAAAGTCATTGCACTGAGGAGGAGATATCAGAGGACTACCAACAACACGCAACTCAGGCAAGAGAGAAGAATTGCATACACACAGGGTAAACGACAGTATAAAACACAGCTCCAACATGAAAAATTCAGTTCGTGGAAAAAGTATTGCACTCTTCTGGAAGGGCAAACCCGTGGAATGCGGCTCACAAATTGGCGAATGGAAGATTAAGGAACCAAACAAGCTTAACAACGCTTAAAAAATCAGACAGAACTTACACCAAAGATATACAAGAAACAATCACACACATGCTTAATTATTTGACACCTGAAGACGACAAGGAGAGCGACAACAAACAGCACCAGCAGATTAGAAGGGAAATAAAGAGTCAATTACAAACACCGGACGACAAAGAATTTACACAGGAAGAAATACTAACAGTTATACAGAAATTTAATCATGCAAAAGCACCAGGGGAAGATGGCATTACTAGTGACATCATATTGTGAGCTTTCACGAAGATCCCTAAATCATTAACTGCAATGTACAACTTGTGCTTGAAACAAGGACATTTCCCAAAGCTGGGAAAAGAAGAGAGTCAAGAAGCCACGAATTTCAGACCTATAAGTCTTCTCAACATTGAAGGAAAAATTTTAGGACAACTAATGATATACAGAATAAATCACCACATGTACTCAAATAACCTATTAAACTCAAACCAGTATGGATTCGCTCCGCAGAAGGATACTGTGGACGCTGCTATGGCCGTTAAAAACTTCATACAGAAAAATCTCAATCAAAAGAAGACCATCATTATAACGAGTCTAGATGTAAAGGGAGTTTTTAATGCTGCATGATGGCCGGGGATACTCCACAATCTAAAAACACTGCAGTGCTCAAGGAATTTGTATAGCCTCGTTACATAGTCCTAACCACAGGCGACAATATGGAAGAAGCTGAAATGTATGCCAACACAGACGTGAAAAAAATTGGAGACTGGTCGGAACAAAATAAAATACAATTCAATGAAGTCAAGTCCAAAGTTCTGCTAGTAACTAGGAAGATTAGAGAACAATTAGTATTTACGTACTTAAACAACAAAACACTGGAACAAGTTCAGGAAATCAAGTATCTTGGGATAATACTGTATTTGACAGTAAATTACTCTTCAATAAACACATCCAATATGTCAGTGACAGATGCATTACACTAATCAATGTACTCGCAAAATCTGCAAACCTTAACTGGGGACTGGGTCATCAAGCCCTCAAAACAATCTATAAAGGGGCTATACTCCCAATGCGCTAGTGTTGCAAGATAGTATCTGGAAACACAAAAATATTACTAAATATAAAAGAGTACAGAGACTCATGAACATATAGATTTCCAAATCCTACAGAACTATTTCTTATGAAGCTTCATGTATAGTAGCCGGACTCACAGCAATAGACATAATAATATAGGAGAGAATGGAAATCTACAAGACAATGCATAACGAGAGTGAAACACTTTCACAAATTGAGACCGCCCCAGAACTGGAAAACTGGAAGTACCCAGCGGAAAGAGTAAAGAGGCGGAAGAAAATAAAGATAACCCGATAGAAATTTATACAGATGGAAGCAAGATTGATGGAAAAGTCGGTGCTGCTAAGGTCGTCTTTCAAAATGGAAATGTACTTCACAGACTGAAGTTCAAACTGCACAACGAATGTTCAAATAACCAAGCTCAACAAATAGACATTCTGCAATCGCTTCACACACTCCAAGAAAATCCAGAAAACAGAATCACTGAAAGAAGAGCAGTAGTATACACTGACAGCCAAATAACCATAGATCTCTTAAAAAACGACCAGAACCGAAATGTAGTAATACACGATATTAAACGAAAATACAAACAGCTTGAAGACGATAGATGGACGATTCACATAATATGGATGAAGGCTCACATAGGGATCTACGGAAATGAACTGGCAGATGAACTCGCTAAGGAGGCAGCAAAACAAGACAATCTACAAATTATATACACGAAGATACCGAGAAAGGAAATAATACACCGCATAATAGTAGAGAGCACAGAAGAGTGGCAACTGCAATGGAATCTGAAAACAAAAGGAGAACAAACCAAGCAGTTCTTTCCAATCACCAATGATAGGTTAAAAACAAACATCAGGCCCACACCAAACTTCACTGCAATAGTCACAGGACACAGCAAAACAAGATCATATCTCCACCGCTTCAAGATAGTAAATTCTCCAATGTGACGCTGCAACAGAGGGAACCAGACAGTGGATCACAAATGTCATGCTGTTAAAACAATGAATTAAAAAAAAACACATACCACACAACCACCCGCCCAATCGCCCACCCAACCAACCGCCCGCCCACCAACCCAACCGCCCGCCCACCAACCCACCCTCCCGCCCACCCGCCCACCCACCCGCCCGCCCACCCAACCACCTACATGCCCACCCAACCACCGTCCCGCCCGCCTGCCCACCCACCCACCCAACCACCCGCCCGCCCACTTACCCGCCAGCCCACCCATCCACTCATACACCCGCCCATCCACCCACCCACCAACCCAAACAAACACCCACCCAATCATCCACCCACATCCCCACCTACACACACCCACCCAAACACATACAAACACACCCAACCACCTACTCACGCACTCACCCACCCAGACACCTACCCACCTACCCACCCACCTACCCACATCATGACCCACCCACCCAACCACCCACCCACCAAACCACCCACCCACCAAACTTCCCACCGAGACATCCATCCACCCACACACCCACACACCTACCCACCAACCCACCCACCAACACACCCACCAACCAACCAATCTGCCCACCAACCCACCCGCCCACCCACCTACCTTCCCACACACATTCCTTAATCTTCTGTCTTGCTGTACATTGGCTTCATTCCTTGACCTACTTTCTTGCTGTACGTTGGCTTCATTCCTTGACATTCTTTCTTCCTGTACGTTGGCTTCATTCCTTGGCCTTCTTTCTTCCTGTAAGTTGGCTTCATTCCTAGACCTTTCTTCTTGTACGTTGGCTTCATTCATTGGCCTTCTTTCTTCCTGTAAGTTGGCTTCATTTCTAGACCTTCCTTCCTGTACGTTGGCTTCATTCCTTGACATTCTTTCTTCCTGTACGTTGGCTTCATTCCTTGACCTTCTTTCTTCCTGTACGTTGGCTTCATTCCTAGACCTTTCTTCATGTACGTTGGCTTCATTCCTTGACCTTCTTTCTTCCTGTACGTTGGCTTCATTCCTTGACCTTCTTTCTTCCTGTACGTTGGCTTCATTCCTTGACCTTCTTTCTTCCTGTACGTTGGCTTCATTCCCTGACCTTCTTTCTTCCTGTACGTTGTTGCCTTCATTCCTTGACCTTCTTTCTTCCTGTACGTTGGCTTCATTCCTTGACCTCCTTTCTTCCTGTACGTTGGCTTCATTCCTTGACCTTCTTTCTTCCTGTACGTTGGCTTCATTCCTTGACCTTCTTTCTTCCTGTACGGTGGCTTCATTCCTTGACCTTCTTTCTTCCTGTACGTTGGCTTCATTCCTTGACCTTCTTTCTTCCTGTACGTTGGCTTCATTCCTTGACCTTCTTTCTTCCTGTACGTTGGCTTCATTCCTTGACCTTCCTTCTTCCTGTACGTTGGCTTTATTCCTTGGCCTTCTTTCTTCCTGTACGTTGGCTTCATTCCTTGACCTTCTTTCTTCCTGTACGTTAGCTTTATTCCTTGACCTTCTTTCTTCCTCTATGTTGGCTTCATTCCTTGACCTTCTTTCTTCCTCTACGTTGGCTTCATTCCTTGCCCTTCTTTCTTCCCGTACGTTGGCTTCATTCCTAGACCTTTCTTCCTGTACGTTGGCTTCATTCCTTGACCTTCTTTCTTCCTGTACGTTGGCTTCATTCCTTGACCTTCTTTCTTCCTTTACCTTGACTTGGGCCATGACATGTCCTTCCCCAGTATCCCCCTCCCGGACATCCGATTGGGGGGATAGTTTACGTCCGGAATTTTTTATCAGGGAAAGACTCATCATGCCATTTTTTGAACTTATATCGTCTTGGGATGTAAAAATGCGGCAGCTTCCCATTGCTGTCCGCACACCACTCTCTCTTTCGCATCTTAAAAGATCCCAGGGGGCCCCAGCGTGGAGGTGAGGAGAGTGGATTTGACTAATTAGGCCCTCCAGACTTCACCGAAATTCACCGCAAGTGTCAAATATCAGTTCCATCAGGGTTTTTGACCCGATCAGAGACCGGGAAATCCCAATTAACCTTTGCCCCCCCCTTTTTGAGTCTAAAGCATTATGAAGGTCATCAATGTGAAAAGGCCAACTAAGATCCATATCGAACATGACACCAAGAAATTTAGTCTACGAGGATGATTTAATATTAATGTTATGTCATTGAAATACTAGATATGTAAAATTAACATTATTACTAAAAGTTAACATGATGTGTGTCTACATTAATAATTAGAACGACACCATTTTTAATTTCACAAATACAGTTAATTAATTTTCAGTGTACACACTGTCTACATGCTGTACAGTAACAAGATGAAGTGATTTTTTTTTTTTTCCATATCTGTATATACTCGTAGTTCTGTGGTTGATACTTTTGTACGCTGTTTGGAACTGCGGTGTTGCCTAAACCCCAAAAGACACAAAACCCTATATGTAAGAACATACTGTTTCATCGTCGTTAAAATCTACATATTTTCACACATTCGACCATGCAAGCTATTAAAAAATCGCTTCAAACTAATGTCAAGAATTAAGGAGAATTGTCTGTTCAAGACTTCATGAAAATACAATACATTAACATGAACATTCCCAAAGCAAAAGCCTTAAATTTCTAGAGGTAAATGATCTTAAACCCTCAGTTTCTTACTACTCTAATGCAGACCAGGAATATTGATGGAGTAATAGTTCATGCTAATTCAATTATGTGATCTAAAAACGAAGATGAAAGCTGCAAGGTCTTACCTTGTTGGCGAAACGCTTAATACACCACCATTAATTCCGTTTGGTATCTCATTCCTTTATCTGGTATCCTGCTGTAACCAGATTTTCGGCTGTGTTAGTTGCAGGGTCCCACTCAATGGGCTGCATGAATCATTTAAAGTTCCCTTTCTTTAAAAATTTTCTCTGTCGCAGGAAGGCTACAAGAGATGTCTGTGTAGGCCTACAATAATGCGAGAAACTTAATTGAATTACATGTTGATTCCTGGAATAATTTCGAAATTTCTAAAAGACTTATAAAGCCGCGTAAAATTTGCGGAACACTTGGAATTTAATTTAACATAGCTAATGATAACCGGCGTAGATGGAGTAGGGAAAGGGATTCGTGTGTTGTGGATGTGAGTTTGATTACACTCTGACTGATTGATTATATGTGCACATATTTTCTCTTTCCACACTCTCGGAGGCAGTGCCGAAAATGCAGTACACAGTGCAGCAAGCATTTCCAAACACCTCTATGTACCTGACTTAAAAACCAATCACCGTCTTTTCTCTGTTGGCATGGCAGCAGTCTGACTGTCGAGTGCGTGATATTGTTGTTTTACGTGTGCAGAGTGTGTGAATCTGTTCGTAAGCCTCCTGCAAAATTATTCCAAGTAGTAGAATCCTAACAGAACACGTTAACTTTCCCACTCACAAGGGACCACGTGAAGACAAAACTGGACATGGTACTGTCGAAATACCTTGGTTACAGCACTGTGCCCAATGTAGAAAATAACGAGCAAATGAGGCGTGCTTGAACCTGAATCTTACAATATCACAATTTGTACACAAACATTTTGTCAGTAACTTCACGTGATGTTAAACGATAAGTTTTAGCATTGAAAAATCTCCTTTTAAGAAGCAAATTACGACAACAGATAAGCTTCAAACGCTGTTGGCTGTGTTTTGTAACCAGATAAAATAAGGTAAACAAAGAAATGAAGCGCACATATTGGATCTTGGTACAAAATGCCTGGCATATCGTTCTCATTTTTTACAATAGTAGTAAACTCTAGTTAAATTGGATTTTGCTTGTTTTTGCAAATGTCTTGTTTTATTATGCACATTTAGAGACTTTGTGTTTAAATCCTGGGCTTGCTTATGAGTGTATGCTTGGGAAGTTTCTCCAGGCGGAGTATCAATTTAAAGGACCACAACTCGACTCCTTTTAAACCCTAGTTCATCCTTCACATCACTTCTCATCTACCGAGCTAGGTCTTTCACCTCTCCGTTAGTATCGCACCTGGCTAAACAAGCTTTCTGTGGGTATGACAGTGACCCACGTCAATGTGGTAAAAGCTGGAAAAACACAAGTAATATATAACTTGTTCCAAGGTAACCGCAAATTTCATAATCCCAATGTA
Source organism: Periplaneta americana (assembly GCF_040183065.1). NCBI lineage: Eukaryota > Metazoa > Arthropoda > Insecta > Blattodea > Blattidae > Periplaneta > Periplaneta americana. The sequence goes on from NC_091131.1 coordinate 145,304,849, forward strand.
AATGTGAAATAATAATCAGCTCCAAATAAAGTAAAATTGAAAATCAACATGCTCTTATGTGTATCATTTAAAATCCTTGATTCGCGTCAGGAAGAAGGGAGTTAGACTTGTGACACTTCTTTTGTGCACTGGGCCGATATCAGAGAGGTGGGGATTTGCCTCGCTACATCTTCAAAAATATATCACATACATTATCCTACCTATCGAAGGTGAAGGCCTGCCTAGCCAGGATACAACAAAGTGCCGCTCGCTTGTTGCGGCCCTATACTGTACCATCTGCACACGCACTTACACACTCTACTGTTACCGAACATTAAGTTCATTTAACATGTACAGCATTACAGCGTCACTTCGTAGCAATGCCGCATTGTGTCTTTGGTCCAGGGAAAATATAATGCGTTGTTGTAACGAAATGGCGTGAGTGTGTTTTTCATAATGACGAGTATTTTCCGTAGACCAAAAATACAAAAGGGATTTCCTAAGAAATAGAAGTGATGTACTACGTATTTACCAATTTAACTTTTTACTTTTCGAAACATCAATCAACCACCACTACTAAAAGACTTGATCGACAGCTTTAACGTTTCCTTGCGCTTTAGGATTTAGGTTTAAACATAAGCGCAGCTTTGGCTACTACCGACTCGCGGCTATAAAGCATTCAGTATTGTTAATGAAAAGTGAAATTGAATAAAAAATTGTAAGATAAATATTACTACTGGGAAACGAACTAACTTATTAATGTGTAGGGCCCGGATTTTTAGGTTTTTAAAAAGACCATTTTAGGTTCTTGGAATAGGTGAAATATGCTTTTTTTTTTAGGTTTTATGTCCAACCTGTGAAAGGGGTCGCAAAAAGTGCCAGATCGTTAAAAATGTATCCTTACAGTTATTCTTAAAAAATAAGTATACATTTATTAAGGCAACCTAGGCCACGAAACTGACCTTTCGAAGAACCAAACTATTTGTCAAAATTTATAACACTCGAAATTTTTGTTCGTTCCTCTTTAACATTAGTTGTAGTTTGAATAAATTATTGCAACAATAAGCATTTTAAATAATATAATTTGCCTTGATATAACTACATAAACTTCAATGTTCAATAGATAAAAGTACAGTACAGATATTACTTTTGAATTATATTTGTTAAAACGTTATCATCAATTATTTTAAAATGTAACAAACAAGCAAAACAATATTATCTACTGATACTCTTCCTGGTTTCAATATATAACCAAATACTTTCAAGATTCCCGACTAAGAATTTTTTTCTATTATCTCTCAAAATACATTTGAAGGAAGAAATGGCTCTTTTGATAGCACATGACGTCATAGGTGCAAATTTCATAGCTGCCACTGTAGCAGCTACCCACTGTAACTGACAATTGAAGCTTTTACTCTGGAGAATGGAGCACACATTTTTCATTTTTTTAAATACTGGATTCCTATGCAATAGTTTCTTCGTTTTAAAGTCACGGCTTCACCCACGGTACTAGTTTCTGTAGAAGCGAGTCAGTGACAGCAATTGCATCATCTAGTTGTAGCGACGAAGATTCCAAGTACTCAGTATATTTTTGGAAGATCACTGAAATGTGCCTTGAGGAAAGTAAGGGAGCCATAGATGTTGTCACTGCTAAGTACTGATTTTGCCTTACGGATTAACCCAGATAAGCCCAAAAATTTTTTTGTGATAAAAATACAGTAGCACATTAGTTACTCTCAAAAATCGGTTAAATGATGTTGAAATAAACTGAAACAAGGAACTATGTTTTCTAAAGCTAACAGATACTACCAACATTATCGCACAACTTATAAAATGTCCCTAACACCAACAATGACATAATATCCGAAGGCACTGCAACTGTCCTTAAAAAAGGACGGTGGGAAAATCTGGGGTAAGGCAGCCTCCTCCACGTCGAGGGTATTCTCTCTCTCACTCACTCTCTCTCTGTCTGTATCTCTGTCTGTCTCTGTGTGTGTCTCTCTCTCTGTCTCAATGTATTGATATTTCTCTCAGAATAAAAAATCAATATATAACGCAGGAAATTCAAGATAATGCTTACCAACGATGATTTAGGGTTTTTTAGGTTCTAAGATCCGATGGTTTTTTTTTTTTTTTTTCAAAAGAATTAACATATACGACTCCTACTATCGGGATTCAGTAAAGTATTGGACAAATTAGGAATTCAGAAGCAATAAAAGAAGGTGATATCCTACAATTCCGTTCCTTATAATGTGCTCAATAGTCCATTTTGCAGTTGGATGTTGATTTATTTTTTTAAATTATGTTTTTGAATGAGTTCCTACGTTTCATTGTCGTGTATGCGGTATTATCATTGAACGAACGTATAGGGTTAAACGACAGCAAAAATAAGTGTAACTGTGTTTCAAGGCTACAGGCATAATAGGCATTCATATTTCTGTCCTGACTGCCTGCACACTTGGATAGGAAAAGTAATCATAAATATCACTCGTTTCGAGTTGTGTTTTGTCGTTTATTTTAGCATTATATTTACTACATTAAAAGCTAGAGAATTGCGTGTTAAATTAATGCTCTTCTTTTCTGTAAAGAACTCAATTCAAATATTTAACAGCAAAGTTTTAGGAACAGCGGCAAATTTAACATGCGGTTTGGGCCAATGGCTGAATGACACTACTCGATAAATCTGCTCTTCGCTACCAGCAATCGAACTTGTACGTACCTGAAAGCGCCACCAATTCAGGATGTAAACAAAATTACTGTACCCTACCTTCTTCACTGCTTGAAGTCATCGTGCTTGCTTTTCTGTCCAGATATTGACCGCTCGACGTCGCGTTGACTTCATACATAAGCTCCTTGTGTATCTGTTTGGACTCATCTAAAATGGAACATAATTCTGATTTTAAATCGTCGTAATAAACTGTCTCTTAACTAATTTAATGAACAGAATAAATAGGTAGCATATTAAGTAGCACAATATATATGTCATCTAACTATTAACAATAAATAAATTATAAAAGTGAAGTTTGAAAATGAATCAAAAGTTACGCGCGTACTAAAGTTACTTCTAACGCACATCTAGCCTTGAACACAGTACAATATAAAATAATATTATTCCGAACATTTTAGGTTTCGAAATAATAAACTAGTCATTACGAAGTTAACAGACCAGAGCGATGATTAGAAATGTTGTTGATTTCTAGTGCCTTGCATTTGTCAATGAAACTATTAACAGTGATTAGAAATGTTTTCCATTTTTATTTTACTTCTAAACAAGCTTTAAAAATTCTCTCCGGTAAAATTTACAAAACGGTAGATAGAACCTTGTTAGTCTGAGCACTCGATTATTCGGCTTGGTTAAGTGGTAATGATTTTACCGCCAAATATAGAGTTTAGAAAAAAATATTTCTAATTTTTTATCATATTTCCTTATAAAACGGCGAGATAGGACGGAGTTGTTAATCTAGTTTCAGACAAAGTAACACATAATCTTTAAAAATTCTTGAACATTCGTAATTACTAACTACATTAAAAATAACAAAGAAAATGCATGAGCTTAGCTAGCAGTAAGTCTGTTGCCCTTCACACATTAATTTCAGTGCACTCTATTGCCAGCTAGAGGGAAAGAAATTTCTCGGGACGGAAGTGTGAAAAAAATACGCACCAAGAAAAAAAAGTATACTCCTTCACAGTTGCATGACCATAAAAATGATTAATTCATAATATTACATACCAAACATTTCTAAGCGTGATGTGCCTATCGGGATACAAAAGAATTAAATGGAAGATGCTACAACACGAGCTTAATTATCGCCATATTGAGTGGAGCCAAGGAAAGGAGCGTGAGATTCAGACATATTTTAGCACATAAAGAAAAAGTCGCCAAACAAAACGAAAGTTTTAATGGTTGGTAACATTAAGGACTGCACATAATGTACACTCTTAGACAAAAAAAAAAAATAGCCGGACTCTTGAAGTGTAAATTTGTTTAAGTTCCGTTCGAATGTTCGCCTGGTACACAAGACTAAAATCAAAGTAGTAAGGACGAAACCAGCGAGATCCAAGAACATACTCTTATATCGGCAAACAACGGTGAACTCTGGGAGTGTATGTGCGTGCGTGCGTGTGTGTGTCATAGCTCCGTGGTAATACTCTAGCTTCACACGCAGAAAACCCAGATTCCTATCCGTCTTCGTATAAGTGTATATATATATATATATATATATATATATATATATATATATATATATATATATATATTTGTTTCGTTTTATTTTTTCTCTAGCTAGAAACAAATTATACATTTATTAACGTGCACAGGAGTTTGGATTAGTTGAAAATTAAACAAAAGCATTCAGTAATATCGGTGACTTCTTCCTAATTACCCTTGAATTAAAATAGATGCTCAATTCTTGGAACTTCTCCCTTCTTCATAAGGAATATTGATCAGTTACTATAATTTCTATCAGCAGTAATAATAATAATAATAATAATAATAATAATAATAATAATAATAATAATAATGCAACAACCAGAATAATAATAATAATAATAATAATAATAATAATAATAATAATGATTATAATAATAATAACAATAATATTAATAATCACCATCATCATCATAATGTGGTTTTTTATTGCAAAAACGAGATGAATAATGTTAAAGACAAAACCAATGTGTTCCAGGTATAGGCTACACCCCTAAATAGTGCCGATATATATATATCTGCTTTGTAATAGCTCCGTGGTAACAGCCTTGCTTCTTGTGTAGGCGATTCTAGGTCGTGTACCCCGTAAGGACGTCAGATGTTTATTTCTATATTGATGTGTAATTTAATCAGAGACATCTGGAACTTCTGAAAACATAAGTAGTTTAATACCAAAGACGGATATCTGTTGTCTCCATAGTTTTGATCTAGAGTCACATTTTGTTTCTCTTTGTAATATTTTAACACAATTTGTTTTTATAGATGTAGTGTTAGAGTTTGCATATAGTTCACCATTACTGAAAAGATCGTGAAAAAATGTATAAGAATCCACATTATCTAAATTTCAATGTGAGGTCAGATGTCCGTCTTTGATATTAAACTACTCACATAGTTCTGTTGCACATGTAACTGCGCATATTAAACGTGAAACAACCATTCTCTCTTGTCATTATCAAGGATAACATGGCTGACAGAAGACATAGGCCAGATACGTGTAGGCAAGCTCTTCTTATGATACAGTAGTGGCAGTGGAGTGTTGGAAACATTTACGACAGAAGAAATTCGTGCGCGTGTGTATCATGCTCTGACGAATGCACCCGAAGTCTTCCGAATCGGACATAGAATGTGGAGCCAGGTAATTTTTTTTTTTTTTTTGTCTAATAGCGTACATCTTGAACTTGATTTTTTATTTTCTCGTTTGCTATAATGTAGTCTATGAGTGATTTATTTCCCCTTTCGCAACGTGTATATTTATGTATTTCTTTTTTCTTGAAGAATGTATTCATTATTTTCAACTTATTATATGTTGTAAACTGCCTCAATTCTTCACCATTGTAATTTATGTGTAGCTCTCCATATGTTCCAACTACTCCTGGTATTGGTAAATTACCAACTCTTGCATTTATATCGCCACATATTATAATATTATCTGATTTATTGATTTTGTTGAGCACCTCTTACAGTTCGTCATAAATAACTTTTTATCACCCTTTCTTCCCTCTTGGGGGGCGTAAACCCCGACAATTTTTTAATACCCTCTATCAATTTGAAATTTGCATGTTATTATTCTCTCATTTATAAAACAGTAACTTATAATGTTATTTTTCCATTTGTTATTCACTAAGATAGCTACGTCACATTGGACATGTACGCTCTGAGGAACACCACTGTAAGTCATCGTATAGTCTTCTAATTCTTTAGTGCCTTTTAATTTCATTTTAGTTTCTGTAATTATTGCTGTTTCTATATGTTTTCTATTCAATTCATTATTAAGTTCTTCTTTCTTATTACTGAGGCCTCTGACATTCCAGGTACCAATTTTAAAACTATCCTTTATCCCAAATCGTTTATCCTTAACATACCTTTGTCGTTGTCCAGTATATCCATCCGGCTGATTAATGTGAAGATCACGAGTAATTTGAATTCCCCAAGTAGAGCTACCAACACTACCTTGAGTATTCTGGTGGAAGGGCTGCCTCCTTAGAACCTCCAGAAATGTTCGCATGTGTTTTAACCCCACATGCAGGGCTGCCTCTTTTATCGAGGTCTTTCTCCACGTTACCCCGGAGAGGGCCTCCACATTTGCCCCCTGGAGGATGGTGCTCCGTCCGCTCCCCAGACCAAGTTGGTCGCCGATGTCTCCCACGCCGCTCTGGAGACCATTGAAGTCTTCGTACGTATCCCTGTGCAGGGGGACTCAATATACCCTGAGACACTGGGTCCTCGACAGAACTTAGCCACCGAAAGGTGCCCACCCCCGCGCCGTGGACGCGTCTGTCGAGAATTATCCAAGTATGTACAGTTATGACAAAATGCCTACCCTGTACATCATGGACCGGGTTAGTAGCCTTGTATGTTACCAAGGCTAGAGGCAAAAAAATTAGAAAAAAAAATTAAGTAAGTAGGTAAGTAATTAAGTAAATAAATAAATAAATAAGTGAATAAAAATTAATAAATATATGTATAAATAAATAAGTAAAGGAATAAGTAAATAAAAATAAAAAAATAAAAAATAAATAAATAAGAAAATAAAAATAAATAAAAATAAATATATAAATAAATAAATAAATAAATAAATAAATAAATAAATAAATAAATAAATAAACAAATAAATAAATGAATAAGTAAGGAATAATTATAAAAATAAATATATACATATAAATATAGAAATAAATAAATAAAAAATAAATAAGTAAATAAATAAATAAGTAAATAAACAAATAAATAATAAACAAAAAATAAGTAAATAAGTAAATAAGTAAGTAAATCAATAAGTAAGTAAATAAATAAATAAGTAAATAAACAATTAAATTAGAAAATAAATAAATAAATTAGTAAATAAATAAGTAATTAAATAATTAAGTAAGTAAAAACGAAGTAAGTAAATAAGTATGTAAGTAAATAAGTAAGTACATAAAAAAGTTAGTAAATAAATACGTAATTAAATAAATATATAAGTAAATAAATATATAAGTAAATAAATAAATAAATAAGTAAATAAATAAATGAATAAATAAAATATATTAAATAAAATAGACAAAAAAATAAATAAGTAAATAAATAAATAATTTAATAACTAAAATAAAATAAATAACTAAATAAGTAAATAAATAAATATATAAATAAATAAGTAAATAAATAAATAAATAACAATTAAATAAATAAATAAGTAACTAAATGAAAAAGAAAATAAATAAATAAATAAATAAATAAATAATCGAATAAACAATAAATAAATAATATAAATTAAATAAAATAAATTAATTAATTAAATAAATAAAGAAATAAATAAGAACATAAATAATCAAATTAAATTAATTAATTTAAATAAATAAATGAATAAATATATAAGTAAGTAAATAAATAAATAAGTAAGTAAATTAGTAAATAAATAAACAAGTCAGTAAATAAATAAATAATTAAAAAAACAAATAAGTAAATAAAAAAAGAAATTACTACATATATAAATAAATAAATAAATTGAATAAATTAAATTCAATAAATAAATTCAATAACTGATTTCAGTAAATAAATATATAAATAAATAAATAAAATAAATAAAATAAAATATATTAAATAAATATATATAAGTAAATAAATAAGTATATAAATAAATAAATTAGTAAATAGATAAATAAATATGTAAATAAATAAGAAAGCAAATAAATAAATAAGTAAGTAATCAAATAAATAAATATATATATATAAATAAATAAAGAAGTAAATCAAGAATTAAACGAATTAAATTAAATAAATAAATAGAATAAATAGACTAAATATGTAAATAAGTACATAATTGAATAAATAGATAAATTAAATAAATTAAATGAATAAAATAAAATAAATAAATAAATAAGTAAATAAAAAAGTAAATATATAAAAAATAAATAAATAAGTAAATAAGTATATAAATAAGTAACTAACTAAATAAGTAAATAAGTAACGAAATAACTAAATATGTAAATAAATTAGTACGTAAATAAGTAAATAAATACATGAGTAAGTAAATAATTAACAAAATAAAGCAATACATAAATAAATAAGTAAGTAATTAATAAGTAAATAAATAAATAAATAAGTAAATAAATAAATAATTAAATAAACAATTACATAAATAAAAAAGTAATTAAGTAAATAAATCAATAAGTAAATAATAAATAAATAAATAAATAAGGAAGTAACTGAATATGTAAGTAAGTAAATAAAAATAATAAGTAGGAAAATAAATGAATAAGAACATAAATAAATAAATAAATAACTAAATAAGTAAATAAATAAGTAAGTAAAACATAAGTAAGTAAACAAATAAATAAGTCAGTAAATACATAAATAATCAACATATAAATAAGTAAATAAATATGTAAATAAGTAAATAAGGAAATATGTAAGTAAATACATTAGTAAAAAGTTAATATATAAATATATAAATAAATAAATAATTAAATAAATATATATGCCAATAAATAAATAATAAAATATCTCAACAAATATTTAAATAAATAAGTAAATACATAAGTAAGTAAATAAGTAAATAAATAAATGAATAAATAAATAAATATATATATATGAATAAATAAAATAATTAAGTAATTAAATGAATAAGTAAAAAAGTAAGTACATAAATAAATAATTAAAATGTATATAAATAAATAAATATGTAAATAAATAAATAAGTCAGTAAATAAATATTTAAGTAAATAAATGAATAATTAAATAAATAATTAAATAAGCAAATAAATCAGTAAATAATTAAGAACATGATTAAATAATTAAATGAATTAATAACTGAGTAAATAAATAAACAATAAGTTAAAAATAAATAAATAAATAAAGTAAATTTGTAAACAAGTAGTAAATAAGTAATTAAATGAGTAAATAAATAAATAAGTAGAAAACTAAATATATTAATACATAAATAAGTAAATAAATGAATAAGTAAGAAAGTAAGTAGCTAAATGTATAAATAAGTAAATAAATAAATAATTAAGTGAGTAAATAAATAAATAAGTGATTGAGGAAATGAGTAAATAAATAGGTAAATAAATAAATGATCAAATAAATAAATAAGTAAAGAAATAAATAATTTACACAAATAAAATAAAATAAATAAATAAGTAAATATGTCAGTAAATAAATAAATAAGTAATTCAGTAAATAACTAAATAAATAAATAGTTTAAATAAAATAAATAGATTAAGTAGATAATTTAAATAAAAATATAAATAAATAAATAAATAAATAAATTATATAAATTAAATAAATAAATATATAAATAAATGAATAAGTAAATCAGTAAGTAAATAAATAAATAAATTGAGTAAATTAAATTAAATAAGTAAATAATTATGTAAATAAGTAAATAATTGAATTAATGATAAATAAATGAAATAAATAAAATTAAATATATATGTGAAATTAATAAGTTAAATAAATATATAAATAAGTAAGTAAACAAATAAATTAATTAAATAAATTAAGTAGATAAATAAATTAGTAAATAAATATTAAAATAAATCCATGAATAAATACATAAATGAGTAAATAAGTAAATAAATAATTAAGTAAATAAGCAAATAAATAATAAATAATTAAATAATTTAAGAAATTAATTAGATAAATAAATAAATGAATAATTTATTTCATTAATTAATGGAATTAAAATAAATAAATGAATAAATACATAAATAAGAAAAAATAAGTAAATAAAATAAATGAATTAATTAAACAAATTAATTAATTAATTAATTTGAATTAAATATATATACAAGTAAGTAAATAAGTAATTAAATAAATATACAAGTAAATAATTAGGCAAGTAATTAAATAAATAATTAATTATGTAAATCAATAATTAAATAAATAATTAAGTAAATAAATAAGTAAGTAAATAAATAAATAAACAATAAATGAATAAAATAAATACTGATGAAGGTGTAGCAAGGTATATATATCTAAATTTATAAAATATATTGGGAAAAAGAAGGATAATGATTTCAATGTTAAATCTAGGGTACACACACACACACACACACACACACACACAAATTGATGTTGCTTTCGCACAAGAACCGAACATTATCAACAATAAGTTTGCAGCGATCCCTAAATTCCTCAAAGTATACTCCTCTGGAGAAGGAAGAAATAGGTAATCTGTATTTGTAAATTCTAAAAGGACGGACGTGCTAGTCATAAATCAATTGTCAGATGAAGACTGCACAGTGATAGAAATAAAAAAACGAATCCCAAAGATGTATGCTGTTTCTGCATATTTCGACATAGAAAAAGATATTAATGGAGACTTAAGAAAAATGGAAAATATAACTATTTACACCACAGGACATAAACTAATAATCACAATTGACTCAAATGCTAGGAGCACGATGTGGTGTGACAGACTGTCTAACCAACGAGGGAAACGTCTAGAGGAATTTATAAAGGCAAATAATGAAGAGACGACAACTCCAACATTTGAAACAGATAGAGGTAGTAGTCGCATCGATCTCACTATATCAAATTACAATATAGTGCAATTCGTAACAGATTGGAGCTGTGGTTTCTTGGAAAGCTGTTCTGAACACGCGCTAATCTCTTTCAAGGTTGGAAGAGAGAAACAAACCAACAAGCAGATATTCACTGCAAAACGATATATAGTGAAGAATGAAATATATGAAATATTTGAAAACGCACACTTGCTAATCTAGCCAAAAACATTAAATGTAGAAATAATACAATAGGCATGGAAGAGATAGATAAAGAGATCAGCAGCAAGGTAAGCTCCTCACACAGCCCCGAAAAAGAAACTAAACTCATTCATTCGTGCATAGAGGCGGCATGCAATAAAGCATTCTACATATCGTCGGACAAGAAATCTTCAAGGAAAGGCAAAACAGTACCGTGGTGGACTGACCAACTACAACTATTAAGGAAAAAAGTCAACGCACTGAGGAGGAGATATCAGAGGACTACCAACAACACGCAACTCAGGCAAGAGAGAAGAATTGCATACACACAGCGTAAACGACAGTATAAAACACAGCTCCAACATGAAAAATTCAGTTCGTGGAAAAAGTATTGCACTCTTCTGGAAGGGCAAACCCGTGGAATGCGGCTCACAAATTGGCGAATGGAAGATTAAGGAACCAAACAAGCTTAACAACGCTTAAAAAATCAGACAGAACTTACACCAAAGATATACAAGAAACAATCACACACATGCTTAATTATTTGACACCTGAAGACGACAAGGAGAGCGACAACAAACAGCACCAGCAGATTAGAAGGGAAATAAAGAGTCAATTACAAACACCGGACGACAAAGAATTTACACAGGAAGAAATACTAACAGTTATACAGAAATTTAATCATGCAAAAGCACCAGGGGAAGATGGCATTACTAGTGACATCATATTGTGAGCTTTCACGAAGATCCCTAAATCATTAACTGCAATGTACAACTTGTGCTTGAAACAAGGACATTTCCCAAAGCTGGGAAAAGAAGAGAGTCAAGAAGCCACGAATTTCAGACCTATAAGTCTTCTCAACATTGAAGGAAAAATTTTAGGACAACTAATGATATACAGAATAAATCACCACATGTACTCAAATAACCTATTAAACTCAAACCAGTATGGATTCACTCCGCAGAAGGATACTGTGGACGCTGCTATGGCCGTTAAAAACTTCATACAGAAAAATCTCAATCAAAAGAAGACCATCATTATAACGAGTCTAGATGTAAAGGGAGTTTTTAATGCTGCATGATGGCCGGGGATACTCCACAATCTAAAAACACTGCAGTGCTCAAGGAATTTGTATAGCCTCGTTACATAGTCCTAACCACAGGCGACAATATGGAAGAAGCTGAAATGTATGCCAACACAGACGTGAAAAAAATTGGAGACTGGTCGGAACAAAATAAAATACAATTCAATGAAGTCAAGTCCAAAGTTCTGCTAGTAACTAGGAAGATTAGAGAACAATTAGTATTTACGTACTTAAACAACAAAACACTGGAACAAGTTCAGGAAATCAAGTATCTTGGGATAATACTGTATTTGACAGTAAATTACTCTTCAATAAACACATCCAATATGTCAGTGACAGATGCATTACACTAATCAATGTACTCGCAAAATCTGCAAACCTTAACTGGGGACTGGGTCATCAAGCCCTCAAAACAATCTATAAAGGGGCTATACTCCCAATGCGCTAGTGTTGCAAGATAGTATCTGGAAACACAAAAATATTACTAAATATAAAAGAGTACAGAGACTCATGAACATATAGATTTCCAAATCCTACAGAACTATTTCTTATGAAGCTTCATGTATAGTAGCCGGACTCACAGCAATAGACATAATAATATAGGAGAGAATGGAAATCTACAAGACAATGCATAACGAGAGTGAAACACTTTCACAAATTGAGACCGCCCCAGAACTGGAAAACTGGAAGTACCCAGCGGAAAGAGTAAAGAGGCGGAAGAAAATAAAGATAACCCGATAGAAATTTATACAGATGGAAGCAAGATTGATGGAAAAGTCGGTGCTGCTAAGGTCGTCTTTCAAAATGGAAATGTACTTCACAGACTGAAGTTCAAACTGCACAACGAATGTTCAAATAACCAAGCTCAACAAATAGACATTTTGCAATCGCTTCACACACTCCAAGAAAATCCAGAAAACAGAATCACTGAAAGAAGAGCAGTAGTATACACTGACAGCCAAATAACCATAGATCTCTTAAAAAACGACCAGAACCGAAATGTAGTAATACACGATATTAAACGAAAATACAAACAGCTTGAAGACGATAGATGGACGATTCACATAATATGGATGAAGGCTCACATAGGGATCTACGGAAATGAACTGGCAGATGAACTCGCTAAGGAGGCAGCAAAACAAGACAATCTACAAATTATATACACGAAGATACCGAGAAAGGAAATAATACACCGCATAATAGTAGAGAGCACAGAAGAGTGGCAACTGCAATGGAATCTGAAAACAAAAGGAGAACAAACCAAGCAGTTCTTTCCAATCACCAATGATAGGTTAAAAACAAACATCAGGCCCACACCAAACTTCACTGCAATAGTCACAGGACACAGCAAAACAAGATCATATCTCCACCGCTTCAAGATAGTAAATTCTCCAATGTGACGCTGCAACAGAGGGAACCAGACAGTGGATCACAAATGTCATGCTGTTAAAACAATGAATTAAAAAAAAACACATACCACACAACCACCCGCCCACTCGCCCACCCAACCAACCGCCCGCCCACCAACCCAACCGCCCGCCCACCAACCCACCCTCCCGCCCACCCGCCCACCCACCCGCCCGCCCGCCAAACCACCTACATGCCCACCCAACCACCGTCCCGCCCGCCTGCCCACCCACCCACCCAACCACCCGCCCGCCCACTTACCCGCCAGCCCACCCATCCACTCATACACCCGCCCATCCACCCACCCACCAACCCAAACAAACACCCACCCAATCATCCACCCACATCCCCACCTACACACACCCACCCAAACACATACAAACACACCCAACCACCTATTCACGCACTCACCCACCCAGACACCTACCCACCTACCCACCCACCTACCCACATCATGACCCACCCACCCAACCACCCACCCACCAAACCACCCACCCACCAAACTTCCCACCGAGACATCCATCCACCCACACACCCACACACCTACCCACCAACCCACCCACCAACACACCCACCAACCAACCAATCTGCCCACCAACCCACCCGCCCACCCACCTACCTTCCCACACACATTCCTTAATCTTCTGTCTTGCTGTACATTGGCTTCATTCCTTGACCTACTTTCTTGCTGTACGTTGGCTTCATTCCTTGACATTCTTTCTTCCTGTACGTTGGCTTCATTCCTTGGCCTTCTTTCTTCCTGTAAGTTGGCTTCATTCCTAGACCTTTCTTCTTGTACGTTGGCTTCATTCATTGGCCTTCTTTCTTCCTGTAAGTTGGCTTCATTTCTAGACCTTCCTTCCTGTACGTTGGCTTCATTCCTTGACATTCTTTCTTCCTGTACGTTGGCTTCATTCCTTGACCTTCTTTCTTCCTGTACGTTGGCTTCATTCCTAGACCTTTCTTCATGTACGTTGGCTTCATTCCTTGACCTTCTTTCTTCCTGTACGTTGGCTTCATTCCTTGACCTTCTTTCTTCCTGTACGTTGGCTTCATTCCTTGACCTTCTTTCTTCCTGTACGTTGGCTTCATTCCCTGACCTTCTTTCTTCCTGTACGTTGTTGCCTTCATTCCTTGACCTTCTTTCTTCCTGTACGTTGGCTTCATTCCTTGACCTCCTTTCTTCCTGTACGTTGGCTTCATTCCTTGACCTTCTTTCTTCCTGTACGTTGGCTTCATTCCTTGACCTTCTTTCTTCCTGTACGGTGGCTTCATTCCTTGACCTTCTTTCTTCCTGTACGTTGGCTTCATTCCTTGACCTTCTTTCTTCCTGTACGTTGGCTTCATTCCTTGACCTTCTTTCTTCCTGTACGTTGGCTTCATTCCTTGACCTTCTTTCTTCCTGTACGTTGGCTTTATTCCTTGACCTTCTTTCTTCCTGTACGTTGGCTTCATTCCTTGACCTTCTTTCTTCCTGTACGTTAGCTTTATTCCTTGACCTTCTTTCTTCCTCTACGTTGGCTTCATTCCTTGACCTTCTTTCTTCCTCTACGTTGGCTTCATTCCTTGCCCTTCTTTCTTCCCGTACGTTGGCTTCATTCCTAGACCTTTCTTCCTGTACGTTGGCTTCATTCCTTGACCTTCTTTCTTCCTGTACGTTGGCTTCATTCCTTGACCTTCTTTCTTCCTTTACCTTGACTTGGGCCATGACATGTCCTTCCCCAGTATCCCCCTCCCGGACATCCGATTGGGGGGATAGTTTACGTCCGGAATTTTTTACCAGGGAAAGACTCATCATGCCATTTTTTGAACTTATATCGTCTTGGGATGTAAAAATGCGGCAGCTTCCCATTGCTGTCCGCACACCACTCTCTCTTTCGCATCTTAAAAGATCCCAGGGGGCCCCAGCGTGGAGGTGAGGAGAGTGGATTTGACTAATTAGGCCCTCCAGACTTCACCGAAATTCACCGCAAGTGTCAAATATCAGTTCCATCAGGGTTTTTGACCCGATCAGAGACCGGGAAATCCCAATTAACCTTTGCCCCCCCCTTTTTGAGTCTAAAGCATTATGAAGGTCATCAATGTGAAAAGGCCAACTAAGATCCATATCGAACATGACACCAAGAAATTTAGTCTACGAGGATGATTTAATATTAATGTTATGTCATTGAAATACTAGATATGTAAAATTAACATTATTACTAAAAGTTAACATGATGTGTGTCTACATTAATAATTAGAACGACACCATTTTTAATTTCACAAATACAGTTAATTAATTTTCAGTGTACACACTGTCTACATGCTGTACAGTAACAAGATGAAGTGATTTTTTTTTTTTTTCCATATCTGTATATACTCGTAGTTCTGTGGTTGATACTTTTGTACGCTGTTTGGAACTGCGGTGTTGCCTAAACCCCAAAAGACACAAAACCCTATATGTAAGAACATACTGTTTCATCGTCGTTAAAATCTACATATTTTCACACATTCGACCATGCAAGCTATTAAAAAATCGCTTCAAACTAATGTCAAGAATTAAGGAGAATTGTCTGTTCAAGACTTCATGAAAATACAATACATTAACATGAACATTCCCAAAGCAAAAGCCTTAAATTTCTAGAGGTAAATGATCTTAAACCCTCAGTTTCTTACTACTCTAATGCAGACCAGGAATATTGATGGAGTAATAGTTCATGCTAATTCAATTATGTGATCTAAAAACGAAGATGAAAGCTGCAAGGTCTTACCTTGTTGGCGAAACGCTTAATACACCACCATTAATTCCGTTTGGTATCTCATTCCTTTATCTGGTATCCTGCTGTAACCAGATTTTCGGCTGTGTTAGTTGCAGGGTCCCACTCAATGGGCTGCATGAATCATTTAAAGTTCCCTTTCTTTAAAAATTTTCTCTGTCGCAGGAAGGCTACAAGAGATGTCTGTGTAGGCCTACAATAATGCAAGAAACTTAATTGAATTACATGTAGATTCCTGGAATAATTTCGAAATTTCTAAAAGACTTATAAAGCCGCGTAAAATTTGCGGAACACTTGGAATTTAATTTAACATAGCTAATGATAACCGGCGTAGATGGAGTAGGGAAAGGGATTCGTGTGTTGTGGATGTGAGTTCGATTACACTCTGACTGATTGATTATATGTGCACATATTTTCTCTTTCCACACTCTCGGAGGCAGTGCCGAAAATGCAGTACACAGTGCAGCAAGCATTTCCAAACACCTCTATGTACCTGACTTAAAAACCAATCACCGTCTTTTCTCTGTTGGCATGGCAGCAGTCTGACTGTCGAGTGCGTGATATTGTTGTTTTACGTGTGCAGATTGTGTGAATCTGTTCGTAAGCCTCCTGCAAAATTATTCCAAGTAGTAGAATCCTAACAGAACACCTTAACTTTCCCACCCACAAGGGACCACGTGAAGACAAAACTGGACATGGTACTGTCGAAATACCTTGGTTACAGCACTGTGCCCAATGTAGAAAATAACGAGCAAATGAGGCGTGCTTGAACCTGAATCTTACAATATCACAATTTGTACACAAACATTTTGTCAGTAACTTCACGTGATGTTAAACGATAAGTTTTAGCATTGAAAAATATCCTTTTAAGAAGCAAATTACGACAACAGATAAGCTTCAAACGCTGTTGGCTGTGTTTTGTAACCAGATAAAATAAGGTAAACAAAGAAATGAAGCGCACATATTGGATCTTGGTACAAAATGCCTGGCATATCGTTCTCATTTTTTACAATAGTAGTAAACTCTAGTTAAATTGGATTTTGCTTGTTTTTGCAAATGTCTTGTTTTATTATGCACATTTAGAGACTTTGTGTTTAAATCCTGGGCTTGCTTATGAGTGTATGTTTGGGAAGTTTCTCCAGGCGGAGTATCAATTTAAAGGACCACAACTCGACTCCTTTTAAACCCTAGTTCATCCTTCACATCACTTCTCATCTACCGAGCTAGGTCTTTCACCTCTCCGTTAGTATCGCACCTGGCTAAACAAGCTTTCTGTGGGTATGACAGTGACCCACGTCAATGTGGTAAAAGCTGGAAAAACACAAGTAATATATAACTTGTTCCAAGGTAACCGCAAATTTCATAATCCCAATGTAAATGTGAAATAATAATCAGCTCCAAATAAAGTAAAATTGAAAATCAACATGCTCTTATGTGTATCATTTAAAATCCTTGATTCGCGTCAGGAAGAAGGGAGTTAGACTTGTGACACTTCTTTTGTGCACTGGGCCGATATCAGAGCGGTGGGGATTTGCCTCGCTACATCTTCAAAAATATATCACATACATTATCCTACCTATCGAAGGTGAAGGCCTGCCTAGCCAGGATACAACAAAGTGCCGCTCGCTTGTTGCGGCCCTATACTGTACCATCTGCACACGCACTTACACACTCTACTGTTACCGCACATTAAGTTCATTTAACATGTACAGCATTACAGCGTCACTTCGTAGCAATGCCGCATTGTGTCTTTGGTCCAGGGAAAATATAATGCGTTGTTGTAACGAAATGGCGTGAGTGTGTTTTTCATAATGACGAGTATTTTCCGTAGACCAAAAATACAAAAGGGATTTCCTAAGAAATAGAAGTGATGTACTACGTATTTACCAATTTAACTTTTTACTTTTCGAAACATCAATCAACCACCACTATTAAAAGACTTGATCGACAGCTTTAACGTTTCCTTGCGCTTTAGGATTTAGGTTTAAACATAAGCGCAGCTTTGGCTACTACCGACCCGCGGCTATAAAGCATTCAGTATTGTTAATGAAAAGTGAAATTGAATAAAAAATTGTAAGATAAATATTACTACTGGGAAACGAACTAACTTATTAATGTGTAGGGCCCGGATTTTTAGGTTTTTAAAAAGACCATTTTAGGTTCTTGGAATAGGTGAAATATGCTTTTTTTTTTAGGTTTTATGTCCAACCTGTGAAAGGGGTCGCAAAAAGTGCCAGATCGTTAAAAATGTATCCTTACAGTTATTCTTAAAAAATAAGTATACATTTATTAAGGCAACCTAGGCCACGAAACTGACCTTTCGAAGAACCAAACTATTTGTCAAAATTCATAGCCCTCGAAATTTTTGTTCGTTCCTCTTTAACATTAGTTGTAGTTTGAATAAATTATTGCAACAATAAGCATTTTAAATAATATAATTTGCCTTGATATAACTACATAAACTTCAATGTTCAATAGATAAAAGTACAGTACAGATATTACTTTTGAATTATATTTGTTAAAACGTTATCATCAATTATTTTAAAATGTAACAAACAAGCAAAACAATATTATCTACTGATACTCTTCCTGGTTTCAATATATAACCAAATACTTTCAAGATTCCCGACTAAGAATTTTTTTCTATTATCTCTCAAAATACATTTGAAGGAAGAAATGGCTCTTTTGATAGCACATGACGTCATAGGTGCAAATTTCATAGCTGCCACTGTAGCAGCTACCCACTGTAACTGACAATTGAAGCTTTTACTCTGGAGAATGGAGCACACATTTTTCATTTTTTTAAATACTGGATTCCTATGCAATAGTTTCTTCGCTTTAAAGTCACGGCTTCACCCACGGTACTAGTTTCTGTAGAAGCGAGTCAGTGACAGCAATTGCATCATCTAGTTGTAGCGACGAAGATTCCAAGTACTCAGTATATTTTTGGAAGATCACTGAAATGTGCCTTGAGGAAAGTAAGGGAGCCATAGATGTTGTCACTGCTAAGTACTGATTTTGCCTTACGGATTAACCCAGATAAGCCCAAAAATTTTTTTGTGATAAAAATACAGTAGCACATTAGTTACTCTCAAAAATCGGTTAAATGATGTTGAAATAAACTGAAACAAGGAACTATGTTTTCTAAAGCTAACAGATACTACCAACATTATCGCACAACTTATAAAATGTCCCTAACACCAACAATGACATAATATCCGAAGGCACTGCAACTGTCCTTAAAAAAGGACGGTGGGAAAATCTGGGGTAAGGCAGCCTCCTCCACGTCGAGGGTATTCTCTCTCTCACTCACTCTCTCTCTCTGTCTGTATCTCTGTCTGTCTCTGTGTGTGTCTCTCTCTCTGTCTCAATGTATTGATATTTCTCTCAGAATAAAAAATCAATATATAACGCAGGAAATTCAAGATAATGCTTACCAACGATGATTTAGGGTTTTTTAGGTTCTAAGATCCGATGGTTTTTTTTTTTTTTTTTCAAAAGAATTAACATATACGACTCCTACTATCGGGATTCAGTAAAGTATTGGACAAATTAGGAATTCAGAAGCAATAAAAAAAGGTGATATCCTACAATTCCGTTCCTTATAATGTGCTCAATAGTCCATTTTGCAGTTGGATGTTGATTTATTTTTTTAAATTATGTTTTTGAATGAGTTCCTACGTTTCATTGTCGTGTATGCGGTATTATCATTGAACGAACGTATAGGGTTAAACGACAGCAAAAATAAGTGTAACTGTGTTTCAAGGCTACAGGCATAATAGGCATTCATATTTCTGTCCTGACTGCCTGCACACTTGGATAGGAAAAGTAATCATAAATATCACTCGTTTCGAGTTGTGTTTTGTCGTTTATTTTAGCATTATATTTACTACATTAAAAGCTAGAGAATTGCGTGTTAAATTAATGCTCTTCTTTTCTGTAAAGAACTCAATTCAAATATTTAACAGCAAAGTTTTAGGAACAGCGGCAAATTTAACATGCGGTTTGGGCCAATGGCTGAATGACACTACTCGATAAATCTGCTCTTCGCTACCAGCAATCGAACTTGTACGTACCTGAAAGCGCCACCAATTCAGGATGTAAACAAAATTACTGTACCCTACCTTCTTCACTGCTTGAAGTCATCGTGCTTGCTTTTCTGTCCAGATATTGACCGCTCGACGTCGCGTTGACTTCATACATAAGCTCCTTGTGTATCTGTTTGGACTCATCTAAAATGGAACATAATTCTGATTTTAAATCGTCGTAATAAACTGTCTCTTAACTAATTTAATGAACAGAATAAATAGGTAGCATATTAAGTAGCACAATATATATGTCATCTAACTATTAACAATAAATAAATTATAAAAGTGAAGTTTGAAAATGAATCAAAAGTTACGCGCGTACTAAAGTTACTTCTAACGCACATCTAGCCTTGAACACAGTACAATATAAAATAATATTATTCCGAACATTTTAGGTTTCGAAATAATAAACTAGTCATTACGAAGTTAACAGACCAGAGCGATGATTAGAAATGTTGTTGATTTCTAGTGCCTTGCATTTGTCAATGAAACTATTAACAGTGATTAGAAATGTTTTCCATTTTTATTTTACTTCTAAACAAGCTTTAAAAATTCTCTCCGGTAAAATTTACAAAACAGTAGATAGAACCTTGTTAGTCTGAGCACTCGATTATTCGGCTTGGTTAAGTGGTAATGATTTTACCGCCAAATATAGAGTTTAGAAAAAAATATTTCTAATTTTTTATCATATTTCCTTATAAAACGGCGAGATAGGACGGAGTTGTTAATCTAGTTTCAGACAAAGTACCACATAATCTTTAAAAATTCTTGAACATTCGTAATTACTAACTACATTAAAAATAACAAAGAAAATGCACGAGCTTAGCTAGCAGTAAGTCTGTTGCCCTTCACACATTAATTTCAGTGCACTCTATTGCCAGCTAGAGGGAAAGAAATTTCTCGGGACGGAAGTGTGAAAAAAATACGCACCAAGAAAAAAAAGTATACTCCTTCACAGTTGCATGACCATAAAAATGATTAATTCATAATATTACATACGAAACATTTCTAAGCGTGATGTGCCTATCGGGATACAAAAGAATTAAATGGAAGATGCTACAACACGAGCTTAATTATCGCCATATTGAGTGGAGCCAAGGAAAGGAGCGTGAGATTCAGACATATTTTAGCACATAAAGAAAAAGTTGCCAAACAAAACGAAAGTTTTAATGGTTGGTAACATTAAGGACTGCACATAATGTACACTCTTAGACAAAAAAAAAAAATAGCCGGACTCTTGAAGTGTAAATTTGTTTAAGTTCCGTTCGAATGTTCGCCTGGTACACAAGACTAAAATCAAAGTAGTAAGGACGAAACCAGCGAGATCCAAGAACATACTCTTATATCGGCAAACAACGGTGAACTCTGTGAGTGTATGTGCGTGCGTGCGTGTGTGTGTCATAGCTCCGTGGTAATACTCTAGCTTCACACGCAGAAAACCCAGATTCCTATCCGTCTTCGTATAAGTGTATATATATATATATATATATATATATATATATATATATATATATATTTGTTTCGTTTTATTTTTTCTCTAGCTAGAAACAAATTATACATTTATTAACGTGCACAGGAGTTTGGATTAGTTGAAAATTAAACAAAAACATTCAGTAATATCGGTGACCTCTTCCTAATTACCCTTGAATTAAAATAGGTGCTCAATTCTTGGATCTTCTCCCTTCTTCATAAGGAATATTGATCAGTTTCTATAATTTCTATCAGCAGTAATAATAATAATAATAATATTAATAATAATAATAATAATAATAATAATAATAATAATAATAATAATAATAATGCAACAACCAGAATAATAATAATAATAATAATAATAATAATAATAATAATAATAATAATAATGATTATAATAATAATAACAATAATATTAATAATCACCATCATCATCATAATGTGTTTTTTATTGCAAAAACGAGATGAATAATGTTAAAGACAAAACCAATGTGTTCCAGGTATAGGCTACACCCCTAAATAGTGCCGATATATATATCTGCTTTGTAATAGCTCCGTGGTAACAGCCTTGCTTCTTGTGTAGGCGATTCTAGGTCGTGTACCCCGTAAGGACATCAGATGTTTATTTCTATATTGATGTGTAATTTAATCAGAGACATCTGGAACTTCTGAAAACATAAGTAGTTTAATACCAAAGACGGATATCTGTTGTCTCCATAGTTTTGATCTAGAGTCACATTTTGTTTCTCTTTGTAATATTTTAACACAATTTGTTTTTATAGATGTAGTGTTAGAGTTTGCATATAGTTCACCATTACTGAAAAGATCGTGAAAAAATGTATAAGAATCCACATTATCTAAATTTCAATGTGAGGTCAGATGTCCGTCTTTGATATTAAACTACTCACATAGTTCTGTTGCACATGTAACTGCGCATATTAAACGTGAAACAACCATTCTCTCTTGTCATTATCAAGGATAACATGGCTGACAGAAGACATAAGCCAGATACGTGTAGGCAAGCTCTTCTTATGATACAGTAGTGGCAGTGGAGTGTTGGAAACATTTACGACAGAAGAAATTCGTGCGCGTGTGTATCATGCTCTGACGAATCCACCCGAAGTCTTCCGAATCGGACATAGAATGTGGAGCCAGGTAATTTTTTTTTTTTTGTCTAATAGCGTACATCTTGAACTTGATTTTTTATTTTCTCGTTTGCTATAATGTAGTCTATGAGTGATTTATTTCCCCTTTCGCAACGTGTATATTTATGTATTTCTTTTTTCTTGAAGAATGTATTCATTATTTTCAACTTATTATATGTTGTAAACTGCCTCAATTCTTCACCATTGTAATTTATGTGTAGCTCTCCATATGTTCCAACTACTCCTGGTATTGGTAAATTACCAACTCTTGCATTTATATCGCCACATATTATAATATTATCTGATTTATTGATTTTGTTGAGCACCTCTTACAGTTCGTCATAAATAACTTTTTATCACCCTTTCTTCCCTCTTGGGGGGCGTAAACCCCGACAATTTTTTAATACCCTCTATCAATTTGAAATTTGCATGTTATTATTCTCTCATTTATAAAACAGTAACTTATAATGTTATTTTTACATTTGTTATTCACTAAGATAGCTACGTCACATTGGGCATGTACGCTCTGAGGAACACCACTGTAAGTCATCGTATAGTCTTCTAATTCTTTAGTGCCTTTTAATTTCATTTTAGTTTCTGTAATTATTGCTGTTTCTATATGTTTTCTTTTCAATTCATTATTAAGTTCTTCTTTCTTATTACTGAGGCCTCTGACATTCCAGGTACCAATTTTAAAACTATCCTTCATCCCAAATCGTTTATCCTTAACATACCTTTGTCGTTGTCCAGTATATCCATCCGGCTGATTAATGTGAAGATCACGAGTAATTTGAATTCCCCAAGTAGAGCTACCAACACTACCTTGAGTATTCTGGTGGAAGGGCTGCCTCCTTAGAACCTCCAGAAATGTTCGCATGTGTTTTAACCCCACATGCAGGGCTGCCTCTTTTATCGAGGTCTTTCTCCACGTTACCCCGGAGAGGGCCTCCACATTTGCCCCCTGGAGGATGGTGCTCCGTCCGCTCCCCAGACCAAGTTGGTCGCCGATGTCTCCCACGCCGCTCTGGAGACCATTGAAGTCTTCGCACGTATCCCTGTGCAGGGGGACTCAATATACCCTGAGACACTGGGTCCTCGACAGAACTTAGCCACCGAAAGGTGCCCACCCCCGCGCCGTGGACGCGTCTGTCGAGAATTATCCAAGTATGTACAGTTATGACAAAATGCCTGCCCTGTACATCATGGAACGGGTTAGTAGCCTTGTATGTTACCAAGGCTAGAGGCAAAAAAATTAGAAAAAAAATTAAGTAAGTAGGTAAGTAATTAAGTAAATAAATAAATAAATAAGTGAATAAAAATTAATAAATATATGTATAAATAAATAAGTAAAGGAATAAGTAAATAAAAATAAAAAAATAAAAAATAAATAAATAAGAAAATAAAAATAAATAAAAATAAATATATAAATAAATAAATCAATAAATAAATAAATAAATAAATAAATAAACAAATAAATAAATGAATAAGTAAGGAATAATTATAAAAATAAATATATACATATAAATATAGAAATAAATAAATAAAAAATAAATAAGTAAATAAATAAATAAGTAAATAAACAAATAAATAATAAACAAAAAATAAGTAAATAAGTAAATAAGTAAGTAAATCAATAAGTAAGTAAATAAATAAATAAGTAAATAAACAATTAAATTAGAAAATATATAAATAAATTAGTAAATAAATAAGTAATTAAATAATTAAGTAAGTAAAAACGAAGTAAGTAAATAAGTATGTAAGTAAATAAGTAAGTACATAAAAAAGTTAGTAAATAAATACGTAATTAAATAAATATATAAGTAAATAAATATATAAGTAAATAAATAAATAAATAAGTAAATAAATAAATGAATAAATAAAATATATTAAATAAAATAGACAAAAAAATAACTAAGTAAATATATAACTAATTAAATAACTAAAATAAAATAAATAACTAAATAAGTAAATAAATAAATATATAAATAAATAAGTAAATAAATAAATAAATAACAATTAAATAAATAAATAAGTAACTAAATGAAAAAGAAAATAAATAAATAAATAAATAAATAATCGAATAAACAATAAATAAATAATATAAATTAAATAAAATAAATTAATTAATTAAATAAATAAAGAAATAAATAAGAACATAAATAATCAAATTAAATTAATTAATTTAAATAAATAAATGAATAAATATATAAGTAAGTAAATAAATAAATAAGTAAGTAAATTAGTAAATAAATAAACAAGTCAGTAAATAAATAAATAATTAAAAAAACAAATAAGTAAATAAAAAAAGAAATTACTACCTATATAAATAAATAAATAAATTGAATAAATTAAATTCAATAAATAAATTCAATAACTGATTTAACTAAATAAATATATCAATAAATAAATAAATAAATAAAATAAATAAAATAAAATATATTAAATAAATATATATAAGTAAATAAATAAGTATATAAATAAATAAATTAGTAAATAGATTAATAAATATGTAAATAAATAAGTAAGCAAATAAATAAATAAGTAAGTAATAAAATAAATAAATAAATATATATATAAATAAAAAAAAAGTAAATCAAGATTATACGAATTAAATTAAATAAATAAATAGAATAAATAGACTAAATATGTAAATAAGTACATAATTGAATAAATAGATAAATTAAATAAATTAAATGAATAAAATAAAATAAATAAATAAATAAGTAAATAAAAAAGTAAATATATAAAAAATAAATAAATAAGTAAATAAGTATATAAATAAGTAACTAACTAAATAAGTAAATAAGTAACGAAATAACTAAATATGTAAATAAATTAGTACGTAAATAAGTAAATAAATACATGAGTAAGTAAATAATTAACAAAATAAAGCAATACATAAATAAATAAGTAAGTAATTAATAAGTAAATAAATAAATAAATAAGTAAATAAATAAATAATTAAATAAACAATTAAATAAATAAAAAAGTAATTAAGTAAATAAATCAATAAGTAAATAATAAATAAATAAATAAATAAGGAAGTAACTGAATATGTAAGTAAGTAAATAAAAATAAATAAGTAGGAAAATAAATGAATAAGAACATAAATAAATAAATAAATAAATAAATAACTAAATAAGTAAATAAATAAGTAAGTAAAACATAAGTAAGTAAACAAATAAATAAGTCAGTAAATACATAAATAATCAACATATAAATAAGTAAATAAATATGTAAATAAGTAAATAAGGAAATATGTAAGTAAATACATTAGTAAAAAGTTAATATATAAATATATAAATAAATAAATAATTAAATAAATATATATGTCAATAAATAAATAATAAAATATCTCCACAAATATTTAAATAAATAAGTAAATACATAAGTAAGTAAATAAGTAAATAAATAAATGAATAAATAAATAAATATATATATATATGAATAAATAAAATAATTAAGTAATTAAATGAATAAGTAAAAAAGTAAGTACATAAATAAATAATTAAAATGTATATAAATAAATAAATATGTAAATAAATAAATAAGTCAGTAAATAAATATTTAAGTAAATAAATGAATAATTAAATAAATAATTAAATAAGCAAATAAATCAGTAAATAATTAAGAACATGATTAAATAATTAAATGAATTAATAACTGAGTAAATAAATAAACAATAAGTTAAAAATAAATAAATAAATAAAGTAAATTTGTAAACAAGTAGTAAATAAGTAATTAAATGAGTAAATAAATAAATAAGTAGAAAACTAAATATATTAATACATAAATAAGTAAATAAATGAATAAGTAAGAAAGTAAGTAGCTAAATGTATAAATAAGTAAATAAATAAATAATTAAGTGAGTAAATAAATAAATAAGTGATTGAGGAAATGAGTAAATAAATAGGTAAATAAATAAATGATCAAATAAATAAATAAGTAAAGAAATAAATAATTTACACAAATAAAATAAAATAAATAAATAAGTAAATATGTCAGTAAATAAATAAATAAGTAATTCAGTAAATAACTAAATAAATAAATAGTTTAAATAAAATAAATAGATTAAGTAGATAATTTAAATAAAAATGTAAATAAATAAATAAATTATATAAATTAAATAAATAAATATATAAATAAATGAATAAGTAAATCAGTAAGTAAATAAATAAATAAATTGAGTAAATTAAATTAAATAAGTAAATAATTATGTAAATAAGTAAATAATTGAATTAATGATAAATAAATGAAATAAATAAAATTAAATAAATATGTGAAATTAATAAGTTAAATAAATATATAAATAAGTAAGTAAACAAATAAATTAATTAAATAAATTAAATAGATAAATAAATTAGTAAATAAATATTAAAATAAATCCATGAATAAATAGATAAATGAGTAAATAAGTAAATAAATAATTAAGTAAATAAGCAAATAAATAATAAATAATTAAATAATTTAAGAAATTAATTAGATAAATAAATAAATGAATAATTTATTTAATTAATTAATGGAATTAAAATAAATAAATGAATAAATACATAAATAAGAAAAAATAAGTAAATAAATTAAATAAATTAATTAAACAAATTAATTAATTAATTAATTTGAATTAAATATATATACAAGTAAGTAAATAAGTAATTAAATAAATATACAAGTAAATAATTAGGCAAGTAATTAAATAAATAATAAATTATATAAATCAATAATTAAATAAATAATTAAGTAAATAAATAAGTAAGTAAATAAATAAATAAACAATAAATGAATAAAATAAATACTGATGAAGGTGTAGCAAGGTATATATATCTAAATTTATAAAATATATTGGGAAAAAGAAGGATAATGATTTCAATGTTAAATCTAGGGTACACACACACACACACACACACACACACAAATTGATATTGCTTTCGCACAAGAACCGAACATTATCAACAATAAGTTTGCAGCGATCCCTAAATTCCTCAAAGTATACTCCTCTGGAGAAGGAAGAAATAGGTAATCTGTATTTGTAAATTCTAAAAGGACGGACGTGCTAGTCATAAATCAATTGTCAGATGAAGACTGCACAGTGATAGAAATAAAAAAACGACTCCCAAAGATGTATGCTGTTTCTGCATATTTCGACATAGAAAAAGATATTAATGGAGACTTAAGAAAAATGGAAAATATAACTATTTACACCACAGGACATAAACTAATAATCACAATTGACTCAAATGCTAGGAGCACGATGTGGTGTGACAGACTGTCTAACCAACGAGGGAAACGTCTAGAGGAATTTATAAAGGCAAATAATGAAGAGACGACAACTCCAACATTTGAAACAGATAGAGGTAGTAGTCGCATCGATCTCACTATATCAAATTACAATATAGTGCAATTCGTAACAGATTGGAGCTGTGGTTTCTTGGAAAGCTGTTCTGAACACGCGCTAATCTCTTTCAAGGTTGGAAGAGAGAAACAAACCAACAAGCAGATATTCACTGCAAAACGATATATAGTGAAGAATGAAATATATGAAATATTTGAAAACGCACACTTGCTAATCTAGCCAAAAACATTAAATGTAGAAATAATACAATAGACATGGAAGAGATAGATAAAGAGATCAGCAGCAAGGTAAGCTCCTCACACAGCCCCGAAAAAGAAACTAAACTCATTCATTCGTGCATAGAGGCGGCATGCAATAAAGCATTCTACATATCGTCGGACAAGAAATCTTCAAGGAAAGGCAAAACAGTACCGTGGTGGACTGACCAACTACAACTATTAAGGAAAAAAGTCAACGCACTGAGGAGGAGATATCAGTGGACTACCAACAACACGCAACTCAGGCAAGAGAGAAGAATTGCATACACACAGGGTAAACGACAGTATAAAACACAGCTCCAACATGAAAAATTCAGTTCGTGGAAAAAGTATTGCACTCTTCTGGAAGGGCAAACCCGTGGAATTCGGCTCACAAATTGGCGAATGGAAGATTAAGGAACCAAACAAGCTTAACAACGCTTAAAAAATCAGACAGAACTTACACCAAAAATATACAAGAAACAATCACACACATGCTTAATTATTTGACACCTGAAGACGACAAGGAGAGCGACAACAAACAGCACCAGCAGATTAGAAGGGAAATAAAGAGTCAATTACAAACACCGGACGACAAAGAATTTACACAGGAAGAAATACTAACAGTTATACAGAAATTTAATCATGCAAAAGCACCAGGGGAAGATGGCATTACTAGTGACATCATATTGTGAGCTTTCACGAAGATCCCTAAATCATTAACTGCAATGTACAACTTGTGCTTGAAACAAGGACATTTCCCAAAGCTGGGAAAAGAAGAGAGTCAAGAAGCCACGAATTTCAGACCTATAAGTCTTCTCAACATTGAAGGAAAAATTTTAGGACAACTAATGATATACAGAATAAATCACCACATGTACTCAAATAACCTATTAAACTCAAACCAGTATGGATTCACTCCGCAGAAGGATACTGTGGACGCTGCTATGGCCGTTAAAAACTTCATACAGAAAAATCTCAATCAAAAGAAGACCATCATTATAACGAGTCTAGATGTAAAGGGAGTTTTTAATGCTGCATGATGTCCGGGGATACTCCACAATCTAAAAACACTGCAGTGCTCAAGGAATTTGTATAGCCTCGTTACATAGTCCTAACCACAGGCGACAATATGGAAGAAGCTGAAATGTATGCCAACACAGACGTGAAAAAAATTGGAGACTGGTCGGAACAAAATAAAATACAATTCAATGAAGTCAAGTCCAAAGTTCTGCTAGTAACTAGGAAGATTAGAGAACAATTAGTATTTACGTACTTAAACAACAAAACACTGGAACAAGTTCAGGAAATCAAGTATCTTGGGATAATACTGTATTTGACAGTAAATTACTCTTCAATAAACACATCCAATATGTCAGTGACAGATGCATTACACTAATCAATGTACTCGCAAAATCTGCAAACCTTAACTGGGGACTGGGTCATCAAGCCCTCAAAACAATCTATAAAGGGGCTATACTCCCAATGCGCTAGTGTTGCAAGATAGTATCTGGAAACACAAAAATATTACTAAATATAAAAGAGTACAGAGACTCATAAACATATAGATTTCCAAATCCTACAGAACTATTTCTTATGAAGCTTCATGTATAGTAGCCGGACTCACAGCAATAGACATAATAATATAGGAGAGAATGGAAATCTACAAGACAATGCATAACGAGAGTGAAACACTTTCACAAATTGAGACCGCCCCAGAACTGGAAAACTGGAAGTACCCAGCGGAAAGAGTAAAGAGGCGGAAGAAAATAAAGATAACCCGATAGAAATTTATACAGATGGAAGCAAGATTGATGGAAAAGTCGGTGCTGCTAAGGTCGTCTTTCAAAATGGAAATGTACTTCACAGACTGAAGTTCAAACTGCACAACGAATGTTCAAATAACCAAGCTCAACAAATAGACATTTTGCAATCGCTTCACACACTCCAAGAAAATCCAGAAAACAGAATCACTGAAAGAAGAGCAGTAGTATACACTGACAGCCAAATAACCATAGATCTCTTAAAAAACGACCAGAACCGAAATGTAGTAATACACGATATTAAACGAAAATACAAACAGCTTGAAGACGATAGATGGACGATTCACATAATATGGATGAAGGCTCACATAGGGATCTACGGAAATGAACTGGCAGATGAACTCGCTAAGGAGGCAGCAAAACAAGACAATCTACAAATTATATACACGAAGATACCGAGAAAGGAAATAATACACCGCATAATAGTAGAGAGCACAGAAGAGTGGCAACTGCAATGGAATCTGAAAACAAAAGGAGAACAAACCAAGCAGTTCTTTCCAATCACCAATGATAGGTTAAAAACAAACATCAGGCCCACACCAAACTTCACTGCAATAGTCACAGGACACAGCAAAACAAGATCATATCTCCACCGCTTCAAGATAGTAAATTCTCCAATGTGACGCTGCAACAGAGGGAACCAGACAGTGGATCACAAATGTCATGCTGTTAAAACAATGAATTAAAAAAAAACACATACCACACAACCACCCGCCCACTCGCCCACCCAACCAACCGCCCGCCCACCAACCCAACCGCCCGCCCACCAACCCACCCTCCCGCCCACCCGCCCACCCACCCGCCCGCCCGCCCAACCACCTACATGCCCACCCAACCACCGTCCCGCCCGCCTGCCCACCCACCCACCCAACCACCCGCCCGCCCACTTACCCGCCAGCCCACCCATCCACTCATACACCCGCCCATCCACCCACCCACCAACCCAAACAAACACCCACCCAATCATCCACCCACATCCCCACCTACACACACCCACCCAAACACATACAAACACACCCAACCACCTACTCACGCACTCACCCACCCAGACACCTACCCACCTACCCACCCACCTACCCACATCATGACCCACCCACCCAACCACCCACCCACCAAACCACCCACCCACCAAACTTCCCACCGAGACATCCATCCACCCACACACCCACACACCTACCCACCAACCCACCCACCAACACACCCACCAACCAACCAATCTGCCCACCAACCCACCCGCCCACCCACCTACCTTCCCACACACATTCCTTAATCTTCTGTCTTGCTGTACATTGGCTTCATTCCTTGACCTACTTTCTTGCTGTACGTTGGCTTCATTCCTTGACATTCTTTCTTCCTGTACGTTGGCTTCATTCCTTGGCCTTCTTTCTTCCTGTAAGTTGGCTTCATTCCTAGACCTTTCTTCTTGTACGTTGGCTTCATTCATTGGCCTTCTTTCTTCCTGTAAGTTGGCTTCATTTCTAGACCTTCCTTCCTGTACGTTGGCTTCATTCCTTGACATTCTTTCTTCCTGTACGTTGGCTTCATTCCTTGACCTTCTTTCTTCCTGTACGTTGGCTTCATTCCTAGACCTTTCTTCATGTACGTTGGCTTCATTCCTTGACCTTCTTTCTTCCTGTACGTTGGCTTCATTCCTTGACCTTCTTTCTTCCTGTACGTTGGCTTCATTCCTTGACCTTCTTTCTTCCTGTACGTTGGCTTCATTCCCTGACCTTCTTTCTTCCTGTACGTTGTTGCCTTCATTCCTTGACCTTCTTTCTTCCTGTACGTTGGCTTCATTCCTTGACCTTCTTTCTTCCTGTACGTTGGCTTCATTCCTTGACCTTCTTTCTTCCTGTACGGTGGCTTCATTCCTTGACCTTCTTTCTTCCTGTACGTTGGCTTCATTCCTTGACCTTCTTTCTTCCTGTACGTTGGCTTCATTCCTTGACCTTCTTTCTTCCTGTACGTTGGCTTCATTCCTTGACCTTCTTTCTTCCTGTACGTTGGCTTTATTCCTTGACCTTCTTTCTTCCTGTACGTTGGCTTCATTCCTTGACCTTCTTTCTTCCTGTACGTTAGCTTTATTCCTTGACCTTCTTTCTTCCTCTACGTTGGCTTCATTCCTTGACCTTCTTTCTTCCTCTACGTTGGCTTCATTCCTTGCCCTTCTTTCTTCCCGTACGTTGGCTTCATTCCTAGACCTTTCTTCCTGTACGTTGGCTTCATTCCTTGACCTTCTTTCTTCCTGTACGTTGGCTTCATTCCTTGACCTTCTTTCTTCCTTTACCTTGACTTGGGCCATGACATGTCCTTCCCCAGTATCCCCCTCCCGGACATCCGATTGGGGGGATAGTTTACGTCCGGAATTTTTTACCAGGGAAAGACTCATCATGCCATTTTTTGAACTTATATCGTCTTGGGATGTAAAAATGCGGCAGCTTCCCATTGCTGTCCGCACACCACTCTCTCTTTCGTATCTTAAAAGATCCCAGGGGGCCCCAGCGTGGAGGTGAGGAGAGTGGATTTGACTAATTAGGCCCTCCAGACTTCACCGAAATTCACCGCAAGTGTCAAATATCAGTTCCATCAGGGTTTTTGACCCGATCAGAGACCGGGAAATCCCAATTAACCTTTGCCCCCCCTTTTTGAGTCTAAAGCATTATGAAGGTCATCAATGTGAAAAGGCCAACTAAGATCCATATCGAACATGACACCAAGAAATTTAGTCTACGAGGATGATTTAATATTAATGTTATGTCATTGAAATACTAGATATGTAAAATTAACATTATTACTAAAAGTTAACATGATGTGTGTCTACATTAATAATTAGAACGACACCATTTTTAATTTCACAAATACAGTTAATTAATTTTCAGTGTACACACTGTCTACATGCTGTACAGTAACAAGATGAAGTGATTTTTTTTTTTTTTCCATATCTGTATATACTCGTAGTTCTGTGGTTGATACTTTTGTACGCTGTTTGGAACTGCGGTGTTGCCTAAACCCCAAAAGACACAAAACCCTATATGTAAGAACATACTGTTTCATCGTCGTTAAAATCTACATATTTTCACACATTCGACCATGCAAGCTATTAAAAAATCGCTTCAAACTAATGTCAAGAATTAAGGAGAATTGCCTGTTCAAGACTTCATGAAAATACAATACATTAACATGAACATTCCCAAAGCAAAAGCCTTAAATTTCTAGAGGTAAATGATCTTAAACCCTCAGTTTCTTACTACTCTAATGCAGACCAGGAATATTGATGGAGTAATAGTTCATGCTAATTCAATTATGTGATCTAAAAACGAAGATGAAAGCTGCAAGGTCTTACCTTGTTGGCGAAACGCTTAATACACCACCATTAATTCCGTTTGGTATCTCATTCCTTTATCTGGTATCCTGCTGTAACCAGATTTTCGGCTGTGTTAGTTGCAGGCTCCCACTCAATGGGCTGCATGAATCATTTAAAGTTCCCTTTCTTTAAAAATTTTCTCTGTCGCAGGAAGGCTACAAGAGATGTCTGTGTAGGCCTACAATAATGCAAGAAACTTAATTGAATTACATGTAGATTCCTGGAATAATTTCGAAATTTCTAAAAGACTTATAAAGCCGCGTAAAATTTGCGGAACACTTGGAATTTAATTTAACATAGCTAATGATAACCGGCGTAGATGGAGTAGGGAAAGGGATTCGTGTGTTGTGGATGTGAGTTTGATTACACTCTGACTGATTGATTATATGTGCACATATTTTCTCTTTCCACACTCTCGGAGGCAGTGCCGAAAATGCAGTACACAGTGCAGCAAGCATTTCCAAACACCTCTATGTACCTGACTTAAAAACCAATCACCGTCTTTTCTCTGTTGGCATGGCAGCAGTCTGACTGTCGAGTGCGTGATATTGTTGTTTTACGTGTGCAGAGTGTGTGAATCTGTTCGTAAGCCTCCTGCAAAATTATTCCAAGTAGTAGAATCCTAACAGAACACGTTAACTTTCCCACTCACAAGGGACCACGTGAAGACAAAACTGGACATGGTACTGTCGAAATACCTTGGTTACAGCACTGTGCCCAATGTAGAAAATAACGAGCAAATGAGGCGTGCTTGAACCTGAATCTTACAATATCACAATTTGTACACAAACATTTTGTCAGTAACTTCACGTGATGTTAAACGATAAGTTTTAGCATTGAAAAATATCCTTTTAAGAAGCAAATTACGACAACAGATAAGCTTCAAACGCTGTTGGCTGTGTTTTGTAACCAGATAAAATAAGGTAAACAAAGAAATGAAGCGCACATATTGGATCTTGGTACAAAATGCCTGGCATATCGTTCTCATTTTTTACTATAGTAGTAAACTCTAGTTAAATTGGATTTTGCTTGTTTTTGCAAATGTCTTGTTTTATTATGCACATTTAGAGACTTTGTGTTTAAATCCTGGGCTTGCTTATGAGTGTATGTTTGGGAAGTTTCTCCAGGCGGAGTATCAATTTAAAGGACCACAACTCGACTCCTTTTAAACCCTAGTTCATCCTTCACATCACTTCTCATCTACCGAGCTAGGTCTTTCACCTCTCCGTTAGTATCGCACCTGGCTAAACAAGCTTTCTGTGGGTATGACAGTGACCCACGTCAATGTGGTAAAAGCTGGAAAAACACAAGTAATATATAACTTGTTCCAAGGTAACCGCAAATTTCATAATCCCAATGTAAATGTGAAATAATAATCAGCTCCAAATAAAGTAAAATTGAAAATCAACATGCTCTTATGTGTATCATTTAAAATCCTTGATTCGCGTCAGGAAGAAGGGAGTTAGACTTGTGACACTTCTTTTGTGCACTGGGCCGATATCAGAGCGGTGGGGATTTGCCTCGCTACATCTTCAAAAATATATCACATACATTATCCTACCTATCGAAGGTGAAGGCCTGCCTAGCCAGGATACAACAAAGTGCCGCTCGCTTGTTGCGGCCCTATACTGTACCATCTGCACACGCACTTACACACTCTACTGTTACCGCACATTAAGTTCATTTAACATGTACAGCATTACAGCGTCACTTCGTAGCAATGCCGCATTGTGTCTTTGGTCCAGGGAAAATATAATGCGTTGTTGTAACGAAATGGCGTGAGTGTGTTTTTCATAATGACGAGTATTTTCCGTAGACCAAAAATACAAAAGGGATTTCCTAAGAAATAGAAGTGATGTACTACGTATTTACCAATTTAACTTTTTACTTTTCGAAACATCAATCAACCACCACTACTAAAAGACTTGATCGACAGCTTTAACGTTTCCTTGCGCTTTAGGATTTAGGTTTAAACATAAGCGCAGCTTTGGCTACTACCGACCCGCGGCTATAAAGCATTCAGTATTGTTAATGAAAAGTGAAATTGAATAAAAAATTGTAAGATAAATATTACTACTGGGAAACGAACTAACTTATTAATGTGTAGGGTCCGGAATTTTAGGTTTTTAAAAAGACCATTTTAGGTTCTTGGAATAGGTGAAATATGCTTTTTTTTTTTAGGTTTTATGTCCAACCTGTGAAAGGGGTCGCAAAAAGTGCCAGATCGTTAAAAATGTATCCTTACAGTTATTCTTAAAAAATAAGTATACATTTATTAAGGCAACCTAGGCCACGAAACTGACCTTTCGAAGAACCAAACTATTTGTCAAAATTCATAACACTCGAAATTTTTGTTCGTTCCTCTTTAACATTAGTTGTAGTTTGAATAAATTATTGCAACAATAAGCATTTTAAATAATATAATTTGCCTTGATATAACTACATAAACTTCAATGTTCAATAGATAAAAGTACAGTACAGATACTACTTTTGAATTATATTTGTTAAAACGTTATCATCAATTATTTTAAAATGTAACAAACAAGCAAAACAATATTATCTACTGATACTCTTCCTGGTTTCAATATATAACCAAATACTTTCAAGATTCCCGACTAAGAATTTTTTTCTATTATCTCTCAAAATACATTTGAAGGAAGAAATGGCTCTTTTGATAGCACATGACGTCATAGGTGCAAATTTCATAGCTGCCACTGTAGCAGCTACCCACTGTAACTGACAATTGAAGCTTTTACTCTGGAGAATGGAGCACACATTTTTCATTTTTTTAAATACTGGATTCCTATGCAATAGTTTCTTCGTTTTAAAGTCACGGCTTCACCCACGGTACTAGTTTCTGTAGAAGCGAGTCAGTGACAGCAATTGCATCATCTAGTTGTAGCGACGAAGATTCCAAGTACTCAGTATATTT
The DNA here is from genome assembly GCF_040183065.1 of Periplaneta americana. Taxonomy (NCBI): domain Eukaryota; kingdom Metazoa; phylum Arthropoda; class Insecta; order Blattodea; family Blattidae; genus Periplaneta; species Periplaneta americana. The sequence continues at coordinate 145,341,373 of NC_091131.1, forward strand.
TTGGAAGATCACTGAAATGTGCCTTGAGGAAAGTAAGGGAGCCATAGATGTTGTCACTGCTAAGTACTGATTTTGCCTTACGGATTAACCCAGATAAGCCCAAAAATTTTTTTGTGATAAAAATACAGTAGCACATTAGTTACTCTCAAAAATCGGTTAAATGATGTTGAAATAAACTGAAACAAGGAACTATGTTTTCTAAAGCTAACAGATACTACCAACATTATCGCACAACTTATAAAATGTCCCTAACACCAACAATGACATAATATCCGAAGGCACTGCAACTGTCCTTAAAAAAGGACGGTGGGAAAATCTGGGGTAAGGCAGCCTCCTCCACGTCGAGGGTATTCTCTCTCTCACTCACTCTCTCTCTGTCTGTATCTCTGTCTGTCTCTGTGTGTGTCTCTCTCTCTGTCTCAATGTATTGATATTTCTCTCAGAATAAAAAATCAATATATAACGCAGGAAATTCAAGATAATGCTTACCAACGATGATTTAGGGTTTTTTAGGTTCTAAGATCCGATGGTTTTTTTTTTTCAAAAGAATTAACATACACGACTCCTACTATCGGGATTCAGTAAAGTATTGGACAAATTAGGAATTCAGAAGCAATAAAAAAAGGTGATATCCTACAATTCCGTTCCTTATAATGTGCTCAATAGTCCATTTTGCAGTTGGATGTTGATTTATTTTTTTAAATTATGTTTTTGAATGAGTTCCTACGTTTCATTGTCGTGTATGCGGTATTATCATTGAACGAACGTATAGGGTTAAACGACAGCAAAAATAAGTGTAACTGTGTTTCAAGGCTACAGGCATAATAGGCATTCATATTTCTGTCCTGACTGCCTGGACACTTGGATAGGAAAAGTAATCATAAATATCACTCGTTTCGAGTTGTGTTTTGTCGTTTATTTTAGCATTATAGTTACTACATTAAAAGCTAGAGAATTGCGTGTTAAATTAATGCTCTTCTTTTCTGTAAAGAACTCAATTCAAATATTTAACAGCAAAGTTTTAGGAACAGCGGCAAATTTAACATGCGGTTTGGGCCAATGGCTGAATGACACTACTCGATAAATCTGCTCTTCGCTACCAGCAATCGAACTTGTACGTACCTGAAAGCGCCACCAATTCAGGATGTAAACAAAATTACTGTACCCTACCTTCTTCACTGCTTGAAGTCATCGTGCTTGCTTTTCTGTCCAGATATTGACCGCTCGACGTCGCGTTGACTTCATACATAAGCTCCTTGTGTATCTGTTTGGACTCATCTAAAATGGAACATAATTCTGATTTTAAATCGTCGTAATAAACTGTCTCTTAACTAATTTAATGAACAGAATAAATAGGTAGCATATTAAGTAGCACAATATATATGTCATCTAACTATTAACAATAAATAAATTATAAAAGTGAAGTTTGAAAATGAATCAAAAGTTACGCGCGTACTAAAGTTACTTCTAACGCACATCTAGCCTTGAACACAGTACAATATAAAATAATATTATTCCGAACATTTTAGGTTTCGAAATAATAAACTAGTCATTACGAAGTTAACAGACCAGAGCGATGATTAGAAATGTTGTTGATTTCTAGTGCCTTGCATTTGTCAATGAAACTATTAACAGTGATTAGAAATGTTTTCCATTTTTATTTTACTTCTAAACAAGCTTTAAAAATTCTCTCCGGTAAAATTTACAAAACAGTAGATAGAACCTTGTTAGTCTGAGCACTCGATTATTCGGCTTGGTTAAGTGGTAATGATTTTACCGCCAAATATAGAGTTTAGAAAAAAATATTTCTAATTTTTTATCATATTTCCTTATTAAACGGCGAGATACGACGGAGTTGTTAATCTAGTTTCAGACAAAGTACCACATAATCTTTAAAAATTCTTGAACATTCGTAATTACTAACTACATTAAAAATAACAAAGAAAATGCACGAGCTTAGCTAGCAGTAAGTCTGTTGCCCTTCACACATTAATTTCAGTGCACTCTATTGCCAGCTAGAGGGAAAGAAATTTCTCGGGACGGAAGTGTGAAAAAAATACGCACCAAGAAAAAAAAGTATACTCCTTCACAGTTGCATGACCATAAAAATGATTAATTCATAATATTACATACCAAACATTTCTAAGCGTGATGTGCCTATCGGGATACAAAAGAATTAAATGGAAGATGCTACAACACGAGCTTAATTATCGCCATATTGAGTGGAGCCAAGGAAAGGAGCGTGAGATTCAGACATATTTTAGCACATAAAGAAAAAGTCGCCAAACAAAACGAAAGTTTTAATGGTTGCTAACATTAAGGACTGCACATAATGTACACTCTTAGACAAAAAAAAAAAATAGCCGGACTCTTGAAGTGTAAATTTGTTTAAGTTCAGTTCGAATGTTCGCCTGGTACACAAGACTAAAATCAAAGTAGTAAGGACGAAACCAGCGAGATCCAAGAACATACTCTTATATCGGCAAACAACGGTGAACTCTGTGAGTGAATGTGCGTGCGTGCGTGCGTGTGTGTGTCATAGCTCAGTGGTAATACTCTAGCTTCACACGCAGAAAACCCAGATTCCTATCCGTCTTCGTATAAGTGTATATATATATATATATATATATGTATATATATATATATATATATATTTCTTTCGTTTTATTTTTTCTCTAGCTAGAAATAAATTATACATTTATTAACGTGCACAGGAGTTTGGATTAGTTGAAAATTAAACAAAAACATTCAGTAATATCGGTGACTTCTTCCTAATTACCCTTGAATTAAAATAGATGCTCAATTCTTGGATCTTCTCCCTTCTTCATAAGGAATATTGATCAGTTACTATAATTTCTATCAGAAGTAATAATAATAATAATAATAATAATAATAATATTAATAATAATAATAATAATAATAATAATAATAATAATGCAACAACCAGAATAATAATAATAATAATAATAATAATAATAATAATAATAATAATAATGATTATAATAATAATAACAATAATATTAATAATCACCATCATCATCATAATGTGTTTTTTATTGCAAAAACGAGATGAATAATGTTAAAGACAAAACCAATGTGTTCCAGGTATAGGCTACACCCCTAAATAGTGCCGATATATATATCTGCTTTGTAATAGCTCCGTGGTAACAGCCTTGCTTCTTGTGTAGGCGATTCTAGGTCGTGTACCCCGTAAGGACGTCAGATGTTTATTTCTATATTGATGTGTAATTTAATCAGAGACATCTGGAACTTCTGAAAACATAAGTAGTTTAATACCAAAGACGGATATCTGTTGTCTCCATAGTTTTGATCTAGAGTCACATTTTGTTTCTCTTTGTAATATTTTAACACAATTTGTTTTTATAGATGTAGTGTTAGAGTTTGCATATAGTTCACCATTACTGAAAAGATCGTGAAAAAATGTATAAGAATCCACATTATCTAAATTTCAATGTGAGGTCAGATGTCCGTCTTTGATATTAAACTACTCACATAGTTCTGTTGCACATGTAACTGCGCATATTAAACGTGAAACAACCATTCTCTCTTGTCATTATCAAGGATAACATGGCTGACAGAAGACATAGGCCAGATACGTGTAGGCAAGCTCTTCTTATGATACAGTAGTGGCAGTGGAGTGTTGGAAACATTTACGACAGAAGAAATTCGTGCGCGTGTGTATCATGCTCTGACGAATGCACCCGAAGTCTTCCGAATCGGACATAGAATGTGGAGCCAGGTAATTTTTTTTTTTTTTTTTTTTGTCTAATAGCGTACATCTTGAACTTGATTTTTTATTTTCTCGTTTGCTATAATGTAGTCTATGAGTGATTTATTTCCCCTTTCGCAACGTGTATATTTATGTATTTCTTTTTTCTTGAAGAATGTATTCATTATTTTCAACTTATTATATGTTGTAAACTGCCTCAATTCTTCACCATTGTAATTTATGTGTAGCTCTCCATATGTTCCAACTACTAATGGTATTGGTAAATTACCAACTCTTGCATTTATATCGCCACATATTATAATATTATCTGATTTATTGATTTTGTTGAGCACCTCTTACAGTTCGTCATAAATAACTTTTTATCACCCTTTCTTCCCTCTTGGGGGGCGTAAACCCCGACAATTTTTTAATACCCTCTATCAATTTGAAATTTGCATGTTATTATTCTCTCATTTATAAAACAGTAACTTATAATGTTATTTTTACATTTGTTATTCACTAAGATAGCTACGTCACATTGGGCATGTACGCTCTGAGGAACACCACTGTAAGTCATCGTATAGTCTTCTAATTCTTTAGTGCCTTTTAATTTCATTTTAGTTTCTGTAATTATTGCTGTTTCTATATGTTTTCTTTTCAATTCATTGTTAAGTTCTTCTTTCTTATTACTGAGGCCTCTGACATTCCAGGTACCAATTTTAAAACTATCCTTTATCCCAAATCGTTTATCCTTAACATACCTTTGTCGTTGTCCAGTATATCCATCCGGCTGATTAATGTGAAGATCACGAGTAATTTGAATTCCCCAAGTAGAGCTACCAACACTACCTTGAGTATTCTGGTGGAAGGGCTGCCTCCTTAGAACCTCCAGAAATGTTCGCATGTGTTTTAACCCCACATGCAGGGCTGCCTCTTTTATCGAGGTCTTTCTCCACGTTACCCCGGAGAGGGCCTCCACATTTGCCCCCTGGAGGATGGTGCTCCGTCCGCTCCCCAGACCAAGTTGGTCGCCGATGTCTCCCACGCCGCTCTGGAGACCATTGAAGTCTTCGCACGTATCCCTGTGCAGGGGGACTCAATATACCCTGAGACACTGGGTCCTCGACAGAACTTAGCCACCGAAAGGTGCCCACCCCCGCGCCGTGGACGCGTCTGTCGAGAATTATCCAAGTATGTACAGTTATGACAAAATGCCTGCCCTGTACATCATGGACCGGGTTAGTAGCCTTGTATGTTACCAAGGCTAGAGGCAAAAAAATTAGAAAAAAAATTAAGTAAGTAGGTAAGTAATTAAGTAAATAAATAAATAAATAAGTGAATAAAAATTAATAAATATATGTATAAATAAATAAGTAAAGGAATAAGTAAATAAAAATAAAAAAATAAAAAATAAATAAATAAGAAAATAAAAATAAATAAAAATAAATATATAAATAAATAAATCAATAAATAAATAAATAAATAAACAAATAAATAAATGAATAAGTAAGGAATAATTATAAAAATAAATATATACATATAAATATAGAAATAAATAAATAAAAAATAAATAAGTAAATAAATAAATAAGTAAATAAACAAATAAATAATAAACAAAAAATAAGTAAATAAGTAAGTAAATCAATAAGTAAGTAAATAAATAAATAAGTAAATAAACAATTAAATTAGAAAATAAATAAATAAATTAGTAAATAAATAAGTAATTAAATAATTAAGTAAGTAAAAACGAAGTAAGTAAATAAGTATGTAAGTAAATAAGTAAGTACATAAAAAAGTTAGTAAATAAATACGTAATTAAATAAATATATAAGTAAATAAATATATAAGTAAATAAATAAATAAATAAGTAAATAAATAAATGAATAAATAAAATATATTAAATAAAATAGACAAAAAAATAAATAAGTAAATAAATAAATAATTAAATAACTAAAATAAAATAAATAACTAAATAAGTAAATAAATAAATATATAAATAAATAAGTAAATAAATAAATAAATAACAATTAAATAAATAAATAAGTAACTAAATGAAAAAGAAAATAAATAAATAAATAAATAAATAAATAAATAATCGAATAAACAATAAATAAATAATATAAATTAAATAAAATAAATTAATTAATTAAATAAATAAAGAAATAAATAAGAACATAAATAATCAAATTAAATTAATTAATTTAAATAAATAAATGAATAAATATATAAGTAAGTAAATAAATAAATAAGTAAGTAAATTAGTAAATAAATAAACAAGTCAGTAAATAAATAAATAATTAAAAAAACAAATAAGTAAATAAAAAAAGAAATTACTACATATATAAATAAATAAATAAATTGAATAAATTAAATTCAATAAATAAATTCAATAACTGATTTCAGTAAATAAATATATAAATAAATAAATAAAATAAATAAAATAAAATATATTAAATAAATATATATAAGTAAATAAATAAGTATATAAATAAATAAATTAGTAAATAGATAAATAAATATGTAAATAAATAAGAAAGCAAATAAATAAATAAGTAAGTAATCAAATAAATAAATATATATATATATAAATAAATAAAGAAGTAAATCAAGAATTAAACGAATTAAATTAAATAAATAAATAGAATAAATAGACTAAATATGTAAATAAGTACATAATTGAATAAATAGATAAATTAAATAAATTAAATGAATAAAATAAAATAAATAAATAAATAAGTAAATAAAAAAGTAAATATATAAAAAATAAATAAATAAGTAAATAAGTATATAAATAAGTAACTAACTAAATAAGTAAATAAGTAACGAAATAACTAAATATGTAAATAAATTAGTACGTAAATAAGTAAATAATTATATGAGTAAGTAAATAATTAACAAAATAAAGCAATACATAAATAAATAAGTAAGTAATTAATAAGTAAATAAATAAATAATTAAATAAACAATTAAATAAATAAAAAAGTAATTAAGTAAATAAATCAATAAGTAAATAATAAATAAATAAGGAAGTAACTGAATATGTAAGTAAGTAAATAAAAATAAATAAGTAGGAAAATAAATGAATAAGAACATAAATTAATAAATAAATAAATAAATAAATAAATAACTAAATAAGTAAATATATAAGTAAGTAAAACATAAGTAAGTAAACAAATAAATAAGTCAGTAAATACATAAATAATCAACATATAAATAAGTAAATAAATATGTAAATAAGTAAATAAGGAAATATGTAAGTAAATACATTAGTAAAAAGTTAATATATAAATATATAAATAAATAAATAATTAAATAAATATATATGCCAATAAATAAATAATAAAATAACTCAACAAATATTTAAATAAATAAGTAAATACATAAGTAAGTAAATAAGTAAATAAATAAATGAATAAATAAATAAATATATATATATATATATATATGAATAAATAAAATAATTAAGTAATTAAATGAATAAGTAAAAAAGTAAGTACATAAATAAATAATTAAAATGTATATAAATAAATAAATATGTAAATAAATAAATAAGTCAGTAAATAAATATTTAAGTAAATAAATGAATAATTAAATAAATAATTAAATAAGCAAATAAATCAGTAAATAATTAGGAACATGATTAAATAATTAAATGAATTAATAACTGAGTAAATAAATAAACAATAAGTTAAAAATAAATAAATAAATAAAGTAAATTTGTAAACAAGTAGTAAATAAGTAATTAAATGAGTAAATAAATAAATAAGTAGAAAACTAAATATATTAATACATAAATAAGTAAATAAATGAATAAGAAAGAAAGTAAATAGCTAAATGTATAAATAAGTAAATAAATAAATAATTAAGTGAGTAAATAAATAAATAAGTGATTGAGGAAATGAGTAAATAAATAGGTAAATAAATAAATGATCAAATAAATAAATAAGTAAAGAAATAAATAATTTACACAAATAAAATAAAATAAATAAATAAGTAAATATGTCAGTAAATAAATAAATAAGTAATTCAGTAATTAACTAAATAAATAAATAAATAGTTTAAATAAAATAAATAGATTAAGTAGATAATTTAAATAAAAATGTAAATAAATAAATAAATTATATAAATTAAATAAATAAATATATAAATAAATGAATAAGTAAATCAGTAAGTAAATAAATAAATAAATTGAGTAAATTAAATTAAATAAGTAAATAATTATGTAAATAAGTAAATAATTGAATTAATGATAAATAAATGAAATAAATAAAATTAAATAAATATGTGAAATTAATAAGTTAAATAAATATATAAATAAGTAAGTAAACAAATAAATTAATTAAATAAATTAAATAGATAAATAAATTAGTAAATAAATATTAAAATAAATCCATGAATAAATAGATAAATGAGTAAATAAGTAAATAAATAATTAAGTAAATAAGCAAATAAATAATAAATAATTAAATAATTTAAGAAATTAATTAGATAAATAAATAAATGAATAATTTATTTAATTAATTAATGGAATTAAAATAAATAAATGAATAAATACATAAATAAGAAAAAATAAGTAAATAAATTAAATAAATTAATTAAACAAATTAATTAATTAATTAATTTGAATTAAATATATATACAAGTAAGTAAATAATTAAGTAAATAAGTAATTAAATAAATATACAAGTAAATAATTAGGCAAGTAATTAAATAAATAATAAATTATATAAATCAATAATTAAATAAATAATTAAGTAAATAAATAAGTAAGTAAATAAATAAATAAACAATAAATGAATAAAATAAATACTGATGAAGGTGTAGCAAGGTATATATATCTAAATTTATAAAATATATTGGGAAAAAGAAGGATAATGATTTCAATGTTAAATCTAGGGTACACACACACACACACACACACACACACAAATTGATATTGCTTTCGCACAAGAACCGAACATTATCAACAATAAGTTTGCAGCGATCCCTAAATTCCTCAAAGTATACTCCTCTGGAGAAGGAAGAAATAGGTAATCTGTATTTGTAAATTCTAAAAGGACGGACGTGCTAGTCAAAAATCAATTGTCAGATGAAGACTGCACAGTGATAGAAATAAAAAAACGAATCCCAAAGATGTATGCTGTTTCTGCATATTTCGACATAGAAAAAGATATTAATGGAGACTTAAGAAAAATGGAAAATATAACTATTTACACCACAGGACATAAACTAATAATCACAATTGACTCAAATGCTAGGAGCACGATGTGGTGTGACAGACTGTCTAACCAACGAGGGAAACGTCTAGAGGAATTTATAAAGGCAAATAATGAAGAGACGACAACTCCAACATTTGAAACAGATAGAGGTAGTAGTCGCATCGATCTCACTATATCAAATTACAATATAGTGCAATTCGTAACAGATTGGAGCTGTGGTTTCTTGGAAAGCTGTTCTGAACACGCGCTAATCTCTTTCAAGGTTGGAAGAGAGAAACAAACCAACAAGCAGATATTCACTGCAAAACGATATATAGTGAAGAATGAAATATATGAAATATTTGAAAACGCACACTTGCTAATCTAGCCAAAAACATTAAATGTAGAAATAATACAATAGACATGGAAGAGATAGATAAAGAGATCAGCAGCAAGGTAAGCTCCTCACACAGGCCCGAAAAAGAAACTAAACTCATTCATTCGTGCATAGAGGCGGCATGCAATAAAGCATTCTACATATCGTCGGACAAGAAATCTTCAAGGAAAGGCAAAACAGTACCGTGGTGGACTGACCAACTACAACTATTAAGGAAAAAAGTCAACGCACTGAGGAGGAGATATCAGAGGACTACCAACAACACGCAACTCAGGCAAGAGAGAAGAATTGCATACACACAGGGTAAACGACAGTATAAAACACAGCTCCAACATGAAAAATTTAGTTCGTGGAAAAAGTATTGCACTCTTCTGGAAGGGCAACCCCGTGGAATTCGGCTCACAAATTGGCGAATGGAAGATTAAGGAACCAAACAAGCTTAACAACGCTTAAAAAATCAGACAGAACTTACACCAAAAATATACAAGAAACAATCACACACATGCTTAATTATTTGACACCTGAAGACGACAAGGAGAGCGACAACAAACAGCACCTGCAGATTAGAAGGGAAATAAAGAGTCAATTACAAACACCGGACGACAAAGAATTTACACAGGAAGAAATACTAACAGTTATACAGAAATTTAATCATGCAAAAGCACCAGGGGAAGATGGCATTACTAGTGACATCATATTGTGAGCTTTCACGAAGATCCCTAAATCATTAACTGCAATGTACAACTTGTGCTTGAAACAAGGACATTTCCCAAAGCTGGGAAAAGAAGAGAGTCAAGAAGCCACGAATTTCAGACCTATAAGTCTTCTCAACATTGAAGGAAAAATTTTAGGACAACTAATGATATACAGAATAAATCACTACATGTACTCAAATAACCTATTAAACTCAAACCAGTATGGATTCACTCCGCAGAAGGATACTGTGGACGCTGCTATGGCCGTTAAAAACTTCATACAGAAAAATCTCAATCAAAAGAAGACCATCATTATAACGAGTCTAGATGTAAAGGGAGTTTTTAATGCTGCATGATGGCCGGGGATACTCCACAATCTAAAAACACTGCAGTGCTCAAGGAATTTGTATAGCCTCGTTACATAGTCCTAACCACAGGCGACAATATGGAAGAAGCTGAAATGTATGCCAACACAGACGTGAAAAAAATTGGAGACTGGTCGGAACAAAATAAAATACAATTCAATGAAGTCAAGTCCAAAGTTCTGCTAGTAACTAGGAAGATTAGAGAACAATTAGTATTTACGTACTTAAACAACAAAACACTGGAACAAGTTCAGGAAATCAAGTATCTTGGGATAATACTGTATTTGACAGTAAATTACTCTTCAATAAACACATCCAATATGTCAGTGACAGATGCATTACACTAATCAATGTACTCGCAAAATCTGCAAACCTTAACTGGGGACTGGGTCATCAAGCCCTCAAAACAATCTATAAAGGGGCTATACTCCCAATGCGCTAGTGTTGCAAGATAGTATCTGGAAACACAAAAATATTACTAAATATAAAAGAGTACAGAGACTCATGAACATATAGATTTCCAAATCCTACAGAACTATTTCTTATGAAGCTTCATGTATAGTAGCCGGACTCACAGCAATAGACATAATAATATAGGAGAGAATGGAAATCTACAAGACAATGCATAACGAGAGTGAAACACTTTCACAAATTGAGACCGCCCCAGAACTGGAAAACTGGAAGTACCCAGCGGAAAGAGTAAAGAGGCGGAAGAAAATAAAGATAACCCGATAGAAATTTATACAGATGGAAGCAAGATTGATGGAAAAGTCGGTGCTGCTAAGGTCGTCTTTCAAAATGGAAATGTACTTCACAGACTGAAGTTCAAACTGCACAACGAATGTTCAAATAACCAAGCTCAACAAATAGACATTTTGCAATCGCTTCACACACTCCAAGAAAATCCAGAAAACAGAATCACTGAAAGAAGAGCAGTAGTATACACTGACAGCCAAATAACCATAGATCTCTTAAAAAACGACCAGAACCGAAATGTAGTAATACACGATATTAAACGAAAATACAAACAGCTTGAAGACGATAGATGGACGATTCACATAATATGGATGAAGGCTCACATAGGGATCTACGGAAATGAACTGGCAGATGAACTCGCTAAGGAGGCAGCAAAACAAGACAATCTACAAATTATATACACGAAGATACCGAGAAAGGAAATAATACACCGCATAATAGTAGAGAGCACAGAAGAGTGGCAACTGCAATGGAATCTGAAAACAAAAGGAGAACAAACCAAGCAGTTCTTTCCAATCACCAATGATAGGTTAAAAACAAACATCAGGCCCACACCAAACTTCACTGCAATAGTCACAGGACACAGCAAAACAAGATCATATCTCCACCGCTTCAAGATAGTAAATTCTCCAATGTGACGCTGCAACAGAGGGAACCAGACAGTGGATCACAAATGTCATGCTGTTAAAACAAAGAATTAAAAAAAAACACATACCACACAACCACCCGCCCACTCGCCCACCCAACCAACCGCCCGCCCACCAACCCAACCGCCCGCCCACCAACCCACCCTCCCGCCCACCCGCCCACCCACCCGCCCGCCCGCCCAACCACCTACATGCCCACCCAACCACCGTCCCGCCCGCCTGCCCACCCACCCACCCAACCACCCGCCCGCCCACTTACCCGCCAGCCCACCCATCCACTCATACACCCGCCCATCCACCCACCCACCAACCCAAACAAACACCCACCCAATCATCCACCCACATCCCCACCTACACACACCCACCCAAACACATACAAACACACCCAACCACTACTCACGCACTCACCCACCCAGACACCTACCCACCTACCCACCCACCTACCCACATCATGACCCACCCACCCAAACACCCACCAACCAAACCACCCACCCACCAAACTTCCCACCGAGACATCCATCCACCCACACACCCACACACCTACCCACCAACCCACCCACCAACACACCCACCAACCAACCAATCTGCCCACCAACCCACCCGCCCACCCACCTACCTTCCCACACACATTCCTTAATCTTCTGTCTTGCTGTACATTGGCTTCATTCCTTGACCTACTTTCTTGCTGTACGTTGGCTTCATTCCTTGACATTCTTTCTTCCTGTACGTTGGCTTCATTCCTTGGCCTTCTTTCTTCCTGTAAGTTGGCTTCATTCCTAGACCTTTCTTCTTGTACGTTGGCTTCATTCATTGGCCTTTTTCTTCCTGTAAGTTGGCTTCATTTCTAGACCTTCCTTCCTGTACGTTGGCTTCATTCCTTGACATTCTTTCTTCCTGTACGTTGGCTTCATTCCTTGACCTTCTTTCTTCCTGTACGTTGGCTTCATTCCTAGACCTTTCTTCATGTACGTTGGCTTCATTCCTTGACCTTCTTTCTTCCTGTACGTTGGCTTCATTCCTTGACCTTCTTTCTTCCTGTACGTTGGCTTCATTCCTTGACCTTCTTTCTTCCTGTACGTTGGCTTCATTCCCTGACCTTCTTTCTTCCTGTACGTTGTTGCCTTCATTCCTTGACCTTCTTTCTTCCTGTACGTTGGCTTCATTCCTTGACCTTCTTTCTTCCTGTACGTTGGCTTCATTCCTTGACCTTCTTTCTTCCTGTACGTTGGCTTCATTCCTTGACCTTCTTTCTTCCTGTACGGTGGCTTCATTCCTTGACCTTCTTTCTTCCTGTACGTTGGCTTCATTCCTTGACCTTCTTTCTTCCTGTACGTTGGCTTCATTCCTTGACCTTCTTTCTTCCTGTACGTTGGCTTCATTCCTTGACCTTCTTTCTTCCTGTACGTTGGCTTTATTCCTTGACCTTCTTTCTTCCTGTACGTTGGCTTCATTCCTTGACCTTCTTTCTTCCTGTACGTTAGCTTTATTCCTTGACCTTCTTTCTTCCTCTACGTTGGCTTCATTCCTTGACCTTCTTTCTTCCTCTACGTTGGCTTCATTCCTTGCCCTTCTTTCTTCCCGTACGTTGGCTTCATTCCTAGACCTTTCTTCCTGTACGTTGGCTTCATTCCTTGACCTTCTTTCTTCCTGTACGTTGGCTTCATTCCTTGACCTTCTTTCTTCCTTTACCTTGACTTGGGCCATGACATGTCCTTCCCCAGTATCCCCCTCCCGGACATCCGATTGGGGGGATAGTTTACGTCCGGAATTTTTTACCAGGGAAAGACTCATCATGCCATTTTTTGAACTTATATCGTCTTGGGATGTAAAAATGCGGCAGCTTCCCATTGCTGTCCGCACACCACTCTCTCTTTCGCATCTTAAAAGATCCCAGGGGGCCCCAGCGTGGAGGTGAGGAGAGTGGATTTGACTAATTAGGCCCTCCAGACTTCACCGAAATTCACCGCAATTGTCAAATATCAGTTCCATCAGGGTTTTTGACCCGATCAGAGACCGGGAAATCCCAATTAACCTTTGCCCCCCCTTTTTGAGTCTAATGCATTATGAAGGTCATCAATGTGAAAAGGCCAACTAAGATCCATATCGAACATGACACCAAGAAATTTAGTCTACGAGGATGATTTAATATTAATGTTATGTCATTGAAATACTAGATATGTAAAATTAACATTATTACTAAAAGTTAACATGATGTGTGTCTACATTAATAATTAGAACGACACCATTTTTAATTTCACAAATAAAGTTAATTATTTTTCAGTGTACACACTGTCTACATGCTGTACAGTAACAAGATGAAGTGATTTTTTTTTTCCATATCTGTATATACTCGTAGTTCTGTGGTTGATACTTTTGTACGCTGTTTGGAACTGCGGTGTTGCCTAAACCCCAAAAGACACAAAACCCTATATGTAAGAACATACTGTTTCATCGTCGTTAAAATCTACATATTTTCACACATTCGACCATGCAAGCTATTAAAAAATCGCTTCAAACTAATGTCAAGAATTAAGGAGAATTGCCTGTTCAAGACTTCATGAAAATACAATACATTAACATGAACATTCCCAAAGCAAAAGCCTTAAATTTCTAGAGGTAAATGATCTTAAACCCTCAGTTTCTTACTACTCTAATGCAGACCAGGAATATTGATGGAGTAATAGTTCATGCTAATTCAATTATGTGATCTAAAAACGAAGATGAAAGCTGCAAGGTCTTACCTTGTTGGCGAAACGCTTAATACACCACCATTAATTCCGTTTGGTATCTCATTCCTTTATCTGGTATCCTGCTGTAACCAGATTTTCGGCTGTGTTAGTTGCAGGCTCCCACTCAATGGGCTGCATGAATCATTTAAAGTTCCCTTTCTTTAAAAATTTTCTCTGTCGCAGGAAGGCTACAAGAGATGTCTGTGTAGGCCTACAATAATGCAAGAAACTTAATTGAATTACATGTAGATTCCTGGAATAATTTCGAAATTTCTAAAAGACTTATAAAGCCGCGTAAAATTTGCGGAACACTTGGAATTTAATTTAACATAGCTAATGATAACCGGCGTAGATGGAGTAGGGAAAGGGATTCGTGTGTTGTGGATGTGAGTTTGATTACACTCTGACTGATTGATTATATGTGCACATATTTTCTCTTTCCACACTCTCGGAGGCAGTGCCGAAAATGCAGTACACAGTGCAGCAAGCATTTCCAAACACCTCTATGTACCTGACTTAAAAACCAATCACCGTCTTTTCTCTGTTGGCATGGCAGCAGTCTGACTGTCGAGTGCGTGATATTGTTGTTTTACGTGTGCAGAGTGTGTGAATCTGTTCGTAAGCCTCCTGCAAAATTATTCCAAGTAGTAGAATCCTAACAGAACACGTTAACTTTCCCACTCACAAGGGACCACGTGAAGACAAAACTGGACATGGTACTGTCGAAATACCTTGGTTACAGCACTGTGCCCAATGTAGAAAATAACGAGCAAATGAGGCGTGCTTGAACCTGAATCTTACAATATCACAATTTGTACACAAACATTTTGTCAGTAACTTCACGTGATGTTAAACGATAAGTTTTAGCATTGAAAAATCTCCTTTTAAGAAGCAAATTACGACAACAGATAAGCTTCAAACGCTGTTGGCTGTGTTTTGTAACCAGATAAAATAAGGTAAACAAAGAAATGAAGCGCACATATTGGATCTTGGTACAAAATGCCTGGCATATCGTTCTCATTTTTTACAATAGTAGTAAACTCTAGTTAAATTGGATTTTGCTTGTTTTTGCAAATGTCTTGTTTTATTATGCACATTTAGAGACTTTGTGTTTAAATCCTGGGCTTGCTTATGAGTGTATGTTTGGGAAGTTTCTCCAGGCGGAGTATCAATTTAAAGGACCACAACTCGACTCCTTTTAAACCCTAGTTCATCCTTCACATCACTTCTCATCTACCGAGCTAGGTCTTTCACCTCTCCGTTAGTATCGCACCTGGCTAAACAAGCTTTCTGTGGGTATGACAGTGACCCACGTCAATGTGGTAAAAGCTGGAAAAACACAAGTAATATATAACTTGTTCCAAGGTAACCGCAAATTTCATAATCCCAATGTAAATGTGAAATAATAATCAGCTCCAAATAAAGTAAAATTGAAAATCAACATGCTCTTATGTGTATCATTTAAAATCCTTGATTCGCGTCAGGAAGAAGGGAGTTAGACTTGTGACACTTCTTTTGTGCACTGGGCCGATATCAGAGCGGTGGGGATTTGCCTCGCTACATCTTCAAAAATATATCACATACATTATCCTACCTATCGAAGGTGAAGGCCTGCCTAGCCAGGATACAACAAAGTGCCGCTCGCTTGTTGCGGCCCTATACTGTACCATCTGCACACGCACTTACACACTCTACTGTTACCGCACATTAAGTTCATTTAACATGTACAGCATTACAGCGTCACTTCGTAGCAATGCCGCATTGTGTCTTTGGTCCAGGGAAAATATAATGCGTTGTTGTAACGAAATGGCGTGAGTGTGTTTTTCATAATGACGAGTATTTTCCGTAGACCAAAAATACAAAAGGGATTTCCTAAGAAATAGAAGTGATGTACTACGTATTTACCAATTTAACTTTTTACTTTTCGAAACATCAATCAACCACCACTACTAAAAGACTTGATCGACAGCTTTAACGTTTCCTTGCGCTTTAGGATTTAGGTTTAAACATAAGCGCAGCTTTGGCTACTACCGACCCGCGGCTATAAAGCATTCAGTATTGTTAATGAAAAGTGAAATTGAATAAAAAATTGTAAGATAAATATTACTACTGGGAAACGAACTAACTTATTAATGTGTAGGGTCCGGATTTTTAGGTTTTTAAAAAGACCATTTTAGGTTCTTGGAATAGGTGAAATATGCTTTTTTTTTTTAGGTTTTATGTCCAACCTGTGAAAGGGGTCGCAAAAAGTGCCAGATCGTTAAAAATGTATCCTTACAGTTATTCTTAAAAAATAAGTATACATTTATTAAGGCAACCTAGGCCACGAAACTGACCTTTCGAAGAACCAAACTATTTGTCAAAATTTATAACACTCGAAATTTTTGTTCGTTCCTCTTTAACATTAGTTGTAGTTTGAATAAATTATTGCAACAATAAGCATTTTAAATAATATAATTTGCCTTGATATAACTACATAAACTTCAATGTTCAATAGATAAAAGTACAGTACAGATACTACTTTTGAATTATATTTGTTAAAACGTTATCATCAATTATTTTAAAATGTAACAAACAAGCAAAACAATATTATCTACTGATACTCTTCCTGGTTTCAATATATAACCAAATACTTTCAAGATTCCCGACTAAGAATTTTTTTCTATTATCTCTCAAAATACATTTGAAGGAAGAAATGGCTCTTTTGATAGCACATGACGTCATAGGTGCAAATTTCATAGCTGCCACTGTAGCAGCTACCCACTGTAACTGACAATTGAAGCTTTTACTCTGGAGAATGGAGCACACATTTTTCATTTTTTTAAATACTGGATTCCTATGCAATAGTTTCTTCGTTTTAAAGTCACGGCTTCACCCACGGTACTAGTTTCTGTAGAAGCGAGTCAGTGACAGCAATTGCATCATCTAGTTGTAGCGACGAAGATTCCAAGTACTCAGTATATTTTTGGAAGATCACTGAAATGTGCCTTGAGGAAAGTAAGGGAGCCATAGATGTTGTCACTGCTAAGTACTGATTTTGCCTTACGGATTAACCCAGATAAGCCCAAAAATTTTTTTGTGATAAAAATACAGTAGCACATTAGTTACTCTCAAAAATCGGTTAAATGATGTTGAAATAAACTGAAACAAGGAACTATGTTTTCTAAAGCTAACAGATACTACCAACATTATCGCACAACTTATAAAATGTCCCTAACACCAACAATGACATAATATCCGAAGGCACTGCAACTGTCCTTAAAAAAGGACGGTGGGAAAATCTGGGGTAAGGCAGCCTCCTCCACGTCGAGGGTATTCTCTCTCTCACTCACTCTCTCTCTGTCTGTATCTCTGTCTGTCTCTGTGTGTGTCTCTCTCTCTGTCTCAATGTATTGATATTTCTCTCAGAATAAAAAATCAATATATAACGCAGGAAATTCAAGATAATGCTTACCAACGATGATTTAGGGTTTTTTAGGTTCTAAGATCCGATTGTTTTTTTTTTTTTTTTTTTTTGTTCAAAAGAATTAACATACACGACTCCTACTATCGGGATTCAGTAAAGTATTGGACAAATTAGGAATTCAGAAGAAATAAAAAAAAGGTGATATCCTACAATTCCGTTCCTTATAATGTGCTCAATAGTCCATTTTGCAGTTGGATGTTGATTTATTTTTTTAAATTATGTTTTTGAATGAGTTCCTACGTTTCATTGTCGTGTATGCGGTATTATCATTGAACGAACGTATAGGGTTAAACGACAGCAAAAATAAGTGTAACTGTGTTTCAAGGCTACAGGCATAATAGGCATTCATATTTCTGTCCTGACTGCCTGGACACTTGGATAGGAAAAGTAATCATAAATATCACTCGTTTCGAGTTGTGTTTTGTCGTTTATTTTAGCATTATATTTACTACATTAAAAGCTAGAGAATTGCGTGTTAAATTAATGCTCTTCTTTTCTGTAAAGAACTCAATTCAAATATTTAACAGCAAAGTTTTAGGAACAGCGGCAAATTTAACATGCGGTTTGGGCCAATGGCTGAATGACACTACTCGATAAATCTGCTCTTCGCTACCAGCAATCGAACTTGTACGTACCTGAAAGCGCCACCAATTCAGGATGTAAACAAAATTACTGTACCCTACCTTCTTCACTGCTTGAAGTCATCGTCTTGCTTTTCTGTCCAGATATTGACCGCTCGACGTCGCGTTGACTTCATACATAAGCTCCTTGTGTATCTGTTTGGACTCATCTAAAATGGAACATAATTCTGATTTTAAATCGTCATAATAAACTGTCTCTTAACTAATTTAATGAACAGAATAAATAGGTAGCATATTAAGTAGCACAATATATATGTCATCTAACTATTAACAATAAATAAATTATAAAAGTGAAGTTTGAAAATGAATCAAAAGTTACGCGCGTACTAAAGTTACTTCTAACGCACATCTAGCCTTGAACACAGTACAATATAAAATAATATTATTCCGAACATTTTAGGTTTCGAAATAATAAACTAGTCATTACGAAGTTAACAGACCAGAGCGATGATTAGAAATGTTGTTGATTTCTAGTGCCTTGCATTTGTCAATGAAACTATTAACAGTGATTAGAAATGTTTTCCATTTTTATTTTACTTCTAAACAAGCTTTAAAAATTCTCTCCGGTAAAATTTACAAAACAGTAGATAGAACCTTGTTAGTCTGAGCACTCGATTATTCGGCTTGGTTAAGTGGTAATGATTTTACCGCCAAATATAGAGTTTAGAAAAAAATATTTCTAATTTTTTATCATATTTCCTTATTAAACGGCGAGATAGGACGGAGTTGTTAATCTAGTTTCAGACAAAGTACCACATAATCTTTAAAAATTCTTGAACATTCGTAATTACTAACTACATTTAAAAAAACAAAGAAAATGCATGAGCTTAGCTAGCAGTAAGTCTGTTGCCCTTCACACATTAATTTCAGTGCACTCTATTGCCAGCTAGAGGGAAAGAAATTTCTCGGGGCGGAAGTGTGAAAAAAATACGCACCAAGAAAAAAAGTACATTCCTTCACAGTTCCATGACCATAAAAATGATTAATTCATAATATTACATACCAAACATTTCTAAGCGTGATGTGCCTATCGGGATACAAAAGAATTAAATGGAAGATGCTACCACACGAGCTTAATTATCGCCATATTGAGTGGAGCCAAGGAAAGGAGCGTGAGATTCAGACTGCACATAAAGAAAAAGGCCGCCAAACAAAACGAAAGTTTTAATGGTTGGTGACATTAAGGACTGCACATAATGTACACTCTTAGACAAAAAAAAAAAAATAGCCGGACTCTTGAAGTGTAAATTTGCCTAAGTTCCGTTCGCCTGTTCGCCTGGTACACAAGACTAAAATCAAAGTAGTAAGGTCGAAACCAGCGAGATCCAAGAACATACTCTTATATCGGCAAACAACGGTGAACTCTGTGAGTGTATGTGCGTGCGTGCGTGCGTGTGTGTGTCATAGCTCCGTGGTAATACTCTAGCTTCACACGCAGAAAACCCAGATTCCTATCCGTCTTCGTATAAGTGTATATATATATATATATATATATATATATATATATATATATATATATATATATATATTTGTTTCGTTTTATTTTTTCTCTAGCTAGAAACAAATTATACATTTATTAACGTGCACAGGAGTTTGGATTAGTTGAAAATTAAACAAACACATTCAGTAATATCGGTGACTTCTTCCTAATTACCCTTGAATTCAAATAGATGCTCAATTCTTGGATCTTCTCCCTTCTTCATAAGGAGTATTGATCAGTTACTATAATTTCTATCAGCAATAATAATAATAATAATAATAATAATAATAATAATAATAATAATGATTATAATAATAATAACAATAATAATAATAATAATCATTATCATCATAATGTGTTTTTTATTGCAAAAACGAGATGAATAATGTTAAAGACAAAACCAATGTGTTCCAGGTATAGGCTGCACCCCTAAATAGTGCCGATATATATATCTGCTTTGTAATAGCTCCGTGGTAACAGCCTTGCTTCTTGTGTAGGCGATTCTAGGTCGTGTACCCCGTAAGGACGTCAGATGTTTATTTCTATATTGATGTGTAATTTAATCAGAGACATCTGGAACTTCTGAAAACATAAGTAGTTTAATACCTAAGACGGATATCTGTTGTCTCCATAGTTTTGATCTAGAGTCACATTTTGTTTCTCTTTGTAATATTTTAACACAATTTGTTTTTATAGATGTAGTGTTAGAGTTTGCATATAGTTCACCATTACTGAAAAGATCGTGAAAAAATGTATAAGAATCCACATTATCTAAATTTCAATGTGAGGTCAGATGTCCGTCTTTGATATTAAACTACTCACATAGTTCTGTTGCACATGTAACTGCGCATATTAAACGTGAAACAACCATTCTCTCTTGTCATTATCAAGGATAACATGGCTGACAGAAGACATAGGCCAGATACGTGTAGGCAAGCTCTTCTTATGATACAGTAGTGGCAGTGGAGTGTTGGAAACATTTACGACAGAAGAAATTCGTGCGCGTGTGTATCATGCTCTGACGAATGCACCCGAAGTCTTCCGAATCGGACATAGAATGTGGAGCCAGGTAATTTTTTTTTTTTTTTTTTTTGTCTAATAGCGTACATCTTGAACTTGATTTTTTATTTTCTCGTTTGCTATAATGTAGTCTATGAGTGATTTATTTCCCCTTTCGCAACGTGTGTATTTATGTATTTCTTTTTTCTTGAAGAATGTATTCATTATTTTCAACTTATTATATGTTGTAAACTGCCTCAATTCTTCACCATTGTAATTTATGTGTAGCTCTCCATATGTTCCAACTACTCCTGGTATTGGTAAATTACCAACTCTTGCATTTATATCGCCACATATTATAATATTATCTGATTTATTGATTTTGTTGAGCACCTCTTACAGTTCGTCATAAATAACTTTTTATCACCCTTTCTTCCCTCTTGGGGGGCGTAAACCCCGACAATTTTTTAATACCCTCTATCAATTTGAAATTTGCATGTTATTATTCTCTCATTTATAAAACAGTAACTTATAATGTTATTTTTACATTTGTTATTCACTAAGATAGCTACGTCACATTGGGCATGTACGCTCTGAGGAACACCACTGTAAGTCATCGTATAGTCTTCTAATTCTTTAGTGCCTTTTAATTTCATTTTAGTTTCTGTAATCATTGCTGTTTCTATATGTTTTCTTTTCAATTCATTATTAAGTTCTTCTTTCTTATTACTGAGGCCTCTGACATTCCAGGTACCAATTTTAAAACTATCCTTTATCCCAAATCGTTTATCCTTAACATACCTTTGTCGTTGTCCAGTATATCCATCCGGCTGATTAATGTGAAGATCACGAGTAATTTGAATTCCCCAAGTAGAGCTACCAACACTACCTTGAGTATTCTGGTGGAAGGGCTGCCTCCTTAGAACCTCCAGAAATGTTCGCATGTGTTTTAACCCCACATGCAGGGCTGCCTCTTTTATCGAGGTCTTTCTCCACGTTACCCCGGAGAGGGCCTCCACATTTGCCCCCTGGAGGATGGTGCTCCGTCCGCTCGCTGAATATGAAAGACAATCTTTAAAATTGCTGTTTGCTAAATACGAAAAAAATTGTTGAAATCGCTGTACGCTGAATACGAAAAAAATCGTTGAAATCGCAGTACGCTTAATACTAAAAAATCGTTGAAATCGCTGTGCACTGAATAGGAGAAAAATTCATAGAAATAGCTGTATTATGAATACGAAAAAAACATTGAAATAGTTGTACGCTGAATAAGAAAAAAAATCGTTGAAATCGCTGTACGCTGAATACAAAAAAAGAGAAATCGTTGAAATTGCTGTACGCTGAATACGAAAAATAATAGAAAGAGTTGAACACGCTTTACGTTGAATACGGAAAAAAAAGTAATCCTTGAAATTGCTGTACCCTGAATATAAAAATTATGGTTGTAATAGCTGTACGTTGAATACGAAAAAAGAGAATTCATTGAAATCGCTGCACGCTGAATAGGAAAAAAATTGTTGAAATTGCTGTACGTTGAATACGAAAAACATGAGAAATCGTTGAAATAGCTGTACGTTGAATACGAAAAAAAGAGAAATCGCTGTACAATGAATACGGAAAAAAAAAGATGAAATAGCGGTAGGCTGAATACGAAAAAAAGAGAAATCGTTGAAATAGCTGTACGCTGAATACCAAAACAAAAAAAGCACCGTAGAAATCGCTGTACGCTGAATACGAGAAGGAAGATACCATTGAAATCGCTGTACGCTGAATACGAAAAAAGGCGAATTCATTGAAATCGCTGCACGCTGAATAGGAAAAAAATGGTTGAAATAGAGTACGTTGAATAGGAAAAAAAGAGAAATCGTTGAAGGAGCTATACGTTGAATAAGAAAAAAAGAGAAATCGCTGTGCACTGAATACGAAAAAAAAATAGTTGAATTAGCGGTACGCAGAATACGAAAAAAGGGAAACCGTTGAAATAGCTGTACGTTGATTACGAAAAAAAGAGAAATCGCTATACACTGAATACGAAAAAAAATAGTTGAATTAGCTGTACGCAGAATCCCAAAAAAAAGAGAAATCGTTGAAATAGCTGTACGCTGAATGCCAAAACAACAAAAAAAAAACACCGTAGCATTCGCTATACGCTGAATAAGAAAAAAAGAAAAATCGTTGAAATCGCCATACGTTGAATAAAAAAAAAAGAGAAATAGTTGAAATCGCTCTACGCTGAATACGAAAAAAGAGAAATAGTTGAAATCGCTCTACGCTGAATACGAAAAAAGAGAAATCGTTGAAATCGCTGTACGCAGAATACGGAAGAAAGAGAAATCGTTGAAATCGCTGTACGCTGAATACGAAAAAAATCGTTGAAATGTCTTACGCTGAATATGAAAAATGTCGTTGAAATCGCTGTATGCTGAATACGAAAAAAAGAGAAATCATTGAAATCGCTGTAGGCCGAATACGAAAAAAAAGTAGTTGAAATCGCTGTACGTTGAATACGAAAGAAAATCGTTGAAATAGCTGTACGCTGAATACGAAAAAAGAGAGAAACTTTTTTAATCGCTGTACTTTGAATACGAAAAAAGAAATCGTTGAAATGGCTGTACGCTGAATATGAAAGAAAATCGTTGAAATATCTGTACGCTGAATACGAAAAAATCATTGAAATCGCTGTAATCTGAAAAAAACGTTGAATTCGCTGTACGCCGAAAACGAAGTAAAGAGAAATCGTTGAAATCGCTGTACGTTGAATACGAAAAAGAGAGAAATCGTTGAAATCGCTATACGCTGAATACGAAACAAATAGACATAGTTGAAATCGTTGAATTGAAAGAGGACGATTTAAGTGATAGTTATGGACATTTAAGCAGAATGGATGAGACATGTACTCCTAAGATGGTGTATGAATAGAAGTTGGAGGGAAGAAGAAGACAACGATCACAGACTTACTGGAAACAGAATATGCAGCAACCTATGAGGAATATTGAGATCACAGAGGATGAAGCTAAAGATAGAGATCGATGGCGGCAGTTAATAAATGGAAAAAAGAGTGAAGCTTGTGTGGCTGTAATGTCATACTGTTCTGGCAGGAGAAGAACCTCTGTAGTAAGGAATATTCTCAATGCTTGCTCACTCGCTCGTTCGTTGGTTCCTTGGTTCGTTTGTTCGTCTGTTTTATTTACTTATTTATTTACTTATTTTTATTTACTTATTTATTTATTTATTTATATTTATGTGCTGGTCAACACCCGTTGGCCAATTAAAATACAGTATATAGGTAATAATAATAATAATAATAATAATAATAATAATAATAATAATAATAGTAATAAAATAATAATAATAGACTAATATTGAAATTATCAAAAAACGAGAGGTTTTCAAACCAGAACACTCAAACTACAACTGTGGAACATACGAGAATATTTTCGAAGATCATAAAATTCAGTACTTATATCGAGAAATAATGCAGTTAAATTTACAAACAACCGCTTCATCAAAGGGATGCCATTAAATGTTGCTGCACAAACAGTATAGGCTTTCCAATTCTGTTAGGCCAGTGGTCGTCAGCACTCGCTGAAATGGGTAGAGTGAATGGAGTGTAAGGAACTCTGCTCCGTCGTGCACAAGGAATAGAGAGATAGCATACCCGCCAGCAGCGACGATTGCACGCTAGGGCAGTGTCTGTCCGCGGGTAAGTGACGCTAGCCCGAGAGTGCAGTGTTCTGATGATCGCTGTGTTAGGCTACTATGTATTAGGGCTATAGGTTGACGCGTTAAAGTAATTTAATCAAGTAATTGTCTTGGAAGAGGGCAGTTCAATGCAGATATTGCAAATCTCATATTATGTGGGGTTGGAGCAGTGCCAATCCGATATTGTAAGAAAGTAATGCAATCTGACATAACCGGGTTACAAAATCATATTAACAATGTGTGAAAGAACAACCTTCCTGATTCGTTTTCTTTATATCGTCGGTTTAGAAGCAAAACACATTAAGTCAAAAATATAACTTCTGAGAAAAAGGCGTATATAATGTGCACAATGCAATCTATGTGTATAAACTTAGAATTGAACAATCATATACACATAAAGAGAACGACTTACTAAAAATAATACTTTGAGGATTCAGTTTTTCCAAGAACATACAAACGCCGTTTCTCAAAATTAATTAAGCATTGCGTGAAGATTCTTTTCATCAATGGAGCAAAGAAGTAAAGGTTTGGGAGTTGTTTTCTATTCTCACTGAAAGAAAGGTAATTCGTGGATCTCAACCAAGAAGGGACTTTCGAGCAGTCAGTGGACGCAAGCCATTAAGATGAACTGTAATACAATACCTGTACGTACTCTCCCTGGTAGAACTCTTGACTCAACCCGTTGCAGAAGATGCGACGAGCAAGAAACGCTTCCTCACGTCTTGGGTTTCTGCCATCATGGAGAATTGCTCCGAATCAACAGACATAATACGGTTCGTTCTCTCATCGCAGCTTCAATCCGTCAGAATGCTTCCTATGAGGTTTACGAGGAGGTTGGTTGCGTCTCTTCTGATGGCTCTACTAGACGGGCTGATATCATCATAATTGATCGGCAGAAGGATAAGGGTGTCATTCTGGATCCCACAATCCGTTTTGAGATGCATGAGCAACATCCACAAGAGGTGCGTCGTGAAAAACAAGTCATATATGAGCCTTGTTGTCAGCATCTTGGAGCACAATACCACATCATACATTGGACAGTTTTTGGGCTCATGTTCGGTGCCCGTGGCACGATCCCACGTGAAACTTTAAATCAACTTAAACAATATAAAATTTCTGAAGCAACGATTGATGCCATAGGATCTCACGTGTTAAAATCATCCTTAGCTATAATTAGTAATCATTTGTACCCAACAAAATTTTTATTGTAAATGATTTCCTACGTTTTCTTATGTTAATGTTTTTTCTTTTTCTTTCCAAGTGTCACAAAATTGTTTTGTTTACTTATTATTCTTTATGAATTGATTAGTAGGCCGATCTATCGAACCCTTATTTAGGGCGGCTTTTGTTCCTACAAATTATCTATCTTTTTACTTAAATTGTTTTGCTTGTAAACCGACATTATTAAAGATTTATCCTAAATTACCCTATATTAAAAGAAATACATGAATATTAAAACAAGAGAATAATTTCATCTTAGTTTCACACTTATCGGTATTTGCATGATGTCAAATTACAAAATACTTTCAATGAATTGAGGCAACATAGCCTTATTGATTCTAAATCTTTAGGTTTAAACCCTGATATAAGTGTGTTAGATTATTGCAAAATGTTTTTTGTTCTCTGAAAAATGCTGCAGACCATCTGAAGACTATTTTCTCTCTGCCATCGTCAAATGCATCAGTAGAGAGAGTTTTTAGCCAGCTAAAGCTAATAAAAACTCGTCACAGAAATCAGATAAAAACAGACACGATGAGTGAAATTATGCGTACCAAAAATGGTGTTCAGGACTGTGTTAAATTTGAACCCGCAAAAAACTATTACAGCAGAACTGGAAATAAGACTGATATAGTTCAATATTAATAGTAAAATAATGTTTAATAAGCAATTTCTTTTTCCATATCAAAGCTTCTAGGTTCTTCATTATTACCCTAAAATTACCCTAAGAGTAACCTTACCTTAGAATTACTCTATGTAGTACAGAATTACCCTAAGTGGCAATACTGTTGTATTTATAGTATTTAAATCTAATTCCATCCAATAAAATACATATTTCGCATACATGGAATGAATTATACCATTATACAGAGTGGAAGGGAACCTATTGCACTAAATCACAGTGGTGATGAAGTCAATGCGAACCAGTTTTGTCAAATAAGTTTTTGATACGTCCAATAGTTTGAGAATAAGAAATGCAAGATGTTGCAACGCTGCAACGCTCCTTGAGGTCATTGCTACTCAGTATGGGTGGGTGAGTGTAACTGCAATCATCCACTCCGCAAGACTTGCGAGAGGAGAATGTAAACAAAAATGTCTCATCAAATACATTTCAATAAAATTACTGTAGATGAAAACAAAGTATTGAATCAATTAATTACGCAAATTGTTTGGTTTTTAGCATTCTTTATTATATGATGAAGGATGGATAGAACAGAGAAAAATTCTCGAATTTTTCTCTGTTCTATCCATACTTAATCACATGGTAACGCAGAATTCCTGCACGGAAATATAATTATGTACTTCAGTACATCATAATAATTTGATATGCGTAAGTAATCACTTAGTGATTTAAGATGGCGTTCATTCTATCGGATTCCGGCCACTTAGTCACTCGTAATGAGTGCACCTCTGTACACAGTGCGTTGGACAATATGCCAATGTCACATATTCTGTGACACAGTACATGAGGGCAGGCCACCAAAGGAAAACTGAGAGGTAGAACTTAACTGAGACGGATTCGATCAGGCATCGGAACTATAATCCAGTGTGGCTTGGTAGATAAAGCGTCAGCACGTAGAACTGAAAACGCAGATTCGAGTCCTGGTGCCGGAGAGAATTTTTCTCTGTTCTATCCATCCTTTATCATGTGGTAACGCAGAATTTCTGCACGGAAATATCATACTGTTAGTGACTGGTAAATCCGACCCTAGAACTTGGAGAAGTTAGGGGTGAAAATTGCTCCCCACCCACCACACGCTTCAGTAGCAAGAGTTTGTCAGTCAGTTTATGGTTGTCAGGTGGTCAGGTCCTCAGTCTTGCCTGCCTGTGTGTTGTACGTGTTGAAAACATTTGGTTTGATGATCTTTCGCTTTCGCGTTCTGTAATATATTACTAGCTCTTTAGTTTTTGTTATAACAATTTAGTTTAGTTAGTGTGTTCTTCTTTATAATTGTTTCAAGTTTTTAGTTATAATAAATGTCGCCTTGGACTTACTCATTCGGTGTTAACATCCGACTCCCTCTGCCTAGTTTGAAAGCGGGAATCTGATTTCAATGCCAAGCCTGATTTGATAATTACTCATGATGACGGGTAATGAACTTCTTCGTTACTTTAGCCCTTTGTCCATTTCTTAATGATTCGAGGGAGTCTCGCTATCCTTCGGCAGGCCTTCGTACACAACTTCTTTCTTTGTCTTGTTTTATCTCCGCCTTAACCGACTTAACAAGCCAACGAGATGTAGGGGATGGCATATCTCTCACAATACAGGATCATCGTGAAGACGTTACAGGACAAGTGCAAGACCTACCGAGTCCTGTGGCATAGAGACAAAATTTCACCCCACGTCAGGAATGGAACCACGGACTGCCTAGTTGTGAAGTACATGCTGTTGTAACGGCGGATCCTACACTTCTTTCCTGTGAAAATTTAATGCTAGCTACTTTCACAACGCGACTTCTTAAAAGTATTATTTTATTCTATTTTTACAGCAAAGAGCTGGCTGGCACTTTCTCTTAATTTGCAGTTAGCTTATCGAAACAATTTTGAAATTACTGAAGAGTGTGATTAACTCGCAATTTATTAAAGGAGTATGTTAATTCATTTACAGCTGTTGAAAGGACTGCGACTGGATAGGCAAAACGTTTTCCCGTTACTAATTAAACTACATAATAGCGAACTAGTATTTAATATTTAGATGTAGTTATAGTCATTTTCAGAATACCCTCAGATCGCTTTATTTGCTATTTGATATATTACATTTAGGACACTGCAGTCCTAAGTTTCCAATAATGTTTTAATTACCATTGGTCACAAATGTTTGATGAAATAGTTAATTTCGCCGAACTAATGCACGTAGTAATTTACCAGAAATCTTTTCAAACTTATTTTCCTTCTGATTTTGTTGTCAGAAATATGCAATGCGAATTCATCCCTTTCTTGCAATATGTCATTTTGGTTAATGTGTGAATTTCGGCATTTCTCGTGTGATTTATCTAAGTGTATCCAACCGTTCACATAGTGCTGTTTTTTTTAAACAGCGCCCTCTTTTGTAACAGAAAATAAGCAAGTAATATGTAATAGTAAATAAAATATTTGAACAGGTGAATGTGTTCAGTTCAATGGGACGGCTGTTATCAAATACAGCTAAAACGGTTTCTGAGGCTAATGTAATTGAAGCAACAGCATTATGATTCACCGGTGAGTAATATGTTTTCTTTATCAATAGTATCAGTAGCAGGGCAGTCTCTTCTCTACCTTCTACCTCGGTTTGTCACGTGTTTGTTGACAGCTTGCGGACTGTTAGAAGTGGAGTGGGTGAAATTCGTTACAGGGCCGGATTTACCAGTCACCAACAGTACGTACTTCGGTACATCAAAATAATATTCTTTATGACGCTATAACCACTTTAACTTTAAGTTTAGTGCCATGAAACTTAATTTAACATTCACTGTTTCTATTTCCATTAAAGATTCCTTTGCATTAGATGTAAACTCAAAATAACATTATTACGAATAGACATCCTATAACTCAATCTTCATTCAAGTTATTATCTTTGAAGGAATTAAAAATAAATTAATTTAGAAAATAAATTAAGTTTACAGTATTGTTAAATAATGTGTTAAGTGTTACTATAGTACAGTAATTTGATCGAAACGTATGTGATGAAACGTTTTTGTTTACATTCTCCTCTCGCAAGTCTTGGAGTTACACTCGTCCCCACTGCGGAACAATGACATCAAAGAGCGTTGAAACACGTTATGTTTCGTACTCCCAAAACTATTGATGTATCAAGAAAATTATCTGTCAAAACTGGTTCGCATGACTTGATCTATTATCTCTATGAATATTGTAATTGGTTCCCTATGTATCTAGTTCCTTCTCATACATAGCACACAATTATTCTCCTTCTAAGAAGAGCATGTAGAAATTATCGTGAAAAATTAATTTACCAAAATTTTATTTAAAGAGCTACTTTTAGTTACTTCGTCAAATATTTAAAAAGAAAGTACGTACTATTTCACACATTCTTATTTATTTAACCGCAATTTTCTGCCAAAAGCAATGTTTGTAGGAAAGCCTGTAGCATTTCCCACGTATCAGGCCATTTAACTCTGAGCACCCAATAGAGGCATCAGCACTGCTACTATCCGTGTGAAAGTCTCTTGTCCGTACCACGAAACTTTGAGGAAATGCATTAGGTTTCATGAACATCACATTCGTGTATATTTCATAACGTGAAAACTAGGAAACTTGGGAAGTTTACAGTGGCCAACGGAGCGACTGCGAGCTTCTCCTGTACAGCAACTCAGCGGAGCGCACAGCTGAATGAAATAACGAAATAGGTTTTTGATTCATTCATAAAACATCAGAGTGGACGCACGCAGCATGCAGTTTGACAACCGGAACAAATCTGTCACTCGGTAAATAATTTGTACATATTAAAGTAAAAGCTGCTGCCAGGAAGTCAAAAGGAGGATAGCAATGGCCAAGGAAGCTTTTAATAGAAAAAGGAGCATCTCCTGCGGACCTCTGGAAAACGAACTAAGGAAGAGACCAGTGAAGTGCTTTGTGTGGAGTGTAGCATTGTTTGACGACAGAAACATAGACGTTACGACGAAGTGAAGAGAAGCGAATAGAAGCATTTGAAATGTGGATATGGAAAAGAATGGAAGGTTGAAGTGGCCAGACAGAATAAGAAATGAAGCTGTGTTGGAAAGAGTGGGTAAAGAAAGAATGATGCTGAAACTGATCAGGAAGAGGAAAAGCAATTGGTTGGGTCACTTGCTAAGAAGAAACTGCCTACTGGAGGATGCATTGGAATGAATGGTAAACGAGAAAAGAGTTCGGGGCAGAAGAAGATATCAGATGATTAAGATATATGGACATATTATGTGGAAACAAAGAGAAGGCAGAAAATAGAAAAGCTTAGAGAAAGCTGAGTCTGCAGTGAAAGACCTGTCCTTGGACAGAACACTATGAATGAATGAATGAATGAATGAATGAATGAAAGTACAATTTGAATATCGTAATTTTGTGATAGGCTATATTGTTGTAGTCATCTCTTGTCCGAAAGGTATCACATTTGCCATCTTCAAAATAGTGTAAAATCTTCAATGCTTTGTGTAACGTAACACAATGTAGACCTTACTGATGAGTCCTACACCTCTTAGCTGAGAAAAATAATTATCTCCACCTCGTACAAGTGCACTTATATATATTTACTGGATGTACCTGCCTCTACAAACCTACATATTAAAATTGATTTTTTTTTTAATTTTTAGTAGGTTATTTTACGACGTTTTATCGACATCTTAGGTTATTTAGCTTCTGAATGAGATGAAAGTGATAATGCCGGTGAAATGAGTCCGGGGTCCAGCACCGATAGTCACCCAGCAAATGGTCATATTGGGTTGAGGGAAAATCCCGGATAAAACCTCAATCAGGTAACTTGCCCCGACCGGGAATCGAACCCGGGCCACCTGGTTTCGCGGCCAGACGCGCTAACCGTTACTCCACAGATGTGAACATATGGTCTTATATCGTTATATGGACACTGACACCGTTTATGAAAGAAATGTCCTGTAAATGATGTTTTTACACGATAGTGTGTTTTTTCGTCGTTACTGCAAACGGCCGCACTTTCTTTTTATGAGAAGTGTTTTATTATTTCCACCTAATTTTCTTCTAATTTCATTCAAAATTCCCCTTTTAGTCATCCATAATCTCTCCAATAAAACAACACTCTTTCTGAAAATGATTAATGTAACCAAAACCGCTTCCATTTTACCCACACTTTGAAAAGCTGAAAACCCAAAAAAACAAATTTACAATTCTTGAACCAGGTGACAACCACGTAGATAAAGTGCAATTTTTTTTTTTTTTTTTTTTTTGTAGGATTGCTTTTCAAGTACCGAAAGTCAAGAGTTGGTTTGTTTCTTCTCCTCGAACATTGTTACACAGCATTCATCTCTTACACATCACGTGCCGCTTGAAGGTACCTCTGCCTATCTGTCCGATAGGGCTGTGTAAGATAGACAAATATTCTTTTAGATATGTCAATTCTGCTTTATAGCACTAATATCATGTTAATTCAATATAGCACACTGCGCATCGGATAGCTCAGTGTAAAACAAAAAGTACATTAGCATATTAAAACATGATATCATTCATATAAGGAGATTCCCTCAGATATAGAAAAATTGAACCAAGTTCAATTCTCAAAATTTCCCAATTCTGTAACTTACAGAAAATCTTATTATAACCAAAATATAGATAGGCTAAATTAGGATATTTTTAAACACACTTCCATACAAATTTTTCTATGTTTTATGAGAGGAATATTGGTAAAGATTTCTTACTGAAATGAAACAAATATACAAAATATTTTAACTAGTTATTGCACTAATTTTTTATTTAGGATCTTCATGAAAACTCTTCCTTGAGGGACACTAGGACTGAATTTTTGGCCAAAATAGTAAAAATAAACATTTTTGTTTCTTTCCATAAATAATTATCTTATACAATTGTTTATATCCTCTGATTGAGGTTCTGGCTGATATGTATAGCCTATCTATTATCAGGCAGTACATCTCGCTTGACGATATGTGTCAGAGGAAAAATAATTGTTTGTATGCATCTGAAGTCTGACTAGTGTAATATGTATGCAATGGAGGGGAAAAGTAACTGACCACCCTACCCCATTATCTCCTGGTCTAGTTACCTCAGTGCCTTGTTGGTGTCACTTATGAGGTTCAAACCTGTCTTCGAACAGTTGACTAAACAACAACATAATTTGTTTAACATTCTGTCCTATATTTAACCCCCACCTACAAATTTTAAAGCTCTGGCGACCATTTTTAAGATGCTACTCGCGGCTCTCTTAAACCTACCACACCCACTAAAAATAAAGTTTTCTCAAAACTAGGGCTTTGGTCAACATAGAACGGCTATTATTTCAGGAGTTGCATAACTTAACCCTTTGTTGCCGGACATAAGAAAAAATTAAAATAAATCCGTTTTCTTTAGTGAATGTTGTCAGAATATGAATTCAAAACATACAGTAATTTTTTCAGAAATTTTTATTTTTATTTTTTTATTTTTTTTCATTTCTTTATTTTAAAAAAAGGTCGTATTTCTATGTACAGTACTGTCAGTATCCTTGATGGATTTTATTTATCAGGTTGCACGTAATTTCTGGCGGTTTATTATCCTTCCAGGTCTTCCAGTATGCAAAATAAATCACGGTACTTCTAAGTACCGTCAGGCAATTAAGGGTTCATGCGATCATTTATGTTGAAGGCTTCCGTTTGCTCCGATCTACATGAAACTTTGCAAGAATACTCAGCTTAGTCCAATACACAAAGCTGTGTATGGAATGAGTTCTTTACCGAAAACTTTTCATGACATGAATTTTTAACTTTAAAAAAATTAAAGAAAATTATTAAGCAAAAATTATTATTTGTAAGAAAACGTTTATCTCGTGAACCAATTCTCAAATTTAAAAATCCATACGCATTTTTCTTTATCATGGAATGTAAGCCCTCACAGAAAATGTTTAAAAGCAAAAACAATTCTGAAGCCGTCAGCTAGGATTTACGCATAATTTAAAATTACTTACTTATTTACAAATGACTTTTAAGGAGCCCGCAGGTTCATTGCCGCCCTCACATAAGCCCGCCATCGGTCTTTATTCTGTGCAAGATTAAGCCAGTCTCTATCTTCATATCCCACCTCCATCAAATCCATTTTTATATTATCCTTCCATCTACGTCTCCGCCTCCACAAAGGTCTTATTCCCTCTGGCCTCCTAAATAACACTCTATATGCATTTCTGGATTCGCTCACAGATGCTAAATGCTCTGCCCATCCCAAACGTCTGGATTTAATATTCCTAAATACGTCAGGTGAAGAATACAATGCGTGCAGTTCTGTGTTGTGTAATTTTCTCCATTTTCCTATAACTTCATTCCTTTTTGCCCCAAATATTTTCCTAAGAACCTTGTTCTCAAACACCCTTAATCTCTATCCCTCTCTCAAAGTGAAAGTCCAAGTTTCACAACCATAAAGAACAACCGGTAATATAACTTTTATAAATTCTAACTTTCTGATTTTTTGACAGCAGACTAGATGACAAAAGCTTTTCAACCGAATAATAACAGGCATTTCCCATATTTATTCAGCGTTTAATTTCCTCCCGAGTATCATTTATATTAGTTACTGTTGCTCCAAGATATTTGAATTTTTCCACCTCCAATTTTTATATTTCCATTTCGTACATAATCATATACTTTTTTTTTCTGGAGTTACTTCCAAACCTATCTCTTTACTTTCTCAAGTAAAATTTCCGTGTTTTCCCTAATAGTTTCTGGATTTTATCCTAACATATTCACGTCATCCGCATAGACAAGAAACTGATGTATCCCGTTCAATTCCAAACCCTCTCTGTTAGCCTGAGCTTTTCTAATGGCATATTCTAGAGCGAAGTTAAAAAGTAAAGGTGACAGTGCTTTAGCCCGCAGTGAATTGGAAAAGCATCGGACAGAAGCTGGCCTATACGGACTCTGCCGTAAGTTTCACTGAGGCACATTTTAATTAATCGAACTAGTTTCTTGGGAATACCAAATTCAATAAGAATATCATATAAAACTTCTCTCTTAACCGAGTCATATTTAATATTAATTTAATATTATTAAAATAAATTAAAATTAATGTCTATGGGCCATATTCATAGACATTCTTAGCGCGGACTTCCGGTGTATGATCAGCGAACTAACGTTTTTCGTATTCATAAACCAGTGTTAGCGATATGATATGATATGAATCCTGTACAAGTAACCAGTCGATAGCCGGGGCTAGTTTAGCACGTTCGTAGCGCGGGCTAGCGAAATTTCTATGCATAGCAACCTTAGTAACTAATGAATAAAACTTGATGAAATATGGTACTGTTATTTAAATGTATAGACACAACAAACCCGCCGAATTTGAAATAAATTAATCAAAAACATTAAAACCATCAAAATTCAGTCCCAGTGTCCCTCAAACCTCCGTATTACTGCAGAACCTCTGAACAAAAACTCCAGTTTTATTTTGACTGCATGAAATCATGTAAAATAGCGCAAGATTTTAATGTTGAGGCTGATAAATAGAACACAGATTTTTGAATAGATATGTGTTATCCTAATATCGCATTGGTGCACAATTACACAAATAATCGATTCGTGGTGCGAGCAGCTGCAGTGCCGTGATAACTCGAGACTGCAGCACTGCAGCGGAATAAAGCCAGTCCTGTGCAGTCGTCGACCCTTCGCCACGTTGCGAAGTTGTAAGAAATGTGGACACAAATGTATTTTCCACCCGAGAGTGCACGTCGTTGCACTACGTCAATGTAAAACAGCATTACACGGGTTTAAATGTAAACTAGTGGCTTGTGCAGCAGATGCTGCTGCAAACTAAGTTCGTGAGACGTTCAAATAAAATTTTTTCAGATTTATTTTCAGTGAAGAATACTTGACATTTTGAAAGTTATTTGCTTCCATAATAGTGAAACATTCTCCCTCTGAATGTTTCTTTTTATACCAAATATTTTTTCTTGGACTTATCCGTCTCCAGTTCTTGAGTTTCAATGCGAAATCGCAAGTAACAATGTCAGGACGATCAGCGAGTTTTTCATGTGGGAGTAATGACGTAGCTGTTTCAGGTCATTGCGGATTGTAGGTGAAACTTAAGAAAATGTAAGGTTTGTCATGCTTTGAACAAAAGACTTAGCATCTTGGTATAGTTGCTACATGTTTCGTGAACTACCCTGAAATGTAGAGGGCAGAATCACTTTTTCCCACTAAGATATCTTGCTGAGGTGATCAAGAGAATATAAAATCTTGTAGGCCTCTTATTTTAGCAGTAAGTAATACCTTTTGGTCTTTTCTTAGGAATTGTAATTTTTGCGCTTCCTCCAGACAATACTGATCTACCAAATACTGCTGGATTAATTTGTGTAACAATGAATGTTATCCCGTATATTTTCTGTAATGTAGGCTGTTGTGAGGAATCTATTGCTGAGATGCGGAAAATGGGCGAATGATATGTCAGAGTTGTAGAATCTTATATTCGCCCTAAATAAAATTGTCCATCGTAAATCGTTAGCAGTTTCAGTGTTTCATTCGTTGCTGGTTGCGGGATATAAACTTACTCATCACGGTAGCAAGAAGTGAAATGGCATTCTATTTTCCCTACAACAAAATATGATTGGCAGCGATCACAAATCTAATCTATTAAACCAAAGAAATATTAAATTAATTTTTATGCAGTTTAAAGATGCAGCTAAAATAGGAAGCATGACTCAATTACTACCAAGGAAAATTAGAGAATCAGAATCATAATTATACATAGCTATACCACACAGCCATTGAATACTGTATATGAAAAAACCCACACTACTTGATTAATAACTATAAAAGTATTTCATTTTTAATAACAATATAGTTACCTTACATAAGTTTTATAGTTTTCAGTAACATATATAGCCGTTACTCTTTAAATTATAAAAATGAAGATCTAATATAAAATATTCTCCCTGCGTCTACTTACTTAAAGCCCCAAAAGGATTCACTTTCATATTATCAGTATATCATTATGTGTTGCATTAACTATAATAATATTTCATTTTAATGGTAATAATGTCATAAAACATTCTTAAGTTTTGTAGTTCTTAATATCCAATACATAGCTGTACTCAGAAAACTACAGACCAGAGAATCAGACCTGTAAATTATTTTTTATAGGTTATCAAAAAATTACACAAATGAAGATAGACATATTGAATTATGATGTGAAATAATCTGAGCCATCTGAACTCTATGTCAGCAATCCTTTAGGTCATGGCCTCCGTGTAATAGTCTATTGTTTATTGTAGTGTGTGTTTTGTTTTATTCTGATATGCAATTAATTAGTTCTCAAAACTGACGAAAGACGGATTTTGGAAAATAGGAAAATGATGTAGGAAAATTGAAATTTCACTGAAAACTACTATTTTTCTGAAAAACTTTGGGTTCCAAGCTTCAAAATGAGGGGTCATTTATTAAAATCCGTTCAGCCGTTTTCCCGTAATTTCCATTACCAGTTCAAATTATATATACAGATATATCATCTCCCTGTGCCTGATTGTTTTACTACAATTGAAATTTTCTTCCTACATTCAATTTACCTTCCCAGTCACCATCCTGTAATCCTCTCGCTTCTATTACGCCAATAAATACTCTTTAATCAAAGCTTGATTAACTTTGTGGTTCCGATAGCTTAAATAATTTTACTTACAAGTTTTTATTTCCTTCATAACTTATGTTTAATACAAATTTATATTTGAACTAACGTTTTCACTGATGTGATTATTATTAGGTCCTAACAGAGACGTACGCAAAGAGTGGAGGGGGTTCGAACCCCCTTTAAACTAAAAAAAGACATATTTAGATCTGAGTATTTTTAATCCATAATCGTATTCTTTCTAATTTTTCACGTCAGAGTAACAAAAACTACATTGACATAAGGTATAGTCCTCCTACCCCTCCTTCAATATAATCCCTGTGCTTGATGCTTCGGCACGTTCGAATTATAACAATGCTATATTTATTATACCGCCTAGTACCGACCTTGTAATAAAATGAATCTGATACAATATGAAATTTAACTCTTTAAACATACTGAAAAGGTTGTTTTGACAGTTCTGCAGTGCAGACGTTCAATATTGTGCATTGTCGATTTTAAAATCATTTTCAGAGCGGTATTCATCCGTTCCTTAGTTATTATGAAAAGTTCGTTTAACATTTTGTGCATTTGACAGTTCATATCTTTAATACAGTATAAACTTCTTATGTAAGTATAATAATGACACAAGTATTTTTATTATACAAAATTAAACAGAAGTTAAAATTTGTTAACAATTGACTATGAAAAAATCACGTTACAGAGATTTTATAAAGATATTCATGAATATGTTCTATTAGAATAGTACAATATTAATAAATAATACCAACATAATATTAATAATAACAATAATAATAATAACAAAACACAAAATTTAGAATACCGATGAAGAAAAATAAAAAAGGTAAACTTTCAAATTCTAAATGAGGCAGTAC
The DNA here is from genome assembly GCF_040183065.1 of Periplaneta americana. Lineage (NCBI taxonomy): Eukaryota > Metazoa > Arthropoda > Insecta > Blattodea > Blattidae > Periplaneta > Periplaneta americana. Next base: position 145,379,527 of record NC_091131.1, read on the forward strand.
AGTAAGTGAACAGCTTCAATTACTTGGAGTGTAGGCTACTATAAGTAGTAACATGAACTGCTGCCACGAGGTCAAAAGAAGGATAATAATGGCTCATGAAGCTTTTAATATAAAAAGGAGCATCTTCTGCGGATCCCTGGAAAAATAACTAAGGAAGAGACTAGTGAAGTGCTTTACATGGAGATGGCATTGTACGAGGCAGAAACATGGACATTACAACGAAGTGAAAGAACCATTTCAAATGTGGATATGGAGAAGAATGGAGCGTGTGAAATGGACAAACAGTATAAGAAATGAAGTTATGTTGGAAAGAGTGGGTGAAGAAAGAATGATACTGAAACTGATCAGGAAGAAAAAAAGGAATTGGTTGGGTCACTGGCTGAGAACAAACTGTCTGCTAAAGGATGTACTGGAAGGAATAGTGAACGGGAGAACAGTTCGGGGCAGAAGAAGATATCAGATGATAGACGACATTAAGATATGTGGATCATATGTGGAGACTAAGAGTAAGGCAGAAAATAGGAACGATTGGAGAAAGCTGGGTTTGCAGTGAAAGATCTGCCCTTGGACAGAACAATGAATGAATGAGTCATAGTTTGATGGCATTGTGGTTCCGATAACTTAAATAATCTTACTTACAAGTTTTTATTTCCGTGAATAACTCATGTTTCATACAATTTTATATCATTTGAACTAACGTCTTCACTTATGTCGGGCATCATCAGGTCCTAACACGGCCGTACGTAAGAGGGGGTTACGGGATTTTAACCCCCCCCCCTTGAACTTAAAAAATGGCATATTTAGATTTGAGTATTATTTGTATCCATAATCGTTTTCTTTTGTCTAATTTTTCACTGCCAGAGTAACAAAATCTACATCGACATAAGACATAGCCCTCCTAACCCTTGTTCAATATAATCCCTGTGTTTGATGCCGCGGCACGTACGAATTATAATAATGATATCTTTATTACAAAGAGACCTACAGCCTAAATAAAGCCAACACAATATGAAATCTAACTTCTTGTGAAACATATTGAAAAGCTTGTTTTGTCAGTTTTACAGTGCAGATGTTAAATATTGTGCATTGCCGATTTTAAATTAATCTTAAGAGTGGTATTCACCCGTTCGTTAGTTAGAATTCTGACTTTATTGTGAAACGTTCGTTTAACGTTTTGTGCATTTGACAGTTCATAACTTTAATTTAAACTTTTTATGCAAGTATAATAATAACATAAGTATTTTTTATTATACAAAATTAAACAGAAGTTGAAATTTGTTAAAAATTAGGTAACTGTGAAAAAATTACGATTTAAATATTTTATAAGGATATTCAAGAATATGTTCTATTAAAACAGTACAATATTAATAAATAAATACCTTACTTACTTATGGCTTTTAAAGAACCCGGAGGATCATTGCCGCCTTCGCATAAGCCCGCCATCGATCCCTATCCTGAGCAAGATTAATCCAGTCTCTACCATCATATCCCACCTCCCTCAAATTCATCCCGTCTACGTCTCGGCCTCCCCAAAGGTCTTATTCCTTCCGGTTTCCCAACTAACACACTATATGCATTTCTGGATTCGGCCAGAAGTGCTACATAATAAAAATAAATAATACTGTAACATAATAATAATAATAATAATAATAATAATAATAATAATAATAATAATAATACATAACATTTAAAATAACGATAATGTAAATTATAAACTATTTTCATAATGACCGTTATAAACATCTGTTGGTGACAAATCGTTGCCTTGGAATAAAATAGTCACAACTCAAAAATTACCATTTTTTTATTTTCCCATAATTTTAATTTTATGTGGAAAACCGTCACAAATTAAATTCTTTTACTTTCTGAAAAAATAAAATAATTACACTCTAATAAAATGAAAGCTTGGCCTTTAATTCACCCAAAATGATCTCCCAATTACTGGGGAAAGACCGTCATATTACGAGTATAAAAGGGTCTAATAAAAGAGATTTATTATTATCATAATACTCAGAGATTAAAGTCTAACGTAGCACATAGTATCTTCATTTTCCACATAAAACAGTTTTGTTGTAGGTTAATTTTCGGATTCATATCAGGGTTTATGTAACGCCTAATTTTTTTAATGTTTCTCCTCAAAAGAATTTTAATAATTTGTTACTAGATGTGATTTTAGTCAGTTTGTAAAATATTTTTGGTCCAGGGAAAATATACATCTTTTTATGACTATACAACAATGGCTGACTTAATGGCTTATGCAACGAGAACCGGGTACTAGGAAACTTCCGAAATTAGTAATAAGTATACATATTTTTACTTCAATTTCAATCTCATATCCCAAAGAAAACACCACACCATCAGTTCATTATTAAGCTTGCATATTCTGCCCTCCCAAGCCAAAAGGGCGTATCTCAAGGATTTTCTGAAAATCAGTTTTTGAAATAATTGGATAGTTCAGATGCTAATATATCTATTTTTTAAAGGAAATGGCCGTTTCTCAATAAATTGTGCCTTTAAGATGTGATTTAATGAAAGCCGTATCTCAAAATTAATATGAATTCCTAAGCGAATTTGGCGGAAGTTCATTTTTCTAAGCAAAAAGGCCGTTTCTCAGGCATACGTTCTTTTCGCTTAGTATTTCCTATTTGCCATTCTAGTCAAATTAGACGTAACTGCATTAGTAACAAATCCTTCGTGTTTTAATCCGTTCTCAGCATGTAATCGCCACTACCCGAATGCTCAGTTCCCATAGTTTAAACATAGTTCTTATAATTAATTCATTGTTGATCATGAAAATTAATATGCAAGGTGTGTTCCGATTAATTTTTCTAGCTTATTATTGAAAACATGTCAATTTTCATTTTCTTGTTAGTTGTTATGTAGCCAAGACACAGAATATTGATTCTACTCAACCTTATTTTAGAAACACCATTATAATCACCATGTAAGTAAAATAATATATATTTTTATCACTATTGGACTGATAGTTCATATGCACATATGTTTCATAGACAACGAAATGGACAATGAAATTATTCGTAGACACATAAATTCATTTAATCCTACCATATCACATTAGTACATTACCAGAGGAAACATGCATCTAATCGTCTTTATTTACCAAGTGATATAACGCTGACTGCCATGCACCATGATTTTTTTACTCACAATGTTAATTAAAAATGTTCATATGAAAAGCACAGAACGATAGCCAGTGAAATGGACATATCTTTTGATAAACTGTGAAATCTTCAATGCCACACAAAGGAAAATTTGGACACTAATTTTTAAACTTGTAAAATGTGGAAAACATATTGAGAGACCATCAAAATCTTGGGCCAAATACAGAGAAGATGCTGAAAAAATTGAAGAGGTTAAGAAAATAATTTATTATGCAGATCTTCAAAAAGTTATCTTGTTGCCAAGACTGGACACATTTAAGGTAGCTATATTCACAAGTGTTTCACTGTCTACATGAGAGCTTCGTTCCTGTTGGGGGGGGGGGGGGGGGGGAACAAAACAAAAAATGTGCAAGCCGTTTGCAGCTGTCCGGCACGAGGCTCTCTTTAAAAGGAGCAAAGAAGAAATAGTAAGCATTTTCTACAATTTTTTCAAGTACAAGAGAGATTGTTCAAAATTACTCTATGGTTGGACAACTGCACGGTCCAGAACAAAAATTGGACATTCTTTTCATTTTTGATTTACATTGTTAATTCAAATGAAGTAAGTACTAATGAAATTGTGATAAGTTATTTTGAACCAGGCCATTCGTTAATGGCTTCTGATCCTTTCATCACAAAGTAGAACAGTCAGTGAAAAGACGTGGATATAAAGTATATGATTTTGCAGACTTTGTAGATGCAGTAAAATCGGCATCTTACCAGACTGAGGTACTGCCAGTGGAGCTTCAGTATTTTTTCATTTGGTCTGGCTACTCATCACAATATAAATTTAACCTGATTAGTTTATTGATTACTTTTGTAAGGCTAAAGATACAATCAATATAAATTCCAACTTATCATGTCATACTCAGTCTCTTTCTTTGGAATATCACTTTCTTTATGAATGATGTGTTTCATCCACTTAATACAGTATAATATTATACTACTATGCAATTTAAGTGAATATTCCTTCTTAACTCTCTATTATGTTATTAAGATTTAAAACACAAGTACAATATTAAGAAATCAGTGTTAGTACTTCTGTTTTACAGACAATATAGATAACATTAAACAGAAAGAAGCCACATAAAAATAACGACATAAAATTTCACGTTTTGTTTGAAGTTTGTGCACCACTGTTTTCTTAATCCAACAGGTTGCTTATTCATATACACAACCCTTTCTCTTTCCATACTTAGCGCTTGCTGCCCGCGCACGACACCAAGGTCAGAAAAATGCGCTCGCTTTGACATCACTGGGCTATGCTTTACAGAATTGCCCAGTGTTATTCATATTGTAAATTTGTGTACGTCACACTGTTTAACATGAATATTGGAATAAGCTTACTCCCGTCTTTCCGTATTTCGACGGCTTAGTGTCAAAGGACACTAAGTCCAAAAATCGACTTTTTGAGTTATTTATAGTATCATATTGTACAAAGTAGCCTTTATATAGTGTGAAAGTAATATGTCTCTACAAATAATAGTTTTATTTATTTATTATTTTTTTTTTTTTGGAGATAGTGTTGTGTTAATTTAGACAGATGCTGAGTGTCAAACAACACTATGTAGACTTAGTTTTCTTTGACAGTAACAAAATATAGACTAGAAGAACACTAAGTCGAGATAGTGTTCTTTGTCACTAAATTATTTAACATTTCTAAGATTTTATTGTTGATACTGCCTCAGAACATACAACGAAGAATGTAATACAGTCACCATACTGTTCATTGTTAGAGAATTTATAATTTTTTAATTAATAGAACAAGAATTCTTAAATCAATCCAGTTTGTAAGAGACGCAGCACAGGATTGCTCTGATAATTTGATACTTTTTTATTAGAGCTAAGAAATACTCAGTTCGAATACTAGGGGCAGGTTAATGTGACGATGGCTTTAGAGACATATAAAATTTCACAAGGAATGAGTGACGAAGCTAATAAGAGCATAGCTGTTAGTAGTCCATGTCCAACGCTGGATAACAGGAAAGCCCACAAGTCCTTAAATAGTGGAAAGAAATTGCTGGTAAAAAAAGGTCTAGACAAAGATTGTACAAAATGTCTTCTTAAATGCAACCTCTCATTTAGTGCTAAAGACAAACATGAAATTCATAAACAATATTGGAATATTGAGAATAACGATTTGAAGCGGCAATTTTTTTATGGGCCTTACAGAAGTGAAGGAAATCCAAATCCAAAAAGGATGAATCTAGAAGGCGAAACGCCAGTTCTTGCCTGGTGAAAAATAAAGAAAACATATGGATATGCAGGGATTTTTTTCTCGCCATCTATGACATATCCAACACAATAATAGAATATATTTTGAAAAAAGTGACAATAACATAGTGAAAACTGATCGAAGAGGAAAGCGTGAACACGGAGTAAAGAAATCTGAAAATACTCGTGAATGTATAGTGAACCACACTGCATCATTTTCAAGAGTACTGTCCAACAAGAGTACAAGAAACGAACTGCAAGAGAGTATCTGTCTTGTGATTTAAATTTACAAAAATATGTATGAATTGTATAAAGAAAAATTCAGATTTTGAACCGATTTCTATATCTGCACTGTATACCTTAATCAAGGTAACAGGGCTGATGAATCGGTATTAAATTATAAAACATAGGCAGCACAATAAGTCTAAGGTTGCAGTGCGTCCGGAGCAATGATGGGCCTAAATGTTGGGGGGGGGGGGGGGACACAGGAATGCTAATGTTAAAGCAGAAAAACCTTTCATATTATCGTCATATTTTCAAAAATAATTTTAATATACCTTTTCATAATTCCAGAAAGGATCAATGAACGTAAGAAGATAGAGACGGAGGAAGTTCATCAGTCCCACATTGAAAGAAAGGAAGCAGCTCGTCGAGTAAAAAAAAGATTACAAAATTTAGAGCATCAGTAAATGATCTTTACGTTTTTAAATTTGATTTGAACCTGTGCGCAACGGTCCAAATGTTAAAATGGAATGAGTGTTTTATAAACGTGGATTACCTGTACATAATTTGACCAAGTATGGATGTAGCCAACAGAACAGCAGAAAATTTTTTATGGAACGAGAAAATTGCAGAAAGGGGAGCTGCAGAGGTACCATCATGTCTCTTTGCTCAAATGAAAAAACTGCATAATGGTAAAAGGTTCTGCTTCATGTCCAATACCTGTGGAGGACTGTGCTTATATCAACCATGCTCCTCTACACTGTGAATGTTTTGGACGTATCTCAAATTGAACTTTATTTTTAACTAAGAAATTCACAAATGGACACAGTACACGCGCACATTACAATAAAAAAACAGCAAAATATACAGAAATATTTGATCCATCAGAGTGGTATACTATAGTTAGAGCTGTATCAAAAATAGAAGTGGAACAGAGTAATGTAATGATGTAAGAGAAATTCAGAAGACATTAATAAAGAACAAGAAAGTTGACACTAATGGAAACATTGTAGATGGCTGGATATAGTGTGGTTTCAGTAACGGAAAAGTGACAGTGAACACGTATTTTTTTTAAATACAACTGTGATGAAGAATTCCATAAATTCAAGGTACAGAGGAAGATTACACGTGGATTTAGGCTGGATAATCTTCAACTTAAACCAAAGGATCATGGTGCACTGAAAATATACAAGATTAGAAAATGAATAATGTATTGCAACTGTGTAAACAGAACATTATACCAGGAAATTACCATTTCCTTTACAACAGTTTAAAAATGAACAGGAAATCGTAGAAGAAGATACTCAAAATGAAGAGCAATAAGTGATTATAAAATCAAGAAGAAATTTTTAATTTTTATATGAGAGGTATGGATATTGATACTATTCAAAACAAATACTGAATAAAATCAAATATAATCCTATTCAGATTATAATTTTATTCAATATCATTTAGGGTATAAATTCTGAGTTAAGTGTGTATTTTCGTTTTATTACGTGCAGACAGACTTTTAAATCAACTGAATTTGTAGGCTTTGCTATTTTTAAAAAATAAATTGATAATTAGTTAAATAACTTTTTCATCGAAACTCCTCATCAGCTGTGGTAAATTAAAGTAGTGTAACATTAGCAACTATTTAAAAACACTGTTGTTCTAAAATGCTATGTAAATTGAAGATAACTTTTACTCTTTTATTATTTTATAAATGCACTGTTAAAATTATTATTTCAGATAATAGTATAAATTAATCTAATAATGATAACATTATGCTTTTATGCTTTATAAATAATATTAACTGGCACTGTTATAATAATGCAGATATGTTTTGAGTTTAGATAATATTCCTTTATGAAGAAGAAGAAATATGATAATTGCAGCTCTCCACAATAAGTTAAATTTATTAATTTGCATTGTCAAATAGATCTATAATTTTTTACTAGAGTGTTTGAATTCAATATTTTGGCATTTATTTTTAACACTATCTACTAAATTGAACGCTTCGTGTCAGTAACAAAGAACATTATCTCCAAAATGTGTTAATTTTTAAGTCAATATTAAATATTTCTAGAAAATATGTATTGCATTGTCTTTAAGGTTATATCCTATATATATGATTTAAATTTTATCAGCATATCTCTTAAATTAAAGCAGTAACATAAGAAAATGTAGGCTACACAATTAAACTGTTTTTTGCCTCTCCTGTAAAGTTGTGATTTTGGAGTTGGTGTTCTTTGACATTATTGTTGTACACACCAGGTCGAATTATGTTTCTAATTGTTTCAATACATACTATGAAAGGTATTAAAATTGGTGAAGTTCCTATGTTTTGTCATCAGAAGGAATTGCTAAATTACTATAATTTGGTTTAAGAGACCATTACTTGCTTTCAGTCCTCTGATGATTCACGTAGAAAAAACATAGCTAAGCAGACCGAACAGGCGCTACTAAGAGCGAACAGCCCGTCTCAATAAAATCGTAATGAAACAGAAGCGCTACGCATTCTCATACGCACTGAGTACTTATGCTTCTCGAAATTATTTCATGGAGCGAGTCTTGATGGAAGTTCCCTGGTAAGTAGGCAACAGTTTCGCACGACTGTCCACAAGTAGCATATTACATGGGCACTTGTTTACTGCACATGCACAGTGTGTGGTAAGCGAAACTTGAACAATAAGGGAGCTCCAATTTTTTTTTCCGTATCTATACAGTACATACTCGTAGATCTGTGATTGATACTTTTGTTCGTGGTCTGTAACAGTTGGTTTTGCCTAAATCGCAAAAGACACAAAACCTATACGAAAGAACATAGTGTTCTATCTTCGTTAAAATTGTCCGTTCAAGACGTTATAAAAATGCAATCATTTAACTAGAACAACGGTGGGCATTCCTGCGGCCGCAGTGACGTCAGACCTCAGCGAAGCATCAAACTTATCCCCTACCTTCCCCTTCCCCACTCCATGAAAATACTGCGCGTGTACGTGGCGGATTATACTGGATTGCTGTACTTCGGAGCTCTATTAGTGGTACAATGTCTTTCGCAGAATCATATGAATCGAGAGGATATCACACTTACAAGAAAGGCGGTTCTTTCATTTCTCATGTTTAGGATTAGTTACAAGTATTCAGGACGCGAACTTAAATATGTACATTCTTAAAATAGATCACTTGTTATACGAGTTCAAAGAACACAGATTCAGTGATTTTCAAAGGATGGTGAAAGATTTCAATATTTTTGCCGCTCCTTTTCATGTTTAAATTGAAAATGTTATCCCAGAATTGCAGTTAGAGGTACTGGATTTGCAGAATGATGGCTTCTTGAAAGCAGAATGTGAAGGTCTACTGGGGGCTAAAATTTTTAAAAGATGTCCAGTACTACATATCCACTGCTTAGACAGTTTGCTTCAAAAATAATGAGTACCGTCATTTCCCATAACTGTGGTCCTGGAACATAACTATTGTCCACGATACAACCATTCAAATTTTGTACTCCATAACGTAGTACGTCGTTTGTCTATATTCTTGCTGTACTGTAGTTTGAATTCAAGTCACTGCAGCTATCTACGAACGGTCTATGTTACTTCTGCAATGATCTTTGAATGGTTGTATCGTGGACCATAGTTGTGTTCCAGGACCATAGTTGTGGGAAATGACGGTATGTATTCATCAACCTACCAGTGCGAACAGCTGTTTTCTAAAATGAAATTTATAAAGTCCAGCCACAGATCCCGCTTAAGGGGAGTCTGTACTGCCATCCCATCAATGTAAAGCAGAGTAATAATAAAGACCGTAATTTTAGCCTGTTACATACAATAATACTTGAAGAATAACCCCTAAAAATTTCAACTGTGTATCTTATGTAAGTCCTGAGACAAGTGTACCTAAATTAGATGAAATTTACATTGCTGGGATAGGCAGTACAGACTCCCCTTAAGCGATGCTCATCTTCTTGCGCAACTGAAGATAGCATACACAGATATAAATCCCAATTTCGAAGAAAATACTTTGAAAAATGATTAATTAAATATCAAGTTAATGGACTATTCTAATTACGTATGGTAGGTAGGAGTGTAGTGGCGCAACTGTCTGTAAATCCGTCACTGCACTGTAGAGTGCAACCCCTCCCACGGTATGTAGTTGCCATTTAAATCCTGTCTTGTGGGTTGCATTCATTTTGCCCACCACTGAATTAGAATAATTTCATATTTATTCATTTTATATTTCTGCAGGTAAATAATCTTAAACCCTCAGTTTCCTGCTAGTGCAATGCGGACCAGAAATACTGCTGGAGTAATAGTTCATGCTAATTAAGTTATGTGACCTAATAAAGAAGATGAAAGGCTCAAGCTCTTACCTTGTTGGCGAAACGATTAGTTCACTAGCATTACTTCCACTGGGTATCCCATTCCATTGCCTGGTATTCTGTTGTAGCCAGATGTTCGACTGGGTTAGTTGCAGACTCCCACTCCATGGGCTGCATGTCCTCCTTGGCGTCGATGCCTTCCAACTGCATTAGCTCCTGATGTTCCTAGAAAATTTCAGAAATGTGGAATAATGAATTTTACAGTTTTAATCGAGGATTAACTCCATATGTAGATGAAATTATTGGGGATCATCAGTGTGGTTTTAGGCGTAATAGATCAACTATTGACCAGATATTATGTATTCGGCAGATAATAGAGAAAAAATGGGAGTATAAGGGTACAGTGCATCAGTTATTCATGGATTTCAAAAAGGCATAAGACTCGGTTAAGAGAGAGGTTTTATATGATATTCTTATTGAATTTGGTATTCCCAAGAAACTAGTTCGATTAATTAAAATGTGTCTCAGTGAAACGTACAGCAGAGTTCGTATAGGTCAGTTTCTGTCAGATGCGTTTCCAAATCACTGTGGGCTAAAGCAAGGAGATGCACTATCACCTTTACTTTTTAACTTTGCTCTAGAGTATGCCATTAGGAAAGTCCAGGATAACAGAGAGGGTTTGGAATTGAACAGGTTACATCAGCTTTTTGTCTATGCGGATGACGTGAATATATTAGGAGAAAATCCACAAACGATAAGGGAAAACGTGGAAATTCTAGTTGAAGTACGTAAAGAGATAGGTTTGGAAGTAAATCCCGAAAAGACAAAGTATATGATTATGACTCGTGACGAGAATATTATACGAAATGGAAATATAAAAATTGGAAATTTATCTTTTGAAGAGGTGGAGTAGTTCAAATATCTTGGAGCTACAGTAACAAATATAAATGATACTCGGGAGGAAATTAAACACAGAATAAATATAAATGCCTGTTATTATTCGGTTGAGAAGCTTTTATCATCCAGTCTGCTGTCAAAAAATCTGAAAGTTAGAATTTATAAAACAGTTATATTACCGGTTGTTCTTTATGGTTGTGAAACTTGGACTCTCACTTTGAGAGAGGAACATAGGTTAAGGGTGTTTGAGAATAAGGTGCTTAGGAAAATATTTGGGGCTAAGAGGGATGAAGTTACAGGAGAATGGAGAAAATTACACAACACAGAACTGCACCCTTTGTATTCTTCACCTGACATAATTAGGAACATTAAATCCAGACGTTTGAGATGAGTAGGGCACGTAGCACGTATGGGCGAATCCAGAAATGCATATAGAGTGTTAGTTGGGAGGCCGGAGGGAAAAGGACCTTTGGGAGGGTCGAGATGTAGATGGGAGAATAATATTAAAATGGATTTGAAGGAGGTAGAATATGATGATAGAGACTGAATTAATCTAGCACAGGATAGGGACCGATGGCGAGCTTATGTGAGGGCGGCAATGAACCTGCGGGTTCCTTAAAGCCATTTGTAATTATTAAGCTTATTATTATTATTATTATTATTATTATTATTATTATTATTATTATTATTATTATTAGTTTCTGTCTTGGTCATCAGTCGTCAATCTCATATCTTACAAACAAAAAAATATCACGAGTCGTCACTGGTAGTGTCTCTCATCAGAATGATGCGTCCTGGTGTGTAGAATACAAAATGGCATGTAACTCAATTTCGTTAAAATGTGGACATGTGGGGTTTCTCAATATTTCCAGTCATTTGAGGAATGAAAGCATTGTAATGTTTCTTTTGTAACAGCTTGTACTCATGTGTCAGAAGTCTGCAGGTGTTCAGGCCGCCACTTGGAGAAATATGAGTGACATACTGCACAACATTGCAGAAAAAAGAAAAGTGATTCCAGTATATTGTGTAAACTTAAAGACAAGATTAAATAAAATAATTAGAGTTTAAATTTGTTATGATATCTTCAGGAAAGTAAGCTTCATATAAAAAAGTTTGTTAGCACTGTTACGTAATTTTATTGAAGCAAGTAAAGTAATAGGTTTAGAAGTAAATCCCGAAAATACAACGTATATGATTATGCCTCGTGACGAGAATATTGTACGAAATGGAAATATAAAAATTGGAAATTTATCCTTTGAAGAGGTGGAAAAATTCAAATACCTGGGAGCAACAGTAACAAATGATACTCGGGAGAAAATTAAACACAGAATAAATATAAGAAATGCCTATTATTATTCGGTTGAGAAGCCTTTATCATCCAGTCTGTTGTCAAAGAATCTGAAAGTTAGAATTTATAAAACAGTCATATTACCGGTTGTTGTTTATGGTTATGAAACTTGGACTCTCACTTTCAGAGAGGAACATAGGTTATGGGTGTTTGAGAATAAGGTGCTTAGGAAAATATTTGGGGCTAAGAGGGATGAAGTTACAGGAGAATGGAGGAAGTTACACAACACAGAACTACACGTATTGTATTCTTCACATGACATAATTAGGAACATTAAATCCAGACGTTAGAGATGGGCAGGGCATGTAGCACGTATGGGCGAATCCAGAAATGCATATAGAGTGTTAGTTGGGAGGCCGGAGGGAAAAAGACCTGTGGGGAGGCCGAGACGTAGATGGGAAGATAATATTAAAATGGATTTGAGGGAGGTGGGATATGATGATAGAGAGTGGATTAATCTTGCTTAGGATAGGGACCAATGGCGGCCTTAAGTGAAGGCGGCAGTGAACCTCCGGGTTCCTTAAAAGCCAGTAAGTAAGTAAGTAAGTAAGTAAGTATGCATGTATTTCTGTACGACAGAAAAAAAGAGGGAGATTTTTTAAGTTTTCCCTATTATAATTTGTAGTAGACCTACAGTTCAAGCCCTATACAACTCGGTCCGAAACATTGCGGATTTGGATGTAACTCTGTAAGATACATGCCCCCGAAAATGAGTAGGCTACTTTTATTAAATGATCATATTTCGATATACTGTACCATGGTCAAGCTGTAACGGGGGGAGAAGGTAAATGATGTACCCCCTTAACCCTGTTTATATGGGAATTCTGTGGTTTTGCTTTCCCCCCCTCCCCCCCAAGAAAACGGTTCTCTCTCCGTCTATGGGAGCAAGTATCACTGTTAACAACAAAAGCGCCGAAATACTCAACTGATACTTTAGTATGGGCATCCTTGAATTATTTTTCAAATCCGCCATCCTACAGACAATTATGGAGTTCCAACGTGATCACCATTCCTCATCTTAACTATCTAAGACAGCTACCCCACTCCTTGAGTCCAGAAAGCTCAAATTCATATTGATTAAAATATCTTTCTGAAAAAGCTTAGACATTAGGGGTGCTATTCATAGACATTTCACTAGCTCGCGCTAAACTAGCCCGGCTTTCGACTGATTACTTGAACAGGATTCATATCATATCATATCATATATCATATCATATCGCTAACACTAGTTTATGAATACGAAACACGTTAGTTTGCTGATCATCCACCTGAAGCCCGCGATAAGCATGTCTATGAATATAGCCCTAGAAGATCACGAGAAAATTGTTAATACTTATTATTGGACGAAATTTATGTTAAACCTGCAATTTCTTATAAGTGTGGCAAAATACCGTACAGGATTTCGCAGATAAATTGCAACCTGCTACCACAGTGCAAGCATTTATGATTACGTCACTCTGTCAAATAATAAAGATATACCATAAAGTCTTTTTCCCGTAAAGAATTTGACTTCAGGAAAGCAAGCTTTACGAGTTTGCATTGTCAATTCTAAACATCCTGAATCAATGCGGATTTCAAGTTATCCCTCTCATTTCAGACAACAATAGAATCAACTGGAACATGCCAGCGTTTCTCAGACTATGGTCCGAGGACCACCTGTGGTCCTCGAGGTCTGCCATTGTGGTCCTTCAAAAAAGACAGAAGAAAAAATAAAATTCAAACGAATTGCGTATCACACTATAGCTGAAAATCTCAGAGTTTGGAAATGAACCATGGCAATCGCCTTTCACTTTTTTCCCCAGTACTGACATTTTATGAAATTTATTACCCTACTCGTCTACCGAATTCCCACTCTACTCTCAGCAACAAAAGAGGGATGTAAAGCACTATGAACGTGGTGTTTCTCGCCATCTTTTCCCTGCACATCCCGCGTCTGTAACCCAGCCAGGGACCACCCGAATTCATAACAGAGGACCAAAGTACCGAATCTTTTCATGTATTTATGACTTTCTTAATAGTTTTGCCGACACCCAGTCTGCACACTGAAATGGTCACGTACTGTACGTCGTACACCAATAATGGGTAGAATGTGCCAAATTGCATATTTACTTGTTGCAAATCGGGCATGTTTCTGCATTAATTCATTTTATTTCTGTTTTTCCAGATGACGATATAAGAAATTTTAGATTCTGCCTATTTTAAAATGCGGGCGAATGAGATCCAAAAATTCAAATTACAATACTTTTCTAATTATATTTTTTTTTACCCAGTCACAAGTAACTTAAAAAGGTGGTCCTCTCTTCAAAAAAGTTTGAGAAACGCTGTGCTAGAGAAATTATGTAATGGACAACTAACATCTACTTTTAAAATTCCCTTAAAATGGGAGTGGAGATGATTGTAACTGTAGGGGAGATTTAGATGCTGTTGTGGAATGTGGTTGTGAAGATGTTATTTTTGTTTGTGAAGATAATGAGTTAGAAGAAAATAATATGATGGCGCTGATATAGGCCTACTACATTTCAGGTTATGTTGCCAAGTGCGTAAGTGTAGCAGTAAAGTGTGTAAGATGTTGGCATGTTTATACAGTGATCAGACATTGGAATATTCCAGTTATACAGTAGAATTGAATAATTATTTAAGAATAATTGACAGAGGAGGACTCTTGTGGCGCACACAATTCGTAACAAATGTGACTGTACTTGCATATAATGTGTTCCAGTGTTTAATTTCGGACAAATATGAGAGCGACTTCATTAACCCTCTACTGCATCAGTTATTTTCTCAAATAACGTTCAGCTGTTTTATTGGCGCCATAGACTCAGAGATACCAACTTCTTAAATTTTCTTCGATTCTGTCTTCGTCGGTGCAACAAATCAAAAGCGTCTCTTAAAACATTAATACGTGAAAAATGTGAAAGTGTTGATAAAAGTGGTGACTTACAGTGTGTGATTGCGGACATTCCACAAGTACGCTAGTTTCTAGAGCCACAACTATATTGGCTAATGGCTAACATTCTGAAATGAAACAAGATAGTATTGCCGGTGCTTCAGGAACAAGAAGAAAAGTGCAGACTTTCATAAAAAAAACAGGTACTGGTAACAGTGTGTATTTAAATGACATCTGATGAATAACTTTACTGCTTCTACTTCTTTAGAGAACTGCGCATTTCTGTCAGTTTTCTGCTTTCTTAACTGTCGTTTTTCTGTACTAACAGCAGTAAGAAACGAACTTTGAATGACTTCCGCTGAATTTGGAATAGACATCGACTGACTTGGACTGCCAACATAGAAAACGAAAAATTACTACCTGTTCAAGAGCGCCACACTCAATCGCTTTCATCTTCATCTTGACGATAATAAAAGCCTAATCTAACCTAACCTAACCTAACCTAACTTGTCACAGATTCGCCTATACAAGGCATAACAAAGGCCTAAACTATCCTAACCTAACCTGTTACAGTTTCGTATATGCAAAGCATAAAAAAGCCTAAACTAACCTAACCTAATCTGTCACTAAAATCCTAAACTAACCTAACTTTTCACATATTCGCCTATACAGGGCATAACAAAAGCCTAAACTATCCTAACCTAACTTGTCACAGTTTCATATATGCAAAGCATCATAAAAGCCTAAACTAACCTAATCTAACCTAACATGTCACTAAAATACTAACCTAACACAGATTTGCCTATACAAGGCATAACAAAACCGTAAACTACCGTGATCTAACCAGCCACAGATAAGTACGTAAGACATAATAAAAGTCTAAACTAACCTAACCTGTCATAACACTCCATTTTCTTACCCCTATACATTTCCCTGAGGTATGAAAATAGCCGAATTTCTATCCTGCTGGAACATTGCTAACTAGCGTGAAACGTGTGTAATGTCTCGTAAGTTATGTTGGTACGACTGCTGAAGGGAAAAGAAGTCACACAACGCTCGTTTAACAACCGCAGTATGTAGCAATAGTACTAGCAATAGTAATAGTAGTAGATAAAATAATAATTATGCTGATTGCTTTCTTGTTAATATAATTTAGGCTACTATTAACTAGAGTAAATAACGCCAAGCACCACTATTAAATATGCCCAAGAGAAATGGTATGCAGAGCATGCCCTGTTTGTATGACATCACGATTCCGCTATCCAGGCCCGATAAAGAACTTATAGCGAAGGCCCCAGCAGAACCCTATGAATGAATGAATGAGTGTACGCCCTCTTGTTCTCTTTTGTATCCACTGTCCTCGTAGTACTACGTCTTTCTCCTCAGGAGGTACCTATGAGTGATAACTCTGGAATTTTTTGTTTCTTGTTAGGAGGGAGGGAGGGAACATCCCACGCACTACGACCTGAGGTCTATTGTACATCCCCTATATAGGATGAGTTGCGTGCCCACCGATCAATCCTCTATGCGCACTGATCTAACAACTTGACCCCCTTAACAACTGGTCCCTACAGCCAACAGAGTCCATGTACCACTCCTGCTCCGGCAACCCCTCCAAGGCTCCCTTAATGGTCCGAGGCGGAAATCCTCCACAGAGAAGGTTTGCCCCAGGTTCCGTTGCAGAAGCTATCCATCATCACTTGAATACAATCCACGGAGGCCAGTTGAGAGAGCCAGGAGCTTCGGAGGGCCGCCTGTAGAGCGATCTGAAAACCAGAAGAAGCAACGGGATGATGAATGAAAGGATGATAGGGGAGAAAAGGAAGTGGCGAAGTTGAATGGGATTCCAATTGCCTGATAAAGTTACCTGACTGCCATTCTTAAAAAAGCAATCATAACAGCAAAAAAGGAATGTTTCAATAAATTTATTGAAAATATTAATTACAGAACCGATAGCGTTAAAACATACAAATTTCTGAAGAATATTTCCAATACACAGGAAAATACTAGCCAACCTATTATTCATAATAACAAAACACAAACAGATAGTAGAGATATAGCAAACGCATTTAATAAACACTACTCAAACTCTCACAGATTACATCCCAATACCAAAATAACTGACAAATTTATCAAAAGAGAATTACATAAAAACAATAAAAAAAAATATTACCAGTACAAAACCTGAAATATTTCATCAAAATTTTACTTCCAAAGAATTAACTCTAGCTTTACAAAATTTAAAAACCAAGAAATCTCCTGGCCCCGATAACATTCATTCCGAATTTTTTTAACATCTGGGGGAAAAAGCCAAGTCTATACTTTTATCCATTTTCAATTTATCATGGAACACCTCAGTTCCTGCAGCTTGGAAAAAAGCAATCATTGTACCAATTCACAAAAAAGGGAAACCTGCTCATGATGTTAATAGTTATCGACCAATAGCACTATTAAGCATGACAGCAAAAACCATGGAGTCCATGATCTCCAACAGATTAACTTGGTATTTAGAATCCCAAAATCTTTTATCACCAAGACAAGCCGGTTTAGACAACTACACTCTACCAATGAACAAGTCATACGCCTCGGCCAAGAAATAAAAGACAGTTTTAACAAGAAAGAAGATACCTTGGCAATATTTATTGACTTTCAGCTAGCATATGACTCTGTTTGGAGAAATAAATTATTACTAAAACTCCACAAATTAGGTATCTCCAGCAATATGTTCAGATGGATATCAGAATTCCTTAGTCAAAGATTCATTGCCACTAAATTCAATAACTCACTTTCTAGTTACAGACAAACATATCGAGGTCTACCTCAGGGTGCTGTCCTCAGCACATCTTTATTCAATATTTATATAAATGACTTACCCTCCCTATTAGAGGAATCAAACATGAAAACAGCACTATTTGCAGATGATATAGTTTTGTGGACTTCCGGATCTTGCAGACATAGAGACAAAATTCAAAATTCTGCTCTTAAAGCTCTAAATCAACTACATGAATGGAATACATCAAATTTGATGACACTCAATTTAAGCAAAAGTAACTACCAAATATTTTCACTCGGTAAAAAAGAAAGAGAATTCAATATCCAATACAATGACCAACACCTTCCTAGGACTTATGAATCCAAATATCTTGGAGTTATTTTCGATAGTAAGTTAACATGGAGCAACCATTTGAAATACATTTCTGAAAAAGCTCGTAAAAGATTCTCCCTTCTAAAAAGACTAGCAGGAAAGAAATGGGGATGCTCTAGGAATACTTTGAACACTACATACAAAATGTTTATACAGCCAGTGCTGACATACTGCGGAGAAATTTTAATTACTTCACCATTCATAAACGAAATAGAATATGTTCAAAACCAAGCTCTCAGACTCCTTACTGGTGGAATCAAAACAACTCCAATAGATTCTATGAGATTCCTCACTAACATTAACAGCATCAAAATGACAATAGAAGAAAAAGCAATGATTCAATATGAAAAACCTATTAGATTACCAGGAAACAATTTGGCATTCATACAGTCCTCTCTGTAGATTGAAAACTCAAAAAAGTTTCATATCCATTGTTCAAGAATTAAAACAGAAAATTAATATCCCGATTTTAAAAGAAAACCTACAAATTAAACCAAACCCTTTAACTCTATTAAATATGGAATATAATCTAAATTTAACACAAGTAATACTAAAATCAGAAGTAAACACTGAAATACTAAAACAATTGTCTTTAGAGACAATTAATAATAGATACCCTCCACAAAACTGGCTTCATTTATACGCTGACGGATCCTTGATCTCCAGGTGTTACGTGCTGTCTCTTCTCACTTTATAGATCTCTTGGGTATGGAACAACAAGTTTTGATGGTGAAATCATTGCAATAAGTGAAAGTCTCAGGAATCTTCTATGCCACATCAATAAATTTAAGAATGCAGTTATATTGTCAGACTCCAAAGCAGCTATTCTATCAATCGTCTCTAAACACACACCTTCCTCTCAAACAGCAGAAATAACTAAAATGCTCTCTCAATTAATATCACTCAATAAAACAATTGTATTCCAATGGATACCATCCCACTGTGGAATCCTGGGAAACGAGAATGTGGATGCTTTAGCAAAGAAGGGTAGCACTGCTACTTACATACCTGTTACTAAATCTACATATTACTCTGTGAAAAGATTTATTAAATCTACATACTTAGACTTCAACAAACAAAATTTGATAACACAATCCCATGGGAAAAAATGGAACTCTCTGCATCAAAATACACAGTTAATTCCCGATTTACCACGAAAATCGTCTGTAGCTGCATTTAGATTGGCAACAGGCCATGATTGTTTGGCCAAACACCTGCATAGAATTGGAATATATCAGTCCCCTAACTGTCCATTGTGCAACTCAAACCAAGAAATGGATTCGGAACACCTCAAAATCTGTGCTTCAGTGGCTGGTCATGATAATATCTTTGAAAAATATTGGAGTGCAAGAGGTCAAATGACTTTATTGTCAAATGCCTGGCATTAGAAAACAACAACAAAATATCTCACACTTTTTATTCTCTAGATGAATTCTTGACATTTCACTGTACTGTGTAAATATTTTAGTACTATTAAATGGTAAACATATTGCATTGTATAATATGTTATTGTCATTAAGGTACCGATATTAAATCTGTATATATTTCATATTTGAATTTTTATATGTTAAACGTAATAATTGGATATGTTAGGCTATATTCTATGCTATAAAGCAACTGTAAGGAAAAATTTAATCTGCCTGCCTGCCTGTCCGTCCGTCCATCTATCTGTCTTTACCTTGATAGCCTTGTATTTTCTTTGTTCTTGTATTCCCTATTTTCTCCTTGTATTTTGAGGAAAAAAAAGTTACATTTGTTGGTACCAAATTTTCTCTTTAAAGGAAAAAACTAAAATTTTTTCAAAGATCTATTATCATAATACACTGCTCTCTTAAACTGACTGAGCATATTGGGAATTCAATCAATAGATTTCCTAAAATAGGCTATGAAAAGTTTCATATTAAACAATGGAAGATAAAATTAATGTGCATTAAGTTGTGAATTATTTGAAAGAAACATCATATCTGTGGTCGGGAGGAAAAAGGTGTAAGTAAAAATTTTATACTTTTCAGGAGAGCAGTAGAAAGATTGAAATTGGTGTCAATTATAGAGTTCTTTTAATTGAGAGGTTTTTCCTGGATATTATTTTTGTATTTCTTCTAAAATAGGTAATGTTGCTCATTTAACATTTTTCTTGATTATTTCCAAAAATAGCCGCACTTAAGCCCTTTTAAGATTACGACCCAAACTGAGAAGAATGGACTATTTAAACATAAGACCTTGTTCATGTCAAAATAAATGGGAACTGTAAATTATTAGGAATGCAAAATAGGTCTTAAACAATATGAAGAGTTCGCGGGAAAAACGATGAATGTCACAGTTTTCTTAAGGTTGATGTCATTATCTAATTCAATGGATCACTGCGAAATTTAATGTTGTTCTTATGAAAAATGGTAAAAAGGAGAATTATCACCACGAATACAGTAATCCTTTCCTTTATTTTCTATAGAAACAGCACTACATCTTGCAGTTATAGGCTCAATTAGATCATTATCTAATCCTTAACAGAAATGTGACAGTCATCGTTTTTCCCGCTAACTCTTCATATAGGACTGTTTACCTGATTCTTAAAGTTTTAAAAGGATGTGATAATGGACTATGTGATAAAATACTAAAATACAAGTTAGACCTTTTTAATAGGGAAGCATGGAAAGTAAACATGTGATGTTTGTAAGGAATAAAGTATTAAATATTCTTAAGTCCTTTATTCTGTGTGTGCTCGATTCAAAAAGTACTTAGGACATTTGGTAACGCTCTATAAATCCAGTAAGGGGTCTTATTTGACTTTAACCGTTTTACCAGATTGTAGAGAATTGTTTCTGCTTTCAGAATATATAAAAATCTCATTTTCACAAAAAATTGACTTAAGACCTTTTTCCTCCTGGCCACAGATATATTCTGTGTGACAATGTCATAAACTGTGAAGGAACGAAACTACTTGCATATCATATGAAATATACACTGTCTACATATCGAAATAATGGTCTTTATACATTGGGAGGAAAAAACAAAACAAGAAAAATATATATTTTCGCTGCCAAACACTTCACCATTTTATTTCATCACATTCCTCTTAAGACATTCAACTTCTTATGTAGAGTTCCAAAACAATTAACAAGTATGAAAAATACGTTCGCTTGTATCGTGGCAGTAATATTAATGCAATTTTTACACACCAAAAAAATGTTGTAAAGTGAGTTTTCAATACATATCATTACAACTTTAAAGAAACTATTGAAATAATGTCTATAAACTACAAACAAATATTATATGTAGGCTACAGATGAACTAGGTTTGAAGACTATGGCTATAGAAACAATTGAGACAAGATACACACATATGGAGTGTTGACAAATTTATTCAGATGAACCTCTTATATCATATTCAAAAGGTGCAGAAACTGGGGTGAATATGCCCTGTCTTTTCATTTTACTATTCTGTAGGAGAATAAGTTATACAATACATTTTTAACTTACTGATATTTACATATTACTTACAAATGGCTTTTAGAGAATCTGGAGGTTCATTGCCACCCTCACATAAGCATGCCATCGATCTCTATCCTGAGCAAGATTAATCCAGTCCCTACTATCATATCCCACCTTCCTCAAATCCATTTTAATGTTATCCCCCATCTATGTCTCGGCCTCACCAAAGGTCTTTTTCCCTCTGGCCTATCATTAACACTCTATAGTTTGACAACTTCAAGTGAAACCCCGTAAAACACGCCAACTTCTGGAATCTCTCTCTTTCTTTCTTCTCTCTCCCTCGCTCCTCGTCATTCAGTCACCTGTCACCATGTAAATATCTGGGAGGGTGTGTGTGGGCATCGCGACTAATAGAAGAACCACTCTCCAATATTACCACAATAACGGATTCTTCATTTTTGCCTCGACTGTCGGCTAGGAAGGTTCCATTATGCTAGCATTGCAGGCAACTAGTCAACCTTTTAATGCTTTTGTTAGCAGGTTTGACAAACTGTGAGTGGACCTGCAAGTACATAGTGCATAGTGTCTCTCCCTTCCCCCCATGCTTTCTCACTTGCTCCTCCCCAAGACAGCCAGCACTCACATAGTAACTCGGTCAGGGTTTGAGTTCGATTTGTCAATCTATATATGCATTTCTGGCTATTTACATATTATGTTTGCAAAATCTCTTATACAGATTAAATAAATTCTAATTATCAGATTGAAGGGCAGCCATACAGACTATAATCTTACAACAGACCACAGAAAAGGCTGAAATACAAGATTATAAAAAAAGATGCATTATCTAACTAAACTACAGAAAAAAAAATAGTTGATTCCTTCCCACTGTTACATAAGGAAAATGAAACAGCAGACTTTTGGCTAAAAAGGGAACTGAAATTTTACAACAATCCAATAACAGACTTCCATTTTATTCTGAAAAACAACTAATCAGTTCGATCAGTTTTAATCAATACTTTTAAGTAAATTCAGATCTGCCCAAAACAATAAAATTAGGATGGAGCAAATGATACAACCTGGAAATTTTGAATGGTTAACCCCGAGATAATCCCTCAAGGGCCTCATAAATCAGGTTGATAACAAGTCATGTCATGATTATTTGACAAGTCACCTGCACAGGATAGAAATTTCCCATACATCAGCCCGTTACGGTATTGTGTGATGCAAATGAAGAAATGAACATCGAACACATCAAGGAATGCAAAACATTGCTACAACAAGATAACATTGTACAAAAATATTGGGGTACAAGACAGCGATTGACTTATTGTCAAGTGCCTAGGAACTGGAACAACAACAATATACCACCTGTACAATCTAAGTACAACATTCATATAAAAATATACAACATTCAGAAAGGTAAACATTACACTGCAACTAGACTTGCAATCGAAGTTCATGCTGTAAACATGCTGCGTTCCTATGTGGGCTGTACTTTGTAACTTGGGTGCACAACCCGAGTCTGTAGCTTCAATAAAATCGATTAAGCACGTTACCAGGGGCGTATTTAGGCCTAGGCAGGCTAGGCAGCTGCCTAGGGCGACAGATTTGAGGGGCGGCTTTTAAGCTATTACTGTTAAATTTTTTTCTTTACATTTTTTAAATTTGATTCATAACTCTTTAAAAGAGTATATGAACTTAAACGCACAATGAAAAAGATATCAATAACATTGGCAACAATCAGTTAAAATTTAATCAACACTCTGCCAAGGAAAAATGGCAGTTTTTCAATATTAGTGTCACAATGCAATCATAGCACTTTTTTCAATGTTATGCCCTCTCACTGTGAGAGTCTCACATAATAACATTAAAGAACTTATGGTATTAATTATGATACGTTAGGAAGGCAAATCTCGTTGCTCGCAATCATAAGCTTTGTGATGAACTAATGAAAACGCCGCTAACTCTGTCATAAGAGTAGCCAGTATCAACACTCAGTAATCCCCATTCAAACTTAAATTCAAACAAAATACTGCCAGTCATTATGGCCAGCCAGCCGGAGGCTTGGGAGTTCAGTTTAATTCGAAATGGTAAAGAGTGCAGTTGTTTTGTACCTAGGTGATTTATATTTTAATATTCATTATAATGAGTGACAGTCGGAAAAATCTCAGTGGTTCTCAATACCGGAAACACCTCTGATTGAAGTTCTGGCTGATATGTAAATCTATTACCAGACAGTACATCTCATTTGACGATATGTGTCAGAGGATGAACTGCATCTAAAATCTCATTAGTGTAATATGTAGCTAGTTAGCGGTGTATGCAATGGAGGGGGAAAGGAACTGGTCACCCTACCCCATTATCTCCTGGCCTAGTTGCCTTATGAGTGATGCCTTGATGGTGTCACTTGTGGGGTCCAGACTTGTCTTCGAACAGTTGACTAAACAACAATACCGGAAACTCGAGAAAGACAAGGCAATAAAAAGAGAGGAAATTGTGAGAAAAAGTGGAAAAATATGTGTTATTTAAAAAACAAACATAGCCAGCTTGGTCCAGTTCGAGTCCAGACACATCAGATTGTAATAATGTGGTGAACAGTAGATACCAAAAATAGTGGAGTATGTGGTTTATCTGAGTCAGGCGTCTCTGATATTGGAAACAGTAATAATGACGGGGAATCGATTATTTCAATTGATACAAAGACTCATATAGGGCGGAAATATTTTTCTCTGCGTAGAGGCGCCAAGTAGCTAGATTTGCCCCTGCACATTACATACCGGATGATGCAAGAAACATGATGCATGGCACATGGAGCGTGACACATAATGCCATGTTATTTGTTTTAATGAGCCATTCAGTGTGAAGTCATCAGATGATGAAGATCTTCTGCTATTGTCAATAATAAGAATGCGAAGATAAAGGCATAGATTTTGGATTAATTTGTTCAAAACGTTGAAAATCATGGTACTAGTAGTGTTTTATTGGTAGAGTTAGCACAGCATCCAGACAAATTCGCAGAATATTATAGAATGTCTAACGAATTATTTGAAGATACGACAAATTGTGAATATTCTTAATAAATGGAAAACATGTATGAGTATTACACAAGCACATGGACTTTTCACTCTGATTTCTGTTGAAGACTTGGGTAGAAAAAGTGTTAGTGCTAGGGTTGCCAACTATTTTTTAAGAAAATACGAGAGACTAAGTGGTCTACAATATTTGACTTAAAAAATTGAAAAATTATTAAATTCAGTTAGCGGCACTAAAAACAATTTTATTCTACATTTTGGCAGTTAGGCTTAAATTAAAGTATTTTGAGATATTTTACCTAGCGTAATACTTTCAAACAAATTGTAAAAATTTCCTACATGACTAATTGAAGTTGACTGTGATTTGCAGTTCTGATTTGATTAAAGTGTCGCGTTCCTTTTTCGAACATCTGAGGATTGCGAGACTTCATATGTGAGTATAGGTATATATCAATGTTAACAGTATTAAAAAAAGCTTGTTAAAATTGGCCATAAAGTCATTTAAATATGTGCTCCTGCATATATGACCTACTGGTATATGTCTAATATGCAGGTAGTAGGCCATTGATGATATAATGAGAAGAGTTCGGCTGGCACCATGGATCGTGTCCTGGCATAGCTCAGTTGGAAAGAGCACTCAGCACGCAGTGATGAGAGGTCCTGGGTTCGATTCCCGGTGCTGGAACGAATTTTTCTCAAAATTAATAGGTATTTACATGTTGACTAATAAAAAATAGTAGTCTCGATTATTCAATGAGGATGGCGAGACCTCATATATGAATGTATATATATATATATATATATATATATGTTCACTTACTTTTCATAAAAGAAAACACTCTTTGTATAAGCTTAGCTGCACATTTCAGTGCATCTCTGGAACAACATATAAATCATCTTCAACCATATAAAAATTAAATGTTTCAAATAAATTTTTATATTATGCAAAAAATAAGGGAGAAAAAGGATTGTAGAGAAGAAAAATACGGAAGTTGGGAGACTGTTAAAAATTGGGGCTAAATACGGGAGAGTTGGTAACACTAGTTGGTGCTGTGCTGCCCATTACGAACATAAGATAAACTGAACTTTCTTTTTATTTTGCTGATGAGACATTTCCCTTGTTGAAGCATATGATGCGGTCATTGCCCAAGATCATATTGACAAAGGAGCAACGAATAATTGTTAACTATATGCTATCCCGGGCTAGAAAGAATGTAGAATGTGCATTTGGGATGTTATGTTCTAAATTTAAAATCCTGGACACAGCATTTAACTGTCAATTGGAAACTGTAGGTATCATTATCAAGTGTGCACGTATTCTGCACAACTTTGTGAAAACAAGAGAGAGAAAAATGTGCCAACCTACAGTGGAAAATATTCCAGACTTTGATGCCACAGTAGTTCGAAATGATTTCCACACACCGTATGATGACCGACCTACAGATGAAAGTGTCTATACGAGGGATAGGTCAGTTTCTTATTTTTTTAAGTCTAGCATAGCTCTTCCTTAGCAATTAATTTCCAGTGACTTAATAAAACTTGTTATGAAGTGGGATATTTATATTTTAAAACAAATAAATAAATGAATGTATACATGTACGAGAACTAAATAGCTACTTTCCCGGATAATCCTATTTCAGTTTATGTTTTACTTCTGCCGCTATCTCCGCCCAAATTTTATCTGTGAGATTCTTCCTTGAATGATAACTGGATACCGCTCCATCACATTAAATTTCTGGTAGTCCATCATGATCGGAAAGTGTACACTGACAACTGAACTCTGGGCTGTAGTGGCCAGGTTGCATGAAGTACGACACAAAGAATCAGCATGTTTTATCTTGGTTATGATGCAAGGCACATGCATTATGTTGTTTGTGTCTTGCATTATCTGGCCTGACTAGTAGCACCTAAAGGCGTTCGTTTATTCTCCTTTGATGCATGCTTAATGTTCCATGCATACTACTTCATGTGTCTGTATCGACTGGTGTGTATCAGTGGCGGCTCCTGCGTATTTCTTAAGAGGAGGAAAGAAGGTAACAGGACGAATTGACACCTTCTTGAATGAAACATGCTACAAATTAGCCAACATGCACACATGGTAAGATGAGGTAGTGTTGGGGTTGGCCTTCCCTTCTGTATAGCAATAATCTGTTCTTGTAAACTGAGTTTCCTAAATTTTCCATAAAATATAATGTTTTCACTTCCATTCATTGTTGAATAATTGCACAAATTAACAATTACAAGGAAATTCACCTCGCAGCATTTTTTGAGCACACTACAGCATCACACGTGTTGGAAGAGACTATAGCTACTAACACGTAATCGGAACTGCGGAAATGGGAATGGGAAATAATCTGAGGAAAGCGAGAACACTGCACCCACCCACGTGGTCTGTGTTGCCACATGTACATTTTACAAGTTCAGTATCACATGCTTTTGAAGAATATCAGTTCTTGTAAAGTCATACTACCATTATTGTTCAAAGTTGCCTGTGGCCAATTTTTTATGTTAAAAATGATGTAGTTTGGAGTACCTATTTTCAATTTAAAATATATTTGTACAAAACTGACAACTTGGCTATTGCCCTGTCTAGTAAACAATGAATAGAAGTGAATTTCAGGGGCCAAAAAGATCTGCGATACCAACGTAGAACTACTTCCTCTTTGTTTTATATAAACACGACTTTAACTTTCAAATATCCTTGAAAGTTTCAAACCATGAATAGTAGCCTATATAAAGTGCAATGAATAATGTTTTTGATTTATGACTTTAGAAAAAAAGTTTATACGGTGTCTTTCATAGCGTTGCGTTAAAACTATTTTATTGTGCCTCCTCCTAGATGTGTTATAGTCTGATTGAATGCAAGATCGTTAGATGGCAGCGGTAGCGAGCTTGCTGCATGACCATGACTATGACTATTTCCCGCCCATGCGCTGATTCAGAGGAGGATCTCCTCCCTCTCCGTTCATTTATTTGCTTTAAAGCTCTGCTTCTTTCTCTGACCACTAATGCGCTGTTGTTTATGTGTGCTAACTGCAGTAAAGGAGGAATGGCTTGGCTTTCCTCCACACAAACAATCTCGCATCTTTCTTACAGTTTTCTAGCAGCACATGAGCGCGCATCGTTTAAAACTCGATCAACCGAGGTTTTCTTATAGCTATGAACTTAAAAATTATCGAATCTTCCTTGCATTTCAAGGCACATATTTTATTTGGTATTTACTTTCGAAAGAAGAAAAATGTGAGGAGGACATTCCTCCCTTCCCTCCCCCGAGGAACCGCCACTGGTGTGTATCCTGTCTTACTTGAACTGCTGTGTTCATAGCTTGTCGGTTTTTCACCGTGACATCAAAAGGGGTTTAGCATGCTCGAACTGCATTAATTGTGGTTGTGCATATAACCTTTATTTCAGTCTTCATCAACAGTGAACATAGAGTGCATTGAACAAAATACAACACACTTTAATGAATAATAAAAGAAATTCTGTAGAATGTAAAATATCTAAGGCATTCCAACAAAACTTTGAGGAATACCACAAGAAAATGACCGTCATTCTTCCATCTCTCTGATGGGAGAAAGCAAAACTAAAGAAAACCACAGGAATAACGAAAGCAGATATGTATAAATGCAGTGGTGATATTCTAATTTCCTAACATTTGGTTCTTTCTCCTAATAACTACAAATTTCAAAATGTTATTATAAAAATTGTAAATAAGGTAATAATAAGCAGCTATAAATAAAGGAAAATCGCAATGTATCACGCTAGTACCGGTACAAAAAATATATATATATATATATATATATATATATATATATATATATATATGCAGAGTACTTTATATCATCTACTGTTAAAGTTAGTTTAACATTAAATGTTTAGCACATCACAGCCACTTTCTAGCATGCCATATTGTATTTTTGGTCCAGGAAAAATACACTTCATTTACAATAATACTCGTAAAAAATAGGAACGTTTTCGTAAGAAAGTATTAATATTTTCTGTAAACTAGGGTGACCAGACGCCCCATTTTTAATGGGATTGTCCCTTTTTTCAGCTTCTTGTCCCCTGTCCCGAGAAAAGTATATGTTGTTGTTGTTGTTGTTCTTGTTCTTGTTGTTGTTTTCTAATGCCAGGCGTTTGACCTCTTGCACTCCAATATTTGAAAATGGCAAGTTGTAGCCGATTTAAGTGAACACCATATTTTAATGTTTTGGTGGCTACTTCATTCACATACAACCCCCAGAATGTCTGGAAGACTACACCTGCTGTTGGTCGACGGGTCCATTGGACCTAGCTAGGAGATCTTGTTGATCACCAGCTTTCTCTCCTTAAGCCACTGGAGGACGATTTTAGTGCCATAGCAGGTCAGCACTAGGAACAGAAAAGTAGAAAGAGGAGGAAGGAAAGTGAAATGAACCCCTGGGCCTCGAATGCTCTAATGCCGTCGGGGTCGAAGAAAGTAAGAGTTCAGTCAGAGGACTGGATAGGAAAGGGTAAAGAGGGAATTAGGTATTGAATAGAGGAAAATTATACCAAATTTAGTCATTAACTCATCAAGCTGACCAGTGCTAATTGATGAGTAGCCCCACCCTTTAGTTCAGCTTGTAAAATTATGCTTACTAACAGCTGCACCATGGGAAGGTAGGGATGGGACATTAGGTATTTGTCCAGGTTGGTTCCTTAAGGCCTTCAATGGGAAGGATTAATGGCTCTTCCCCCTGTATCCGACAGATAACCTTTTGCAGCCCCCGAGAAAAGCATGCTCAGTGCGCCAAATGTCTCGTTTTTTTAAATGGCACAGCATTTCACTAAATTATAATTAAGATATTTATTTTTCTTTTATTTTATTATGAAAGATAAATACATTAACTTAGTTTTACAAACATAATTCAGATGTAAGTTTTGTGTTAGGAATACCTCGTACCAATGCATTATCAGAAAGAGTGTTTTCGTTGTTGAATTCAACTTGGTCTGACGAAAGGAATCAGTTTCCAGTTAAAACCATAATCACAAAATGTAATTTCAAGAATGTGTCTTGCATGGACTTTTATAGTTTCTTGAAGGAAAGGCCCCAACACTTCTACAGCAAATTCACTCATCAAAGAAATATGATGCAGATTGTACAGTTGATCTTCATGGAGAATGTTAAAATACTTATTATTTCTCAGTAATATTTGCAATTACCATGGACATATACCGTAATGTGTTTAACATAGGTACAATGAGTGAATTGGAGTTAAATTTCTTGAATATCACCACTGGTTAAAAGGTAATATGAATCAAAAAATTTTGTTACGAAACAATTCAGAATACAGTGACATGAATATGATTGTAAGATCCAATTAACCTGAACAGATAAGTTAACCTATTTAATTCAGACTAGCTGCCACATAAAAAATTGTCAACAATGACTTAAGCCAAGTATCCATACTACTCTATTACGTACTCTTCTCACTTTATAGATCTCTTGGCTATGGAACAACAAGTTTTGATGGAGAAATCACTGCAATAAGTGAAAGTCTCAGGAATCTTCTATGCCACATCAATAAATTAAAGAATGCAGTTACATTGTCAGACTCCAAAGCAGCTATTCTATCAATAGTCTCTAAACACACACCTTCATCTCAAACAGCAGAAATAACTAAAATGCTCTCTCAATTAATATCACTCAATAAAAGAATTGTATTCCAATGGTTGTCATCTCATTGTGGAATCCTGGGAAACGAGAATGTGGATGCTTTAGCAAAGAAGGGCAGCACTGCTACTTACAGACCTGTTACTAAATCTACGTATTACTCTGTGAAGAGATTTATTAAATCTACATACTTAGACTTCAACAAACAAAATTTGATAACACAATCTCAAGGGAAAAAATGGAACTCTCTGCATCATAATCCACAGTTAATTCCCGATTTACCACGAAACTCGTCTGTAGCTGCATTTAGATTGGCAACAGGCCATGATTGTTTGGCCAAACACCTGCATAGAATTGGAATATATCAGTCCCCTAACTGCCCATTGTGCAACTCAAACCAAGAAATGGATTCGGAACACCTCAAAATCTGTGCTTCAGTGGCTGGCCATGATAATATCTTTGAAAAATATTGGAATGCAAGAGGTCAAATGACTTTATTGTCAAACGCCTGGCATTAGAAAACAACAATTATTATAGCCTAGTTATTGTAAACAGTGTAATATTTATTACTTTAAAATAAATGAAACTGGACCTTATTGCTCACTGACATTATATAAACACAAGTAGGCTAAGAGTGAATGTTTAGATAAAATGTTGATTCATGTCAACTTTAATATATGTCTCGTTTTTTTTATTTTGTAAATCTGGTCACACTACTCTAGATCAAAAATACACCATGGCATTCATAAGAAGTGGCAGTGATGTACTGAAACAACAATATTATAATAATAATACTTTACTGCTACGAGGGCTATTCATAAAGTAATTTCCGTTTTCATATAGCGTGCGTAACAACAGAGACAGTGGCGCCGCTCTTGCGGTGGAGTGTACCTTGAAGCAGTATGCGTCAAGCAGCGGTAGAGTCAAGGTCGTGTCTTTGTTCCTGTTAAAATGTGTGCTGCAATCGCAAGTCCCGCCAGGTGTGAGGTACTTTCTGTAATAAGATTTCTTGTGGCCAAAAACTATAAAGCCAATGAAATTCATCGCCAATTTTGTGAAGTTCATAGGCCAGACGTAATGAGTGAAGGTGGTGTAAGACAATGGTGCCGTATGTTCAAAAATGGGCAAACCAGTGTCCATGATGAAGAGAGAAGTGGTCGACCGAGTATTGTGAATGCAGATCTGATTCATTTGGTTGATGACAAGGTTAGAGGAAACCGCAGGTTTACCATGTCAGAGCTTAGTGAGGATTTTCAACAGATTAGTCGTACTCTTCTGTACAAGGTGATTACCGAAGATTTGGGCTACTTGACACTTTCTGCCAGATGGGTGCCTAAACTCCTTTCTGAGGAACAAAAGGCTCAACGGATGAGGGCAGCACTGTTCTTTCTTGAGCGTTACGAAAGACAAGGTGATGCTTTTCTCGATCAGATTGTGACAGGAGACGAGACTTGGGTGCGGTATGTGAATGCAGAAACAAAGCTTCAATCAATGCAGCGGGGCCATACTCACTCCCCGAAAAAATCAACAAAGTGTCGTCAAACACTTTCCACGAGGAAACTTATGACAACTGTCTTCTGGGACAGAAAAGGAATTTTGCTAGTGGAGTTCTTGGAGAGGAATGCCACAATTAACACTGAGCATTACTGTAACACACTAACAAACTTGAAAAGGGCCATTCAAAACAAATGTCGTGGCATGTTGAGCTCTGGGGTGATTTTCCTGCATGACAATGCCCAGCCGCATACAGCGCATCGTACTGCGACCAAACTGCAAGAGTTCAACTGGGAAGTATTGGATCATCCTCCCTATAGCCCAGATTTGATGCCTAGCGATTACCATCTCTTCATGCACATGAAGATGTGGCTTGGCTCGAAGTGCTTTGACGATGACGAAGAGTTGAAAACCAGCGTCGTAGGTTGGCCGAATTCTAAGATTGCGGAATTTCAAAGCTCGTCAAATGCTACGACAAGTGTCTCAATGTGACAGGAAACTGTGTGGAAAAATAAATTAGAGTGTACAATTTCAAACGTATTGTAACCCAAGTCTGTAACGTCATTCACAGGTTTGTAAAAAAT
Organism: Periplaneta americana; assembly: GCF_040183065.1. NCBI lineage: Eukaryota > Metazoa > Arthropoda > Insecta > Blattodea > Blattidae > Periplaneta > Periplaneta americana. Next base: position 145,411,874 of record NC_091131.1, read on the forward strand.
AAATGGCTACTTTATGAATAGCCCTCGTAGAAAAAAGATACATATTGCTTTTTTATATAAAAACATTCTAGCATCCCCAGAAAGAGTAAGTTACATACTCGTGCTCAGAGCGCATTCCACATAATGTTAAGATATTTTATTAAATAACAGAGTAAAATGTAAAAAAAGAAAAAGAAAAAAGAAGAAAAAAACATATCACAATAATTGAACTTTAAATTTTCTCTCTAAACAGGAATTTTTAATTGATTTTTTTAAATAAAGAGCATTAGTAAATTGTATATTTGGGAATTTAGCTATTAAGTTATCATGTTATAAAGCCTTGGACCGAAGTTGCTACTGTGATTATATGCTACAGCTATGATACATTTAGGTTCTGTTAAGCATAATATATGTTTTCTGATCTTTTGGTTTTATATTTATGTGAATATAAATTAAATATATTTCGGTTTTTATGTACGAAATTCAATAATACATCTTGTTATAAATATGATGGATGTCAAATATTTTAAATCCTGAATACAGCAGTTCTGAAGGATAATCAAGAGTTTATTAAGGCATAACTTTATTATTCTTTTTTTTTGTAGCAGAGTTAGTGGCATGAGGGAGGTACTATTAGCACTATATTAACTTCGCACTTCCTTAGACATCAACCATAGTACACCAACTATTTACTTTTCTTACACATACTGCTACCACCACCACTAAAAAATTTTGATCAACACTTCAACCATTAATGTTTCATTATACTACTCTGATAGCTCTCTGCAATTCTTTTAGTTGGTTATTTAACGACCCTGTATTAACTACTAGGATATTTGGCATTGATTGTATTGGTAATAGCGTGATGATATTTGGCGAGATGAGGCCGAGGGTTCGCCATAGATTACCTGACATTCGCATTCGCCTTATGGTTGGAGAAAACCTCTGAAAAAACTGCCAGTAATGAGCACAAGCTGGAATCGAACCCATGCCCGAGTGCAACTTTGGATCAGCAGGATCCTTGTCCTTGTAAGCTTTTTATTTGTTATACACATTAATGGTAACATTTTCACAATTCACTTTTTTGCTTTAAAAAGCTATCAATTTGTGTCTACTTACTGATGTCCACGTTTTTCTTCAGTGATACCGTACACCGCAGCATAGAATAATGAATCCACAGAGAACTTGATTTCTTCTTTTCACTTTTCATTGAAAAATATTCCAGCATAAACTTTTCAGAAATATTCTCTACTTTTTTTTTACACCACTTTTCAAACTTCTTATATTCCTCTTCATACCTCTGTCGCGATTTTGTTGGAATTAATAAATCAGTACAGCTGTTAATGCAATACCATTGACACTTATATTTATAAATAGTCATGGTGACAATATCGACAATAATAACATTCTTCAAATGTTTCTTGTACATGGCCCTCTATATGAATCGATGACCTACAAAGCAAATGTATATAGCTTCAAATGTTTCTCGTACAAGGCCCTCTATATGAATCGATCACCTACAAAGCAAATGTATATAGCTGACAATACAAATTTTACATTTAGACAATATTCAATTTTACAAAAGGGCTAAAGAGCCAAATTAAAAATAAGTGCAATTCATATTTTATTGCAGAATGAAGTTATTTCATATTGTGCATTTCCCTACAAGAGTGCTAAGTGAAATTCGTAACTTAGTAAGTAGTTCCTATGAGCATCAAATGGCTTCAATGACGTCACAACCCAGTTAGCCACGCCAGTTTCCTTACAAAAGTGTCAAGTAGCAATGATTTTCGTGTGCATTGCCCTCCTTCAACATATTATAACAGCTGGTCTGCTGTATTTGGTGTTATAGCTTAGCGAGTATAACTAGGCAGCTGAACCAGTCATTAAGAAGGGAAGGTTGAAAGAGTCTGGCAGTGAACAGAATGAAAGCAAAAAGTTAAAGGCAGCAGGAAATGAATATATGTTTCTAAATAACGTTCATTCCTCTACCTGCAAAGAAACCATATTTATTAGAGGTAAATCTAAGCTGTGTGGGCTATATGTGTACGTTAACTTGAAAATGTATATGTTACCAGTACTGTTAACCCTTTGCAGCACAAATTAATTTTTTATGTTTTTCATTTCATGGATCATAACAAAGCTTCGATCAATTTTTTTCAACATTTTAACTCTGCACACAATTTCAAAACATAGATGGCACCTCTATGTATACTTAAGAGCTGGTTCCTTGGCAGAATATCTGTGCCATAAATTTTAGAAGGAAAGAAAACGGTGGTTCTTCTGAGCAACCACTATGCAGCAAATGGTTAAAACCCGAAATCCATTAAAACCAGTTTCAACTGGTAAAAACTAGCTTAAATGTGTGCGTGTATCTAATGCCTACCCACTTCACTTGCGTGATTCGGATTCCGCATATTTCGGATAGATGGCAGGACTATGATCCATTTTCAATTGTACACTACTTCGGCAGGCCATGCTGTACATGATGTGTATCATGTGAAGAGTTATGTCGTGTACTAGGATGAGCGTATGTGTAAGTTTTGTGTAAGTGTAGTGTAGGGAATGAGTGAGGATGATGATGAAGGTGAGGAGGGAGAAGAGGAAACCCGGTGCCAGCACATAGCCTACTCCTGTCGAATAGCAACAAGGAGGCCACCAGGCTTAATGTCCTCATCCAATGGTCTAATCATTATCAACAGTGACATATGCCTTCTCTTCATATGCACTGCAGAGAGATTTGGGATTTAACCCAGGCATATTGGTGCAGAATTTAGTGATTAGAAGTTCTGCACCACCACAAATTTTACATGAAAATATCTGATCCCACTGGAAATCGAACCCACCGGCTAGTCTGGAGGCAGACGTGCTGACACAGAGCTAACTTGGCAGACCTGCTTAAACAAATGTACATAGATAAAAAGCGAGTTTTCGTAAGATCTAGAATCAGTGACAGGTTCGGTTTGGTTTGTTTAGGCAGACCAGGCCTGGGCACTAATAACTCAATCGAGTCACTGCAGATTTCCCCTTAACTCCCCACTACACCTTCCCTGGCTGAGACGAGTAGACAGGAAAGTAAACATTGCTGAGTGACAGATTGTATAAGGCAGGCATCATACTTTTTACAAACTTTCAGCTCTTGCTGGTTACCTGCAATCCATCACGATGCACAGTGCCTACTGTGTGTTTGTTTATAAGGCAGTGTAAGCGAAAAAGGCATGGGTGGGGGTTTCAGAGTTCCGTTTCACTTCCCTGTTGTGCCCAGAGCTGGGCTAGACCTTACGAAAACTCGCTTTGCATATACACTTTTTGTTTATGCCTTTGTTTGCTTAAACTAGTCTTTACTAGGCCTATTTGAAACTGGTTTTGATGGATTTAGGGTTTTGAGATAACATAATGTACAGTAAATTAAAGTAACATGCGTACATTCACTGGGATAATGACAAAAGTAAGCACATGTATGCTGGTTGCAAAATTATTCATATGATAATGTAAAATATGTTGTGTTGGAAATGATGTAAAAAAGTTACAAAGTATTTTCCCAATGAGGATGAAATCAAAATATTTTACAGCACCTGAAGAGCTTTAATATATAAATGTTTGTAGCTACAAAAAGTATAGAATTTTGTCTTTCATTTTTGCATTGTAAAGGAAAATTTTAAATATATAATTCAATTATGGCATATAAATGTAATTTAACAACACTGTATTGTACTTAAAGCAAAATATACCGAATTTTTGCTACTAATATTTTATTTGAGAAATCACACATGCACTGGACATTTTGGGCCCCATTGCGCCTTTATATTACAAGGTAAGCTTCTTAAGAATGTCAAGAATATTGCAAATCATATATAGCTGACAGTTTTATACACTTTTCTCAAAACTAGCATAAAGGAACATGTGTAGTTTCTCAAATAACTGATTGAATAATTTTAAAGCACCAGAGAAAAAAATAAATCACTAAACTGGAGAATTAGGTACTGCAGCTTTCAACGTGGCATTGCAAAGATAATCAAGTACACAATGTTGCCAACATAAGGGCATGACGTCATTACCAGGAGAAATTTATTTTTTTCTCGTTTGCTCCCTCATTCTCAACATTACTGAGCGATAGCTTCACATTATAGTCCATGGAGTGCAGTTTCATAGAAAGGACTTTGCCGACAGACCTTCTACTGCCCCCTACTAATTGGTTGTCATAAATGTGTTCTTACTGTGACGAAAATCTTGTCTTTGCCTGTTAGTAACCAATCACAACCCTCGTTCAGAAGAATTGACAGGATCCTGTCAAATCCATGTGGAGGCAGAGTTGCCAAAGATTTTCTGAATTCCAAGAATCCCATCAGTTAGCATGAAAGTATAATTGAGAGTGTATTCTGTAGTATTCATTGAGCAGTCGGCTCGTGGTATCGTGATATTACGTTGTTTTTTTCAAAACACGTGGTGTCCAGATGAGGATGACGGCCACGAATCCTCTCATTTCGAGGGTCGCCAAGATTGTGGCAACTATGCAATGTTGGGACGATGGACTGGTCAGAGGTGTTTGTGTAGAAAGTCATAAATCTGTAAGTGGGTGTTCAAAGGAGCCACCAAACTGCACTCCATGATATAAAATAGACTTTAGCAACAAGGTTAGATAAGGAGATAAGTACATTAGTGTTAATTACACACTTTGCCAGTGATAAGGTTGGCTGGGGTTTGATGAGGAGATAATATATTAATGTCAATTACACACACTGTTGATTTGAACGATATTCCCTGGACCACATCATATTTCTCCTTGTCCACACCTGTGGAGTAAAGGTCAGCGCATCTGGCCTCGAAACCAGGTGGCCCGGGTTCGAATCCTGGTCGGGGCAAGTTATCTGGTTGAGGTTTTTTCCGGGATTTTCCCTCAACCCAATACGAGCAAATGTTGGGTAACATTCGGTGTTGGACCCCGGACTCATTTCACTGGTATTATCACCTTCATATCATTCAGATGCTAAATAACCTAGATGTTGATAAAGCGTTGTAAAATAACCCAATAAAAAAATTAAATTAAAAAATATTTCTCCTTAATTTCGCTGTGGTAAAGTGTTATGATATCTTCGAAAATGTGCATTTTCTTTTAGTGTATTAAAAATCGCCATTATACTCCTTAGATCTTGCATTTAACAAGTGCAGGCAATTATTGAAGAATATCATCACCAATTTTACTAGCAACATTTCGATTCTCTTCTGTTTCACATGGCTTAGTATGGCCTGGTCACTAATGACACATGCAGCTCACGACAGGAACCTGGTTGAGGTTTTTTCCGGGGTTTTTCCTCAACCCAATATGAGCAAATGCTGGGTAACTTTCGGTGTTGGACCCTGGACCCATTTCACCGGCATTATCACCTTCATCTCATTCAGATGCTAAATAACCTAAGCTGTTGATAAAGCGTCGTAAAATAACCTAATAATAATAAATAATAATACGACAGGAAGAACTTGACTGTGAAATCAAGTTACGCATGCGCGGACTTGGTTAACCAAACTGGACTAACCAAACCTAACCTTCGTATATGCAAGATGTGTAGTACAAAGGTAACTTCATTCGATTTGGAATGTACACGCGAAAATAAATCCAGATAAGGATCACGCTAGCACTACAAGAGAAGTCTGCGCATGCGCAGTTTGATCTCACAGCCAAGTTCTTCCTGTCGTGAGCCCCTCCTCTAATGGCGAGCATAGTTGGCACTGCTGTATAGTAGGCATTATCCAGTTGTTCCAAATGAATTAAAGTTTTTTTTTTTTTTTTTTAAGTTGACTCTTCAAATGCCACAGATAGAATAATACAGAGTGGACCCCTCGAACTTCCCTGATTACCATTGCTTCTAAAAAATAAATAAAAAACACGAGGATTATTTTTTATTTTATCAGAAAGAACAACAATAATAAAGACAATACGCCTTCATCTCCACCTTTCATGTCTAAAAACCGAGGAATAGGGACTCAATATGGTATATTTGAAAGTCTGACGACATCTGCAGCAAGGCAACATGAAGAGGATGAATGCCAGATCTTCGGGAACTTTATATGTAAAAGATGTAGCAATGTTCATCCGTAACACAGAGCGAAGTCCAACATGCTATTATAAACGTTTACTTGATGTGGAATTGAGGCAATGTTTCCAAACATGCCATCCAGTTCTTTCTACAGTTTACAGTATATTTTGTTCTCAACATCATACTGTAATGTTCATCCACCACAATGCCCGTTACCATATTAAGAACATTCCTTCAATTCTTCTGACCTCGTCAAGCACTGTATTGATTACACCCAATTCAAACTCAAATTTTTCCAGCATCAAGTACATCCAATTGCCAAGATGTGAATATGAATTTTCAGGCTTTCTTCATTTTAATGGTATTACTTAAACTTTTATGTATTGGTAGAAAATAAGACCTGTAGACTTCTGACACATTACCTGTGCACTCGGCCGATGCCAGTCGCTATAACTCACTACAAAAATATAAGTTCAAGGAGGCCTACTTAGCACAGCATAATACACAAATACACTATTGCGTTATCCCCACAAATTAAATAAACACGACAGAAGCAGGAAATACACCCTTTTTTAGAACCACATGACAAGCAGATGTGTTCTTTACTCAGAGAGAAAAATTAAAGTTTTCTGGAAATGTAGTAGTGTAAGTTAAGTGGTGTTCTACGCATGCGCAGAGTCTTTCTCCCTATCTTTTAACACCATTTTCTCCATTAACTAATGGTCAGAAAACACACAGGACAAGTGTCAGAAGTGTAAATGTAATATTGAATATTCCATTAAAATTATTATACTTGTGTATTTTAAGTCCTTCATTAACCCTCCTGCTACCCAGAGGAGTAATAGAATTACTCCATTGTTGATTTATCAATATTATTTTAATTTTTCTTCATATTTCTTTTTGGAATTCCATGCATTTGTCAGTTATATGCTTACTAACAATTTGAATTAAGAATAACATAAATAATTAACCCTTTCATTCACTGCGTCCTCTAAGAGGACAGCAACTCCAATGCCGCTTCATGGACAGCTATTGACAGGTCCTTCTAGTCACCTTGTCCTCTCAAATGGACAGTTCATATCTGGAAATCTAGGCATCATGCTGTAAAAATGAGACTGTGGGCAATTCACAAAATCTTAAAAGGAGTCAAGAACAAACAATTGGACTTTCATAAACTAAAATCATAATTCGTGGCTGAAAGTGTTAATCTACTTTCTGATATAATTCACACTATTCATGTGGGATGATCTTGTTACCCCCCTTGACAGTCTGTCATGAAAATTCCAGGGTATAAAATTCAATCTGTAGCTTAATTCTCTTAATTTCTAAGTTAGTCTGTTTCCAAATTATTTTATTTTGTGTTATTTATACTAATTTTTACATTATTATTTATATTATCATTATCTTTTGTTCTCGGTCTTTTACTTCTTAGTTCTGTGTGTTATGATTTTGTTTGAAATAATTATTAGTGGAACTTTTTTCGAGATGCTCATTGTAGTATACGTAGTGTTCAAATATTTGAATTTCGACAAAGAACTAAAATTTGATTTATTAGTTTCATATTTCTATTTATTTATTTTTATAACTTCAAAACATTTTTTTTTTTGGATTTTATTTTATTGTAAACAAATGTTTTTGAGATGCTCATGGTTGTATATGAATCGGTCGGAGCTAAAAGGCATTATGTCAAAAAATCCCATTTTTATTTAATTAGAGGTGTGAAAGTAAGCTGCATCAAATGGTGGAGAGAAGAATTTTGTCAGACTTCTCCTTATGCTAGGAATCACTATTCATACCAGGGCATACGGAGGACAAAAGCATTATGTCACTGACAACATGCCATTCAGCGCCGGACATTGTGAGCTGTGTGACAGCACTGAGGTAATATGACTTGCGCTTGTTATGATTTCACGTGTTAATATTGCACTCAACAATGAACATACTCTTTTTAATTTTTAATACTTATTCTGTTAGTTATATTGTGTGTTATAGTTTATTTTTGTGTGGTGATTTTGTGAGAAATGTTTCCAAAAAGGAAAAGATATTAATCTAGTCACAAAAGGAATGTTGTTAAAAATTCATGTTAAAAGCTCAGTTGATGTATATTAATGGTGGACAATAAGTAAATGAAAACAAGATAAGACTACAAATTAGTGCAAATGTAATATTACAAATTATGTCACTTAATTTCGTACTACAGAACTTATGAAGAAATATATCCAATTTTGATGTTTTGAAACATTTTAGTGAAGATGAAAAAACCTATATTCTGATAAGTTTAATACCTACAAAATAAAAACCACACCATGATAAGAATGTGCATATCTTTAACAGTCAAAGAAAGATTTAATACGGGCATTCTTATCTGTCATGTGACACAAATTTCGGCGATTTAAAAAAAAGAAACTTAACAAGTTTGACAGAGCACACAAACCCCAAGAATATGTAGAACTTGCAGCAAATAGCAAGACGTAAGTTGAAGTTCGTGTTGAGGATCAAGATGAAATATTAAATTTCGATATCTGGTGGCCTAAACTATCTAAGAAAACCGCTATCTCTAATGCAACTAAATTACTTGAAATAAACAAAAGCAAGTATTCTCTCCTGCATGTTTTAAACAGTTTATATATGGTGTTAAAAAAAAGTATCCGATATTTTAGGAGGTGCTAGTATGCATCAAAACAAGAAAATAATGTCTAATAAACATGGGTTCTACAACACATACTTTCTGAGATCTGAACATTTGTTCATAAGAGCTGTTCAGTGTGACTTCTATTCATGGCAGTGCATTCCTGTGCCCTTTGGCGTAAGGAATCACTCACTCTTTGAATTTTTTTTAATATGTTAATAATAAAGTCCTGATAACCATCCCCAGTTAATCTCTGTGGTAGCACATGTGGAACTATTAATCTGTCACCAAGAACGCCTGCCCATAAGTTGATTGAGAATCGGTGCTGATGCCTTGTTTCTTCAACTGCATGGGGATTTTCATCTCCCCACACATGCTGATTATGAAAATTCACAACACCATCTCTGATGAATCCCGCTCAAATCCGCAACCAGACTTTTGTTTTCAGTATTCCTTGCGACGTATCAGTATTCCATGCCAGGGGTTTTAATTATGGTATGATTATCTGGTAGTCTGATGTATTGTAGGACAGAGAAATGCATTGCCATAAATGGACGTCATATTGAGCACCTCCTTTGAGCAAGTGTATAGAGCTCAGAAAGTATGTGTTGTAGGACTCATGTCTATTAGACATTATTTTCTTGTTTTGATGCATATTATCACCTCCTAAAATATTGGATACTTTTTTTTAACATCCTGTATATTTCAGATTTTACAGTTTCTTCAATGAAACAGACACTCTCTCTGAAAAAGTCAGAGTTAAACATTCTTTGCACAAAAAACATATTATGATGGAAAAGTACGAACCAATTCTAAAAAGATACAGGATATTAAAAATATTAGTTAAATGTGTGAAACCTAAGGCACTGAGTTTTAGGAAAAAATTCTGAAATAGCCTGCAGGAGATACTACCACCAGGGGAGGAGATGATAACAGATCAGTAATGGATAGAGAATATAACATATAATGTATTTGAACAGCTGTTTTTTGCTATTTTTTTAAGTAACGACTTGACGACTTTTTATACAAGTAAACCTATTATTATCTAGCGGGTATTTATTATTAATTTTGAGTACCTATAGTTTAAAAATTGAATTGTTATGTTTTGTATTACTACTGGATAAACACAGCAGACTACTTCTTAACACTGTTTAATATCTTATAACCATATTTCGGTGAATAAAAATAGAGATATATAAAATTTCAAACTGATTCCATTACTGGAAATCAATTTCCGTGCTAAAAGGCATTATATCAGTTTTATATAATAATTATTTTTAAATGATTAAACAACTCCAAATATTGATCCATTATTGAAAACGTTGTGTCTGTCAGTACTCTACAATACAGAATGAGTGAAAAATGTGTACAAAAAATTCTTTTGAAGATATAACATTTTTTCCTTCTCCTGAAAACTTGTAAAAACTGACATAATGCCTTTTAGCTCTGACTGATTCATATATTATATTGTTCTAATACAATGTGATTAGTTGGGGATGCTCTGGTTTTCGTCCAGAGCCGGCCCGGCTATCAAGGTGTTGGTTACCATGGGAAACATGCAAGCATCTCCGGTACTTTTGGGCCTACAATCCTACTGTTACAATGCTTAAAAGTTACAGTACTTACCAAGCTCACATTCGTTGCTCAAAATGTCCTCCATTTACTGCAACACACGTTTGACATCTTTTTATAAAATTTGCAGTCACTCTCGCAAGTTCTTCAGCACTGATAGAATTTATTGCATCTCTTATATTCTGTTTAAGTTCGTTTATGGAGTGTGGGTTTCTTGCATTCTGTAGGGCCTTAACTTAAGTAATTTTGTCGCTACACGAGCAGAACTTCTACTTATTCCAGTTTTCTGTGCTAAACGTCTGTAGGATTTTTGAGAGCTGTATTCCAATCTTTCACCAATCTTGTCTAATTTCTCTTCTGACAGAACATGGCGTTCTCCTTTCGGTTTTTCATCGTTTACCGAACCTGTCTGCATGAACTTCTTATAAAGTCTTCTTATTGTATTGTCTAATCTGGTAGAAGCTGCAGGAAACACAGCTTGATGGGCATTAATAATACATTGTTCTAATAATAATGTATGAAATATACCAGCAGGCTAAACAAGCAGTGTGTAAAATATATAATAGGTGAAGTGAACATAGGTTAAATGTATCATAGGTTAAAATAACAGTAAGTAAAAGCTCCACGGAGTCTGCCAAATGTCATGGAACCGAACATGGTGCTACAGGATGACCTGATTACCGTATTCAGAAAAAATTACGGAATTTCTTTTTTACCATTATCATCATCATCATCATCATCATCATCATCATCATCATCATCTCCTTCAAGGCTTAGACTTTTCGACCTATTCCGCCTCCATCAAAATCGAACTAGTTTCTTGGGAACACCAAATTCAATAAGAATATCATATAAAACTTCTCTCTTAACCGAGTCATATGCCTTTTTGAAATCTATGAATAACTGATGCACTGTACCCTTATACTCCTATTTTTTCTCCATTTATTGTCGAATAAAAAATATCTGATCAATAGTTAATCTATTAAGCCTAAAACCACACTGATGATACCCAATAATTTCATCTACATATGGAGTTAATCTTCTCAAAAGAATATTGGACAAAATTTTGTACAACGTCAACAAAAGTGATATTCCTCGAAAGTTACTACAGTTAGTCTTGTCCCCCTTCTTAAAGATAGGTACGATTATGGACTCCTTCCATTGTTTGGTACAATTTCCTTTTCACAAATAGCAAGTACAAGCTTATAAATTTCGTTAGATAATGTGCTTCCACCCTCTTGTATTAATTCTGCTGGAATTTGATCGATACTTGGAGACTTGTAATTTTTCAGATCGCAATTTCGACTTCAGAAAGTGTGGGTTCAGGTACAAATGGCTCAACAGTTTGTATTTCAAGTTCGTCCAGATCATTTCTTTTTGGCCTATGTACATTTAGTAGTTGCCCAAAATAGTTTTTCCATCTGTTCAGGATTGAATGAGAGTCTGCAAGCAAGTCACCATTCTCATCCTTGATCACATTTACCCTTGCCTGATATCCATTCTTGAATTCCTTTATGCCCTTATATAAATCTCTTATGTTTTTATTTTTACTATTTGTTTCTACCTCATTCAGTTTTTCCTTCAAGTAATCTCCCTTTTTATTCCTAAGTGTACGGCTTGCTTCCTGTCTTTTGTTGAAATAATTATCTCCATTTGCCTCAACTGGATCCTGGAAGAATTTTAATTTTGCCTGTTTCCTTCGTTCTACTACCATGCAACATTCTTCATCAAACCACGGTTTCTTTTTCTTAGTTTCATAATAACCTATGCTCTGTTCAGCTGCAATTTTGATATTATCTCGGATATTTTCCCGCACGCTATTAACATCTAACTCTTGCTCAACTTCATCGGAACTTGCAGATTACTCTACACTGAACAAAATATAATCATGTCATTTAAACATTATTGTGAGAAAAACAATATGTGCAATTGACAAGTCGATTCATGATGCAACTCTGATTAAGATAAATTTTCTGGATGTTCTGCATGTCATTGCAGAGGCTTGGAAAGCAATCATAGATTCAGTAATGTCTAACTGTTCTCATAAGTATGTGGATTATCTGTCGATGGAAGTGGATCTCTTAGGATTGAAAGTGGAACAGAATTAACACTACAGAAGACGAATGTGATCAATGAGAAGCTGGTATTTCATATGAAGAATATGTAAACTGTAACACGCAAACATGTAACATGTGACATTCAAAATGGAACAATTAATGTTAGAAAGAAAGCTAGTATTTTATGCATCTGAAAAAGAAGAAAAGAACGAGGGAAATAAAGAAAACAATGAGTCCCCAACAACTTTCCTGTTAGCACTGGAAGACATCAGCAATACTACTAAATACATAATGAGATTTGATTGTAATGATAATGTAATGCCTGCCCCCAACAGTGTTGAAAATGTAGTATATAGGGTTTATAAGAAAGCAAAATCCAGCAACCTGCCTTAATGGATAGTGGAAGAAGTAAATCAGATTGTAGGTAATATTTACCATAATGATTTTATAATTATTCTTTATAACTTTAAGTAAATATACTTTTTCCTCCCTTTTACCTATCTACAGCTATTAATAAACCAGTATTCTGTGGTGTGTATAATATGCTGCTGTAATTACATATTTTCATGTTTGCACCACTACCTAAACTGATAGAATGCTGGTAGGTTTCAGGTTGCATACCCTGGTACAGCTTTAAAAAGTTTATGCTGCAAAAACATTACACAACTTTGCTCTCTTTTAACTTTGGTATACAATGTAGTTACAGAATGGAATTTGGGTCACATGTCCGTACATAACTTCACAGAAATGTCAGGAAAAAAGGTTAAAAGTATTTGAAAAACGTGATAATTCATATTAGCCATTAACAATGAAATCACCATTGTGTTTTCTAAGTGAAATAACATACCAATTCGTAATGAATACTAATGTTCTTCAAATTAAATTCAACAAGTGAACCAGTGTCATCAGAGTTTAAATTTATGATATAAGTTATGTGACATTGTGTTCTAATGCTACTTTGTTTCCATTTCCCTCGTGTTTCTTTTTCATGTATTTTTTTTTTATATACATAGATGACAGTCCTAGTGGCTTATCATCTTTGTTTTTGATTATATCAGTTGGCACCTCGAATGGGGGTAGCAATTATGCATGTTGATTGGCCAGTGTCTTGTGTGATTTTTCTACTATGGGTGTTTATTCAAATTTGTCAGGTAAAATCCCTACTCCTGTTTTTTGGACATCATCCATTGGAAGTGACTGTCGGACAGGGAGTTAGCAAGCAGCGTTTTGCAGGAGTCGTGGTGCATCATGGGAGCATGATCTGCGATGGGCAGCCTAGCTCATATCAGGATTTAATGTCTGACAACAGTGGTGGTTGTTTGTCCGCCGAGTGAAGGGTCAATCGACGAGATATGTAGCTGTACAGCAGCAAGTGATCAGTTTAGTAACTACACTATGGTTTTGCCTGAGTTGATACGTGGGTTTTCGGTCTGCTGGAGCTGATTTGCTGATTCTTCCTTGGACTTTCGGATATTAATTCAGTGGCTGGAGTGATCCGCAAATAATGCTTGACAGTGCAAGTTATAAGTATGACTGTGTTTGATTATATGTTGACTTAATTCGTATTGATTGTCTGAAATTTCTTTATCACTGTCCAGTGAGCGCACTGTCATTTGTTGACAACTGTATGTAGGCACTGCAGGGACTATGCAGAGCAAGAGGGAGAGCATGTACATAAAGAGAAATGAAACGAGCAAAATAATGATTCGATTTGTACATTGAAACAAACATTTACGTGTTAACATACAGATGATAGTGTAGAATTTGAAGAGAGGCCTTCAGAATTTCCATTACAATCTTCTGAACCTCACAAAAGGGAATTTGAAAGGATTTAAGAATATTACATGTAAATTTTGGTAAACAACCTCTCGCTCCAAATAGTAAGCCTGCAACATCCCAGTTGTAAAGCGAAATGCCATATTTTTCACTGAGTTATGGAAGACAAGGTACATACTTAGCTCGCTTGTCATCATTTATCTGCAGTGCTTGATTCGTGTCTCGTTCAAAGCAAATCGTAGGGTTTAAGACCATCGCTTTCTGGGTTCTTCTATTGATGGCAATTATATCGACTCTTCTATGAGAATCATCTTCAGACACACAATGAATCTCCTCATGTACTTCCCATCCTGTGTTTCTTAGCAGGTTGGCAATTGCTGTACAGGCACGATGGTGTCCATTGTTACACAGTAGCTCTCCCTTCTCACAGAACCCCAGTACTTATCACTAGAGCCGGATGTTTAGGAATTTATAACAGTTAAAATAGGCAGGCAAAAAAAGAAATAAAAAAAAAAGAGGCACAATAATCTTTATAAAAGGCATTATGAATTTTAAAAAGGCATAATATATTTTAGCAATAAATTTATATTATATCAACATAACTCACATATTTACTTCGTAGGTGACACATGTTGATTTCTAAAATACTTTTTTCCGCGATTAACTGTCTTTTTACAAACTTTATATAACAAAACTGTTCCTTTGGTTGAAAACACATGGGCACCAAATTCACTAACGTAAGCATGAAGTTTACTTTTCAGTGGTTTACTGAATTTAGGCATTCTAGCTAACAGATCTTATACCTTCTGTCACCCGACAATAACTGTTCCTCACTCAAATTTCTTTCTCCTACAATAATAAACACATGTAGCACAAAATTGTAACAGTAAGATTTGAAAATATGAAAGCAAACAATTGGAAATGCTACGTGACAACTTCTATGAGAACGAGTTTAATATTTAAATATTAATTAATATCACTCAATAAAAGAATTGTATTCCAATGGATACCATACCATTGTGGAATCCTGGGAAACGAGAATGCAGATGCTTTAGTAAAGAAGAGCGCACTGCTACTTACAGACCTGTTACTAAATCTACATATTACTCTGTGAAAAGATTTATTAAATCTACATACTTAGACTTCAACAAACAAAATTTGATAACACAATCTCAAGGGAAAAAAATGGAACTCTCTGCATCAAAATCCACAGTTAATTCCCGATTTACCACGAAAATCGTCTGTAGCTGCATTTAGATTTGCAACAGGCCATTATTGTTTGGCCAAACACCTGCATAGAATTGGAATATATCAGTCCCCTAACTGCCCAATGTGCAACTCAAACCAAGAAATGGATTCGGAACACCTCAAAATCTGTGCTTCAGTGGCTGGCCATGATAATATCTTTGAAAAATATTGGAGTGCAAGAGGTCAAATGACTTTATTGTCAAATGCCTGGCATTAGAAAACAACAACAACATATTTAAAATTATAAAGCTGATTGTGGGTATCGTGAAGACATGACAATATTATATTTGTAAATGTGAATTGTCGATCATTATTCATATTAGGCCAATAGTATTAAAGCATGATTATTAGCAGATTAAGCACCAAAATAAATTACTTTTATTTACTATTGTTAGTAAAGTTAGTCATTGTTTCAAATATTTAAATTTCATACCCAATTAATTAGAAAATTGCAAATATACAAGAAATATTGCTTTAAAATGACAAAAAAAAAAAAAAGGCATCTCTTAGCAAGAATCACCTTAAAAAGGCAAAATAAAAATTGACTCTATCACTTTGATTTACTCCAAATCACATTTTTATCTATGGAAATAATGATTTACTTCCACCCAGTAAAAAAGGCATTTTGCCAAACATCCGGGCTCTAGTTATAATATTTCAGTTTATTTCATTTTACAATATTATATACTGTATTCTTACTGTGAAATCATTAATGTAATGTGTTCCGATAGCTAATTGTAATTAGTTCTTATCTATTGCTATATAATCCAGCATTCAAAGTGAAATAAATCATATGTTTACAATATTCAAAATGTGTACTGTCAAGTGATTAAGCCGATTAAGGTGAATGTTGATGAATGTTGATAACAAGAAATTGCATCACAGCCTCTGTCTTCACTTATTATTGTTTCGGAGGAGGAATTGGTATTTTAGTATGAGTCGCGAATTGCAGTATTTAGTAGTAGTTGGTGTAATGTTAACAGGCAGATTATTTCTCGTTTTCGAGAATAGCAGTGCCACTAATACAATTCTAGTAAATGGTGTTATCTGTCCACTACTCTCGCTAACTATAATGATCGGTACTGAGAGGGTGCATATTCACTGTACTTGAGCAACAGCTGAACTTAATATTGCCACAACGATACATTGCATTGATGTCGTGAAAATTAGACTGCATTGTACCGTTACGCCTGAGATAAGAGATTGTCACACACTTCATTCCGAGCAGTTGTTTTGGCTGCCACAGGTAATCATTCATCAGATAAGTAATATAAGGGGCATTTTAGAATATTATTTATCTCACTATTATGTATCTTTATTTCTAGGCCACGTTAGTTATTGTGCAGTCACCCTTGTTCTTTTATTGGTTTTACCTCATCACCCAGGAAGAACTGTTTTATGTTTAGTTTTACTAGTAAGTTGTTATTATCCCCTTGGTTGGTGGGGGATGATGTACCTTGCCTAATTGTTACACAAATTAAGGACTGCTTTCTATATTCTTAAGATTGACTTTTATGTTATTAAAGTAGCCATTATTAGTACAAGTTCGTTAGCGTTTTATTTGCTATTCTTTAATCCCGAGACAGTTCAGAGCTTACTTATTATGTCATCATGTTCTGTATCCTGTCATGTCCTCGGCAGGGAGAAGGACACTATGCCACAGTTACAAAGACATATGTGTGCTTTAGAAGCATAAAAAGTCAAGTAATATGTTAAACTCTTCTGAAGTGTTATTTTTACATGGAAGCTAAGATGTCTATTCTTCTCTCATATCTTTTACCCTTCTATAAAGAAATTCATGTAAAGTTTTTGACCATGGAGCTCATTGAAAAGTATACCATAAAATATATATTTATAACTATATATTTGATAACAATACAGGTAATGAGCATCATTATATTTCGAAAACAGTAGTGGAGCACCACAAGTGATTACAAATATTCACTTCAATTCTTAATTTTTTTTCAATGTTAATGTTTGAACTAATACAAAACATATATTACAGATATTCTAACTGTTACATAGGAAATTACATGTGAATTTTATGTTAAGCTGCAAGATACAAGGTGCAGTCAACATATTTCCAAACTGTGCTTGTATTTATTATACCGTTAAACATATATGAAGGGTACACAGGAAAAACGAACAATGTCACATTTCCATTAAGGGTGAGATAATTATCTATTTCAGTATATTACTGCAAAATTTATTGGTATTTCTACTTGAAATGAAGGAAATGATGAATGTATCCGTGGTTTTAATTCTCTTTTACCACTTTTGGTAAAAATAACACTAAAGTTTGTAGTAATACAGTGAATTATATAACGACATGATCCTTAAAGGAATTGTGACATTGTTCGTTTTTCCCGTGTACCCTTCATATGTATGTGTCACTCAAGATTGCTGCTTTCATGCCTGTTGAGTCAATCTATCAAACAGTGTCAGATTGTCTTCAAGCCTTCAGTACTCATGTGGGGAACACCTGTCAACCAGCGTGTTTCTTTTCATTGTTGTATTTTCTAGAAAGGGTTTACAATGGTGAGACTTTAGGTACCTTCAAAACCAAGTTCATGTTCTTTAGTTTCAGTCTTGAAGTTCCTCGTATAACTTGCGTAGCTAAGGTTTCATTCTCCTGGGTGGCAATTGTCAACCACACGACTTTTTACATTACAGTTTCTGTAAAGTTTCGGGAAGTATTCATTATCACTTTTGTGAGTTATATACTGTATCTTTAGGGATAATTTGTTCTATTGAACTTCGAAGGATTGTGGATCTACGTTTATCAGATTTCTTCAGAGATTAGAAGACGTTCTCATGTATTACTGGGAATTCAAGAAACCGATATGCCAGTCCCAGAACAAAGGAATAGATCCAGGGGCCGTTGTTACCTGGTGATTATACTAAGAATGATGCATCACATGTTTTAAAATCTAGTGCCATGGAACTAATCTGTAACAAATATGAAAATTTTCTTCATATCTATACTGATGGGTCACGGAATCCTAATGATGGACTTTCAGGCGCAGGGTATTATATTCCAAAATATAACGAGAAATATTATATATCATGTTCATCTCCCTCTAGTCTTCAAACAGAACTACTGGCCATAGAGGCAGTTCTTTTACATCTCTCTTCCTTATCTGATATACTTATATGCAATTTTAGTGAATCGATGGGAGCTATTCTAAATATCATGAAATATACTCCAACTTCCTATGCACAAATTACAATCTCTATACAGAAAATATTAAATAAACTAAATCTTCAAAAAGAAATAGTATTCCATTGGATACCTAGTCGTTGCGGCATTACTGGAAATGAGATTGTAGATAATATTGTCAAACAGGCAACATCTTTGGGGCCCAAACCTATGCAAACAACTCCTTTAACCAGCGTATATTCTGCAGGTAATTCTCATTTAACAAACTTATGGGTCGAATTATGGCTTTCTCCTGATAAAGGCAAAGTTCTTCAAACATACAAAAGAAACCTAATGATTTACAAATGTTCCACAACATTTCCAGACACATACAAACTTTCTTAGCAAGAGCCAGGACAGGCCATATTATCACTGAGAAGTATCTTCACTGCTTTAATCTTGTTGACTCTAGTAGTTGTTGCTAGTGCAACAATAACGAAGAAGATTTGGAACATATCCTCTTAAACTGCCCTGTCACAAACATCCATAGAACTAATCTAAAATCTGCAATCCCTGTAACCTTGGACAATTCTCTCCAATATATACTGAATACACCTCACCTTTGGAATGTGGCTGCTGAAATATACAACCAGCACGTGCTTTTTACCCATCATTTGCAAGAAGAGGAAATTCATAGTGAAACATAGTGGAACACGTGTTATCAGCAAATAGCTGGATACACTACGAAGATAGATAGAGACAAAAGACTAGAAATGATGTGTGAAATGTTCAAAACAGACATGTGTCGACCATTTGGGGAATATCTGTGTAAATTGCTTGTAAATAACTAGGTACTGCAAAGACATGTCTGCAGAAAGCATTCAGAAATAACGATTTAGAAGGATAATCCAAGGAAAATAGGACAATAGGACAAAAGCTATTAAGGTATTATTGTAAAGAAAGATTTTCACAACAAAGCAAGGATTATAAATGTGTTTCCAGTGTTAATTTTGTAGATAAATGTAGAAAGCATTTGAAATTTATACATAAATAATTGAATGGGTGAGTGAAAAAAGGATAACATTCCAACTTCCCTAGTTTGTGGGAAGGGGGGGGGCACAAGTTTACAGAAAAAACTAAGGCCCGGTTGCAGAAACGCAAATCAAATCAGTCCCTGATCGCCAATCAGTTGATGTCTGATTTATTTGATTGTTCATTGGGTTGCACAAACGTAAATCTCCAATCAACTTGTCTCAATTTACTAATTGTTGATTTGAGAAAGAAAAACATTTGACAACATCGCTATTTAGCAACCACAGCCAATTTGATGCTCTTTTACAGTCGCGAAACGTATGCATCTAGTAGGCGGTGAATAGGAAAACAAGTGAATGCTTTGCTGTTTTGTTGTTTTTGTAGAAGGGAAACAGCGGATTGTATTTGTATAGACTATGAAGCAAACAAAAAACGTAAGGGGGCCCAATTTTTCTGACAATGATAGAGCCCTCTTATTGAACATCATAGAGAGCTTTATGCATATCATTGAAAATAAGAAGACAGATAGTGTTTGGGTGAAGCAGAAAGAGGAGGCCTGGAAGAAAACTGCTTCAGAATTTAATGAAGCTACATATGAGGTTGCAAGAACACCCCAGCAATTAAAGATTGCATATGAAAACTACAAAAGGAGAACCAAGAAACTTGCAGCTGACGATAAGGTAGGCCTAAGCTGTGACGTATAATTTTTACCTATTTCTAGATTTATTAATGGACAGTTACGTTTTTGTGGCATTCCATAAATATTATTACGTCTCAAAAATATAGAGGGAGATTTAAATTCATAATTATTTTCTTCTAACTAGTTTCTTGACCTACATTGAATCTTTGTTTTTTCCAGGCAGAGCTCTACAAAACTGGTGGAGGAACTTTTAAAAGTAAGCTAGATGCAGATGGCGAAAGACTAATATCCAGGCTGAATTCCCATTTTGCACCTGTGAATAATCCTTGTGACAGTGATGGCCAGTACCAAGTTTTTCAAGTAACAGAACAGGATTGCAATATACTGGAGGTAAGAATATATAACCTTAGTTTGACATAATTTGGGTAGGCCTAAAAAAAGTAAAAAATATCCATCTACATTATCCATCATCATCCCATCACTCAGAATATAAAAATATCGATTGAGGTGGTGAAATGGAAATATAATTGGAGTAGATGAACTTCATTTTGCCTTTAATTTATTTACAGTCTTATAACCCTATTTTATAAGAAACCAGCTCACAGCAAACAACAATACATTAACAAAAAAAATTAAGCAAATTTTTCGGCTAAATAGTGCCATTCAGTTCAAACACAAAACAAATAACTTTCCAGTTTGTGTATTTATATTGAATACTTCATCTTGTTTTACAGGATAGCCATGAAACTTTATTTGATGGAGCTGTGTCTATAGTGCACCCTGCTCGTTTGCATTCAACTTCTGGTCATGATGTCACTGGGGACAAATATGGAGATGAGGCCTCATCTATTCCGCCGTCCCCGTCTTCTGCAAATCAACAAGATTCATTGTCAGCAGGTCGTCATTTGTCATCAGAAATTACACCAATAAACCTACTGACAGGAAGCAGGAGTGGAATAATTAGGCCCAGATCAAGATCACAAAGAAGCAGGCTGGAAGACTATACGCCCAGTAAAACTGATTTTAATGAATTAAGGTGTCGACTTCTGATCGAAAAACATGAAATGGAAATGGAAATTTTAAAAACTAATCTACAAGTGGCCCAAGTAGAGTTAGAGATTAAAAGGGCAATTCTAGCCAAAGAAAATAAATAAATAAAGTTTGCATCAAAAATAAAAGAACTAATTAATTACGAGTATTTTGCTCACCTTTCTGCCAGTGTTGTAAAGTGTGTATTTATTAGTGTAGTTCTGACTGTGTTCCCTCCATTTCTCCTTCTTCCCATAGGTGCTTCACCCTCATCAGCTTGTGGGTAGAATCTTGCAATGAGATCTTCATCAGGAGGTGGGGGATTATTTTCTCCTCTCTCCAACAATAAATTGTGGATGGCAAAACATGCAACAATGCATTCTAGTGTTGTTGATCGTTGCCTTCCCAACTTGAAACGGAGACCCAACGATAAGCATGGAAACCTTCTTTTTACCACGCCAAATGCTCGCTCTATACAGTTTCGAGTGTATATATGTGTTGAATTATACAACTCCTCTGCTTCTGTCGTGGGGTTTGCTAGGGGAGTCAACAAGAAATTTGAACATGCATAGCCTCCATCACCCAAAAGAATTCCATTTCCTATCTCTCTGTTTACGAATTGAGCTCGTAACCTACTCATTAAAAATATTGTGCTGTCATGTGTAGAACCCTGCCAACGGGCTACAACATTCCAGAATTTCAATGATGGTGTACATATTGCCTGTACATTCACAGAAAAGAAACCTTTTCTATTGCGATAAAGTTCAGCGTCATTTCCACCAGGTGATTGGATGGGGATGTGAGTGCAATCTATACATCCAATGACTCTTGGAAATCCTGACATGGCTGAAAATTCTCTCTGGATTTCAAGTCGTTCCCTGTCTGAGGTTGGAGGCTTTATGAAATCCTGCGAAAGCAAAGCAATTTCATGTGTAACATCCCTTACTACTCGGCAAATAGTTGATTTGTGGACCCCAACAAGATCACCCAAGACCGCTTGAAAAGTTCCGACAGCATAAAATCGCAGCGTTATTAGAAGTTGGTTCATAGGAGAAAGTGGTAAGTTTCTATTTGTCTGTCTGCATATATTTGCTTCAATTTTCGAAAGTAAAAAAACACACGAATCCTTACTTAACCTAAATCTCTGTTCAAATTCTCTCTCATTATACATAAAAAACAATTCATGTCTGTCGCGGAAATGCCGTCTTCTTAATAATATTTCTTCATATTGTTCGAAAATTTCTTCATCAGAAGAATCCATTACTACGTCGAAAACAATATTATTACGCTGTAACTAATTGTTATATAAATTACAGTATGCACAATGAACAGAACAACATATACTTGATCAGTGATCAGTCACTTAACCAGCGAAAATCTGTTGATCAAATCTGACGGAAGACTGATCTCCGATCAAATACTGATTGTTCTTTCTGCAACAGAAATAGAACTGATGGCCAATCAAACCCTCCTTGATCGCCAATCATATTTTGATCAGTGTTTCTGCAACTGGGCCTAAGGGTTCTATTGGAAAAGTTACTATTAGACAATTGTAGAACTAGTCATTATGTATTCACTCAAACAATCTCAAAGTAAAATACTTATTTTTTTAATAATTAAAGCGTCAGCTGGAACAACGTTGTAAGTTACAGAATTTTCATTCGGCGTGTTTCCGTGTAATAATGTTGTATGTCATGTTACCTTGCTATACTCTTTGGCTTGCAACTGTCCTTCAATGCAGTACGTGAAATTTGTCCACTCAAAAGTTTGCTACCTTATAAGAACAACATTGTACGTGTACACATTTTTCCAGCTCCTGTAAATTTAACAAAATGTAACTTATAACGTTGTTCCAGCCAACACTTCAATTATTAATAATTAAATATGTTGGAATATTGTTCACGTAGGCTTCCACGGCTGGTGTACATGGTGTGTGGATAAGCTTCAGGGCTTCTACCGCGTTGTCTTGGTGTTATTGGCTGACGTTTCGACCACTGTGTTGTGGCCAACTGCTCTGAAGATGGCCACAACACAGCAGTCGAAACGTCAGCCAATAACACCAAGACAACGCGGTAGAAGCCCTGAAGCTTATCCACACACCATGTTGGAATATTATCCTTTTTCCACTCAATGTTTTCACAACAGATAAAATTATTAACTATAATATTTTTTTGTGACATGAAATGTTTAATAGTACAAAAGACACTTTAAAATGGTTTTACTCTATACAATGATGACCATAATATGAGTCTTTATTCATCTTTATCACTGTCTGCTGTATTTGAAGTTGAATGCTTAAGGATGTCTCCATAGAATGACTTGTACTCATCAGGTATGTAGTGAGTGACTTTTGAGATGTCCTCTAACTTTTTGATGTTGATTCCAAGTTTCCCATTATATGCTGCAGTAGTGGGGAGCTCCACATGATCTTGTTCCTTCAACCTCAATGTTCCATGGGCAAACCATCAATGTACTTTGAAGCCTCGACACAGCCTTTCATCTTCTGAGTGAATATAAGTTTCCTGTACTTACTGATGTTGAATGTGAGGTTTTTATTCTCAATATCTTTACATGTTTTCTTAAAATACTGTGCCACAGTGTTTGAAGTTGAGTACCTGGTTGTTTTGAAGTCCCTTTACTTGATATGGGGGGATTGAGTTTCCTGGCATTTCAAATAATGTCATCATACTGATTTGGAGAGTAAATCCGATCTAATCTTCGAACTTGTCGTTTAATAACTGAAAATATTCTGTCACATGGCAGAATGTTATCCTTATTTCACTTAACTAAAGCTTCAATGCTGGTTTTAATAATATGAGATTGGAATATTCCCCTTTTACACTCATTGAATAGCTTAAGCAAAACTCTTCAAAATGCTATTTCAGTTTAATTTCTCAATTTTTTGGAATGTTATTCTTTTTTCACTAACCCATTCAGTTACTTTATCTGTTAATTATAAATAAATTAATTCTGTTTCAAAATTATTTTTACATTTATTTATAAATAAATTCTGTACACTCCATAGTAGCACATTTATGTAACCACTCACAATGAAAATAATGTTCAACTTCGTTCTCTAAAGCAAGAACATAACTTTGGCGACAGCTGTCCCACACACGACTGAACACGTTATGAAAAAGTCCGTGAGTACTGAAGGGTTAAGAACTGAGCTTCTATACGTGATTTTGTGAAAACACTGAAATGCGATTTTTCCTGGAATCTCTCCATATACGCCTTATGGCTAGTCTTCTCCTCTGCCTTTCATGTGATGCATTAGTATAGATTTCCCTGTTTCTAGATAACTTTTTCGTTTCATATGTCCTATTTGTTGCCTACATTCCAGGACAGTCCGGAAATTTATTGATTGCCCCTTGTATTTAAAAGCCTAATTTTAATTAAAAATTAACAGTAAGAACTCCTGAACAGAATGTACAAACATGTGCATAGTATACAATCATAGTAATCATCCTCTGTGCAATGAAACAATACATACATTAATTCATGCTGCCAGACTCGAATGTTCTTAGACTAGTAACTAGGGCCCAGATTCTTATGTAATTACATATTGCATTCCTTTACTTGTGGACTATTGAAAATTACAAATATTGGTGATTTGTGGTTCTGATATGGTTATAGTTGAGTTTCATTCTACATATTCTTAGTAATATTACATATTTTACATATTATGCAAAGAATGTAACATTTTTGTACATATCTAAACAATTATCGAGTTTTTAATATTTTTATTAAATTCGTTTTATTTTTCAGTGTAGAGTATTGAATTTTCTTTCATATATACTTGGAAATAAATCTTAACGTCCCTGTCCCATAACACCACCTGGAGGGCCACCTTTTGTTCTCACTACTGGGTGTTCATTGTGTCATGACGTCACTGATGTGAGTCAGCGATTTGAAGTGAGTTTCAGCTTTTATGTCAGAGAAGTTGCCTATTATTCTAGGCGTTAAATCTGAACTTGAGAATGTGTACGGTATAACTTGAACATCGTAGCAACAGATGGCGGTCTGTATGGTCTGTGTGCTACCACAACCTCTTTGGAACTGTGTTTTGCACGGGCAAGTCGTACCCAGGGTATTTGTTATCATCGGTTGCATACGGCAACATTCCACAATACAGATCAAATGCTCCGTGTCCATGTTGACCGTCGAAATTAATGTCAACAAATACTGTACGTAAGTAATCGTCTTAACTCTCTCCCCATATTGCGCCAGTAAAAAAAAACTCGTCTCAGTACGTGTTTTCAAACAATTCACATTCCTGTATGTTACGGTAAGTACTCTTCTGAATGAACGCCATACTTGCCAGGCAACTTCTCTGGCACATAGGTAATATGCCTCTGTGGAAATGTAGGAAGATTGAATTCTCTAGGCTCATCGGCTAGCCACATGACGACATACAGCGAGCCATGACACACTTTGAACTGAACATGCAGTATAGTACACGATGCTAGTAGAGAGGGAGGGCCTGGAACTGATGTCGTTATATTCTCGTTCACAGTTATATAAAATATTTTACTTCAATTACTAAAGCTGACTTAAGAGAGTAATTCTTTTAATAATAAAAGTAAACATAAAACTGGGGATTCCAACCCTATGTCTGTAAAACACAGTAGTTCGCAGTTTGGGTCAGGTGTCGGGTAAGTCAAAATACCATTCTGTGTGCAACACAAAAATATTTTTCTATGAAATCTTAAGATAAAAGAAAAAGCGTTGATTGTAGCAGAGATAATTTGTATTTGCAAGCTATACTATGGGTGGAAATGGCAAATCGACTTTCCACGCTGCATACTCACACTTCAACTGACCAGTAAATTGTGACGACACTTTTGTGAATTTAATGCATTAAAATAGTGATTTTAAATTACTATATATTTTGTTATTACATATTTAATTACATATTTCCCCGATATTTACTACATTTTTATGTACATATTTCGCACTTTGATATTACATAAAAATCCGAGGCCTACTAATAACGACAATAACATTGGAGAACAATGAAAAAACACAGTATAAAATAAAATTGAATTAACATAAAAGAAAATAAAGTGAGTGTACTTGATATCCATTAAATGGAGTTACTACACAGCCCAAACTTGTATTTTTATTACCAGAAATATGTATTAGATATAGAATGTATTCTAAATCCAATAATAATTACGAATATACCGGTATGACATATCTATCAACATCAACTCCTAATATTATAAATGTATAAACAAAGAATCTGTACAACAGACTACAATACCTGATGCTTGACAATGATCTCGAAATATAAAGCAAGGCAGCAGACAGATAAGTAAGGAAAAATGTAGAATTAAAGTATAAGAACATTTTTATTAGGTTAATATAAATGTAAATATTTTCAAACGTTCAAAATAGGAAACAGACTTCTATCATACAAAATTCATAATTAGAAAGCATATATAAGACGTTTTTGTGAAATGGAAAGAGATTTAAGCAAAAAGAAGAGCTGTACAATCTTCCAGAAAACACTAATCACAATTACGTATATTCCACCTAATGTCTTCATGACTACAAATTAAATACATCATATTTGCTTGAAATAATAATCTCCATACCGAATTTTGACCGCGTAATTGTATACTCATACATTACAAATTATTTTTCATTCTTTATTTGAATTATTTGAAATGAAATCAGTTAATCCACCTACGTAATATGTTGCCTGTATATACATAACTTTTAACACTATATCACTTTGGAAAACGTATTATATGTCTTTCACGTGTTAATAAGATAACATAAAATTTAACATGTGGAAGATATATATGTTTTCCAAAGTTGCCTGTATTTTAAAGTAACCGAAATGAGAACAGGAATTCATTCCAACAAAAAAATTAAACATCAATTAAAAGCTAAATAATTATTTCAAATAATTCGTTGCAATTCATGTTAAGGCCTGAGGGAAAACCATCAATAATAATGCATCTTATGATTAAATGGAAAGTTCTATATAAATTACACAATGTGTTCAGATTTTATGCTTCTGACAGTATTTAAGGTAGAATAAAACAAATTTTAACACAAACATGCTAAGAACAACCATTAAGACAAACGACACGTGTGATAAATCCAAATAAATATCTCAATAAATAACTAAAGAAATAAGTTTTAGAAAAACTGACTTTATGTATGCCTTTTACATAGGTGCAAAATTATCTTGTGTATGAATTTTCACATTGATTTTTAAGAAAAGGAGATACAATTATTTTATACTTTTAACATACCTTAGCTCTTAAATGAAACAAGGATATACAGAGTGAACTGTTAGAAATGTTATTAATTTCAGAGGGTTATTCTTTGAGATATTTCAAACAAAAAAGTTTAACACAATTTTGCTCGTTTTTTTGCTTCATAGTGCGTTTTGGGAAAGTCATTGATTTAATTTCCAGTATGCTCAGTCAGTTTAAGAGAGCAGTGTATTGTGATGATGAAGGATTGAAGGAATTTTACATTTGTCCTTTAAATGTGCAGAACTTTTATTTGAACAAATGTAACATTTCGTTCTAAAAAGGAATTTTAAAATATTACATTTGTTCAGATAAAATTTCTGCACATTTAAAGGACCAAACTAAAATTCTTTTAATAATTTATTATCATAATTAGACAGCGGAATTTAGGTCCCTACACAACGACATGACATCACGTCCCTTCCTTACAGAGGGGGGCATAACAATGAGTTCAATTGCCTCTTTGCAACTGATGTACACCTATAGTACAGGCAGAATCAATAGGCGGGTTTTTGGTTTGGTACAGAAACATCTCATTCCACACTTTCTCTAGCGGTTTATGACCTGAACAAAGAGACCTTTCTGTCGCTCCGTTCGAATGTTAGTTATTGACAAGTGCTTATATGTGATACTACTGTGCTACAGTTTGTTCGTAAATACAATATATCTCATAATAAACAGTATTTTTAAACAACTACTAATCATCTGAGTACTGTAATCGCTATCATGTCTCAATCGGGTCCTGATATCAGAAGCCTTACTAAAGGTGTTATTTATCAACTTCACTGTTTCTTGAAAGAACTGTGAGGACATTAAAAATGTCCTGTCATCAATGCAGACAATCACTGTCAAAGGCCAGTGGCGCTTCTTTACGATCGGTCCAGAGAATTTACAGAAAATGGAGACAAATAGCAGTACACCAATGATCCTATGGAGCCTAATTTTACATATATTTATTTAAAGAATACACGGACAGATGTAGATAATATGGAATTTTACATTTAAATTAATATTTTTTTTTTTTTTAGATATTGTAACATTTTATTTTATGCTATATTAAGTTGTTTATTTAAGACATTAACAATGGAAAATTGTTTCTTATTTAGATTGTTGAAAACCATTATTAAGTTAATTTAATTTTTTTAGAAATTATTCATGGAATAAGGTAAATTTCTTAATTGATATACTAATTATATCTCTGTCAGTCAAATGGAATATTATATTGTAGTCTACTACATATTCTCGACTGCTAAATTTTTAGGAGCTCCAGTGTTAGTTATAATTAGGTAAAATACATTACGTTTGGGAATAAAATATTATTAGGATCATAAAATGAAATATTTTTTAATAACTTGTCAATAATACATTAACTTGAGTAGATATAACTGTGACTGGCGACTATTTTATCGACTTTTTCATTGAATATATGCTACTTCAACACTTCTTGTATTGAATTGTTGATGGACTTCAATAATACAGGCGCATAAACAAGACTGAATAAAACTCACTGCATAGAATCAGAATAGTGCTGAGTGCCCAATTTATAAAACGATTTTTTTGTGTCATACTTATTGTGTTATTTATTTTAATAAGCTAAGCATTCGTAAGTGTGCTTTCATTACGAAACTCGTTCATGTTATAATAATATCCATATACCACAATCAGTACACATACATTAATATTTTGTACTTTAATGTTTAATTTTATCGTGATTTATAAAGTTGGTAAGTATACTGCATAAACATTATTTAGTATTTACTATTTCAACACAACATTCTGAAAATACATAAATACAGTGTATTTGTGTAATGCTAAATATTTGATTTATATTAGATTTACATTACACTTTCATTAGTGAAATGACTTAACTTGCAAAATATTATGATGATAATATTGAGTAAAGAACATAGGCCCTATTTGTAATTACTACACATCACGTTATTATTTTATTTATTTTCTAAGTTTTCCTGCAGTGAAAAAGTATCAATGGAGTTATTTGGAACAGGACCATACACCAAGCAGATTCTGAGGGGTGTAGGAGTCGGGATAGAGACCCGCTGATTTCTTCTGCCCCTAGTACAGTGTTGAGTATCAGGACCCAAAATCCTCTGTCTAATCATAATTAAAGGTAGGAAGCTCGTACCAAAACACAGATTTCAGGTTGAGTGCAGCCACACATATAGATCACGCAGGCTCTATTGCACTAGTTGTCTTCTGTGTATAGTATAATCTGTTCACATAACCAACTCACAGTATATCCTCAAGAGTGGAATGATGACCGTCATAACTACATTACAGCAATATGCACAGTAGAGTTGTGCAGTTTAGTGAGCGGTTTTTAACATTAAATCTTCCAATCACACGAAGTTGAATGAACACTTGAAGATTCACTGGTAATCATACAAGCCTATCAACAAATGGAGAAACACATTAGCTGAAAATTATGTAATTTGTATACGTAATATAGAGAACGAATATTATTTCAGGGACACTGTACTACGAAATATTTACTAGGGCATTCGAAAAGTAATGGCAACATAGTTACTGTTTCACACTAAATTTATTCAGGTTACTTTTGACATGATATAATTCAAATAGAGTCCCCTGCCATGTCAACAATATGTTGCCAAATCCTTGGAAGATGGTTGACTCCATCTGCAGCATCATTTCTGGATATCTCTGTCACTGATCCAACTAAAGCTCTTTGGATACCAACTCTTGATTGATTGCCTTGCTTCCACCCAATCTTGGAATAGTTTGGTCACCCTAGCATTACAAAAAGCTTGTAGGAGAGAAGCTTTCGGGCAAATCGTAAAACAGTGAACGCCAAGCTCCGCCCACGACCACTTTTCCCCTACAAGCTCACCACACACTCTAGCGGGAAAGAGTGGAAATAGGGGGTTTAGGGTGGGGGTGGCATCTAGTGGAGGAAAGTGGAACAAAAAGAGTGAATCCAGCATCTACGAAGCAAAACAGGAACTTCGTCCTGTCTCCCTTTGTCTCTCCTGTCTCTCTCCAGCCTTTTCTTCTCTCTTCCTTACGTGATGTCTCTCTCTTTTTTTTTCTTATGACTTTGCAGAGGGTAGGATTCGATCCGTGAATGTTCCTAACGAAACACACGCAAGCTTTTTGGCTACCGAGGGGAATTGGTGGTAGAAGGGAAAATTAATCTACTTATGTTCGGGACAATGACTAAATAGCGTGGGTAGAAAGCAGCGGGCTTGTGAATTTAGCTTGGTAGGGGTTGACTGCTGGGGTGGCATAAGTGTTAACGCGCGCTGGTAGAGCTTCATTGTGTCCGTGTCCAGCTACGAGTACAGATGGAACGACGTGTTGTGATGAGCCATCACGTGGTGGGTCCTGATTACAGCAAACGAGGCTCTGGTGACTATTGTGTTACTTCGAGGACAGTGTAAAGTTAACAAGTGAGTGTTGTTTTATTAAAAGTATGTGTTAGTTCGAGGAAAAAATTTATATATGAAATGTAAATATGAAATACGTGCAAGGCGGTAGGCAGTGATCCACCAGTGTTGTTTTATTCAAAGTATGTGTTAGTTCGAGATCCAAACGTTGTCTAATGCACATCAAGTGCATTCCACATCAATTTGGTTGTATTGTGTTGTGTTGTAAAATATGAAATACATGTGAGGCGGTAGGCAGTGATCCACCGAAGCAGGACAGATAGTAGAGAGAGAGAGCAGGCAAGTGAGGTGCCGAGCGGCGAGGGTGGAGATAACTTCCCCTACTGGCGTTCACTGTTTCACGATTTATCCAAGCTGTCTGTAATGCCTAAAGCACTGAGTTGCATTTTTTCCTCTTGCAACTTGGATTTTATGAAGCACCTTTGTTTGTATCTACTAAACAATTTTTAGGACTGTATTACTTACTACTAATCAGAAATAGTGACAGTATTGATAAAATATGGTTACTTCGAGGCTTTCAATATTGCTAGGGTGACCAGACGTCCTCTCTTATCCAGACATGTCCTCCTTTTTAGGCCTTTGTCTGGGGTCCGGGCAGATTTTAAAAAAATCAAGAAATGTCCTCCTTTTGGTAACTTGAATGCCTGATATTTTGAAATTATCTGATTTAACGCCTTTTTCAAATAATTTGTCTGTAAGTGGCAGCAGCATCAATGGAATATACTCTTTGCCAATGATCATATCATAACTCTCTTTGCTAACTCTAAATAGATATATTCTGTCCTCTTTAATAATTATTATAGTTCCCTTGACTTTCACATGTAGCTAACTGTAAAATCATTGTTATTAAGTTTTATCATAATTATTTTGTAATAAAAGAAATATTAACATACCTTCGGAATGTGTACTATATGTCTTTCTCGTGTTAAATTCTATCGTACCTGGTTTACATGTTTTGGCCTTGTATGGGCCTTCTTCAGAACTGGTTGTTGCTGGCCTTTTGTTTTGTTTCCTGTGGGGGTGTGTTTGTGTAGTGTAATGCGAAGTCAAAGAGTGTGTGTGTTCTGAAATTGAGTTGTGTGTTGAGAATTTCATTTGGATGTGTTTTTGTGTGTTTTTATATTTCGTATTGTTCTAGTGTGTTTAATTTCTAGCTTTTTGGTTGGATGTGTAGAATTTCCACGTCTGTGTTGATGTCTTTGTAGGTGTGGTTAGCATTTGTGACGTGTTCTGCATATGTGGATGTGTTTTGTAATAATTTTGTTAGGGCTGTGATGTGTTCTTTGTAACGTGTTTGAAATGATCTGTCTGTCTGTCTGTCTGTCCTATGTAGAAGGTGTTGCAGGTGTTACATTTTAGTTTGTATAAGCCTGTGTGGTTGTGTGGTTAACCAGGTACGATAGAATTTAACACGAGACAGACATATAATACACATTCCGAAGTGACATAGTGTTAAAAGTTGTATAATCAAGATGTATATATATTAACATACTTTTAAGTATGATATAAGCCTAAATCTGTACTGTAAATATTTTGTAATAAAATAGATATTGATGTAATTTAAAGTTTAAATTATAGGCCTAAGCCTAAATCTAAGTACATATTTTCTGTCCTCTTTTTTCGAACAATGTCCTCCTTTTTTAAACTTTGTGTCCTCTTTTTTATCAACGTGAATCTGGTCACCCTAAATATTGCAGGTTTATGAAAGAATTGCTGCTCTGTTACATGCTACAAGATTCCAATGGGATTCCAATGGTCACTGCTAGGAGCACTGATTTACAGCATTGTTTCCATTACTTATCAAATGCCCTGGTAATACTTTTCTTTGCATGGGGGATACAGTGATTAAGAGAAACATTCTAATTCAAAATTTGACTCAAAATAGTCATAATTTTATGCTTTCTCGACCTATGTATAATGTTGGTATGTTTCAGTGTCCATTCAAATAATAGTCTGCAGCAGTCACTCTCCTGCAGTTCAAAAATATGGAAATGACTCATGTCGCGAGATGTGGAAGAATAATTATTGTTCAAATATACCAATCCGCAGAAGTCCCAATAGTCATTAAAGCAAAAATGAAACGAATTATGGGTTTAATGTGATATGCCATATACGAAATATACTATTAGATTCACAAAGCTGTTGTTCACTTGGTGATATAGCAAGAAATACTGTGTCATATTTCAGATTTGCTCTAGTTACGTCTTGCGATGGAGAACGAACATTTTCAGGGTACAAAAATACTATTTTTCTGAACATTTTTGATACTATATTGTATTGTATTTATTAACATTCTATGGTATTCATACATTGCTTCACAGCTAGATTATGGAATAAGTCAAAAAGCTTAATACTATTATAAAGTCTTAATTTATAGTCAGAGTCGAGATGGAATATATACAGACGAGATTTACAATATAGTCTACTAGTACAACACAAAGTTTCAGTATCATTTTCATGAAGCGTTATTGAATGTCATGAATTCACCTACAGAATAGAAGGCGTGAGAAATTAGGTACTTCTTTAATTTGGCCCTAAATAATCTTATTTTTTTTAATTTCATTTTTTATATCAATAGGGAGGTTATTAAAACTTTTTACTGCCAAATAACGCACCGAAAATGTACATTATTATTAAATGTAACAAGACTAGACACATATTATTATTACGTATTTTGTTTGTTTGTTATATGGGTAAATTATTTTATATTGAAAATTAGGAAGAATGTAAGTGCCAATTATTATTTTTTACATAGACTAATTGTTCATTCTGTTTATTCAGAGGCCATGAATCACTGGCACAAAGATAAGTTTGGTTACCCCTCGACTGTACATGTTTGTTTTGCTGGTGTGTTGACATTGAGAGCTGCATCACTACTGTTCATTCGGTAGATATAGGCTACAGTCCAAGCTCACACATAATACACTGCTCTCTTAAATTGACTGAGCATATTGGGAATTAAATCAAAGACTTTGCAAAAACATGCTATGAAATGTTTCATATAAATCAGTTTTTATCTTGAAAAGGAAGCAAAAACGAGAAAAATTGTATTAACTTTTTTGTTTGAAATATCTCAAAGAATAACCCCTTGAAATTAATGATATTGGCCATAATTTATTCCTCACCCAAAGTAACAGGTCTACTTTTATATTGTCATGAAAATTTCCCGGATTCTTAAAAAAAGAAGAAAAACTACCACTGCTTCTTTGGATTGTTTTTGTAAAATAAAGTATAAAACATTAAGGGGAGAGGATGGTATTGTTTGGTGAAAAATAAGTAAATTTAAAAAAAAAAAAAATTATTTAAAATACTCTGTGATATGTGCATAGCATAACATTTTGTGGGTATTTGTGCCCTTATCGGATGTTGAGTCGCCATTTTTAAACTTCCTGCATTATGGATTTTTAAATCAGTCGCCCACTTTTATTGTTGTTTCCGGTAAATTAAATTTTCAAAACAATTTTTTTTTTTCTTTAAAATACCCTTTGATATGTGTGCAATGCATTGCATAACATTTTGTGGATGTTGAGACGTCATTTTTAAACTTCCTGCGCTATGGACTTTTAAATCACCCGCCTTTATTGGTTTATGGTAACTTCATTTTTTTTGCTACATTGCCAGACAAAAATGGATATAATTTCTGAACTATTAAAGATACATGCATGAAATTTAGAACACACATTCTTTAGATTATTAGGAAACTTTTCTCTGTAACAAAATTTTGTTAATTGATTTCATTTAAAAAATACGTCCGTTTGTTTGCAAGAAAGGAAATCAGAAAATTGTTATTAGATTTTAATTGTTTATTTTATTTTACAAACGTAGGGACTAATATTAAAATTCTGTTACAGACAGTTTGTAGAACATGCTTTTGCAAATACATTGCAAAAAACTGTTTGAATCTATCTTTAAAAACGGTTTAGATATATTGGTTTTACTAAAATCCTGCATTGGGTATATTTTTTTTCAAATTTGGTCCCCCAAATAATTTTTTTTTTTTTTCAAAATATTTTTATTTGGTTGAGTTGCCACAGCTATGAGCTCTCCACATACAAAAAATTAATATTTTACACCAAAAAGGAAAAAAGTTTTAAAAAATACCATACTCTCCCCTTAATACATGACTGGATGGAAATGCTTAAAAAATTTCTTTAACTAAGAAATTAAAGAATTAACAATAACATTATTACTATGCTCAACTTTATCAGAGAAGAAACAATTTGTTTAAAAGGACTCAGAACAAACCAAATACATGACAAAAGAAAAATAACATACATGATCTCTCCTTTCTTGTCCCTTCTCTGTAACTCATTCACTCTCCATCTATTCTCTCTCTTTTCCAATAGGGAGATAATTAAAGCAATATTATCAGAATCAAGTACATTTTAACCCATCAGAAAATTAAAATATTTCTGTGCCTTGCAGAAATGTCTGAAAGATATATGTGAAGAAAGTAAAACGGTGTCAAGTCTCCTGAGCTGCATAAGAAGTATAGCTACTTACAAAGATGGTGAACAATGTCGTAGGATGTTCACAAATACAATTCAAAATCCATTCTTGAAGAGTTGTAGAAATTGCCATCTGTACCATATTTACGTACATATACAGGGTTTTTTAAGTAACCTTGCTCTACCCACTCCTGCATCTGAGTTGTTGTATGTGGTTCATGGATGTCTGCACTCTTCTCGTCCCATTTAAATTCCCACATTACTTCTGTTAAAAGAAATGCATACATTTTATTTTATTGCTTCCTCAAAATTTCGAGGTTGTTCGTAGACAAAGCATACCAGAGACATGCAAATAATAAATTAAGACAGTGTTTCTCAAACTATGGTCCACGGACC
This sequence comes from Periplaneta americana, assembly GCF_040183065.1. Taxonomy (NCBI): domain Eukaryota; kingdom Metazoa; phylum Arthropoda; class Insecta; order Blattodea; family Blattidae; genus Periplaneta; species Periplaneta americana. The sequence goes on from NC_091131.1 coordinate 145,447,548, forward strand.
ACCTGTGGTCCTTGAGGTCTGTCATTGTGGTCCTTCAAAAAAGATAGAAGAAAAAATAAAATTCAAACGAATTGCATACCACACTATAGCTGAAAATCTCAGAGTTTGGAAATGACACATGGCAATCGCCTTCCACTTTTTCTCCCAGTACTGACGTTTTATGAATTTTATTACCCAAATCATCTACCGAATTCCCACTCAACTCTCAGCAACAAAAGGAAGTCAATTCGAGCCGAAGCATTCACTTGTCCTCCATGCTCACTGGATCTTACTCATCTGAACTTTTTCCTGTGAAATTTTGTGAAGGACCAAGTGTATCATGCACCTCAGGATAACTTCAATGATTTGTGACACAAAATTCGTCAAGCTATCGACAGCACAAATGTTTCTGAATATTTGGTTGGAGATTGCGTACAGGTTGGACATCTGCCATGCCACTGGGGGGGTTTGCACATATGAAGAGGTGGATTCCAAAGTGTCCTAAGTTCTTTTTTTTTAAGACTTTAACTTGCTTTATTCACATTTTAATTTATCCTTTTCCAGTTTATATAGGCTATAACTGTGTAAGTTTATTTAACATTTTCCTAAGTCTTGACTTAGTGTCTGCATATGCTTTTTTCAAACGGATCTAAAGGTGTTAAATTTATTTTACCATTTTTCGTCATTTTTCTCATTACATGTCATTTGGACTTATGCCAGTTTTGAATCCATCTCTTCATATCGAAGTTCTTTGAGTGTGACATAGAATGCTTGCGTCTCTGTACCAGAATACACCAGGTCTGCATTAAATTATGGTAACTTTTAAGATTCTCTTGAGGCATCTAAATCGACATTTTCGTGCATTCCAATCATGCATAATATGACAGTGCGACGATGTGGTATTTTTCATGAATTGTCATAGATATCATATATACAACAATTCCGAGTCGGAATCTAAAATCTAATACAACCTAAAGTTATAAATGTCTGCAATGTTCAACCTAAGCTGGACTCATTATATTATAATCAATCAATGTTCTTAATGTATCCAGCTGTTTGCTGACAACATAATAGTACATTATGCAACGAGCCTATAATGATAGTAATTAAGACGCAAGTATGTTTGTTTATGAAACGATCGCTTGAGCTCGTTTCATAATTTTCATACGAGCGTCTTAATTACCATTATAGGCAAGTTTCATATGACTTTTTATGTTCGACCATACTTCTAACTTGAAATTATTCAGAAGTATACATTTTATTTGTATCTGACAGAAGATCGGAAGTGACCTTGTTCATAGCTCGAAATTGTGAGATGTGCGCAGATGCGAAAGTATTGATTTTTTCCGAGGAACAATAATGTCATTGACCTTGATGTAATGCAGAGAATGTATAACCTGGAAATTGATTTAGAATTGAAAAACGAGATGACAAATTGAATTTATTTGAATATTGTTTACAATTAACGCTAATTATTATAGTAACAGAACATAACCTTCTGCGACAGTATTGGATTTCCAGCCTCCGTAACGTTTCCCTCATTGTCTTTCGATTGCATATCCGAGAATAATCGAAAACCTGAACTTTAATGAATAGGTGTACTTTAATGACATGCATTAAAGGACTGCTACCAGGTGTATAATTACTACATTTCGGCATGGTCGAGCATAAGTCCATTATAGTCCAATGTACTCTTCAGTTTTTGTTTTTCATGAGAAATGAGGGGTATTTTGACCAATGTTCATTATAGATGCCTGTTGCTAGTAGCCTGAGTTGGGGTGTAGTCAATATACACAGGATATTATCTGACAGTTTGAAGAACATCTGAGATCTGGATGAGGCTTGCAATTTTAAATGTATTTTTAGATCCTTTTGTAATACATAGTGTCTGATTTGTTGAATACTACATTAAATTTATAATAGTGCAAATACATAATACAAGAACTGTAAACGTTTCAAATGCTCTTAGTCACTTCCCTTCACTTCGTCGTAATGTCCATGTTTCTGCCCAATGCAATGATACACTCCACACAAAGCACTTCACTAGTCTCTTCCTTAGTTCTTTCTCCAGAGGTCCGCAGAAGATGCTCCTTTTCTTATTAAAAGCTTCCTTTGCCATTGCTATTCTCCTTTTGACTTCTTGGCAGCAGCTCATGTTACTGCTTATAGTACACCCCAAGTATTTGAAGTTGTCCACTTGCTCTATTGCCTCATTTAGATTTCGCAAGTTTACCTTCTTTATTTTTCTTCCTATGACCATGGTTTTCGTCTTGTTGGCATTTATATTCATTCCATACTGCTCACAGCTGTCATTCAGCTTTAGTAGCATATCCCTTAGTATCATCTCCTCTTCTGCTAACATTGCCGTATCAGCAAATCTTATACAATTTATTCTTCTTCCCCCTACTGCTATCACTCCTCCCATGTTCTGAAAACAGATCTTCACTAAATCCTCCAAGTAGATGTTGAACAGGGTAGGTGATAAAGGGCATCGTTGACTTACCTCTTCCTATTTTGCTTCCTTCTGACATTTCTTCTCCTATCCTGACTTGACTCATTTCATATAAAGGTTACTAAACAGCCTCCGCTCTTTCCAATCCACGTCAATTTTCTTTAGGTTCCCAATAAATTTATTTCAGTCCACTCTGTCAAACGCCTTTTCTAGGTCCAAAAATACTACAACCACTTCTTTATTCTTCTCTAGGTATCTTTCGTTGATTGTTCATAGGAGTCCAATTGCATCTCTCGTACCTTTTCCCTTCCTGAAGCCAAACTGCTCTTCTTTCAACTGTTCTTCCATTTTCTGATTATATGTATAGCCCACTTACATAAAGTACAAAATGTTATGATGTAGTACAATTATCACAAGTGACCATACTTCGTCCAACGAGGCTATAAGGTTAAGTATGTTAAGTATTACTGGAGTTTTAAGTAGCCGACGCGCGTGCATCTAGCAAGCGAAGTACTTGACTAATTGCTCACATGACTATGGTCAAGTTCGGCAGAACAAAACATGGACCACTTTAACAATTACACTAATATTTACAATATAAATTATTTACATTATGTAAACTAAACTATGCTATCTATATATATATATATATATATATAATTTGAACTGGTAGTAGAAATTACGGGACAATGACTGAATGGATTTTAATAAATGACCCCTCACTTTGAAGCTTGGAACCCAAAGTCTTCAGCGAAATGTCAGTTTTCCTACATAATTTTCCTATTTTCCAAAATCCATCTTTCGTCAGTTTTGAGAACTAATTGCATTTCAAAATAAAATAAAACAAAACACACACTACAATAAACTACAAGCTATTACATGAAGGCCATGATCTGCAGGATTGCTGACATATTTAGAGTTGAAATTCAATTGGTTATTAAAAGCTTCAAGACTTATTAAAAATAATTTACAGGTCTGATTCTCCGGTGTGTAATTTTCTGAGTACAGCTGTGTATTGGATATTAAAATCTACAAAACTTGCGGTGGTTTGATGATATCATTACCATTAGAAATTAATTATTAATATAGTTAATGCCATGCTGTTAATATATAAATTACAAAACTTGCGTAAGATAATAATATTATTATTAAAAAGCAAATATTTTATAGTTATTAATAAAGTGGGTTGGGTCTTTTTCATATATTTAATTATTTATTTCTCAAACTATTTATTTATTATTTAATTATTTAATTATTTTTTCATATATTTAATTATTTATTTCTCAAACTATGGTCCAAGGACCACCTGTGGTCCTCGAGGTCTGCCCTTTTGGTTCTTCAAAAAAGACAGAAGAAAAAATAAAATTCAAACGAATTGCATATCACACTATAGCTGAAAATCTCAGAGTTTGGAAATGAACCATGGCAATCGCCTTCCACTTTTTCTCCCAGTACTGACATTTTATGAAATTTATTACCCTACTCGTCTACCGAATTCCCACTCTATTCTCAGCAACAAAAGAGGGATGTAAAGCACTATGAACGTGGTGTTTCTCGCCATCTTTTCCCCGCACATCCCGCGTCTGTAACCCAGCCAGGGACCACCCGAATTCATAACAGAGGACCAAAGTACGAATCTTTTCATGTATTTATGGCTTTCTTAATAGTTTTGCCGACACCCAGTCTGCACACTGAAATGGTCACGTATTGTACATCGTATACCAATAATAGAACGTGCCAAATTGAATATTTACTTGTTAGAAATCGGGCATGTTTCTGCATTAATTCTTTTTATTTCTGTTTTTCCAGATGACGATATAAAAAATTTTTAACTCTGCCTATTTTAAAATCCGGGCGAATCAGATCCAAAAATTCAAATTACAATACTTTTCTAATTATATTTTTTGTACCCAATCACAAGTAACTTAAAAAGGTGGTCCTCACTTCAAAAAAGTTTGAGAAACGCTGTGCTAGAGAAATTATGTAATGGACAACTAACGTCTACTTTTAAAATTCCCTTAAAATGGCAGTGGAGATGATTGTAACTACAGGGGAGATTTAGATGCTGTTATGGAATGTGGTTGTGAAGATGTTATTTTTATTTGTGAGGATGTTGAGTTAGAAGAAAATAATATGATGGCGCTGATATAGGCCTACTACATTGCAGGTTATGTTGCCAAGTGTGTTAGATGTTGACAAGTTTATACTGTGATCAGACATTGGAATATTCCAGTTATACAGTAGAATTTAATAATTATTTAAGAATAATAGAGAGAGGAGTACTCATGTGGCGCACACAATTCGTAACAAGTGTGACTGTACTCGCATATAATGTGTTCCAGTGTTTAATTTCCGACAAATATGAGAGCGACTTCATTAATGCAACAAATCAAAGGCGTCTCTTGAAAACATTAATACGTGAAAAATGTGAAAGTGTTGGTAATAGTGGTGACTTTACAGTGTGTGATTGCGAACATTCCACAAGTATGCTACTTTCTAGAGCCACAACTACATTGGCTAATATTCTAAAATGAAACAAGATAGTATTGCCGGTGCTTCAGGAACAAGAAGAAAATTGCAGAGTATCATAAAAAAACAGGTACCGATAACAGTGTGTATTTAAATGACATCTCATGAATAACTATACTGCTTCTACTTCTTCAAAGAACTGCGCATTCCTGTCAATTTTCTGCTTTCTTAACTGTCGTTTTTCTGTACTAACAATAGTAAGAAACGAGCTTTGAATGACTTCCGCCGAATTTGGAATAGACATCGACTGACTTGGACTGCCAACATAGAAAACGATAAATTACTACCTGTTCAAGAGTGCCACACTCAATCGCTTTCACCTTCATCTTGACGATAATAAAAGCCTAAACTAACCTAACCTAACCTGTCACTAAAATCCTAAACTAATCTAACGTAACCTAACTTGTCACAGATTCGCCTATACAAGGCATAACAAAGGCCTAAACTATCCTAACCTAACCTGTTACAGTTTCTTATATGCAAAGCATAATAAAAGCCTAAACTAACCTAACCTAATCTGTCACTAAAATCCTAAACTAACCTAACCTAACCGGTCACTAAAATCCTAAACTAATCTAACCTAATCTAACTTGTCACAGATTCGCCTATACAAGGCATAACAAAAGCCTGAACTGTCCTAACCTAACCTGTTACAGTTTCGTATATGCAAAGCATAATAAAAGCCTAAACTAACCTAACCTAACCTAACACTAAAATCCTAAACTAACCTAACCTAACTTTTCACAGCTTCGCCTATACAAGGCATAACAAAAGCATAAACTATCCTAACCTAACTTATCACAGATTCGTATATGCAAAGCATAATAAAAGCCTAAACTAACCTAACCTAACACTAAAATTCTAAACTAACCTAACACATATGTGCCTATAGATGGCATAACAAAACTCTAAACTACCGTAACCTAACCTGTCACAGATAAGTACGTAAGACATAATAAAAGTCTAAACTAACCTAGCCAGTCATAATACTCCATTTTCTTACCCCTACGCACTTCCCTGAGGTATGAAAATGGCCGAATTTCTAGCCCGCTGGAACATTGCAAACTAGCGTGAAAAGTTTGTAATGTCTCGTAAGTTATGTTGGTACGACATGTAAGACTGCTGAACATGCATATATCCGTAATAGGAAAAGAAGTCAATCAATGCTCGTTTAACAACCGCAGTACATAGTAGTAGTAGTAGTAGTAGTACATAAAATAATAATTATGCTGATTACTGTCTTGTTACTATAATTTACTATTCACTAGATTAAATAACGCCAAGCACCACTATTAAATATACCCAAGAGAAATGGCATGCAGAGCATGCCCCGTTTGTATGACGTCACGATTCTGCTAGCCAGTCCTGATAAAGAACTTATAGCGAAGGCCCCGGCAGCACCCTATGAATGAATGAGTGTATGCCCTCTTGTTCTCTTTTTTATCCACTGTCCATGTAGAACTACGTCTTTCTCCTCAGGAGATACTTATGAGTGATAACTCTGGAATTTTTTTTTTCTTGTTAGGAGGGAGGGAGGGAGGGAGGAAACATGCCATGCACTACGACCTGAGGTCTATTGTACACCCCCTATATGGGATGAGTTGCGTGCCCACTGATCGATCCCCTACGTGCACCGATCTAACCACTTGACCTCCTTAACGACTGGTCCCTACGGCCAACAAAGTTCATGTACCACTCCTGCTTCGGCAACCCCCCCAAGGCTCCCTTAATGGTCCGAGGCAGAAGTCCTCCACAGAGAAGGTTTGCCCCAGGTTCCGTTGCAGAAGCTATCCATCAGAGGCTGGTCAAGAGAGCCAGGAGCTTCGGAGGGCCACCTGTAGAGCGATCTGAAAACCAGAAGAAGTAACGGGATGACGAATTAAAGGATGATAGGGGAGGAAAGGAAGTGGCGAAGTAGAATGGGGTTCCATTCGCCTGGTAAAGTTACCTGATATTCATCCATAGGAGTGAGGGAAAACCCCAAAAAAACCTCACTCAGGCAACTCTTCCCGACCGGGAATCGAACCCGTGCTGGATTTAGAGTTAGACTCGCTAACCTCTCAGCCACAACGGTGGACTAACCATGGAATTAACTATCACTGTCGTGGTGGAGTGGAAGAGAAGGCCTGATGACCTTAACTTTACCAGAATAAATAAATAAGTTAGGTAATAATAATAATAATAATAATAATAATAATAATAATAATACTAATAATGATAATAATAACTATTATTATTACTATTATTATTATAATTATATTATTATTACTATTATATTATTATTATTATTATTATTATTATTATTATTATTATTATTATTATTATTATTATTATTATAAATAACCCACATTTGTTCTCCTTGTCTCCTTAGCAATTAGTTGGAGCAAAGACTAGAGAATCGTGCAGACCATTTCTTTTTAAATGAGAGATTCCGATCTTAACAAATCAGTACATACTGTATACTCTTTAATAAATTTCCTCTTATGTAATAAAGAAAATTTTCTAACTAATTCAGCCATACATAGCACTAATATCCGCAGAAAGAATGATTTTCGTACACTGTCATCAAATTTATCATGCTATCAAAGGGGAGTGCGTTACATGGCAATAAAAATTTTCAATGGTCTTCCTGAAGACATTAAGAATCATAACGAAACCCTCCATTATTTAAGGTAAAACTAAAAAAATTACTTAATATCTCACACTTGTTATTCTGTAGATGAATTCTTGACATTTCACAGTACTGTGTAAATGTTTTTAATACTATTAAATGGTAAACATATTGCATTGTATAATATGTTATTGTTATTAAGGTTCCAATATTAATTCTGTAGATATTTCATATTATTTGCATTTTTATATGTTAAACGTAAGAATTGGATATGTTAGGCTATATTCTATGCTATAAAGTAACTGTAAGAATATTATGGAAAAAATTAATCTATCTGCCTGCCTGCCTGTCCATCTATCTTCACCTTGATCGTCTTGTATTTTCTTTGTTTTTGTATTCCCTATTTTCTCCTTGTATTTGAAGGGAAAAAAAGTTACATTTGTTTGTACCAAATTTTTTCTTTGAAGGACAAAACTAAAATTCTTTCAAACATCTATTATCATAATACACTGCTCTCTTAAACTGACTGAGCATATTGGGAATTCAATCAATAGATATCCGAAAATAGGCTATGAAAAGTTTCATATAAAACAATGGAAGATAAAATTAATGTGCATTAAATTGTGAATTATTTGAAAGAAATATCATATATTCTGTGTGAAAATGTCATAAACTGTGAAGGAACGAAAGTACTTGCATAATATCATATGAAATATACACTGTCTACATATCGAAATAATGGTCTTTATACATTGGGAGGAAAAAACAAAACAAGAAAAATATATATTTTCGCTGCCAAACACTTCACCATTTTATTTCATCACATACCTCTTAAGACATTCAAACAAGTATGAAAAATACGTTCGTTTGTATCCTGTACAGTAATATTAATGCAATTTTTACACACCAAAAAATGCTGTAAAGTGAGTTTTCAATACATATTATTACAGCTCTAAAGTAACTATTGAGGTAATGTCTATAAACTAGAAACAAATATTATATGTAGGTTACAGATAAACTAGGTTTGAAGACTATGGCTATAGAAACAATTAAGACAAGATACACACGTACAGAGTGTTGACAAATTTATACAGATGGATCTCTTATATCATATTCAAGAGGTGCAGAAACTGGGATGAATATTTCCTGTCTTTTCATTTTACTATTCTGCAGGAGAATAAGTTATACAATACATTTTTAAGTTACTGCTATTTACATATTGCTTACAAATGGCTTTTATAGAACCTGGAGGTTCGTTGCCGCCCTCACATAAGCATGCCATCGATCTCTATCCTGAGCAAGATTAATCCAGTCCCTACTATCATATCCCACCTTCCTCAAATCCATTTTAATGTTATCCCCCCATCTATGTCTTGGCCTCACCAAAGGTCTTTTTCCCTTTGGCCTACCAACTAACACTCTACAGTTTGACAACTTCAAGTGAAACCCAGTAAAATACGCCAACTTCTGGAATCTCTCTCTTTCTTTCTTCTCTCTCCCTCGCTCCTCGACATTCAGTCACCAGTCACCACGTTAATATCTGAGAGGATGTGTGTGGGCATCGCGACCAATAGAAGAACCACTCTCCAGTATTACCACAATAACGGATTCTTCACTTTTGCCTCGACTGTCGGCTAGGAAGGTTCCATTATACTAGCATTGCAGGCAAATAGTGAACCTTTTAATGCTTTTGTTAGCAGGTTTTAAAAACTGTGAGTGGACCTGCAAATACACAGTGCATAGTGCTCTCTCCCTTCCCCCCGTGCTTTCTCACTTGCTCCTCCCCAAGACAGCCAGCACTCACATAGTAACTCGGTCAGGTTTGAGTTCGATTTGTCAATCTATATATGCATTTCTGGCTATTTACATATTATGTTTGCAAAATCTCTTATATAGATTAAATAAATTCTAATTATCAGATTGAAGGGCAGCCATACAGACTATAATCTTACAACAGACCACAAAAAAGGCTGAAATACAAGATTATAAAAACAGATGCATTATCTAACTAAACTACAGAAAAAAAAAAAATAGTTGATTCCTTCCCATTGTGACATAAGGAAAATGAAACAGCAGACTTTTGGCTAAAAAGGGAACTGAAATTTTACAACAGACTTCTATTTTATTCTGTAAAAGAACTAATCAGAAGTAAATTCACATCTGCCCAAAACAAAATTCAGATGAAGCAAATGATAAAACCTGAAAATTTTTAACGATTAACACCGACATAATCCCTCAAGGGCCACATAAATCAGGTTGATAACAAGTCATGTCATGATTATTTGACAAGCCACCTGAACAGGATGGAAATTTCCCATACATCAGCCCGTGTATGGTATTATGTGATGCAAATGAAGAAATGAACATCGAACACATCACGGGATGCAAAACATTGCTAAAACAAGATAACATCGTACAGCAATTGACTTATTGTCAAGTGCCTAGGGACTGGAGAACAACAATATATAACCTGTACAATCTGAGTACAACATTCGTATAAAAATATGCAACATTCAGAAAGGTAAACATTACACTGCAACCAGGCTTGTAATCGAAGTTCATGCTGTGAATATGTCACGTTCCTATGAGAGCTGTACTTTGTAACTTGGGTGCACAACCTGACCCTGTAGCTTCAATGAAATCGATTAGGCACGTTAACAGGCCTAGGCAAACTAGGCAGCTCCCTAGGGTGGCAGATTTGAGGGGGCGGCTTTTAAGCTATTACTGATAAATCTTTTTATATTTTTAAAATTTTATTCATAACTCTTTAAAAGAGTACATGAACTTAAGCGCACAATGAAAAAGATATCAATAACATTGGCAACAATCAGTTAAAATTTAATCAACACTCTGCCAAGGAAAAATGACAGTTTTTCAATATTAGTGTCACAATGCAATCATTAGTACTTTTTTCAATATTATACCCTCTCACTGTGAGAGTCTCACGAAATAACATTAAAGAACTTACTGGTATTATATAATGATATGTTAGGAAGGCAAATCTCGTTGCTTGCAATCATAAGCTTTGTGATGAAATGATGAGAGACGCCACTCTGTATAAGGGTAGCCAGTATCAACACTCAGTAATCCCCATTCAGACTTAAATTCAAAGAAAATACCGCCAGTCATTTTATCAGCCGGACGCTTGGGAGTTCAGTTTAATTTGAAACGGTAAAGAGTGCAGTTGTTTTGTACCTAGGTGATTTATATTTCAATATTCATTATAATGAGTGACAGTCGGAAAAATTTAAGTGTTTCTCAATATCGGAAACACCTCTGATTGAGGTTCCGGCTGATATGTAAATCTATATCAGACAGTAATCTTATTTGACGATATGTGTCAGAGGAAGAACTGCATCTAAAATCTCATTAGTGTAATATGTAGCTAGTTAGCGTTGTATGCAATGGAGGAGGAAAGGAACTGATCACCATACCCCATTATCTCCTGGCCTAGTTGCCTTATGAGTGATGCTTTGATGGTGTCAATTGTGGGGTCCAGACTTGTCTTCGGACAGCTGACTAAACAACAATACCGGAAACTCGAGAAAGACAAGGCAATAAAAAGGGAGGAAATTGTGAGAAAAAGTGGAAAAATATGTGTTATTTAAAAAACAAACATAGCCAGCTTGGTCCAGTTCGAGTCCAGATAATAATGTGGCAAACAGTAGTTACCGAAAATAGTGCTGCGTGTGGTTTATTTTAGTCAGGCGTTTCCGATATTAGAAACAGTAATAATGACAAGGAATCAATTATTTCAGTTGATCCAAATGATGCATATAGGGCGAAATAAGGGGCGGAAATATTTTTCTCTGCCTAGAGGCGCCAAGTAACTAGATTCGCCCCTGCACGTTACACACTGGATGATGCAAGAAACATGATGCATGGCACATGGAGCGTGACACATAATGCCATGTTATTTGTTGTAATGTTGTGTGGAGTCATCAGATGGAGATCTTCTGCTATTGTCAATAATAAGAATGTGAAGATAGAGGCGTAGGTTTCAGATTCATTGGTCCAAAACGTTGAAAATCATGGTACTTGTAGTGTTTTATTGGTAGAGTTAGCTCAGCATCCAGACAAATTCACAGAATATTACAGAATGTCCAAAGAATTATTTGAAGATATGACAAAGTGTGAATATTCCTAATAGGTGGAAGACATGTATGAGTATTACACAAGCACATGGACTTTTCACTCTGATTTCTGTTGAAGACTTGGGTAGAAATAGTGTTGGTGCTAGGGTTGCCAACTGTTTGAAGAAAGTATGGGAGACTAAGTGGTCTACAATATTTCACATAAAAAATTAAAAAATTATTCAATTCAATTAGCGGTACTAAAAACAATTTTATTCTACATTTTGGCAGTTAGGCTTAAATTAAAGTATTTTGAGATATTTTACCTAGTGTAATAATTTCAAACAAATTGTAAAAATTTCCTACATGAGTAGTTGAAATTGACTGTGATTTGCAGTTCTGATTTGATTAAAGTGTCGCGCTCCTTTTTCGAACATCTGAGGATATGTGAGTATAGGTATATATCAATGTTAACAGTATTAAAAAAAGCTTGTTAAAATTGGCCATAAAGTCATTTAAATATGTGCTCCTGCATATATGACTTACCAGTATATGTCTAAAATGCAGGTAGTAGGCCATTGATGATATAATGAGGAGAGTTTGGCTGGCACCATGGATCGTGTCCCGGCATAGCTCAGTTGGAAAGAGCGCTCAGCACGCAGAGTTGAGAGGTTCTGGGTTCGATTCCCGGTGCTGGAACGAATTTTTCTCAAAATTAATAGGTATCTACATGTTGACTACTAACAAAAAATAGTAGTCTCGATTATTTAATGAGGATGGCGAGAACTCATATATGAATGTATGTATATATATGTTCACTTACTGTTCATAAAAGAAAACACTCTTTGTATAAGCTTAGCTGCACATTTCAGTGCTTCTCTGTAACAACAGAATCCATCATATAAATCACCTTCAAGCATGTAAAAATTAAATGTTTCAATTAGTTTTTACATTATGCAAAAATAAGGTAGAAGAAGGCTCGAAGAGAAGAGAAATGCGGAATTCGGGAGATTGTTAAAAATTGGATGGTGCCGTATGTTCAAAATTGGGCGAACCAATGTCCATGATGAAGAGAGAAGTGGTCGACCGAGTATCGTGAATGCAGATCTGATTCGTTTGGTTGACGAAAAGGTTAGAGCAAACCGCAGGTTTACCATGTCGGAGCTTAGTGAGGATTTTCCACAGATTAGTCGTACTCTTCTGTACAAGGTGATTATCGAAGATTTGGGCTACTGGAAACTTTCTGCCAGATGGGTGCCTAAATTCCTTTCTGAGGAACAAAAGGCTCAGCAAATGGGAACAGCACTGTCCTTTCTTGAGCGTTACAAAAGAGAAGGTGATGCTTTTTCGATCAGATTGTGACAGGAGATGAGACTTGGATGCGGTATATGAATGCTGAAACAAAGCTTCAATCAATGCAGTGGGGCCATACTCACTCCCCGAAAAAATCCACAAAGTGTCGTCAAACACTTTCCACGAGGAAACTTATGCTTCTGGGACAGGAAAGGAATTTTGCTAGTGGAGTTCTTGGAGAGGAATGCCACAATTAATGCTGAGCGTTACTGTAACACACTAACAAACTTGAAAAGGGCCATTCAAAACAAACGTCGTGGCATGTTAAGCTCTGGGGTGATTTTCCTGCATGACAACGCCCGGCTGCATACAGTGTATCATACTGCGACCAAACTGCAAGAGTTCAACTTGGAAGTACTGGATCAACCTCCCTATAGCCCAGATTTAGTGCCTAGCGATTACCATCTCTTCATGCACATGAAGATGTGGCTTGGCTCGAAGTGCTTTGACGATGACGAAGAGTTGAAAACCAGCGTCGTAGGTTGGCCGAATTCTAAGATTGCGGACTTTCAAAGCTCGTCAAATGCTACGACAAGTGTCTCAATGTGACTGGAAACTGTGTGGAAAAATAAATTAGAGTGTACAATTTCAAATGTATTGTAGCCCAATTCTGTAACGTCATTCACAGGTTTGTAAAAAATAAACGGCTTCTTTATGAATAGCCCTCGTAGAACAAAGATACATATTGCTTTTTATATAAAAACATTCTAGCATCCCCAGAAAGAGTAAGTTACATACTCGTGCTCAGAGGGCATTCCACATAATGTTAAGATATTTTATTAAATAACAGAGTAAAAAGTATAAAAAGAAGAAGGAAAAACATATCACAATAATTGAACTTTAAATTTTCTCTCTAAAAAGCAATTTTTAATTGATTTTTTTAAATAAGGAGCATTAGTAAATTGTAAATTTGGGAATTTAGCTATTAAGTTATCATGTTATAAAGCCTTGCACCGAAGTTGCTACCGGTACTGTGATTATATGCTACAGCTATGATAGATTTAGGTTCTGTTAAGCATAATATATGTTTTCTGATCTTTTGGTTTTATATTTATATCAGTGATGTCAAAGCAAGCGCATTTTTCTGACCTTGACGTCGTGCTCGGGCATCAAGCGCTAAGTTGGAAAGAGAAAGGGTTGTGTATATGAATAAGCAGCCTGTAGGATTAAGAAAACAGTGGTGCACAAACTTGAAACAGAACATGACATTTTATGTCGTTATTTTTATATGGCTTCTTTCTGTTTAATATTATCTATATTGTCTGTAAAACAAAAGTACTAATACCAATTTCTTAATATTGCAGTTGTGTTTTAAATGTTAATAACATAATAAAGAGATAAGAAGGAATATTCACATAAATTCCATAGTAATACAACTATACTGTACTAAATGGATGAAACACATCATTCATAAAGAAAGTGATATCCCAATAAAAGAGATTGAGTATGACATGACAAGTTGTAGTTGATATTGACAGGGGTGTATTTTGCGGACTACCGGGGCTACCGGTGGTAGCCCAAGGAAATTACAAAAGAAAAAGTTTATAATATAACATAATGTAATAATTTTGTATTATTCGTTTTACCATAGTAATTAAAATTAAAGTAATTGTTAGATTTAGATGCGCTCTCTGCTCTCGAAAAGAAACAAGTAGTCAAGGCAGCATCGCTGGAGAAACCGCTTGCTACGTGAGGTAGCCTGTGACCTTACCGCGCACGCTCTCCTGTAGCACAACTGCCCGTCCCCCCCTCTCCCTTCTGTTTCCATCGTGCACTGTAGGCCGGGAGAGTTGCCGCTCTCATGATCGGTTTCTTCGCAGGCGCGAAGCAGCAATACGCCTAGTACGCTAGCAATTGAATGTGATTGTGTTCTTGCAGTGCATTATTTTAAATCTGTGATTTGTTCGAGTGTCTAAGAGTTATATTAATTGTGAATTATTAAGTTTTTAATTTCCCAATTAAGTGATATTGTGAAAAATGTGGCAGAACAAGTTTCTGGAGAGGTTTGTGTTGAAAATGACTGTGTAATAGAAGGTTTATTAAAAGTGCCTTTTAACCATCGTACATAACAACGAGAAAGTTGAAATTGTGAAAATGGAAAGACCAACTCCTGAGTTAAATTTGTCCATGGACGTGAAAAACAGCGAGAGTACACACGCCATTTCACTTCAACATCATATGGTAAGTGGAATTGGTTGTGTGGTACTTCTAAACTGCCTAAACTATTTTGCTGGCCATGTTTGTTATTTAGCCGCGAAACTAATGTGTGGTCAAAAGAGGGGTTTTCTAATATGAACTCCCTTCGAACGGCAGTCCTAGAATATGACAAATCAAAAGCTCATATTTGTAGTAACATGAACTTTGCAAACTTTGGGAAGACAAGAATTGATTTACAGCTAGATAAGCAAAAAGCTCTACACATCAACCAACACAATGCTCTTGTGAAAAAAAAATCGGGAGATTTTACTGCATCTTATTAACGCAGTCTGCTTTCTAGGAAAACAAGAATTGGCTTTTCGGGGTCATAACGAGAGTGTGGAATCAGACAATATAGGAAATTATATTGAATATTTAAGTTCCTTAAGTGAATTTGACCATTTACTGGCCAATCATCTTGAGAGTTCAACAGTATTTCGTGATACTTCTCTCGCAATTCAGAATGACTTAATATTTGCTATAAGTATGGTTATGATAAAGAACATAAAACCTTTTGTGGCCATTGTTGTTGATGAAACAAGTTACTGCTCTAATCAGAGTCAATTGTCCACTGTTTTAAGATACGTCGACAGTACTGCCAATGTTCAAGAACGGTTTATAGGATTCACAAATGTCAGTTCGGACAAAACTGCTACTGCTTTGTTTCAGCATGTGGAAGGTGTTATAGCAGAATACAATGTCGGCAATAAGTTAATTGCACAGACATACGATGGTGCTTCAGTTATGGCGGGAAATATTAATGGCTTAAAAACAAAAGTTCAAGGAAAGTATCCTCAAGCACTATTTGTCCATTGCTACAGCCATGTTCTCAATTTAGTTTTGCAACAAACTACTTCATCCATTCCAGAATGCCGCATTTTTTTCAATACACTGTCGGTTTTAGCGGCATTTTTCTCATCATCTCCTAAAAGATCAGAAAACTCAAGGAATTTATGAACAAGAAACTCCCAAAAGTAGCACCAACTAGATTGAATTTTACATCTCGGCTTGTAAATACAGTAAAGGAATACAGAGAAAAACGGACTGCTTTCTTTAAAAATATCATTTGTAATGACTCTGAAGAAAACTGGGATGATGCTGTAAATGTGCAGGCTCAAGGATATTTGAATTTTTTCACACAGTTTCAGAATATATTTCTTCTTGAAGTCTATGCTAGAGTGTTCGCACATACAGATGTGCTCTACAATATTCTTCAGACAAAAAGTCTAGACATAGCATACTGCTTGCAAGAGGTATCAAAGTTAAAAAATACTAGGCTATATCCGAGTTCAGACGTAGTGGGTTTCCGTCCATATGGAGTAATATGGAAAATGAAAATTCTTCAGCCAATACAATGGAACCACCATTAAAGCGAAGAAAAGGAGATGATGAATTGAAATACAGGCAGCTGTACTACAGCATACTAGATCGTATGCACATGGAAATTACTGACAGATTTTCTGATTATGGAAAGCTTCAGTTCACACATCTTCTAGATTCTCAAAAATTTTCTGCTTATAGAGAAAACTTTCCGAATGAGGCACTAAACAAATTATTTCAGTCCTATAACAGTCACTTTGATCAAGTACGTTTGAAAAATGAATTAAGTGTAATATATTCAGCAGAAGTCTTTGATTTTTCGAACAAACCTATCCATGAAATATTATCTGCCATATATGAAAACCAGCTGAACCAAGTTATTCCTGAAGTCCTTAAATTGGCAACATTAATTGTGACAATACCAGCTACGTCAGCATCCGTAGAAAGAACACTTTCTGCGTTGAAGAGAATAAAATCCTACTGTAGATCAACTCATACACAAGAACGTTTATCCGGCTTGGCACTAATATCCATTGAAAAGTCATTTCTACAGAAACTTTGCAAGTGGCCCAACTGTAATTTCAAGGACGTAGTCATCAACGTATTTTCGTCCCAATCAAGACGTCTGGAATTCACATAAATATGTAAGGAATTTTATTATAGGGATTTTAAAATATATTTTGTGTAATAATTGGGTCAGTGGTAGCCCAAACCCTTTAACCAGTATATGCCACTGGATATTGATGATACCTTTAGCCCTATAAAAATAATCAATCAAATAATCAAAAAAATATTACAGTACTAAGCAAAGTTACCTAGGTGCTGTATATGTTTTAAGTGTGTAACTAATATTCCATAACAAAACTCTTATCGCATTATGCTTTTAAGGTGATATTGGTGAGCAACTTCCCATCATCAGAATATTAAATTATTTTCTCGAAATGTGCTGAAGCTATAGAGCTGACATTTTTACAACACATGGGGACGTATCTTTTGCTTATGATGTAAAAGTAGTTGCTTTGTTAATTCGTTTCCATGCGAATATTTTCAAAACTTTCAATACACTATCTTCAGTAATACGCATTTACGGTATATTAAATTAACGAATACATTCTGTAAGGCTACTAAGTAAATAGGTTTATATCTGAAAATTTGACTTTTCTATAAAGAAAGTTGAGAAAATACAGTATTTCTTTTGAACAAAAAAATCAAACTTGTGAAAAATGAACATTAAAATTAAAACTTACACTCTTATAATGCACTTATACTTCCAGACAAATCTAAAAATTAACATGGATACAGTTTTAATAAGTTCTCTTCACTTTATCTATTGAATCAGTGCTGGCCATACCTGAACATAGCTCGACCATGCGGCATATACTACTTCTTTCGTCTGTCTCTTTCCTTTCCGCTGTAAAGGGCTCAGGCTCTCCTCAGCTCTAAAGCGCGTGCTTGCTCCAGTGGGCATCAATTGACATATGTGAATATAAATTAAATATATTTCGGTTTTTATGTACGAAATTCAATAATACATTGTTATGAATTTGATGGAAGTCAAATACTTTAAATCCTGAATACAGCAGTTCTGAAGGGTAATCAAGAATTTATTAAGGCATAATTTTATTATTCTTTTCTGTAGCAGAGTTAGTGGCATGAGGGAGGTACTATTAGCACTGTATTAACTTCGCACTTTCTTAAACATCAACCATAGTACACCAACTATTTACTCTTCTTACACATACTGCTACCACCACCACTAAAACGTTTTGATCAACACTTCAACCATTAATGCTATATTATACTACTCTGATTGCTGTCTGCAATTTTTTTAGTTGGTTATTTAACGACCCTGTATTAACTACTAGGATATTTGGCATTGATGTATTGGTAATAGCGTGATGGTAATTATTTGGCAAGATGAGGCCGAGGGTTCACCATAGATTACCTGACATTCGCATTCGTCTTATGGTTGGAGAAAACCTCTGAAAAAACTACCAGTAATGAGCACAAGCTGGAATCGAACCCATGCCCGAGTGCAACTTTGGATCAGCAGGATCCTTGTCCTTGTAAGCTTTTTATTTGTTATACACATTAATGGTAACATTTTCACAATTCACTTTTTTGCTTTAAAAAGCTAACAATTATTATGTCTACTTACTGATTGATGTCCACGTTTTTCTTCAGTGATACCGTACACCGCAGCATAGAATAATGAATCCACAGAGAACTTGATTTGTTCTTTTCACTTTTCATTGAAAAATATTCCAGCATAAACTTTTCAGAAATATTCTCTACTTTTTTTTTACACCACTCTTCAAACTTCTTATATTCCTCTTCATACCTCTGTCGCGATTTTGTTGGAATTAATAAATCAGTACAGCTGTTAATGCAATACCATTGACACATTTATAAATAGTCATGGTGACAATATCGACAATAATAACATTCTTCAAATGTTTCTTGTACATGGCCCTCTATATGAATCGATGACCTACAAAGCAAATGTATATAGCTTCAAATGTTTCTCGTACAAGGCCCTCTATATGAATCGATCACCTACAAAGCAAATGTATATAGCTGGCAATAAAAATTTTACATTTAGACAGTATTCAATTTTACATTATTTTTTTTTATCAAAGCGGATGAAACTTTGTACGATACACATGTCGTAACTTCATATTACAATACTAGACTGGTTATCAAACTCGGCCTGCAGCCTTGTTTGGTTTGTTTTGTGCATTTATAATCGTTAGTTGAGTGTTTAGTTTTGTGTTGTGGGTTTATATTCGTTTGCTGAGTGTTTCATTTACACAGAAACATTTACATAGACCTAAAAATAGTGAAATAAGTATAGTTGTAGTGTTCTGTTTATTTATAGTTGTTATATTTAGTTGGATAAGTTGTCAATTATGCCTAAGAAGAAAAGTATTAGATCTGTACTTAGTTCTGCTCTGAATGAAAGAAGATGGGGTCCTAAAACAGTGAAACAAATTGAGAAAAAATTCTCGTTTTTCATGAAATTGTAGCTTAATGTAGGTGTTCGAAGTGACCACCAACAGCATCCAAACACTACTGATGCCGCTGAACTGCTCCACGAACTAAGTTCCGTAATGTGTCCAGTGTCATAGCTGCACATGACGTTAAATTTTGATTTGTTCTCGTAGCACATCCAGTGTAGCTGGCGTTTCCCAATAAACAACATCCTTTAGGGTCCCCCATATGTAGAAATTGGTGTTAGGTTTGGGGACTGTGCTGGGTACTCGACAGCACCTCTTCGACCTATCCATTAAGCTACAATTTCCCCGAAAATGAGAATTTTATCTGAATTTGTTCTAAAGTTATTTATAAACGAACAGTGTATACTTTTTTAGGCTAATCTGTATTTTAAGTCATGTTATGTTACATTAAAATTAAATTTCAAATCAAAATTCTGAAGAAATTTTAAGAAAACAGCAATAATAAATCTTGGTCAGTATTACTTACTGAAAAAGAATATATAAGGTATCTGATTCTTTTCGACATGATTCAGTAGCAAAATTTCGGATGCTAACTGGTCATGACTGTTTGCAGCACCCTGTTTAAAATTGAAATTTTTTGTTCACCAAAATGCATCCTGTGTAATCTAGAAGACTCTTTGATGAATCAAGAACATTTACGAAAATGTCCAGCTTTGGCATCAGATTTTTTGGATTCGGACTCTAAATTATACTGCAAAGTTGCAAGGTGAATGGAGAACTTCCAAGTGTCTGGGCAATAGATACTGCTGCTGCTGCTATGTTACATTAAACCAAGTTTTATTTAATTTCCATTTCGACATGTACAAAACACAGTTCTGAATTCATTTATGCTTTAGATTGCATTAATGCAATTTCTCCAAAGTATCATTTGTCTCTACTTGGCAATGCATAAACAATGTCACATTACAAAAATTCTGCTAACAAGTTTGGAGTTAGACCTTCTATATAACCTTAAATTATATGTGTTTTTTAGGTTTTCACGGTGAATGTGATTTGGATATTGCACTATGTCCTGGAGCTAACATTTCTAACGTTTCGAAACTACATACAGGTTCCATGATCAGGGCAGAGAGCCTAGGCAAGACCAGACAGTTCGCCTACTCTGCTGGGCATGTAGCGCCTGCTGAGCTCAAATGACAAATTCTGAGGGGAATATCTGTCAGTGACTAAGCTCTTAAGAGGCTTTTGAGGCTCATATAGCCTACTGGTACATATATATTCTTATATGAGGTCTCGCCATCCTCATTGAATAATCAATGAATCGATTCCAGGTGCTGGAACGAATTTTTCTCAAATTAATAGATATTTACAGTATAGCTATCAGAATGCTGCATTGGAGTTAAATCGCTCGCTTGAACTCGGTCGAGTGTCGCACCCTTGAGTGAGGTAAGATCGGTCGTGATACGCTCGTAATAAATAGAAGCACAGTACAAGGTCACCTCACCAACATGTCTTATCTTGTATGGAAGGCGACAAATAAGATACACATATGTTTTGCTCACACGGTAAAAATAAGGCTTTATTTTCTGCGTTTATGACAAACGTTTAATGGAAAAGTCAGTGGAACGTACCAAAACAGGAACATGAAGTTATCAATAAAATAGTATGAAAAACTTCGATATACAGTTATTATTGCTAATTCATAATTATTCAATATTTGATTTACCACATATATAATTTGATAGGTCCATACATAGTGTTCCGCCTATATACTGCGACAATGTAGAAACGTTTTACAAAATATTATTGATATAGCAGTAGATTAATAACAATATTAGTACAGAGATAACGTCACAGAAAATATAATAAAACGAATAATCAAGCTGCACAACTGTTACAGACGCAAAGATTGATACACTAATTATTAGAGATTATTATTATTATTATTATTATTATTATTATTATTATTATTATTATTATTACTAGAAAACTTGATACAGTTCTTGCATTATCGTGATTGTGTTCTCCGTTTATAATAATTACATTTACATCCAATAACATCTATCAGATATGGCAAAAACAGAATCATTCCTGCGTGGAAAAAAAAAAAAAAAAAGAACATTTACCTACAATATTTATATTACATTTTAATGCAAGTTTTGTAATTGTACTATGGAGAGGTTAGTTAAACACTGCAAAGTTTTGAAATGATAAACATCTTTGATGTTACTACACAGTTCATCACTGTAACAAGAACGAATGTCTAACGCTCGGCTTATACCGTTCGAGGATTTATCGCTCATGACAATTTTACCCATCATGCATGTGCGCTACCTATCGATTATGCTATGAACTACTTAGCGCTCGAGCGAAAACGTCGATGCAGACCTCTGATGGCTACTTATAGCCATTGATTATTCAATGAGGATGGCGAGACCTCATATAAAAATATATATGTATATATCAATGTTAACAGTAACTCATGAACTGTTGTTGAAAATGACCATGAAGCCATTTAAATATGCGCTCCTGCATACATGGCTTGAATGTCTTAATTGCAGGTAGTAGGCTATTGATAATACAATGAGAGAAGTTCGGCCGTCACCATGGATCATGTCCCGGTGTGGGTCAGATGGAAAGAGCATTCAGCGCGCACAGCTGAGAGGTTCCGGGTTCGATTCCAGGTGCCGGAATTTTTTTTTCTCAAATTAATAGATTTTGATTCTTAGCAGACCCAAAAAAATTGAGTTATTATACCTAGTAACAATAGGTCTATACGTTTGCAATAATGATGTATCGTAAGACTTGGTTTTCACTACATCCTTCACTGTTGACAGTCATTCCAGGATGCAGAGTTTGGTGCGAGATTTGTGGCAGAAGTCTCTAAACCTCTAAAAAGGCATGGCTACGACCTTGACTCGGAAGCTTGAAGGGGACAAGAGAGGAGATATCAATTCACTACATCTCAGTATGAAACAAGGCTAGCCTTCTGCCAAAATAATATGTCGCGCTATATTGGTGTTCTGGGGGTGATGATGGTCACCTTCTCGTGGTACCCCCTGAACTATGTTTAATGAACATAGAAAAAAAACGACCATCCAACATGCTCCAATGACAAATACAATCCGAAGTAAAATATTTCGGAGGTAAAAAAAGTCCCCTCATTCGGATCTCCGGACGGGGAATATTTTAGCATCACATAAGAAGACAAAACACAATATAATTCTACCTCAGCTGAAGGTCTTACAGTGGAATGCTGGGGGCCTTAATCAAGCCAAGAAAACTAAAATACATAAAATTCTAATAGATAAAGACATTGATATGTTTGCAATAATGGAAGCCAATGTTGCAGCTGAACAATTACAGTTCTTTGTTTTCAAGAACTACAATACATTTCTGGGTCATTTGCGAAATTTGTATAACAAATGGACGATTGAGAACGTCAAAATTAAAGTATTATTTAGTGCATATTCTGCATGTATTAATATAGTGCAATGTCTCTGCCATAGTAATCAGCCACTGTACACTGACCTTGCTTTACAGCATTCTCTACAAGCATCGATGAATCTTTGATGGCACGACGAAATGTCAGGAGTGTTATGGGACAAGACAGTGGATCTTTATAGAAATAGAATTCCTTTGTTTTTATATCAGATATTCTTCAAACAGTGCATAGTTCTTAGAATAGTAACAGAACTAACTTCAGATCAAAAATGAACAATTAGTATATTAAATATCTTAATATCAAATCTTTTACCTAATATAAAATAATAACTTGTTCAGTAATTAACAGAAACCATCATCATCATCATCATCATCATCATCATCATCATCATCATCATCATCAACATCATCATCATCGTCATCATCATCGTCATTGCAGGTATTAGGCCTAGTGGCCTGTTATGGTCTCTGTCCATCTTTTCAGGGGGCGTCCCAAAGATCGTCTTCCATGTGGTATATAGTGGAGAATTTGTCTTGGGAGTCTGGAACGGAGTCCCAAAGCCGGTCCAAAGGCTATAAGGTGGCAACCCCACCACTGAACTTACTACTCCTCGGCTAGCAACCGATTAGTAGGACATTTATATGCTTTCAAATCTCCGAACCATTCTTTCAGTAACAATTATCTTAGTAGATTGCCCTTAAGGCGAAGATATTTGAGCTTTAATTTCTTTAATGATAGATAATTAGAAAAAAATTGAGGCTCTGTTTTGAATGATGTAACAGACATGACATGGAGTAACAGATCTGACAGGTAACAGACATGACAAAGCAAATAAGCATGTGCGAACCTAAAGTTTTTTTTTTTGGCTTAAAAATCTCCAAAATAGCAACTTAACTACTGCACACGTGTACTATTATGTCCTCTTGATCTTGACTTTATATCTTGTTATTTGTGGAAAACACAACACTAACAGATCTGACAGAGTAACAATTAATGCTTAGACTAAAACATAAAGCAAGAGTATGACACACAAACAAATCAAAATGGGTGAACATAGCAGTACAATCAAGATGGTTTTTTGTGCATCATCTTGGCTTGTGCTGACATTGGTGGATTTCTTTTTCAACTGTGTACCCATAGGAACAGAATGGTGTAACAGAGCTGACTGATTTACTGGACTAGAGTAATTATGCAATCATATTATAAGGAAATATAAAGTCAGACACAAATGCAGAAGTTTTGATAATATCAAATGTTTCTTTAATTTTTTTTTCAATTACATTATTAAACAGTGCTTTTTCTGTACATAATCGTGCTCCATTTTAAATACTTAACTAGTATGGACAAGGCATTTTAGCTGTTACTATGAGAATTTTATTTTATTCTCGTGAAATATTGCACATCAAGGAAATACTTCTTGTGACTTTACTACATTAGTATTGAAACTACTCACTGTTAAGAATTTATAACTCTATCGTTACCAGTATAAATGCAATAATTGGAAGGGTATGAATTGATGGAACTCATTTGTTATCAAATTCTGCAAATGACACTTCTACAACAGGGAGCTTCTACCTGAAAGCCAGATTTGCATAATATATTCGTTACTTCAGATTTGTCTTCCTCAGTCATTTGTTTAATAATGTTGAAGGTTAAAGTTACCGTATTCCTCTTTTGATGCCAACTAGTATGCCACTAGCTCTTTGCTTGCTTTGGGATCTAAAGGGAAGAAACATTAAAAAAAAGATTAATACAAAACAAAATTATTTCACACATAACAATAAATATTATACACAAACTGAAGGATTACCAATGGGTTCACCTATATCAAGTATATTATCTGAAATCTTTATTCATAATATAGAACAAACACACATACTAAACACTGACAACAACAAACACGCAGAGAGAATAATGTACTGGCATCGATATGTAGGTAACATAATAGCCCTATATAATGGAAACAAAAGACAAATAGAAAACCTACATCAACAACTCAACAAAATACATCCCAAATTAATGTATACAATAGAAACAGAACGTAACCAAGCTATAAATTTCTTAGACATCACCATAACCAAAACAAATAATAGACATGAATTCAAAATATACAGGAAGCCCACCACAACTGCAACACACATACACAATTCGTCTAACCATCCCATACAACATAAACATGCAATTTTCCGTACAAAGACACACAGATTAATTAACATACCAATGAACAATGACAACAATACTGAAGAAATAAACACAATAAAATATATAGCACAAGACAATGGGTATAACTCTAACATGATAGACACACTAATAAAAAAGTCAAAACAAAAACAGAACAAACCAACACAAACACCACGTGAGAATAAATAAATAACATTAACATATCACAACCAATACTTACAAAATTGCAATTTCATTCAGAAAACTAAAATACTAGATAGCATACAAAACAAATAACACAACACAGAAATATCTAAATAATCACATCAAACATTCAAATAAATAT
This sequence comes from Periplaneta americana, assembly GCF_040183065.1. Lineage (NCBI taxonomy): Eukaryota > Metazoa > Arthropoda > Insecta > Blattodea > Blattidae > Periplaneta > Periplaneta americana. Next base: position 145,472,969 of record NC_091131.1, read on the forward strand.
AATTCAACTGGGGTTTAGAAACTAAAATGCAATAGTTGCCCACATTTTTACATAGGACAGACAGGAAGAACCTTTCAAACAAGATATAAAGAACACATCAAAGATATAACCAAACCATACATCACATCAAATTACGCAGAACATATTATCAACAATAATCATGACTACAATAATATAGAAACAGATATGGAAATTCTACACATCACTCCAAAAAGTCCACAGTTAAACATCTTAGAACAATACGAAATATACAAACATACAATACCACACCCACAACATATACTTAACACACAATTACAGTTCAATACCCACACATTATTCGACATCATGATACATAGCACACAAACAAACACCCCCACCATAGGAGCAACTCACCCCCACCCCTACAACTGACGAATGCAAATGGCAGTATGCAAGATCAACAGGAACATCAGTAGTTCGTAGGATACTGAAGATGATACAGAACCGGCATCAAAACAGGCCGTCTGTCTAAGGTACATAACCTTCTTAAAAAATTTTAACACTTTTAACGTGTGTTTAAACAATTTTAAGTTTTTTAAACAAAATGTTAACGTGAACCAGAATCAATGACATCAAAAGTAGCTCGTGATTCAGCCAGAAAACAAGCAGAAGAGAACAGTAATAGAGACAATTTTATAGACTGGAAACTTGTAAAGTGGCCACATTTAAGAAAGAAGTACTCTCAGCCAGGGGCACACCCAGGAATTTCTCTTGGGGGGGGGGGGGGGTCCAATGAAAGAACGTCAAGTTACATAAATGCACGCACGCACACATATACACACAAACATACCTCTGTCAATTTCTTTTTACAAAACAAAATCCAGTCTTCTTGGCTTTATCTTTAGTGCAGTAACCACATCTTGTGGAGAAACTGTGATATCATGATGGATGTTTAGCAAAGCAAGACCATTTAGACGATCATTTCCCATGGTGTTTCTCAGGTATGACTTTAATCTCTTAAGAGTCGAAAACGACCTTTCACTTGTACTTGTGGACACTGGCAATGTTAATAAAATCTTCAACAGCTCTTTCACATGAGGATAGAAATCATATTCACATGCAATATAGGCTACATTTCCCACACTGACTTGTACTGTTTTCCTTTACAAAATGTGTTCCAGAGTTCAAATTCACATACCAATTCCTCATCTTGGACATCTTGGACACAAAAATTAGTATCTACTTGAGAATAAAACTTGGCCAGAACTATAAAATCACTAGCAACCCCATCTTCCTTGATCAGACGCAAAAATTTTGTCAAAATGTTATGTTTAGCAAATCTTGTTTTTATCTGAGACTGCATATTAGATAGGAATGGCAAAAATACAGTCCTCCTGTAATATTCCTCAGCATTATCAGCAGGAACATTGCTGCGGAATTGTGAACGTTGTCCAGATGCACATCGACGGATTCTAATTTCCTCTCCAAGTGACGACAGCTGAGTAGAAACCGTCGAGAATATAGACATCATATAACATAAACATCAAGCTTAATGGACTTCCCTTACAAAGAGCAATCAATTCACAATATCTAGGAGTCATATTTGATACTGGTAACAAATTATCTTGAAAAGATGATATTAATACTGTAATAGAAAAAGCCAAAAAGAGATTAAATCTGTTAAAAAGATTAGCTGGCTGCAAATGGGGAAGCCAGAGATGTACCGGTACACTAAATTCCACTTATATGTACATGAAACCTGTCCTCAAATATTGTAGTGAAATACTCATCACATGCACCCCACAACAATGAAATAAAATAGAAAAATTTCAAAACCAAGCAGTACATTTAATTATAGGTGCAGGGAAATCCACACCAACAGATTCAATGAGACAACTTACTCAACAAAAGCCACTGATACACGACTTTCAAGAACAAGCAGAAATCCGGTATGAGAAATTAATTAGACTGTCTAATGCAGACTATTGGAGAAAATACAAAATCTTCCCTAAGTTACTAAATTAAACACACAAGAAGGATTTATGCAGAAAGTTAAAAGATTACAAACGCATCTCATTCCCCAAACTAACATTGAAATGTCACAAATCCGACAAAATCCCTTGGAATACATAACTATTCAAACTGGAAACAACTTATTGGAACCAAACCAAACCAAATGCTCTTTCCTTAAACATATCCAAAACAACTGTTGTCCCGTTTTCACTAAGGTCCAATGGTCTTAAATCTCCTCAATCTTCTTGTAGGCTCAAAATTCGTCATTCTTATTGTTCTTCTTAAAATTGTGAATGTCCTATATTAACCGAATCCTCAGAAGTTAGGTATTTAGGCATTACAATTGACCAACATTTACGATGGAATAAACGTATTACATATTCATGCAATAGATTACGTAAAACTTTATATCTTTGTTATACTTCAGTCATATTTACCAGTCAATATTTTTTTCGTCTCATTTACTTAGCTTTATTTCAATCCATTCTCCAATGTGGAATTTTAGGATGGGGAAATGCTTGTAATTCTAATTTCACTCCACTAATACTTATTCAGAAAAGAATAATTAAAATAAACCAATTGATTACTCATCCGAGCTTTTGTTCACTGATTTTAATGTTTTGAAAATTAAACAGATTTACTATATTGCCTTATTAAACTTCATAGATAAAAATCGTAATAAATTCAAATTGTATCATCATAAATATGTAACTAAAAGATCCGATTTTATACGACTAGAGGAAACGAAGTGTTTAACAAGCCCAGCTCTTAGCTATGATACCTACTATGGTCCAAGGTTATACAATAAAATAATTGAAAAATACCCAAATTTGGAAAATTTTAGTATAAAAAATTTCAAAAGTAGCGTTAGGAATTTAATTTTTAAAGAATATACATAGGTTGGATAAAAAGTAATGGCAGCACTGCTGTCACGTGACGATGGTGCATTCGAGAGCTGCCAGCTGTGTGGACATGAACAAGGACTGTTAGATGAGTTAGTGCAGCCAGCGGCGACAATACTCCATCAATTTACTGCAGTGTGTAGAACGTTCACTTTCATAGGGATAGTGCGAGCACCCTACGACCATCCTTACAATACTAGAGCAACATTCCTGGATCAAAATTGAAATGGCACGAGGTCATAGTGCACAAGAATGTTTTCAGGGACTGCGTGAAGCATGTGGCGATGCAGCGTTGCCATATTGCACAGTTGCACGATGGGTTAAAGCGTTCCGCGAAGGCCTTGTTGCACCGGTACCAAAGGGAAGGTGACGACTTTCTTGGACGAATCGTCGCTATGGACGAAACCTGGACTCGCTCGTATGAACCAAACTTGAAATGTCAATCAAATGAATGGAAGCATCCTGGTTCTCCTTGTCCAAAGAAAGTGCGCCCTACACAAAGTGCTGTGAAGATGTTCATTGTGGCGTATGACATTGATGGGGTAATACTGCACCACGCTGTACCTCCAAGGCAGATGGAAAGCGCGGACTACTGGAACATCCACCGTACTCACCCGATATGATCCATGCAATTACGATCTTTTCACCAAAGTGAAAGAACCACTGCGAGGGACCCGATACAATATCAGAGATGAACTTATCCATACTTTAGGGTGGTCAATACAGAACATCAACAAAGATGGACACGCTGATGGTGTACGACGCCTTCCAAACATTTGGCAAAAGGTAATAAATAAGGGGGGTGACTATATAGAAGGTACGTAAATGTTGTACCCCTGTGAATAAAGCCATGTCGGAAATATCGAACTGTTGCCATTACTTTTTATCCAACCCTAGTATGTTAATTTAATATGTGTATGTATTTGTATGATTTAAATTGTTAAAATTGAAATTGTATTTTATTCCTATAATTGTTTTTTTCTTGACCCACTTTGTGTCAAATAATTATCTTTGTTTGTGTTAAGTATGTGTTTAGATAACTCCCTGAGCACGAGTTTTTTACTCCTTCAGGTAAGAATTAAGAGTGTATTTTTGCACATGTTATTTTACTAACAATAAACAATTGTTAAAAACGATACAAATCCAAACGTAGCAAAATAATTAATAGCAAATATCGTTGTGAAACCTGGCTACACATTTACAGCGATTGATCTTTACTAACCGATTTTGATGCTGCAGGAGCTGGAGGAACTTATAAATTTTTCTCTATAAAGAAGTCAGGAAGGACTCCACACAACTTCTCAGTGCTGCACCCTGATCAAGCAGCTCCAAAAACTGGCAAGAAAATAGTTGTGCAATAGGTTCCAGCGCACTGCGCATTACAGGGAATGAATTGGTGGGCAACTGGCTGCGAAAGGCTGCACCGTAACACAAAACATGTTACTCAAAAATCATTTATTTCTGTCACATTAAATAAAAAAATTCAATACAAACAAAAATTTCTGAACAGAATAAAGGAATCAGCTAAAGATAAATCATGGGAACCCCTCCTCCAAAATATAAACATCATCCCTGAAGAACCAAGAAATTCAGCAGTGACAGCCTTCTACCTTCTGACCGGGCATGATTCTTTGGCAGCTCATTTACATAGAATCAGCATCTCCCTCTTACCCAATTGTGTGTTATGTGGAAAGGACGTAATCATGGATAAGTACCACCTGGAAAATTGAGAAGCCTTGGCTGTTCACCTCAACATCACGGAAAAATACTAGACTGCAAGAGAGCTAATGGCTTCATTGCCATGATACCAGAACTTTGGCTACAAACCAACCAACCAACCATATTGGTTTTCTCTGAATGAGCTGCGTTTTGAGTATTAGTTTGATCAAAAGTGAATATGTGTTGTGCATATTAATTTTGTGTAAAATGGCACATTGAAGTCATTATTTGTAGAATTAAAAGAGAAACTGTAGGCCCTATTCAAGTTGGATGTATGAAACAAAATGTGCTTACAAAGACAGAAGATCGACACTGAATTTACATATTAAAAAAGCACATGGAGGAAAACAAAGTATAAATTTTCAATTTTCATGATATAAGAAATATGCTTCGCTAACAGAGTGTTATGAGACATATCGTCGTTGTTCCTGCAATAACTCCTATGTGACATATTTATCATTTTTAGGTTTTTGCTCTATTAAATAACTTAAATAGTGATACAGCAAATAATAAAATCTCCTATTTGCAATTATATTTCTTTCTTTCGAAAATGTAAGAATTCACAGTCTTCTATGTACGGCTGCCATAGGCTGAATAAATGTGTTTTTTCTTCCTACTGAAAACTTTTATATTTTGCACATAGGAGTTATTGCAGGAACAACAACGATATACGAGTATCTGTATTCTCTTCTGGGGTGAAAATGAGTGGACCTCACCTTCTTGAGGGGTCTGTCACAAAAAGAAATGATAGAAAAGCCGAGAATCTTCTGCTATATAAAAATATATAAAGTAAGCAAATTTTTTCAGCTTAGGCTACCCAGTATTTATACCTTAGCTTCATCACTGATATGTAGAGCCCGGATTTTATGTAATTACATATTTTGTTCCTATATACAGTGATGGACAAAAGTATTCGGGAAAGTAATAATTAGCTTTTAAATTACTTGTAGGTGGGAATGTAATGAAGAGAAATGAGAATGCTTCTGAAAATAAATAATTGTATTGTCATATGTTATAAATGTATACAGAAAATAAATAATTGTATTGTCATATGTTATAAATGTATATAGAAAAACATTGTATGATTTGGCTACAAGAAGCTTGGACAAAAGTATTCAAAAATAGACACAAAATATAAACAAAACAAACATTAGTACTTAGTTGCCCACCATCTCCTGTGAATGACTTCTTTCAATCGTACAGGCATGGAAGAAACTAATTTTTCAGTGACATTCCGCCCTATTTGATGCCATTCCTCTAGAAGTTTCTGTCTGAGATCATTCCTGTTGGATATTCGATGTTTCCGGACTCGTTTCTGCAGTTCAGACCACAAATGTTCGATTGGATTCAAGTCAGGGGATTGGGGTGGAGTGTGCAAAGTGTGAGGTGTATTGTAGACAATCCACAAACGAAAAATTTCTGCGGTATGTTTTGGGTCATTATCTTGTTGAAAATAATAATCCCCTAAAAGACCAAGTTTATCTGCACTCTTCTTAAGATTGTCCTGGAATATCTGCATGTACTTGAACTTGTCCAAGGGTAAATTGTCAGTAAATACCAGTTCTCCTACACCAGTGGCCGACATGCACCCCCACACCATGACATCTCCACCTCCATGCTTAACTGTTGATATAATATTCTTCTAGTCTAATTCTGTGTTCGGTTTTCTCCAGACCAAAAGTCGCCCATCAGAATGAAATATATTAAATTTACTTTCATCTGAAAATATAACTTTGTTCCAGAACCCTGCAGCTTTGTCGACAAATTCATTTGCGAACAGTAGTCTCTTCTATTTATTTACCTTACTTATACAGGGTTTCCTCCATGGCACCCTGGCATTGTACCCGGCCCGGTGAAGAGCTCTGGTTACCATTTTAGGATGAACATCTGTACCAAAATCGTCCTGTAAATTAGCTGCTATTTCTGATGCACTCACCTTTGGATTTTTCTTCACTGTCTTAATAATCTCCCTTTCTTCCCTGTTGGTTAGCTTTCGTGGACGACCTGTGCGCTCTCTATTTATTAATGTCTTCCGTTCTCTAACATTTTTTATAATACTACACACTGTAGAACAGCTTCTGTTGACAGCATTTGCAATTTTGGCATACGTCTTCTGTTGTTTGTGTAAATTTATAATACAGTAATTCTTCTTTCTTGAATAGTTGTCTCTTTACCTTTACGTCCCATTACACTAGCACGTGTTACAGCTTTGCGTGTCAGGAGAATATTGTGACTCGTTTGTCTATCGACTGCATCAAAACGATGGTTGAAGCACTAGTGAATGTATACAGCATTTTTACTGTATAGTTTGTCTCCACGATTGCAATATTCGAATAATCCTGTCCTAGCATATTATGGTTCAAACGATTGCTAGTCGCTTAATGTTCAGTTTGACACCGATTTCTCTGTATAGATAGAAACAATAAGGAATTATGTTATGATAAAAAGAAAAATTAGTACAATTATAACGTTAATTCGTCAGAATGTTTAATTTAATGAAGATAAAGGGTTCATACGAATATTTCTGTCCAACACTGTATGTAGCTATAAGGAAAGCTAAAATGTTGGCGAATCATATCAAAGAGATCATTATTCCAATGTTTTAAAGTTACATATTTTTACACATTTTGGTGCATAATAAATATTTTGGCATATTTCACATATTTTGAAAGAATACACATTTTTTTCACCAATTTTCCCTCTACTTAATTCTTAAGTTATATGTTTTAAAATTGTTTATAAAGCTTATTTCTTCGTCTCCAGTGCGTAAATATAATTTAATAATTGAAAATAGTAACGTATTCTGTGAAAAAATGGACATTTGTTTGCAATGCTAATAGTGTGTATATCCCTTAAGAAGTAACGGTAAAGTAGGAACAAATACCACTGCGAAGGGTGGGTCATTGTACTGCTAACGCGGTGAAGGAAAAAGTGAAAGTTACCCTATGGGTATAACCATTTCCCACAAACATCTCCAATCAATTGCTCTAAAAGAAAACAATAGTTTTTTTTTTCTGTTTTCTTATGAAGCTTATTTTGACATCAGGTGATACAAATAGCTAGTCTACTGCTGGATTTCAATTGACGATTCCTTTACTACGACGGTAAAATCGTGCTATGCAAAGTGTGTGGCGAACACATTGGTTGCTCCATGAAGTCACAGTTAGAACAGCATTTAAAAATTGAACTTCATGTGAGAAGTAAAAAACGTGCTCCGTTGAAAAGAAACAAGTTCTTGTTACACAAGTGGTGGTGCAACATTCTTCGTCTTGTACCAGTGAATTTAATAAAAATTTGTGCGTGGCAATGGTTGCTGCAAACATACCATGGTATAAACTTGGAGTTCCAAAGTTTCAAGCTTTCCTATGCAAATACCGCAACTTCAATATTTCGCATGAATCAATACTCCATAAAAATTATTTGAACTCCTGCTACATTGACACAATGGAAACGATTAGAGCTGAACTTGATGATTTCTACTTATGGGTTGCCACTGACGAGACGATCAATGACAGCAAAAAATATGGAAAAAAATATTCAATTATTAATTGCGCCACCAAACAATAATTAATTGAGGTTGAATCACATGTGCACCTGTAATTTTTCATTAGTGTGCAAAAATACATCCAATAAAGTTTAATTTTTAAGTTACATATTTTTTATTTATTACTAGGGCAAGGCATTTAATGACCTATAAATTGGTAAAAAATGCAAAATAAAAAATGCATTTATGACCTAAAAATACAAAAAATGACCTAAAAAAAAACAAAAAAATGACCAATAAAAAGTAAAGCATTGCCAATGAAAATACTTTTAATTACGTTAAGTACTCACTTGATTACTGAACTACATAAAATTTTAAAAAATCCATGTTACAGTACCTTGTATTGCAGAAAATTCATTTCTAGTGCACTTTTACAACAATTTTGAATTGCAGTTAACAATCAAAACTTGGCGGAGATTTTCAAACAAAAATGATTGTCTATTGTCTGCTAGTACCGACTTATAAACGGAAAAGCTTCTCTCTACTTCAACGGAAACAATTGGAGCAAACTAAAAGCAAGCAATATCTCCTGGATTTAATTCACAGTCAGGAAGAGAAAAATTGTCACCAGACAAAGCTCTGCCAATTGAACACAATGTTGTGTACCCCCTGTTCTTGCTTAGACAGTTTTTCATTTTCATTGACACTGCATCACCCACTTTACCACATGCACGGCTCAAATCATTCACCACTTTATCCACTATTTGTAGCTGTTCCACTAATGTCACTTGGGATTTTGCCAGTGCAGTTATGACATCAGGAAGGAATCCAAAATTAGTATTTATGTAAGAAAGTTTACCAGCAATTTCTTTATCAGCTAACAGTTCTTGCGCCTTTTTTATTGACACTGACTCACCATTATCAAAAGAATCAACCACTTTCTTCACAACATCGAAATTCTTGCAATAATAACTGCAAGCTTGGAGCCATGTTCCCCATCTAGTCAAAACAGGTGAAAATGGCAATTGGATTTCTGGAGCTTCTGTTTTGAATGCTGAAATTCGAGAGGGGACTTTCAAGAATACTTTCTTCACGCATCCAATTAATTTATCCACTTCAGGAAAATTTGCACGTACTTCTTCTGCAACCCGGTGTAATGCATGCGCTAAACACGTCACATGTACCATTTTTGGGTACAGTGCACTTAAAGAAGCAGCTGCTTTCATCATGTAGGGTGATGCATCTGTTATAAAAAGCAATACATTGGAATTTCGAATCCTATCAGGCCAAAGTATTCTCAATGCATGGTCAAATACTAAGCTGATCGTAGAGCAGTTGACTTTGTCCAGATGCTCACAATGTAGTAGAAATTGTTCTCCAGGGCTGCGTGCTTCTAAAACTCCAACAATAACATTAGCTACATAACAGCCCATAGAGTCTGTTGTCTCGTCAATGGATACGAATACATTTCTTTCTCCAATCATTTCTCTTATTTTTTTCAAAGTTTTGTCATAGCACCGAGCTATGTATGTTCTTCTCAATGTTCTAGGATCTGGAATTAATTTTCCGGTCTCCTCTTCTAAGAAAGTTCGGAGCTTAGGATGATTCAGTTTGTGAAGTGGAATATCAGCCGATAGAAAAGCTTCGCATAGTTTCTCACAAAATGGCGAAAACGTTGAACACGTATCCCCCAGAAGCATTTGCTGTAAGTTTACACTGGATTTATTTTCAAGTCTCTGCAGGCCACGTTTATGTTTCTCCCGTGACATGTGTTGTTCTATCATAAACTTTTTTTCAGCAGCCACTCTCACATCACAGATCTTGCAGAATAAAATACGACCGTCCATTGAAAAAATATTTTCTCCATATTTTGAAACAAATGCCTTTAATTTAACACTAGCAGTTTCCTTTACTTTAGGCATTTTGCTCTTGACCTGTTCACACAGACGACTAGAAACAACTGACCACCTCAATTAACAGCATAACAATGCCAGTTTACCTGGAGAAAGGAATCTCTGTGGGAGTGTGGGTAAATTCCTAGAAGTGGGCAAGTTCATTATGCCTTGAAAAATAGGGGTACAAGCTAGCATACGCTCTAAGAATTTGAATAAAATTCCTAGAAGTGGGCAAGTTCATTATGCAAATACCTTGAAAAATAGGGGTAGAAGCTAGCAAACATCTACTTAATTCCAAGAAATTGTATTGACAAGGAAAATACTGAATTATAATAAAAATCTCAAATCAAATACAAATAATGTCACAGCCTTCCTAAAAAGTGTAAAAAATGCTCAAAATGACCTAAAAATTGCTAAAAAATGACATCCGTAAAAAAATTAAGAAAATGCAAAAAAATGCCCTAACGAATTGCTTTTATTTAACCCGGTTTTTAATGTCATACATTTCCATATATGCTAGCAATGTTTAAACCTTCATAAGAAAAAGATGCAAAATCATTAATTACCTTGCCCTATTTATTACATATTTATCTACATATTTTGCCACTTTATGTACAGTACATATTTCTCATTTCCATATTACATAAAATCCGGGCTCTACTGATATGTGTGTCAATTCATTATTATGTACTAAAAGGAAGGTGGGTATAAAGCAGATAATAATAACACATACGTATTTCCTTGTGGAAGTGAAATAAAACAAAGTTCTTAATGGAAAGCTTACAGTCCCAAAGCTGATATGAATATATCTTGTCTACAAAGTAAAGAAGTATGTGTTTAAAAATTGATTTCAATAAATGTTTGTCAGATGAAGAGCCAGTGTTATAACATTTATGAAAGGTCTGTCAGCAACATACATTTTGATTTATGTAACTTATATATACTAAAGTATTACTTACTTTCAATACCAGTACTTTTCTCAGTCTTAGAATCTCCTTGTTTTCCTTAGCAAGACTGTTGTGCAGAATATCTTATAGGAGATCCTCCTTTGAATCAGATAACTGCAATGCACCACTCGGCAGCTATGAAGAAGAAAAGAAAATAGTAATAATTATGCTGGAAAGAGTATGAGGCATTGTGGATACGTTGTATTAGGAGCAAACTTGAAATCGTGATTCTTTGTTGAGTTCACCCCTGCTATACGCAGTGCCTCATATATTCCATTGCTTTTTAAATCAATTTTCTGTATTTCTCCTTATACAGATTGAACCATAAGTAATATCATTAATTTCTCGTTCTCGTTCAGCAAAAGAATTTTACAATCTAGCAGGAAACAATTGGGGATGCTCCAGGAATACTTTATAAACTACATTCAAAATGTTTATACAGTCAGTGCTGACATACTGCGGAGAAATTTTAATTACTTCACCTGTCATAAACGAAGTAGAATATGTTTAAAACCAAGCTCACAGGCCATTACTGGTGGAATCAAAACAACTCCATAGATTCTATGAGATTCCTCACTAATATTAACAGCATCAAAATGACAATAGAAGAAAAAGCACTGATTCAATATGAAAAACTTATTAGATTCCCAGGAAACAATTGGCATTCATACAGTCCTCTCTGTAGACTGAAAACTCAAAAAAGTTTCATATCCATGGTTCAAGAATTAAAACAGAAAATCAATATCCCGAATTTAAAAGAAAACTTACAAATTAAACCAAACCCTTTAACTCTATTACATATAGAATATAATCTAAATTTAACAGAAGAAATACTGAAATCAGAAGTAAACACTGAAATAATAAAACAATTGTCTTTAGAGACAATTAATATTAGGTACCCTCCACAAAACTGGCTTCATTTATACACCGATGGATCCTTGATCTCCAGAGAACAAGCCTGCTACTAAATCTACGTATTACTCTGTGAAAAGATTTATTAAATCTACATACTTAGACTTCAACAAACAAAATTTGATAACACAATCTCAAGGGGAAAAAATGGAACTCTCTGCATCATAATCCACAGTTAATTCCCGATTTACCACGAAAATCGTCTGTAGCTGCATTTAGATTGGCAACAGGCCATGATTATGTGGCCAAACACCTGCATAGAATTGGAATATATCAGTCCCCTAACTGCCCATTGTGCAACTGAAACCAAGAAATGGATTCGGAACACCTCAAAATCTGTGCTTCAGTGGCTGACCATGATAATATCTTTGAAAAATATTGGAGTGCAAGAGGTCAAATGACTTTATTGTCATATGCCTGGCATTAGAAAACAACAACAATCTTACATTTATCCGGATTAAATTTGTGCACATTTGAAGAACAAAACTAAAATTCTTTCAATCATTCATTATCATAATTTTATTCATTGCTCTCTTAAATTGACTGAGTATATTGGGATTAAATCAGTGGCTTTCCCAAAACATGCTATGAAATGTTTCATATAAAAAAATTTTTATCTCCAAAAGGAAGCAAAAACGAGCAAAATTGTATTAAACTGTTTTGTTTGAAATATCTCAAACAACTCCCTGAAATTATGGATATTACTTACTGTTCACTCTATGAATATTAAGCTCTAGTAGACTCACTGTATCATTTAATGATATTGAGTTGAATATTTGTTCTAGAGCTGAAATTGGCAACCCCTATTCCCTGTGTATTAGTTTCTTCTGGTCAGTAACAGGCTGGAAGGATATTAATAGAGCCTACTTTCAAATCTCCAATGTGTTTAAGCCAGAAAATTTATACTAAAGCCATTCTTATTTTTTTTAGCGTGTATAAGTTCTGTCCAACACTAAGTAATATCCCAGAAATTCGGTTGATACATTTTCAGGCCAGTTTTGTCATGCATATAATTCCTAAACTACGCGACACATTCCAATAAAGTAAATGGAGACCGACAGTAGGGTAAATGTATCCAACGTATCATTGAGTTGAGTGAGTCACATCATCTATCTTCACTGCGGTAGAGGGGAAGTTTAGGCACGAATTGGCAGTGTAACTCGAGAATGCGAAGTGATAGAACGCTCACAATTGTGTAAATGATTCGTAACGAACCAGGCTATAATCCCAACTGAGAAGCAATCAATAGTCGACAAGTGAAATTGAAAAAAATTCCAAAGTGTAATTGAATGAAGAGAGAAAATTCACAATGTCGAGACATATGCAGCGCAAAGGGGAGTGGGAGTGTAAGCAACGGAGAGTAAACGATACTGTACAATGGTTAAGTCCACATCTGTGGAGTAACGGTCAGCGCATCTGGCCACGAAACCAGGTGGCCCAGGTTCGATTCCCAGTCGGGGCAAGTTACCTGGTTGAGGTTCTTTCCGGGGTTTTCCGTCAACCCAATATGAGCAAATGCTGGGTAACTTTCGTTGCTGGACCCCGCACTCATTTCACCGGCATTATCATCTTCATCTCATTCAGACGCTAAATAACCTAAGATGTTGATGAAGTGTCGTAAAATAACCTACTAAAAAAATGGTTAATGTAGCAACCGACATATTTACTTTTAATGCATACAAGGTTAGGACAGAATTTCATGTAACTTCGAAAACGTTGAATTACATGACAAACAAAAATCTTTATCCCTCGCCATCTGTTGTACATGATTAGTTAAGAACTGCAGACCTGCCGTTAAAAAAAAAAACAATCCAAGCATCCCCTGCTTTGTAAATATTGATATTGTAACGGTATGTGTATGAATGATTTGTCTTTGTAATCCGGCAGGATGTAATGACATGTGTGATTGCTGTTTATTTATAATTTTAGAGCATGTGCGTTCAGAGAAAGATTTTCGATGTGGTAAATTCTGATATGTTTTCTCGTTTCTACGCGTATGCGTCGATGGCCCTTTGGCCGCCAGTTCGATGGTGCAGACTGAGTCAGTCTGTACAGTAGCTGACTAGAGCTGGAGCCATCAGCTCAGACCGGAAAGGCTTGGTGTCCATGTTTGGGAACCATAGGCCTATATCTCAACCCATGATGTGAAGGTAAACTGGCCACTGTACTTGGGTTTTTCTCTAAAACTAATTGAATTATAGCCCACCGAGTTTTTCTTTTGTGCATATTGTGGGATTTTGGTGAAATTATTGAAATTCTAAAAGAGGTTTTCCTTTTCCTGTGAAGATCGGCCGTGGCACTTAAAGATTTTGCTAGGCTGAAACGAATCCACATCGTAAGTCTGCGTGCTGTAATGATTAGTTAAGATTGTGATTTATTCTGATAGAATAACAAAGATCATGAGCTGATTGTATATAGATATGAGATGAATAATGTTGAATGACTGAATTTTAATTTTATCGTATTGTTAAAATAAATTCTCAGTGTCAGTTTAATGTTGCTCAAAAACAAACACAATTTTGTACATTTAGCTTGTCTAATTTTTCAACATTATGAAACTGGTTTAATCAAAGGTTTTGAGGCATAAAGAGAATTGTTGGTTTAAGGTTGAGTTTATTTAGTGAAAAATAAAGTTCTGATACAAACTGCATATTTCGTAGTGTAAGAATTTATTATAATCTTTGGTAGAAAAGGATAACTTCAGTACCGGTATCATGTTACCATAATATCACTCATCACCTGGCAACCCTGTGTGTAGCTACATGTCGTCGTTGTTTCTGCAATAACTCCTATGTGACATATTTATCGATTTTCAGATTTATTTTTCTATTAAATTAACTTAAATAGTGATACAACAAATAATAAAATCTCCTATATGTAATTATATTTCTTCCTTTCGAAAATGTAAGAATTCACAATACTTATGAAGATGAATAAATGTGTTTTTCCCTCCTACTGAAAATTTGTGTATTTTGCACATAGGAGTTATTGCAGAAACAACGACGATATGAGTCACTCAGCTAAGTGTGCTCCTAGTATAATGGCAGTTGACATTGGACATATACGTCAACGTATATGCCTAACTTGGAGTCAGGTCATAAAGGGAAACATTGAAGGAGGAGAATTCGATCTGGTGCTGTGGATTGAATTCGGTGTACCTCAGTGGTCAGAGCACTTTGTATGTAGAACCAAGAACCCGGGTTTGATCCCCGGTGCCGAAGCGAATTTTTCTCCTCAAATATTAATTGTCAATATTACAGAGAATATTCTGTATGACAAATTAATAAATCTATAATATTCTCATAGCTAGCAGTGCATATGTCTGCACAGATTACTGTGCACTTAACTGCTGAATCTCGGCCAAATAAGTCACTCAGCTGAGTACGCTCCTAGTATAATGGCAGTTGACATTGAACATATTAGTCAACATATATGCCTAACTTGCAGTCAGGCCACAAAGGGAAACACTGAAGGAGGAGAATTCGATCCGGTGCTGTGGATTGAATTCGGCGTAGCTCAGTGGTCAGAGTGCTTGGTACGTAGAACCAAGGACCCGGGTTCGATCCCCGGCACCAGAGCAAATTTTTCTCCTCAAATATTAATCATGAATTTACTTTGATTGATATATTTTGAATGATATATTTTGAATTTTAAGGTCATTTCAAAGGTCAGTTTAATAATATATGAGGTGTCACTGCATAAGGATCATGTGCAGAGACTAAGTGGAATGCAGAGAATAGGAGATTTGAGAATGCTGGGTTTGCAGTGAAAGGCCTGCCTTTGGGCAGAACACGTGTGTGTGTGTGTGTGCGTGCGTGCGTGCGTGCGTGCGCGCGTGTGTGCGTGTGGGTGCATGTGTCTTGAGAAGCCTCTTACAAATCCTGAGGAATTGAAATGAGAGAAATTTTAACAGTCTATATATATATTTTTGGGGAGGCTAAAAACAAACCATCATCTTTCTTATCATTCATCTCGGGGAAGGATTACAGCAAAGAGAAAAAATACTGCAATGGAAGAAAACTGGATTTGCAAGAATTTTACAATGGACAAATATTTAACATACCTTGCTGTATAATGGCAAAGAACATCATTTTCATGACATTTTTATTTCATATTTGGAATTACGTTGGTAATTTTAATATTCTTATTTCACAACTTAATACAACATTAGCCAATATTTTAAGAACT
Source organism: Periplaneta americana (assembly GCF_040183065.1). Classification (NCBI taxonomy): domain Eukaryota; kingdom Metazoa; phylum Arthropoda; class Insecta; order Blattodea; family Blattidae; genus Periplaneta; species Periplaneta americana. The sequence continues at coordinate 145,488,990 of NC_091131.1, forward strand.
TTCATTGAGTCATATTGTAAAATGTTGGTCATACCTGACTATATTCATCAGAAGTCAATATCCGGTCACTATTATCTGGTATTTCATGAGAAGTCCCGGTACGTGAAGTATGATGTTCAAGATTAGGTTTCTGAAAATATACAGAATTTGATATTACAAATTTAATAAGAGTAATTATAATACTCATTGGCCACTCCACAAAAAGTATTTCACATCTAGGTCTACAATATTTTAATAGATATTATTGATCGTCCAGCACTGAAGCACTATATCTATGAGGAAATAAATAAGATAACAGTAAGTAAATAACAAGAAGGAGGTGAGCCAATTTTATAGGTCCATCTGTGCCAGAAAAAGAATGTTTGAAAACAGTTATTCGATAAATTTCTAAAATTATGTGTTCTTCATCAGATGAAGTGGATGAATCTGAAGGGTCTAGTACAGGGATGCGAAACTCATAAGTAGGGGTGAGATATACTTTGACTCACCGCTGGCTATGTCGTCGCCAGTGGCGTATTTGAAGGCGGTTTGTAAGTAACACATTGCAATACAGAACACTGAAATGAAATGAAATGATTAATCTAAAAATGTCCTGTTAAGGGCAAAGGCCTCCTCCTATAGAGGGAGAGCTCTATTTGTCTCACACTGTGAGCTACTCCCCATAAGAGGTGTTTACATGCTTGAAATTGTTCACTTGGTTCACATTCTGCAGTGTTTTGATATTGTTCACTTGTTTCTGTCGCACTGGTTTTAGTCACTGTTCACTTGTTTTCTTAGGTTTTTCCAGTCTTCCCTATTTCTTGCTCTGCTTGACCAATGGCTTCCTACTCGTTCACTGAAGAGGTCGGTCCATCTTCTTCTTGGTCTTCTGCTGATCTCTTGCCAATGCGGGGGTCCCATAGTGTGACTTTCTGCGTCCATCTTCCATCTCTAAGTCTTGCAACATGGTCTCCCCACTTCCATTTGGTATTGGTGGCTTGCAGTTCTGGATCTTTAATTGCTGACATATTTTGTAGCACTTCGTTTGGAACTCTGTCCCTCAGTGATAAGCCTAGTATCCTTCTCAGCATCTTCCTTTGGCATATTTGGAGACTGTTACGAAGTTTGGCAGTGAGAGACCATGTCTGACACCCATATAACAGTACAGGAGTTACGCGGGTCTCCAATATTTCTATTCTGAGTTTTTTGCTGAGTGTTCTCTCCAGTATGATAAACTTGAGAGTCCAGAATGCCTTCCGTATAATAATATAATAGAGACAGTCGCATAATATTATTATTCGTGGTGCACATGTTCTGAAGAAGAATGCTAGTACCTTTTAGCTTTCCCCAGTTTGTCAATATCGGGGTGAATAGCTGAACATAGTTTCAATTGGCATACTAAATGAAAATCAGCTAATCTACTGCATATTTATTTACTTGGTTATTTAACGACGCTGTATCAACTACGAGGTTATTTAATGTCGATGGAATTGGTGATAGTGAGAAGATACAGTATTTGGCGAGATGAGACTGAGGATTCGACATAGATTACCTGACATTTTCCTTACGATTGGGGAAAACCTCGGAAAAAACCTAACCAGAAATCAGCCCAAGCGGGAATCGAACCCGCGCCCGAGCACAACTCAGGATCGGCAGGCAAGTGCCTTAACCGATTTAATCTGCTGCGTATGTTGCTTTTAATGATATCATATTGAAAAATAACTTGATGACTCAGAACGAGACTGTTACAACTCAAAAATAGAGATTTTTCAGTAGAGCCATTTAAAGTTTTCCATTTTCATTACACAACTTTTAATACTATATCACTTCCTAATATGTATTATGATGTTTTGTGTGTTAAATATTACAGTACCTGGTTAACTAGTACCAGCCTGTTATGGGCCATCTTCAGAACTCTGAAACTAGTTAACCAGGTACTAAAATATTTAACACGCGAAAGATGTATAATACATTTTCCTAAAGTTTCCATTGTAGATGGTAAATCAGATAATCATCTCACATCAATGAAAATTGGTATATACATTAATTATTGTTATAGAAGTTTATTAAATCCTTATACTGCTTTTTTGAGGCTTGAAAGTAATGTAATTTTCCCTAAGATAGGTTACTAGCCTTATCGTTAGGTAGTCCAGTAGTGGGGCTGCTACTTTTAGCCTCTGGACAGGCTTGTAATGCAGCATTTCCTCTGCATTTGATGAAACAGTTATACCGCTGTGACTCGGTCGCCATTTCATCGTTGGTAGAAACAGGGTGGACCACGAGAAGGTGAGGATGGGTTGTGAAATATTTTATCAAAATGAAAAAGATGTGAACAAGAAAATTACCAAATTTACACAAATTCTAGGAATAATAAACAATACAGTAAAAGCTAAATTAGTACAAAAATCTACAAGAATAAAAATATATAATACACTAGTATTACCCTCCCTTTTATACGGAAGTGAGATTTGGACATTAAAGAAAAGAGACATGAACAGAATCAAAGCAAAGGAAATGAAATTTTTCAGGACAGCAGGATATACTCTTTTAGACCGAAAAAGGAACGAAGAAATTTTAGAACAATTAGAAGTAGAGTCAGTAGAAGAAAAAATTAGCAGATACAAATTCAGTTGGCTAGATCATGTAAGAAGAATGGAAAATTCAAGAATCCCAAAAATTATGATGCAGTATAAGCATAGAGGACATCGTCGACCATGAAGACCTTTAAGAAGACTGCTAGATGGGGCCGAAACAGGTCTACAGAGGCCTAATTCGTGAAGGATGATGATGATGATGATGAAGTTTATTAAAAAATTAATTTTGTCGGTATTTATTTTATGTAATTTTTATGTGACTTTTTTTTTAGTTGCAATACTTTCGCATTAAAATATCCAGACAAAACTTCTCAGATATACTGTAACTGTATTACATAATATTTTATTATTTGCAACAGGTTTTTCCTAATATGACTATGTAATAAGTTCAGATAATGCAATGGAAAAATATGTCAAATATAGATTTGGAAACAAAATGAGATTGGTTGGTATCAGGATTATTACAACAATAAAAAGAAATAAATTACACCAACCAGGATGACTACAATAATAATAATAATAAATAAATTGCATCTTGTAGTGAGAAAAAGCATGTCTTTATTTGTTAGTCAAATGTAACTCTATTTTCTTCAACACCATTGGAAACTTTCAAAGTTTTATAAAAATTGAGCATGGATGCTTGGAATGATACCACTTTTACAAACATCAAGCAAATTCCCCCATCCCCCCCCCCTCCGCAATTATCCCTGGAGGCGAAGAAAATGCTGGCTTTAGTATTGCTAAAGAAGACTTGCCTTTCCTTTTTTGTCGAATACTTGTTTTTTTTTTAAATCACCTTGTTCATAGGAGTGCTTAAAAGAGATGGCGAAAGGATCCTGTTTTCTAACCTCCACGGTCTTCATCTTAGACCAGTTTACATTATCACCATTTTCATTTCTGGAAAAATTATTTTCCATTTGTTGTGTTAAGTATTTCAAATCTAAGATGTCTGGTGTATCTAGTTCATTGACTTTGTACATAGGGTATTGCCTTTTCTCTTGACCAATTTCAGTACTGGTACCTATTGCGTCATTGGCAGTATAATAGGTCCTCCTTTAAGAACTCTTCCCACCCCCACCGTTCAATAGTAAAATGCACAGTCATTCTCATTCTGGGTATGACCTGTGATTAAAAATTTCTGTGCTATGACCAGGGAAAGGAAGTTCATGCCTTGAAAACGTGAAGAATATGTATGCATTTATGCCGTAAAAATAGATAAATATGCTACAAAATATGCATTATCAGTCTGAGAGATTATTTTAACAGAATAATAAGGTATAGGTAACTTACGTTTAGTCTATGGATTTTGAAGTGGTTGCCTCATTGCTGTATGCTCCATTTATGCTGTTACAGTTCACAACTAAGCAGTGACGTATGTTTTCTGTTGTCATTCTTCGCCTGTCGTCTCTCAGCATAGCTTTGTAGCGCGAAAAACTTCGTTCTACGTCACAAAAAGTAAGAGGGGTTTGCACAAAATCTGGGAGCTGTTCTATAGAAATTTTGTTGGTTTTTGGGGTGTTTTTCCTTCAAGTAGGCTATATCTTGAATTTCTTTAAGCTGATAATAGCCAGGGTTTTTGGAAAGAATATTTGCTGTTTTCTCGTTCACTTATCTCCTACATTTCCTGGAACTGATGTTAAACTGGACATTGTTCTATCGAAATCTGCTAAAGACTGCAATAAAGGAATACAAATTGCTAACTTGAGAGGCTTCCCATGAAGGCGTCATCGTTACGTTCAAAATTCATAAACATAAATTAGTCTTGTTTACGAGGTTACACACTTTTAAAAATGAGGGAAAGACAAATAAACATTCATAATATGGAGTTTCCCTGCATAAATGTTAAAATAAAAGGCAAAATATGCACTTTTATGCACAATAAAAGTAATATCATTGTATTCAGAAATTTGTGATTCATGTAGATAATCTTTCAGCATATTCACACAACGATAGAGAACAAATATGCAAATGCATGAACTTCCTTTCCCTAGTTATGACATTATATGACTCAGGTTAGTTACGCAGTACAAAAGTAATGAGGAAAAAAATTTGTTCTTGTTTTGTCCAGCACAAATGTCTAAAAACAAAATTACCTGGTTTGTTACTGTGTTTGGCAAACAAGTAAGAAATTTATAGAGACATGTGTCAATCTGATTTGAACTTCTTTTGGCCAAGCCCTCATGTCAAAAATAACAATGGCCCTGGCTGCTTGTGATGTCATTCATATATATATTTTCTCCTGCAATTATTTATACTCGCTTTATCATCTTTGGTCACATCGTGAGTTAATCTTCTGGGTGAAATCCGAAGGCCTGTGTACTATTGTTGAGACTAGTTCTATTGTTGTGAACTAGATGGCGACTGCATATGTATTACTGATTTGTTATGGACACTGCCTGCTGGATCACATCCTATGGCTGTTTACACTGCCTGCTCAATCAACGCTTATGTGCGAGTCTTGAAAAAAGTTATTTTGCCGCTAGGTGGCAGGTAGTGCCCACCACTATTAACATTATCAATATATGCAGAATACCCTAAAATAACTATTATTACGAAGTCTTAGGTACTAGAAGAGACAAGGGCTTATGGAAACGATGGCCCAGGGTGTCCGAATCCTTCCGCAATGCTTAATATGTAATACTATTAATACTGAAATTAAAACTTAATTTTTTTTCTAAGCGATACTACATCCAAACAAGTAGGCCTATACTTGCTTTAGGCATTTACTAAAATTATTATTAAAATCAATTAACGTAATAAAAATAATATTTGAAACTTATATAAAATATTTCAACAAGTTTAAACATATTTACGAAAAAATATATGCTTCCTTTAACCGAGCTACAAGATTATTGGAAATCACGGTTTGAATTAACGACAGTACGTGGTATCTTCCTGCAGTATCTTCCAATCCATGAAATTGTTATACGGACACTTGGTCTACTGTTTTATTAAGTTCAGTATTGCCACAAAGTAACTTCCCCATATATAAAAGGCCCATTTGAAGTGTGATAAATTTTGCGCTCATTAAAAAATTCTCCCCCGTCCCCGAAAAGAAATGCCGAGTAAAATACTGTAAACAGATAATTTATCGCTTATGTTGTGTACAGTAAAAAATTTGTACACATTTTTCATGAAACGTATTGTTGGTCCTGCTTCTGAAAAATTTACCCGAGATGTCAGACGTAGGACTATATGATTGTCCTTCATATAGTCCAAAGTGCTTGTAACTTCCAGTGAAAATGTCTGTACAGCATAAAGAACGTTCATTTCCTCAAAGGAACTGGGTTCGACATGCTTCCTCATTAGAAATCGAATGGGTTTCACAGCTAAGTCCTTTTGTATCCTGTATATTTCCTTGATGAATTTTGAACTGATCATTCCTTCTCTGTCTGCTATATCCTGGTCTAGAAACTGTGAACGGATGTTTTTGATGATGTGACAGTAATCAAAACTTAAATATAAATTATGTTGCAAGTTACATGGGTGTGCTACGCAAGGCTGTAGATCTCCGCTGCCTAAACCCTTAAACATAGCAGTATTAGTTCTATGGTTATCAGTTACAAGCCGAAGCACATGAAATCCAAGTCTTTACAGCTTTCAACACTTGCTGAACTAATAAGAGCAGATCATTTCCTTGCAAATTTCGTACCATGAAATATGCTGCCGGTATTGTGTACTTGGTAAATAATCCATGAATAACTAAACACAGAAGTTTGTTGGCTAAGACGGGATTTATTCCTATTTCTTTATTAGAAACTCCTTCAGCTTCGACTAAACCAAAAATTTTATCCTTTTCTTTATTATAAAGCAAGCTTTCTTTTATTGCCATTTCATCGCATATAAGAGAAACTACTTTCTCAATTTCATTCAATTTTGTGGCTTCTAACTTAAGTGTCTGTTTAATTAAAGGGGGAAACACCAATGCCATATTCCGTTGAGCCCATATGCCTATCTAATATGCTGCGCGACGGTGCTTGTATTAATTTCAAATTTCTTCCAAAGTCGTAGCCTTTAGGAGGCGATATTCGCCAACATAAGCAGTACCGAATAATTGGCTCGGACCATTTTGGACGATTTTTTTTTTAATTTCTAATTTGATCCAGTATATATATGCAGCCATTTTGTAGCCATCATGTGCTGATTCCTTCCTGTTATCTACTGACTTTCTCTCAGGTAGCTCAGTTGGTAGAGCAACTGGCTATGGACTAGAAGGTCCGGGGTTCGATCCCAGGTGGTGACAGGATTTTTTCTTGTTGCCAAACTTTCAGAACGGACCTGAGGTTCACTCATCCTCCTATAAAATTGATTAACAGGTCTTTCCTGTGGTGCCGACCACACCACCTCATTCTAGTGACGAGGTCATGGAAACCATGGGGCTATACCTCCATGTCCCCTAAGTGCCTTCATGGCATATTACAGGGATACCTTTACCTTTTACCTTTTACTGACTTTGTCTCAGTATAGCTATTAATTTCTTCCTTCGCCTCTTGAAGTTCCTTCTCTATTTCCACAATTTTGTTTTCGAGTCTGTACACTTTCGCTCGAAGATTTTTATTTAATTTTTTATGGTATTCCAGTTCACTTAATCTTACAGTATTTACATGAACAGCAATATGTCTGGAATATACGTTTACATCTGCCTTTGTCTTTTATAATTTCGGCTTCGATGTCTTTCTCACGATATTCGGCTTCAATGTCCTCCTGACATTGTGCAGCCAATCTTGAGACGTTGTTCTTCTCGGAGAATGATGAACTTGAGTTTCTGACTTTTCTCTTCCTCTTGTTAGAAGGTTTCTTGTATGAAGGATATCCAGGAAATATACTTGGTATCGACAAATTTTTCAGTTTCCTATATTTTGTATCTTCTTTAAAATCTTCTTGTTTGAAGTGTAAACTACACACACATGAACGATCAGAAGGAATCCACTTACTTCCTCTTTTGTCACCTTCTCTTGATATAATATTTAACCTTTAACCACTTTTCCCGCAGCTCACTATTAGATGGAAATTCATGAAATGATAATCTTCTGAATTTCAATTTTCCTCTGTGCGCTTTGCAGAAAGGGGCACAACAAGACACCATTGCAAATATATTATAATTAATATTGTTATTTCAGGAAACCAAGTTTTATATCTCACAAAATTAAATGTATTTCAAACCGAATGTTCCTTTCTTCCAATGTAGCCTATTTTAAAGAAGAAAATCATATCATTAATAAACAATAACTGACAAACACTGTAATTACTTCTAAGATGTCAAATAAGACAGTATAATTAATTCTACACATTTAGTACAGCCAATTCAACGGCAGTTACTTGCTGCGCTCTAGTGTCGAAACTGGACAATAATGTCCACACGAAACTCAATGCTAAGGAAGAGGAATGAGCAGGCAGTTACGCAGCCAAAGGATGTGATCCAGCAGGCAGTGGTTATGGATAAGATTTCGATGATGAATGAGACCGGTGATATTCAGAGACATTGTGGCCCGAATCCCCTGGCATTTGGCTTACGGTTGAGGAAAACCCTCACCACAGAGGTGGTCATATTCATATATTGTGAGTTTGTAACAGACAGTTTTCTTTTATAATATAAAGATGAACACTCACCACAAGATGAAAGAAGTAGCCTACGACCTGAAGATCAGAGTAGCACAAAACTTTGCTTGGAGCCTGTTTTGCTGATTCAATATCTTTAGTCTTTGTAGCCCTTGATGTTTCTCTTCTTTATATCTCTATTATAACTTTCTTGCAGGTTTAATTTCTCTGTTTCTGTACTATTCTTATATGCAGTATATATACAACATTGAACTTTCTTAGGGATATAAAATATGAAGGATTAAAGTGAATTAAATACTAATGTGTAAGAATATGCACGATGATTAATATTTCAATACTACATCGATGGTGAAGACAAAATTAATAACAACATTATGTTTAACACAATGCAGGCAGCATTATGCTACCATTATTGTAAGTACTGCAAGGTGTGCAAAATCTAAACTCGAAGCATGGATATTTTCAGTGCGAAAGTGTTACAAGTCAAAATGGAACATTGCTTTTAGCAACAGTTGAGAATGGAAAACTGTTACAACGTAAAATATAACACTTTCCAATTGAAAAAAAAAAAAAAAACTAAATAGCATAACTTTAAAACTGTTATATGTGCATTTATGTCCTAGTAGGAAATTTTTAGAGTTGTAACAGTTACCCTCACCTAAAGATTAAGAAGATTAAAATTGAAATAAAACCTAATAATTTTACCCTTCTAGGGAGAAGATCTAAAAATATCAATATTCATGCACGTACAGAAGAATTATAGAAACACATACTTAGTGGTCAGTAATAATAATAATAATAATAATAATAATAATAATAATAATAATAATAATAATAATAATATTAAAAATAATAATACATTATTCAGCGTGGCAATTAATGTTTCTATATACATTCTCCTAATTGAACCATTGAGCAAAGTAAACATAATAGCCTATTACATTTTGTCTGAAAGAACAAGAAAAACGTTCTTCATTCTTTACGATACCACCTCTTATTGCTTGTAGAGACACAGTTTGTAGAGCGACATGATACCGCCACTGCTTGCCTTCAGTACGTGAATGAAACACACAGCAATGTACAGTAAGCTCCTCGTACCCGTTTGAATGTCTATGATTACACGATGTAATCACGACACCCACTCTGGTCACCGCTGTACTAGAGGATGAGAGGAGAGGATGCGTAACTATTTTGTATACGAACATATCTGTACCTGCGCTGTGATGTACTTTGTATCAGACAACCTCATTCCAGTTTATAGGTAGCTGAATTACAAAGCCTAATTATTATTATGGGGTGTATACAGCAGTAGCGGCTCGTGCCTGAAAAAGTAGGTGAAGCACAAAATTGTTGCAAGGTTTTCAAAGCTCATGTAGGCTAGTTGCATTGATAATCGGAAGTCTATGTAACTAAAGTAATTCTCTCCCATAAATTCCCATGCCCTTCAATCGTGAAAGTGATTTAAGTGTATTTATTTCTGCCAGTTATCAATGCACTTACCGGTACATGTCAATTAAGATATGAAGAGTCCACTGCAAGAATGATGGATGTCATTTGGAATATATTTTTCAGGAGAAGCAATTGAAAGTTTGAAATGCTTAGCGATCAAAGCTTAACTGTGATTTTCCGATCATTACTGGACAATGACTATCAGTGTTAATGCCATATAACTCTCTATGTACAGTCTATATGTCTTAAGCTATACATTAACAGTCTTGGTTCATTTCCGACAAGAAAGTGACATCCATCATTCTTGCAGTGGACTCTTCATATGCTTATTGCTTACCTATCTTTACACTAAGTTGATCCTCCATAGTTTCAGGGCTGCGAACCTGCCAATAACGTTCTCATGGAGGGGCTGTGATTCCATCATCTTGTCCAACATATCTTTTTGGAGCGAAATATTCCCTAACGCTGACAGTCTCTACTGTGACATTGAGTTTCTTTGTTTTGTTTTTATTCGTTTTAAACACGAGAAGCTCCTCTCGACCGGTACGCTAGTAAGACGGTAGTATTAAAATGAGGGAATATAACTTATACACTTCTCCAAATACATCTTTGTGTCACGAAGAAGTCTATTTTGTCCAATATTCTTTTGAGAAGGTTAACTCCATATGTAGATGAAATTATCGGGGATCATCAGTGTGGTTTTAGGTGTAACAGATCGACTATTGACCAGATATGTTGTATTCGACAGATAATGGAGAAAAAATGGGAGTATAAGGATACAGTGCATCAGTTATTCATAGATTTCAAAAAGGCATATGACTCGGTTTTTACCGAATTTTAATGAAATTCATACTGCTGAAGGAATGTAATAAATCAACATTCTGTGCAAAATTTCAGTTCAATCGAACAAATAGTTTCTGAGTTATCAACATTTTAATTATGATATGATATGCAAATTCAAAATGCTCTACGTCAATCACATTTTCAGTATAGGCCGTAAATTTTTTTTTCCTACTTTATTATACACTTATTAATAATTCCAAGTTGTCATTTCAACTTTCAATCACTTTATGTTGAAATAAAAAAAATATTAATTGTGTGCTGCCCATTCCGCTGAAAATTTTGCATATTTTGACTTTTAACAACCATTAACAGGAATATTTTTGGCAGAGAAACAAAAAAGTGCACAATGAACTAGAAAATTGAACAAAGGTGCAGCAGAAAAGAAAGAAAAGAAAAAGGAAGGCCAAACATATGGTGCTGGGCTGTTCTAGTTATGTAAGTACATTATATGCATGTCTTATTTTAAAAAATTGCCTCTATCTTAAAACTACATTTTTATACCTTCAAAATGCTCTGTGACACATAATTTTCATCTGATTGTTTTCAAATTTGGAAGACACACACTTCGAAAGCTGCTTAAAAAACTGTAGTTTTCACTCTTTATGTAGAATTAAAAATCTGAAGTGTCATGAATGTGACAATACCGCTTTATAATTGCAAATGAGGGAGAACAATGGGTTTGCAACCAAACTAGTGGTAAAATATATTGCCTGTGGTACAAACTGTGGTGAGACCTTCAGTAGCCCACAGACAATATCTGATAGTAAGAGACCACCATTTGAAGGGCATGCTCCCACAAATAGTAAACAAACTAAAACCGCCAACCGGATATCAAGTATCAACAAAAGAACATCTGCTTCCTCCCAGCTGCAAGTAGTGCTGCCACTACACCACTAGATGGGAGAAGTATATAGTTCTTCATATACACTCGAAAAATCTGCGCCGAATTTGAAATATATCACACAGAATGTTGAGAATGCGAACAACAGAGAACCGCCCACTGCAGCGGACATTTAAAGGATGCGCACGGAGCTTTAAAAATGGCGCTACATTAAAAAATGTAGTAGAAATGAATCGGCCATGAACCAAAGATAATATTTATGGCAAAAAACAAATTTCGACTTTTTTTCAGATTTTGACCAAATTTTCACTAGAGACTTCCCTTTGCATTGATAATCGGAAGTCTATGTAACTAAAGTAATTCTCTCCCATAAATTCCCATGCCCTTCAATCGTGAAAGTGATTTAATTGTATTTATTTCTGCCAGTTATCAATGCACTTACCGGTACATGTCAATTAAGATATGAAGAGTCCACTGCAAGAATGATGGATGTCATTTGGAATATATTTTTCAGGAGAAGCAATTGAAAGTTTGAAATGCTTAGCGATCAAAGCTTAACTGTGATTTTCCGATCATTACTGGACAGTGACTATCAGTGTTAATGCCATATAACTCTCTATGTACAGTCTATATGTCTTAAGCTATACATTAACAGTCTTGGTTCATTTCCGACAAGAAAGTGACATCCATCATTCTTGCAGTGGACTCTTCATATGCTTATTGCTTACCTATCTTTACACTAAGTTGATCCTCCATAGTTTCAGGGCTGCGAACCTGCCAATAACGTTCTCATGGATGGGCTGTGATTCCATCATCTTGTCCAACATATCTTTTTGGAGCGAAATATTCCCTAACGCTGACAGTCTCTACTGTGACATTGAGTTTCTTTGTTTTGTTTTTATTCGTTTTAAACACGAGAAGCTCCTCTCGACCGGTACGCTAGTAAGACGGTAGTATTAAAATGAGGGAATATGACTTATACACTTCTCCAAATACATCTTTGTGTCACGAAGAAGTCTATTTTGTCCAATATTCTTTTGAGAAGGTTAACTCCATATGTAGATGAAATTATCGGGGATCATCAGTGTGGTTTTAGGCGTAACAGATCGACTATTGACCAGATATGTTGTATTCGACAGATAATGGAGAAAAAATGGGAGTATAAGGATAGTGCATCAGTTATTCATAGATTTCAAAAAGGCATATGACTCGGTTAAGAGAGAAGTTTTATATGATATTCTTATGGAATTTGGTATTCCCAAGAAACTAGTTCGATTAATTAAAATGTGTCTCAGTGAAACGTACAGCAGAGTTGGTATAGGTCAGTTTCTGTCAGATGCGTTTCCAATTCACTGTGGGCTGAAGCAAGAAGATGCACTATCTCCTTTACTTTTTAACTTTGCTCTAGAGTATGCCATTAGGAAAGTCCAAGATAACAGAGGGGGTTTGGAATTGAATGGGTTACATCAGCTGCTTGTCTATGCGGATGACGTGAATATGTTAGGAGAAAATACACAAACGATTAGGGAAAACACAGAAATTTTACCTGAAGCAAGTAAAGCGATAGGTTTGGAAGTAAATCCCGAAAAGACAAAGTATATGATTATGTCTCGTGACGAGAATATTGTACGAAATGGAAATATAAAAATTGGAAATTGATCTTTTGAAGAAGTGGAGAAGTTCAAATATCTGGGAGCAACAGTAACAAATATAAATGATACTCGGGAAGAAATTAAACACAGAATAAATATGGGAAATGCCTGTTATTATTCGGTTGAGAAACTTTTATCATCCAGTCTGCTGTCAAAAAATCTGAAAGTTAGAATTTATAAATCAGTTATATTACCGGTTGTTCTTTATGGTTGTGAAACTTGGACTCTCACTTTGAGAGAGGAACATAGGTTAAGGGTGTTTGAGAATAAGGTTCTTAGGAAAATATTTGGGGCTAAGAGGGAAGAAGTTACAGAATGGAGAAAGTTACACAACGCAGAACTGCACGCATTGTATTCTTCACCTGACATAATTAGGAACATTAAATCCAGACGTTTGAGATGGGCAGGGCATGTAGCACATATGGGCGAATCCAGAAATGCATATAGAGTGTTAGTTGGGAGGCCGGAGGGAAAAAGACCTTTAGGGAGACCGAGATGTAGATGGGAAGATAATATTAAAATGGATTTGAGGGAGGTGAAATATGATGATAGAGACTGGATTAATCTTGCTCAGGATAGGGACCAGTGGCGGGCTTATGTGAGGGCGGTAATGAACCTCCGGGTTCCTTAAAAGCCAGTAAGTAAGTAAATAAGTAAGTAAGTAAGGTAATTGTCAAATTTGGAAGTATCAGCAAGGCTGACGAAGAACAATATCCTGTAATTACGATCATGTTCTACATCACTTTTTCCACTGTAGCCGCAGTCTGTACTTTCTCCCTGAGAATTCACTTCTACTTTTTGCTACGTTCAAAATTCTAGCATAGTGCAGTAGACCATCTGAAATTTCCACATTAAGCGAAGAAGTGCTTTCGTCATGGCCCCGAAATGATAATTCCTGCTTGTTTAAATACAAAGCAGTATCGATGACTGACCGCATAACATGTCTGTTTAAACAAACATTTTCAATATATTGCACTAACAATAGCCTAGCTTTTTTTCAGGTTATTCCCAATAGTGTTCATATTTTTCTGTAAATTTTTGAACTGCAGCACGCGCTTTAAAAAAATGTTCCGCCGAATTTTCATGTTTTTGTAGAGCACGACTAACATTATTTTAGAAAATCAATGAATCCAGTTTCATTCCACACATGTTTTTTAACTCCAAGTAGTAGGCATGACTAACAAAATAGTATTTCAATGTAGTGGCTCCCACACAACCACTCAGTGATGCTTGCTGTACCATGAAGTTGTATAATTAAGTTCGTATGATTTACCAGCTTGTGAGTTTAACTTTTTACAGTTTATGTCTAAAATTGGTTGAGTTCTGTCTAGAAACAATAGATATCTCTTATACTGCTCACACCAGCGATTAAACGAGGTTTGAATTAATGTACACACTGTGTCATTGAACGGATTCATTTACACATATACAAAAACTATATGTTAGGTCCTAACACACTTATTAGAAATTAATTAAAAACTGAAATGCACTTAATATCTTCACCTAATAAAGTGATAAGTAAAATAAATTATATTTTAAAAATTAGGCCTATCATAACTGAATAGCTCGACATAGGCCTGCCGACACAAAACACGACGAAAACAGACTGAGGAAAGGCAAAAATTCATTCAACTTCCACTAAAAAGGCTGTGTTCGGAATATCAGACTTTCTTTCCATTGCTTTCATAGTATTAATTTTTAATAGAATTTTCCTATGAGGAACAGTAAAATTGTGGCCAGAAGAATAAAAAATTAAAGGAATGAAGATATCAGCACAAAAATTAAAAACAAACATAAAACATAATAGGACCTATATGGGAAGAAGAATTGACGAAGCAGAATTTTTAGGAAAGAATTTTCTTCAGGACGGGCCATGTTGCTGGCCAGACAAGTAGTCGTAAATCTCCGTGTCACCCATTATACAAAGCGCACCGGCTGGGCTGAAGGCCAAACACGTGTTCGTCACAGCAACACCCGTTTCTTGAAGAATGTAGAAGTGCGGGGGGAAATGTCGCAGTCGTTGTCATAGCAACCACCCTAACATAGAAGAACAAAATAATATTTTAAATCTGAGAATCATCGCCTCGTCGCTGCCGCTCGAGGAACTGAGACGTGAACAGCGGGAATATTGAAACAGCCTGGCGATGCTTACTTGACATTTATTGATTTATAGCGCTGTAGTTTTTAAATTGGATAATTTAATACATGAAATATAAATCAAGTGGCTCGCAAAATAAAAGGGAAATGTTCTTCACCTTCTTCATTCGAATGGCCGCTACTGCTATACAGTAGAACCTCGCTAGTTCGAACCAATTGGGACAGGGATCTGTTCGGATTATCGAAATTTGGGATTAAGTGAGGGACAGGAATGCAAGCAGGGAAACCACGCCTTATCCATCCCCTCCCCACCCCTCACTGATCACCCTCTGTTCAGTTTCATGGTCGGAAGAAGCTTAGGCTACAGATTATCATAAAATTATAGCAAACAAGAACTTACATTCATTCATTAGTGATAAAATAAGTTGTAGTACTGCATATACCTGTATAACCTGTTTCGTATTTACTTTTAAATATTTACGAAGACTTTCGGTATTTTTTTAGTTTTCCATTGTTCTCTTCTATTCTCTGTTCCATTCCAGCTTGGGCTGATTAGTTGGTTTTGTCCGAGATTTTCCCCAAACGTAAGACGAATGTCAGGTAATCTGTGGGGAATCCTCGAGCTCATTTCGCCAAATACCACCTCGCTATCACCAATTCCATCAGCCCTAAATAACCTAGTAGTTGATACGGCGTCGTTAAATAACCAAATAAAACAAGTGTATTATATTATTCCTTGAACTTCATACCGCCACCGGCGTAGCTCAGACAGCTGAGACGCTTACCAGCCGATTCGGAGTGCGCTCGGGAGTGGGTTCGATTACCGCTTGGGCTGATTACCTGATTGGGTTTTTACAGAGATTTTTCCCAACCGTAAAGTGAATGTCAGTTAATCTATGGCGAATCCTCTACCTCATTTCGCCGAATATTATCTCGCCATCACCAATTCCATCGACGGTAAATAACCTTGTAGTTGATACAGCGTCGTTAAATAAGCAATTAAAAAACTTTCCGTATCAGATTCTAGAATGCGCGCAAACTTGGATCCGAGAGCGGAACTGTGGACTCATCTTGCCCGCCGACAGAGCAGGCTCGTAGGGACAGGACGTGCACGGGTCCGGGGCTGTGGTGCCTCCCCTCTCTCTGAGGACCGCGTCCGGATAGATCCCCAAATCCTGATGAATGACGTCTGAGTGGATTCCAGATTTGATTTCTACCTATGTTTACCTAACGTCCGAGTTGATTCCCTTTGCTTGTAGGCCTATAGAGTCAGCGAGAGGGTGATGTTTACATAATGTCTGTGTTGATAACTTCTGCCTGTAGACTGTAGAGGATCAGCGAGAGGGTGGTGTTTGCCTGTCGTATGCTGAGGAATTTAGTGCTGCAGTAATCTGTGATCGAATATTTTACGAAATGGAACTATAAAAATTGGAGATTTATCTTTCGAAGAGGTGGAAAAATTCAAATATCTTGGAGCAACAGTAACAAATATAAATGACACTCGTGAGGAAATTAAACGCAGAATAAATATGGGAAATGCGTGTTATTATTCGGTTGAGAAGCTTTTGTCATCTAGTCTTCTGTCAAAAAATCTGAAAGTTAGAATTTATAAAACAGTTATATTACCGGATGTTCTGTATGGTTGTGAAACTTGGACTCTCACTTTGAGAGAGGAACAGAGATTAAGGGTGTTTGAGATTAAGGTTCTTAGGAAAATATTTGGGGCTAAGAGGGATGAAGTTACAGGAGAATGGAGAAAGTTACACAACGCAGAACTGCACGCATTGTATTCTTCACCTGACATAATTAGGAACATAAATCCAGACGTTTGAGATGGGCAGGACATGTAGCACATATGGGCGAATCCAGAAATGCATATAGAGTGTTAGTTGGGAGGCCGAAGGGAAAAAGACCTTTGGGGAAGTCGAGACGCAGGTGGGAAGATAATATTAAAATTGATTTGAGGGAGGTGGGATATGATGGTAGAGACTGGATTAATCTTGCTCAGGATAGGGACCGATGGCGGGCTTATGTGAGGGCGGCAATGAACCTCCGGGTTCCTTAAAAGCCAGTAAGTAAGTAAGTAGTAGTCTGTGATCATGGAAAATAGGCTAAGTAGGGGCGAATGTTGATGAAAAGTCATCCTCTTATTTTTCACACTAGGAAGATGTCTATTAATATAGAAATCCTTCCTATGTTAATATCAACGTAAAAAATAATTCCTTATATTGCATTTTTTTATGTTTTTGAACTGATAAGTCAATTTTATATATATATTTTTTTTCGCAATTTATTGGTCATTTTTAATACTTTGAAGAACTTTTAGATCATTTGGATTGCATTTTAATTTCCTCTTTAAAAATAGGTCTGTTAATTCATTTTCTAAGCAAATAGATCAGTTGTAATTACCTACTGAATAAGTGAATGACAGTGATGTTTGAGTTTTGTAGTTTGGAATAGACTCTGAAGTCCATCCCTCATTCCACCGAAGGCTTCAGTTCACACGACGGAAGTAATATAAAATGCTTGACAACAGATTAGTTTAAGTCCCTACAGTCTCGGCTGCGCGGAACGAGGAAACCGAGACAAATTGAACGCTGCGCTTGCCGCCATGATGATGAAGAGCAGACGCATAATAGCAGTACATAAATCACACAATTTAACGCTGTGATGATCTAAAATTGACAGATTATGGCCATTTTCGACGTTTAATGTAAAATTAGGACAAAATAAATATATTCAAAGTTTCATTGATGTGGGTCAGAGCATTAAAGGAAAGAAAATACGTACGCAGCAATTGATAGAAAACATGTTCATACATCCATAAATAGCCCTACACAATACACATTATACTGGGTGTTCATTTCAAAGTGTGTCATGACGTCACTGTTGATGAGTCAGCGATTTGAAGCGAGTTTCAGCTTTTGTGTCACAGAAGTTGCCTATTAATCAAGGCGTTCAATCTGTACTTGATAACGTGTACGGTATAACTTGAACGTCGTAGCAACAGATGACGGTCTGTAAGGTGTGCTACCATAACCTCTTTCGAACTGTGCTTTTCGCGGCCAAGTCGTACGCAGGGCATTTGTTATCATCGGTTGCGTACGGCAACATTCCACAACACAAATCAAATGCTCCGTGTCCATGTTGACCGTCGAAATTAATGTCAACAAATACGTAAATAGTCGTCTTAACCCTCTCCCCATATCCCGACAGTAAGAAAAAACTCACCTCAGTTCATGTTTCGAAACAGTTCACATTCCTGCCACTACCGGCGTTACCGTACGTATCGGTAAGTATTCTTCTGAATGAACGCCGTACTTGCTAGGCAACTTCTCTGGCACATATGTAATACACCTCTGCGGAAGTGTAGGAAGATTGAATTCTCTAGGCTCATCAACTAGCCACATGACGGCATACAGCGAGCCATGACACGCTTTGAACTGAACACCCAGTAGAATGTATAATTTTACGTTAATCAGCATATTGTTAGGTTTCAGAGAATCAAAAATTATATTAACATACATTACTCTTAGATCACAAGACGTAAATACATGCACCTTGATTACACAAGTTCTTATTATAATCAAAGTCTTAAGTGAAATAAATATGTGATAATCAGTATAGACCTGTTGTTAAGTTTTAGAGAATCGAAAATTATTTTACCGGTACTTTTAGACCACAGGACATAAGTAACCACGCAAAATATAATGCGCAAAGGTAGCCAAATTACATTGAATTTATAAGTCATTCTTCAATTAATAAAGGGAATGCTATCAATTATAAAAAGTAATCTACCAGTACCTAATACATTGCAAATAATAGGTAACATGAAGCCCTAAAAACTAAACATAATCATATTATGCAAAATAAAAAACATACTTTTTATGAGTGGATTTCTTTACATACTGTATTGTTATTTTAAATAAATAAATACGTATCATTGCTTGCGGACTGATAGTATCTGCATAAGCTGTGTGAGAATGTTTTGTGTTTATTTGGTTCCACTTACAGATGTGAACAGTGATTTTCTATTACGAAAATAAACAAATCTCAAACAAGAAATGACGGCTTTTAACGGCAGTTCTTCGCATAGCTTGTGCTAATACAGTTTCTCCAAACCTTGAGAAATTGAGTAATATGAATTAATGTGCAACAGACATGTTTTGTTTTGTGTTTAAGGAAGTGTTTCATTACTTTGTGTTCTTATTCAGTTTGGTAGAATAACATTTTCTTTTGAAACATACAGTACGTACGCAACTTGAATAAACCGGTTTTCGTGCACTCTATAAGCACACTTCTCTCGTAGTAGGGCCTGCACCGTGCAAGCACAGTCTAGTATATACAGTCGCGAAGCTCAATACATTACATAGTTGCTCACCACTAGGATCGCTAATATCGCCTCATTACAGGCAATGCAAAATAGTGCCGTCACAGTCTATTGTTTCTAGCACCTCAAAACTCAAGCTTCGTGACTGTATATAGTAGACTGTGGTGCAAGCACAGAGTGCATAATTCTGCCCAACCCTGCTCTATATCTCCTACATAAATACACCTTCAGTAATAGAAACTCCACACTAGATGGCATCAACAACGATGTTAATTCCGAGAATTGAAACAGAGTTTAAGCAGACGTTCCCTCAACACGACACAGTTAACCAGCGTTGAGTGAAATCAACAGTAAACAGAGAGCAGTGAACCGTCAGTGCAGTGTACCTACTTCAATGTTACGAACGATATCCGTATAGGTTAATGTTAATAGTGATTTATTACTACAAAACATCACATCGACAATTCAAAAGTACGAATGAAGACGTGAATTAGATTCAAGGTGAGCACTAAAATTACATATTACCTAGCACTAAAACTACATATTATCTGGCACTAAAATTACATATTATCTATAGGCCTATATATTTGTGTGTCAATGCTTCCACATACCTGCAAAGACGATATCCATTGCATTTACGATACAACTGGGGCAAGCCTCCGCTGCCCCCAAGATACCTTCGCCATAACCCTTCTATACAGACGTCAAAAACCAACATAATGCATAACAAACATAGATAAAATTGTCAGAGTTAACAATAATGCCGTCCACACCTGTGGAGTAACGGTCAGCGCGTCTGGCCGCGAAACCAGCTGGCCCGGGTTCGAATCCCGGTCGGGGCAAGTTACCTGGTTGAGATTTTTCCGAGGTTTTCCCTCAACCCAATACGAGCAAATGCTGGGTAACTTTCTGTGCTGAACCCCGGACTCATTTCACCGGTATTATCACCTTCATTTCATTCAGACGCTAAATAACCTGAGATGTTGATACAGCGTCGTAAAATAACCCAGTAATAAAAAAAAAACAATAATGCTTACGAGATTTGAGAGTAGTTCAAAAGTGGCACATGTGAACAGCTGGCATCTTCTACGCAATTACCAGACGCCCGCTCCGGTATTGTGCACTTAAGCCTACTTTGATCTAAAGGTACCACCAGTATTTTATTCTTCGGACTTCGTACAAAATTACTGGGAAAGTATCACACTTCAAGCAAAATGACATCATTACAATAAACTGCATCATAGTTCTGTTTAATAGTAAAGCTTAAAATTTACTACGAGATATAAACTCCTAGTCATAAGAACTCTCACGACAGTATTATGAGGAAGTATTTTAAAAAGATAATCATGAAAGCAAGTTTTGCTGCTGTTCGATATTAACCTTTCGCTGTCAAAATGTAGGCTACGTCGAGCAATGTTATACAAAAACAACAATTATGATTTAAAAACTTTCCGCGTATCTGCATTACATTCGTCATATGAAGTCTTCACGTTTAGCCAGGTTTTTTTGTAGAAGAGTTCTACTCCTTGCTTTGCGATTTTGTTAGTCTATGTCAATCGAGCCTATTTGTTATGTGTCATGTATATATACACTGCACGCGAACATTAATATGGTTTCATAATATCGCGCTACCCAATATTATCTCATAGGCTATTTCCACGTAAACAATGAAGAGAAGAATTAGAATGCTTGGTTCTAAACCTCGGACGCAATATCAATACAGAGTGTAAGGGGTATAAGTTCTGTCCTTTTCACAGTCGTTGTGGACAGTTTACAGCAGTGGTCGTCAGCACTCGCTGAATGTGCAAAGGGTAAGCGGTGCCGTCCCGTGAGCACCGTCGTGCAGCAGGAAGCGGTAGAGAGCATACCCGCTAGCAGCTACGAGTGCACCATGGTGCACTGTGTTTTCCGCGGGTAAAAGACGCTAGCCCCAGGGTGTTCTGCGCTGAGGACCGCTGGTTTACAGGATCAAAAATGTCCATACAACATAGGGTCAAAACTTGATATTTGTCCCAGAAAAAATATTTCTTTTTTATTTTATTTGCGTTATACTGCTTATATCTTTAGTAAAATTACGAAGACAAATAGGCTACAACAGTAGGTATATCTAGCAAAGAGTTAATATTAGTTTAAATAAATATTTGTTTGTTCCATTACGTTTTCGTGAAATTAAATAAAAATGCATGCTTAAATTTGTTAATATTCTGGCGTGAGAGACGTGGCAACGAGTTCAGCAGGCAGTACTCTGCACAGACGTAAGTACGAGTCAGCTGAGTTCAAGCTCTACTGCCGAGCGGATGGCAGTTCGGTACAGGGTGTTCCATAAACAATTTGCAATGTCATTCACAGTTCAGGAATATCAAGTAAGGCAAGAAGATATACCGTCAACGTTTTCCTCAAAGAAGGTTACCTAATCGGAGAACTTTTGTAGCAGATTCTCAACGATTTTTCAAAACTAGGAGTTGCTTACCCCATTTCCAAAGTCACACAACCAGGAATTTGTTTAAAAATGATACTGATTTACGGAAGCGGGAGAGATTAAAATGTTGCATAAAAAAAAATGTTTGTGTGATTTTGTCCAGAAAATCATTAGTTTATTTTTTAGACGTACAATAAAAAAAGGAGCAATATTGTTACATAAAATGTAAATTTACCATAATGTTCTATTAATGACATTGAAAGTTTGTATTTGCTGCTCGTTTTATGTAAACAACAGTATTGTCACGGTCGCTCCTGCATTAGAACAAAGCATCTGTTGGACCCCCTCCACCCCGCTTGAGCTGTACTGTGTACTTCTAAACCACCTTCCACCCGCTGTACTTCTAAACTCCCTCCTCCCCATCCAACAACGTTGCAAAACGTCTATTATTGTAAACTTATTAAATGTGAAGCATAGGAACGCCATTTCATAATTTCAATTGAGAAACACGCCAAACGAATTATCTTTGCACCAAAAAGCGGATGCTCCCTGGACCAAAAATACACAAATTCAATCTTCTAACACGATTTTTTTTAATACTTAAATTTTATAGTTTATTTCAGCGATTTTGAAAAAGGTAAGAAGTGGCGCTCCTGTAATTCACAATTACCATAGCATGAATAATAATCAGTTAAAATAGTGACACACTCTGTGTTCACCGTATGAACGCGAACATTATTAGGGCCTATGGTTAGATTTCATCACACCGCACTACCCAATATTATCTCATATTTCCACGTAAACTGTGAAGAGAATAGTGCAACCTACAACGTAAGACTGTTACGAATTGCTAACAAACTATGAAAACATTTGTAGAATATATCACATAATAAGACACGTTAAATTTCTACACATCTATCGTTAATAATGGAACATTGCAATACATTGGAATACTCATCTTATTTTCGTATAAATACAGAGATAAAAATTTAAACAAAAGTTAATAAATTATACAAAGAATTATATTATTAAAAATATACTCGTCGCTTTTCTGAAACCACTAGCAATGTATTACATGTGGAAGAAGTAGAATGCTTGGTTATAAAATTCGGACGCAGTATCTATCTATAAACGCAATACTAAAATTGCAACGTAATTATTTATGATATTCATGAACAATACTACACATCACTAGGCCTATGTCCTAATGACACAACATTTTTATGCTGTATTTTAACACTCAATATAATTTTTATCTATAAGCATAATGATCAAGGCATTGCATTATTACCTTTTAAGATCCGGAATCTTCGTTCCTTCAATTTTCAAATATTAATACACATAGAACAGTCTGTGTTATCTAGCACATAATAAATCAATATCCTTTATGGCGACACACGCATCACAGATTGCTACTGGATAATTTTACTTACAAAATTCACAGAATTCAAATCTTTACAAGCACATTTATTCTAAGAATAATGAAACACTCCGCGCACCACACCGAACACGATACAGATGTGAGGAGAATGCCAATATAATTCCTGACATACGAAACTCCCTTCCTGCCTTTTAGTTTTTATGGGAAAAGTTGACCTTGCAGCTTGCACAACTTGGATTCGTCTTATTTCGCTGTCTGTGGTGCAACTTCTAACTATTGGGATAGCGATAACTGCCAGGCATTTATTCTTCATCGCAAGACGATAACTTGTTAAGTTGCATTATATTTCTACTTTCATAAATAAAGTTCTCACTGTCATCGTACACAGAAGTACTTTGTTCGTTAATGCAGATTTAGTCAAATTAACAAATATGATTATAAAGAGGTATATCACAATAACGTAATGTATTTATTTGCATAGGTTACGGGAATTGTATTGAAGTAAAAGACACATATCGGCTGATTCATCCCTGGTAGTTACTGTTATTTTACTTCGGTTTCCTTCAAAATTTATTAACATCAATAGTGATACTTTACTTGCTATTTGGGAAAAGGAAATTGTATCAGAACAATGGAAGGGGTCCATAATTGTAGGTATCTATCTTTAAGAAGGGGGACAATATCACTTTTGTTGTCGTCATACACAATTTTGTCGAATATTCTTTTGTGGAGGTTAATTCCATATGTAGATGAAATTTATCGGGGATCATCGGTGTGGTTTTAGGCGTAATAGATCAACTATTGACCAAATATTTGTATTCGACAGATATTGTAGAAAAATGGGAGTAAGTTAACCTATAAAATTACAGTACATCAGTTAGGCCTATTTATATTTTGAAAATGGCATAAGAATCGATTAAGAGAGAAGTTTTATATAATATTCTTATTGAATTTGGTATTCTCATGAAACTAGTTCGATTAATTAAAATGTCTCAGTGAAACGTACAGCAGAGCCTTTATAGGTCAATTTCTATCAGATGTGTTTCCAATGCACTGTGGACTAAAGCAAGGAGATGCACTATCACCTTTACTTTTAACTTCGCTCTAGAGCAGCGGTCATCAGCACAGAGCACCCTGTGACTAGCGTCTGTTACCCGCGGAGAACACACTGCACTATGGTGCGTTCGTAGGCGCTAGCGGGTGTGCTCTCTACTTCTTCCTGCTGCACGACGGGGCACACGGGACGGCTCCGCTTAATATATAAATAGGCCTAAATAAATAAATAACTTAAATAAGTTAAACGCTACTGAGAAAGTCATGTCCGTACAGAATACTGACGTCGGCACATTCAGCGGAATAGAAATTTTCGTGTCTCTCCTAGCAGGTAGAAGTGTAAGTTCAAATCACAATCATTTATGCTTGATATTAGATCTAATTACATAGGCTGTACACAATAATTGGGGACTCAATACGGTAAACGATTAAAGTGTCTCAAACAAAATGTGTGGGAATCTTGCCAAACAGTATTTTTCCATAATTCTGGCACTTTCATCGTTCACCATTTCCACATATTTTATTAAGGCACTTTCACCGTTCACCATTTCTACATATTTTATTAAGAAACATATTTTATTGCACTGAAATAATAGCCTATAACTTATAGGCCTACTGTATATTGGTAGAATTAGGCTAATGAATAGGCTAATTGTTATGAAAAATAATGAGCATTAGGGATAAATGAATTAGGGCCTACATACTAAGATTTATTCTACAAAATTTTGTTATTTTACTTTTCGAAATCTTTATTTTACCTTATTAGGCCTACAAATTTGTATTTTGTATTAGACTTAAAAATTCTGTAGGCTATTAGGCTACATTAAAAAAATAACAGATATCCCTCAAAACCAAACACTACAATTTGGATAAGGATGTAAGAAAAGCTGGATTTCTTAAATATCAATCACACAATAAAATAAGAACAAGCCGGCCGCCCTTTCCACTTCACACGGCATCACGCCTAGCAGAGGCACTTCCAGCGTTCCCCAGTGTCACTCGACTGAGATAGGCCTTTTCATCATTAGGGAAATCTTACGACAAAAATTATGACTAAACCGGATGGATCTGGCACATTCCACGTTTATCAGGTTACAAAGCACGGCACATAGGTAAGCCTACTATCGTTTGATGCAAAGAAACAGAAATTGACATTGTGACACTTTCATCGTTTACCATATTCAGTCCTCAGTTACTCGACGATCAAGCCTATCTCGTTGTTATGTGGAAATACATAGGCCAGTGATGTCGAAGCAAGCGCATTTTTCTGACCTTGACGTCTTGCGCGGGCAGCAAGCGCTAAGTATGGAAAGAGGAGAATTTTTCTCCGTTCCATTACTCTTTCATCGTATGATGACGCAGAATATCTGCATGGAAATATCATATGTACTTAGGTACATTAAAATATATATATATATATATATATATATATATATATGACATGCGTAAAACACCTCGTAATTTAAGACGGCGCTTATTCCGTCGGATTCCGGCCAACTAGTCACTCATAACGAGTGCACCTCAGCACATGTGTGGACTTCAGTCCTACGTTCATAGACATCTATGACGTAGTGCAGAGGGCGGCCACTAGAGGGAACCCAAGAGTTGGAACTTAATCTGAGACGATTCTGTCCGACGCCGGGGTGGTATCCGGTGTGGCTTAGTGGATAAAGCATCAGCACGTAGAGCTGAAAACTCGGGTTCAAATCCCGGCGCCGGAGAGAATTTTTCTCCGTTCCATTACTCTTTCATCGTATGATGACGCAGAATATCTGCATGGAAATATCATATGTACTTCGGTACATTAAAATAATATATAGAATGGAGAAAGTTACACAACACAGAACTGGATGCATTGTATTCTTCACCTGACATAATAAGGAACATTAAATCCAGACGTTTGAGATGGGCAGGGCATGTAGCACGTATGGGTGAATACAGAAGTGCATAAAGAGTGTTAGTTGGGAGGTCGGAGCGAAAAAGACCTTCGGGGAGGCCGAGACGTAGATGGGAGGATAATATTAAAATGGATTTGAGGGGGGTGGGATATGATGGTAGAGACTGGATTAATCTTGCTCAGGATGGGGACCAGTGGCGGGCTTATGTGAGGGCGGCAATGAACCTCCGGGTTGCTTAAAAGCCAGTAAATAAGTATTATTATTATTATTATTATTATTATTATTATTATTATTATTATTATTATTATTTAATATTGTCTGTTTGTAATTTTCTTTATTTATAATTTTGCTCAATAATACGATATATCAAAATGATATCTGTGTTGGATTGTGGTTCTTTTCTTTGATGTGAAATAAATTTTGATCCATATAAACATGGAAAAACTTTTCTTCTCACTCAAGAGTCACTAGAATTGTCAGGAGGATCCTAAGGACAATGAAAAAAGAAAATTTGAAATGTAGTAACAAACCTATTGCAAGCGAGATACTCAAGTATTTTCATATGGACTTTAATTTCTGCTGGAAGAATTGTCTTCAGTACCTCATTCCACAAGCTGTAATAATTTAAATTAACAACTTTATGATATTCACTTATTCTTTTAAATAAATTATGGTTTATTTAACGACGCTCGCAACTGCAGAGGTTATATCAGCGTCGCTGGTGTGCTGGATTTTGAATCGCAGGAGTTCTTTTACATGCCAGTAAATCTAATGACGTGAGCCTGTCGCATTTAAACACTTAAATGCCATCGACCTCGGTCGGGATAGAACCCGCAACCTCGAGCATAGAAGGCCAGCGCTATATCAACTATGCTACCGAGGGCGACTTCACTTATTCTTGTTTCTGTTCTATCCTCACATGTCATTGCCATTTCCAGATCTGCTACGCATTTTCCTATAGTATCCATAGATTGGGTTGGCCTGGGTAGCGTAGCTGGTATAGCGCTGGGCTTCTGTGCTCGAAGTTGCGAGTTCGATCCCGGCCCAGGTCGATGGCATTTAAATGTGTTTAAGTGCGACAGGCTCATGTTAGTAGATTTACTGGCATGTAAAAACTCCTGCAGGACAAAATCCCGGCACATCGGCGACACTGATATAACCTCTGCAGTTGTGAGCGTCGTTAAATAAACCATAATTTAATTTTTCATAGGTTGGTCCTGAAAATAAAAATCATTGTGCTTAGGTACGAGGGCTCCATAGGCGTGGAGCCCAATTCAGATAAATTGGTCCAAATGGCTTAAAGTCGGCCCAGGTCATTTTATCTTCTAGTTACTTACTTTATATTAGTTACTTTATACACTGTACGTGAACAATACTGATATATCATAATATTTAAACTACAAGAATTTTCTTCACGTACCATGCATTATATTGTCCCATAATTGCATTTTGCACTGAAACAAGACTGGCGGACAGGCGGTTTTTCACCTTTCAATCTACCTGCAGTGCCTGCTGTCGTGATTTGATGTAAAGAAATCGCCTATCGCAATTCGCGGAATACCTTCCCTTAGATAAACTTATTTTTTATTCTGCTAAACCTACCCTTTTATCCGACTTACAGACCACTGCCGGTAGGTTCACAAATTCGGACCTTCCTGAAAACGGTATCGGCGTGACGCAGGGCCACCACTGCAGAGATATCGCAGAACAATCACAAGAAGGATAAACACCCAGTCCTGTGTTGGGAAGCACATGCGCTATACCTATGGTCACAACGGCAGACAGTGATAATATGCGAAAAGAAAGGTTTGTATTATTTAAGCATCGATTTGAACGAATAAATAGAATGAAACGTTCATAGTTATAGCCTTGAAAGGTAAATTAAATAGCTAATAAAGATACTATTTATTATATGATTGGTCTATAATTTGATATTTAGAAGTTGCGAACAGGTTAAATGGTGCACGCTACAGCTGATTCTCCTCTCTCCCATGCTATGATTTGACGCTCGTAACAATCGTGGCTGTGGTAGCCACATATGTTTCATTAATTGCTTCCGCATTGTATCTACGAAACAATTTTCTTTTTAAACTTATAAAACTAACGTAACAAATGAATACCCAGCTATTACATTTTAATTTAAAGTTTGTATTTACTGGGTTAATCTATTAATGATTTGCTTACGTTTCAATTCCTAAAATATTAACTGTAGGCTATTGCGTATGTTTTTACTTACAAAAAAGCAGAACGCAGAACGAGTATAAAGTTGCACCTCATTGGATGATGGAATGCAGAAGAAGTAGTACAACGATATGGCCAACTTAATATATTTGAAAACAACTCAGACCATTAGTAAATTATCAAGTTTTCTTGGATGTTTCTTAAAGGAATAGGAACATACATAAATGGAATTAACTGTGCTAATTATATTAATTTGCTTCATATGAATTTTCTTAGTGCAGCGCAGTGCCATTTTATTATTTTATTAGAAGCATGACGTTATTGGTACTTCTGAATGATGTCATACCGAAGGAGGGAGAATCGTGGATGTGCAGTTCGTGATTGTGACAGTGAAATGTTGTGCGTGTGGTTTAATTTTTGTGTTGGATAATGGAGGATATGAATAAATGTACGGCCTGAGAATGTCTTCGTGAGTTGAAAGGTTAGTTACACATTTTATTGTACTCTATATTTGATATTTTCTGAAGATGAGTGTTTCTTAAAATCTCACGAAAACTGTGATACGGTAGAATGGTGAAGTTAGTTCAGTATCATGTATTGCATTACTTTGCTGCAAAATGTAGCGTTTAAAAAATTTCGTTAGCCAGTTTTGCGTTTGTGTAAGAAATGATAATAGTATTATGAAATACCAGTTAATTGGTCAGTTTATTGTTCCAATGTGGCTTCCTCAGGTAGCTTGTGATGGAATATCCTTTGATCACGAAAATAGGGGAGCCATAATAAAATTAGGCCTGTATTTTGTACCAGTTTTCATCTTGATATATTTTTAAAAGATACACATTAATTCAAACGAGTTTATTATAATTTTTGTGGTTTTGGCCTACTACTCGTGTATATATTATGTAGTTAATATTCTATTTGTAAAATATAATGCAATTGTTATTCGAGATGCGCTCGTTTCACCTTAACATCTTAGTGAGCCACCGATGTAGCTCAGTCGGTTAAGGCGCTTGCCTGCCGGTCTGAAGTTGCGTTCGGGCGCGGGTTCGATCCCCGCTTGGGCTGATTACCTGGTTTGGTTTTTTCCGAGGTTTTCTCCAACCGTAATGTGAATGCAAGGTAATCTATGGCGAATCTTCGGCCTCGTCTCGCCAAATTATCATCTCGCTATCACGAATCTCAACGACGCTAAATAACCTAGTAGTTGATACAGCGTCGTTAAATAACCAACTAAAATAAAAAAAGTCTTAATGAAGTAAAGTGACGTCAAAAATATTTTCCTTTCATTTGTAACTACATAATATGTCCTAATTGTACCTATATGCACTGTAAAATATTACCATGGCAACTAAAACATGTTTAAGCAAAGCCTGCATGGTATAGTCATAGTCTAGTGTATACAGTCACGAAACTTGAGTTGTTAGGGTGCTAGGAACAATAGACTGTGCCGGTACTATTTCGCATTGTCTGTAATGAGACGATATTAGCGACTCTAGTGGTTAGCAACTATCTATGGATGCATATTTACTACGTATTGAGCTTCGTGATTATTCCAACAAACAAGGTAGGCCTACAATAAAAATGTAAGGAAAATGTTTTTGATACCGCTGTATTTCGTTCAACCGTACTAAGCGTCATTTCTCGAAATGCAAGATTTATTTCATATCGAATTGTTTCATTCATTTAGTGTTCTGCCCAAGGGCAGGTCTTTTACTGCAAACCCAGCTTTCTCCAATCTTTCCTATTTTCTGTCTTCCTCTTTCTGTCCTCATATGATCCATATATCTTAATGTCGTATATTATTTGATATCTCCTTCTGCCTCGAACTCTTCTGCTGTTCACCATTTCTTCCAGTGCATCCTTCAGTAGGCAGTTTCTTCTCAGCCAGTGACCAACCAATTCCTTTTCCTCTTTCTGATCAGTTTCAGCATCATTCTTTCTTCACCCACTCTTTCCAACACAGATTAAAGTCCTAGTACACCCCAAGTATTTGAAGCTGTCCATTTGCTCTACTGACTGTCTCATTTAGAATTTGCAAGTTCTTTATTTTTCTTCCTACTACCATGGTCTTCGTCGTATTTGCATTTATCTTCATCCTACACTACTCACAGCTGTCATTTAGCTATTGGACTGTTTATCTTTTATTTTATTGGGTTATTTTACTACGCTGTATCAACATCAAAGTTATTTAGAGTCTGAACTTATACTCCTTATGAAAAATATTTACTTAGATTTAGTGCTCAAGTGTTTGTTACGAGATAGTTACCGTTAATAAAGCTTTATTAAGGCCACCATATGTCCGTAGAAAAGTAGGGTTGCTTTCGAGCCTCAGTGTCCGGCGTTCATAAAACCTTTGACGGTACAGTCATGTTTTTCGACGCTGTAAACCTGAAGTTTTTCAGAATAGAAACCAGGTTTTCGTACATACAGTCTATTCTATACAGAACTAGAAAGTATTGACAGTTAAACGGCTTCAAGGTGTCACCCTGGCAACCGCTGAAACCAGCCACCCAGAGTCCATGCTTGCATGTCGCTACTTTTTCACGTTAGCACGTGGTAGCCAGCTGTTTTGTTCGGAAGAATCGAATCACCGTTACTGTTTTACAGCAAGTATTGATGTTCTGTCATGGCTATTCTTTTCGTAGTTATTTTATGTTGATGGAGGTGAATTATTTTGAGTTTAGTTTTAAATTTAATTTAGCTGTGTGAGTATTTCTAACGCGATTTATAGTGTTCGTGCATTTATAAAATGTCGCAAGGCAGTAAGCCTTTACTCCCTCAGTTAACGGCAGTTTCACAGAACAAACTTTTACTTCATTATAATAATGATCCGAGGCACCACAGCCCATTGAGAACCACGACCGACCAGCCGGCTGCTGGCCTCACGTCCACATGCCGAAGCAGAGGTGGACGATCATCCAACCAGAATAGAGTTATCGTGTAGTTAATACGATGATCCCCCGGCCGTTATAGCTGGCTTTCGTAATTACTTAATTATATTTGGGAAAATAAATATTACCTGCGTGAAATTTTAAAATCAGTCTCCTTATTTTGAATTGCTTAATTTCATTTGGCGATGTGATCGTGAAGGGATTAATTTTATTATCTACCTTGTAGCATCACTATCAACTTTCGCTATATTTACGTCATCAGGATAAACTGAAGTAGGCCTGATTCCGCGTCATTATTAGGCCTACTGATACTAGGCTAATATCTGAAAGTCATCGGCGTAGCTCGGTCGCTTAAGGCGATTGCCTGCCGATGCGGAGTTGCGCTCGGGCGCGGGTTCGATTCCCTCTTGGTCTGATTACCTGGTTGCGTTTTTTCCGAGGTTTTCCCCAAGCCTATGGCAAATGTCGTATAACATATGGCGAACCCTCGGCCTCATCTCGTCAAATATTATCTCGCTATCACCAATCTCATCGACGCTAAATAATCTTGTAGTTGATACAGCGTCGTTAAATAACGAAGTAAAAAAATTATCTGCAACTCTTAGTTCTGGTAAACCACACGCCCCACTATTTTTCTGTACTGTTTACTACACTGTGACATTCTGATTTATGTAGGCCTAACACTTCTGTAAATTACGAGACATTATTAGTTGATGTGAGGTTGTCCGTGCATCTCTCCTTTGTAACTGTAAATTTATTAGCAGCAATTCTTGATTACGGTTTATACCATAGGCAAAGTCTATATTGTTTACACACTATGTACCATATTAGGATTCACTCATATAATAATAATAATAATAATAATAATAATAATAATAATAATATTATTATTATTATTATTATTATTATTATTATTATTATTATTATTATTATTATTATTATAGTCAGATTCCGTATGATACAAATTATTACGAGATTGTGTCAGTTGATCAGTTCCGCCCAGTGAACTCTATGTGTATATTAAACAGGAGGCAATACTCAATGCTTTAAAAGCGTGACGCGAATTCTTCTAACAGAGTTTTTTCCTTGTCTCCTTTGCTATAAATGCTACCTTATACAATATCAGCTTGTTGCAATCTTCAAAATTATTTGCGGAACTCCAAACTGTTAATGTTTTCTACGTAATATCAATGGAAGTTACTAAGTCTTGGAGTAAATGAAATTACAAAAATATTAAATAGGCCTACCGGTAGACCTACGCAGAAAAATAACATGGTTTCTAATGAAATGGTGTCTACGAAACCTAGCGACGTCGAATTTGACTCCCAGCAAACTTTAAATGAACTGGATGTCATTTTCGTATTCTTTTTAGTACCGTACTATGTTGTCCTCAGGGAAAGACCTGGCATAGTGTTTATACGAGATTCTTTATGTAAAAATACTGTATATAGAAAAGACAATAGCGTACGCAGGAATTCTTTTAAAGGGCAAGGGTTTATATATTGCTCTTCCTCTGACACATATCATCAAGTGAAATGTACTGCCTGATAATAGATAGGCTGTACATATAAGTTAGAACTCATTCAGAGATACAGTATATAAATTATAGGAGGGTTAATAATGTAATTTTTTTGTTTACAGTTATTTACATTGCCATTTTTATGTCATTGATACTGATTTGAGGACAAGTAAGGTTTCAGGGTCAATTAATTTTGGCCAAACTAGCGCAGAGGTAGTTCCATTCGTACTCCGCTAATACAACTCTATTGTTTTACAGCTGCTTCTTCAGTCTTACCAGGGGCGTATTTTGCGGACTACCGGGGCTACCGGCGGTAGCCCAAGGAAATTACAAAAGAAAAAGTTTATAATATAACATAATGTAATAATTTTGTATTACCGTATTAGTTTTACCACAGTAATTAAAATTAAAGTAACTGTTAGATTTATATGCTCTCTCTGCTCTCGAAAAGAAACAAGTTGTCAAGGCGGCATCACTGGAGAAACCGCTGCTACGAAGGGTAGCCTGTGACCGTTCCGCTCACGTCGCACAACTGCCCGTCCCCCACTCCCTTCAGTTTCTATCGTGCAATGTAGGCGGGTGAGTTACCGCTCTCGTGATCGGTTTCTTGGAAGGCGCGAAGCAACAAAATCTTAGTACGCTAGCTCATTAATGTGATTCTGTTCTTGCAGTGCAGTATTTTAAATTTGTGATTTGTTCGAGTGTCTAAGAGTTATATTAATTGCGAATTATTAAGTTTTTAATTTCCCAATTAAGTGATATTGTGAAAAATATGGCAGAACAAGTTTCTGGAGAGATTTGTGTTGAAAATGACTGTGTAATAGAAGGTTTATTAAAAGTGCCTTTTAACCGTCGTACATACAACGAGAAAGTTGAAATTGTGAAAATGGAAAGACCAACTCCTGAGTTAAATTTGTCCATGGACATAAATGAAAAACAGCGTGAGTACACACGCCATTTCACTTCAACATCATATGGTAAGTGGAATTGGTTGTGTGGTAGTTCTAAACTGTCTAAACTATTTTGCTGGCCATGTTTGTTATTTAGCCGCGAAACTAATGTGTGGTCAAAAGAGGGGTTTTCTAATATGAACTCCCTTCGAACGGCAGTCCTAAAACACGACAAATCAAAAGCTCATATTTATAGTAGCATGAACTTTGCAAACTTTGGGAAGACAAGAATTGATTTACAGCTAGATAAGCAAAAAGCTCTGCACATCAACCAACACAATGCTCTTGTGAAAAAAAAAAATCGGGAGATTTTACTGCGTCTTATTAACGCAGTCTGCTTTCTAGGAAAACAAGAATTGGCTTTTCGGGGTCATAATGAGAGTGTGGAATCAGACAATAGAGGAAATTATATTGAATATTTAAGTTCCTTAAGTGAATTGACCATTTACTGGCCAATCATCTTGAGAGTTGGACAATATTCCGTGGTACTTCTCCCGCAATTCAGAATGACTTAATATTTGCTATAAGTGGGGTTATGATAAAGAACATAAAATCTGAAATAGAAGAAGCACCTTTTGTGGCCATTGTTATTGATGAAACAAGTGACTGCTCTAATCAGAGTCAATTGTCCACTGTTTTAAGATACGTCGACAGTACTGCCAATGTTCAAGAACGGTTTATAGGATTCACAAATGTCAGTTCGGACAAAACTGCTGCTGCTTTGTTTCAGCATGTGGAAGGTGTTATAGCAGAATACAATGTCGGCAATAAGTTAATTGCACAGACATACGATGGTGCTTCAGTTATGGCGGGAAATATTAATGGCTTAAAAACAAAAGTTCAAGAAAAGTATCCTCAAGCACTATTTGTCCATTGTTACAGCCATGTTCTCAATTTAGTTTTGCAACAAACTACTTTATCCATTCCAGAATGCCGCATTTTTTTCAAAACACAGTCGGGTTTAGCTGCATTTTTCTCATCATCTCCTAAAAGGTCAGAAAAACTCAAGGAATTTATGAAAAAGAAACTCCCAAAAGTAGCACCAACTAGATGGAATTTTACATCTCGGCTTGTAAATACAGTAAAGGAATACAGAGAACTACTGACTGCTTTCTTTGAAAATATCATTTGTAATGACTCTGAAGAAAACTGGGATGATGATATAATTGTGCAGGCTCAGGGATATTTGTATTTTTTTACACAGTTTCAGAATATATTTCTTCTTGAAGTCTATGCTAGTGTGTTCGCACATACAGATGTGCTCTACAATATTCTTCAGACAAAAAGTCTAGACATAGCATACTGCTTGCAAGAGGTATCAAAGTTAAAAAATACTATATCCGAGTTCAGACATAGTGGGCTTCCGTCCATATGGAGTAATATGGAAAATGAAAATTCTTCAGACAATACAATGGAACACCATTAAAGTGAAGAAAAGGAGATGATGAATTGAAATACAGGCAGCTGTACTACAGCATACTAGATCGTATGCACATGGAAATTACTGACAGATTTTCTGATTATGGAAAGCTTCAGTTCACACATCTTCTAGATTCTCAAAAATTTTCTGCTTATAGAGAAAACTTCCCGAATGAGGCACTAAACAAATTATTTCAGTCCTATAACAGTCACTTTGATCAAGTACGTTTGAAAAATGAATTAAGTGTAATATATTCAGCAGAAGTCTTTGATTTTTCGAACAAACCTATCCATGAAATATTATCTGCCATATATGAAAACCAGCTGAACCAAGTTATTCCTGAAGTCCTTAAATTGGCAACATTAATTGTGACAATACCAGCTACGTCAGCATCGGTAGAAAGAACATTTTCTTTGTTGAAGAGAATAAAATCCTACTGTAGATCAACTAATACACAAGAACGTTTATCCGGCTTGGCACCGATGTCCATTGAAAAGTCATTTCTACAGAAACAACTGTAATTTCAATGACGAAGTCATCAAAGTATTTTCTTCCCAATCAAGACGTCTGGAATTCACATATAAATAGGTAAGGAATTTTATTATAGGGTTTTTAAAATATATTTTGTGTAATAATAGGGTCAGTGGTAGCCCAGACCCTTAAACCAGTATACGCCACTGAGTCTTACCAGCATAACTAAGCGCCACATTACGAAAGTTCCACGCTAGTGTACACTGGATTTTTTAAAGTTATGTTTTGTTAGATTACTAGCTTTGAATAGATTACATTAGGTTTGGTTAGTTTAGATATTTCTGTATTATTGCGTTACAACGTTAAGGTACAAATGTAATTTACATTCTTGGCTTCTAGTCGAGTCATACGTATTATAAAAAAAAGAGAGAAAATCTTCCGACTCCAATTTCACATCGAAAGTGAGGGTCGAAATTTGCTGTGAAAGTGGTGGCTGGCGGAGAGGTGCGGGAATTTGAGACAGGTTAGGTTAGGTCAGCTTTTCATATGCTTTGAATTTACGAATCTGTGACAGGCCAGGTTAGTTTAGACCAGCGGTCGTCAGCACAGAACACCCTGGGGCTAGCGTCTCTCACCCGCGGAGAACACACTGCACCATGGTGCACTCGTAGCCGCTAGCTGGTATGCTCTCTACCTCTTCCTGCTGCACGACGGTGCACACGGGACGACTCCGCTTACCCTTTACACATTTCAGCGAGTGCTGACGACCACTTACCCGCGGAGAACACACTGCACAATGGTGCACTCGTAGCTGCTAGCGGGTATGCTCTCTACCTCTTCCTGCTGCACGATGGTGCACACGGGACGACTCCGCTTACCCTTTACACATTTCAGCGAGTGCTGACGACCACTGGTTTAGACTTTTGCTATGGCTTACATGTTGAATGACTCGTAACTCCGAAAATCAAAATTTTAAAAGAGAAGCAAAAAACTATCTATATACCCAGGTTTTTGGGTATTCTTAACGAAACACTGCAATGTTGCAATAAAATCAGTCTTCTTAATAATGAGGTATCTGATTTTATATTGCTGTTTCATTTTGAGCCTGATTGCCGTACCTCTACCAGGTTAAATAAATAAATACTAAATACACATACTCACCTTCATTATGACGCACTTCTCATTTGAAACGTAATTTACTACACTCTCGAACAATTCAGTTTTTCTCCTAATAAGTATCGCTATAAAATGCATATTTCCACAAAAAAATCCTTTACAAAATCCTCGTCTTTCACTTAAAAAATCACCAGAAGTACCTGTGCTGATTTCTCCTTAATTCTTATTGGCAATAATCTATCTGAAAATTGGCATTAGCCGTTACGTTATGTCCCCCGCCAGGCAATTAAAAAAAGTGCGTTTTTGTTACGTATACATACTGTTGATCCAAATTAGGATTGAAACATGAAGTGTAGGCCTATTATTTAAAGGTATACTGTTATAGACACAGCCGTCTCTCTCCTTTTATAATACACGTCAAATATTATGTACACATTAAAGAAAATATAGGCTATGCCTACCTACACGTCTCAAGTGAGTTATAAGTGATTTAATATCATGTTTTCAAATCAAATTTTTGTTTGAGAGAAATCTTTTCTAAAATTTAAGAGACAAAGTAAGCATGGAATAATGCTTTATATTTATTAGGATAAATTACATAGCCCTACAGCCACTGCTTCTTGTTATTGAACACAAGTGATCCTTATAATCTTTGATACAGGGTAGTTGTCTTTGTCTGGTCGTTACACTGTTATTGTAGAATAGCATCTCTATGAAACAGGAAAGGTACGACAGCCACTCTTACAGAAAGTTTTTACCCACTGTTATCAGATGTATAATAATAAGTTACAACTAAATTTTCTTAGGAATGAATTTGTCAGTGTTTCTATCTTCGACATTATTATTACTTACGGTACTTACTTACAAATGGCTTTCAAGGAACCCGAAGGTTCATTGCCGCCCTCACATAAGTCCGTTATCGGTCCCTATCCTGTGCAAGATTAATCCAATCTCTATCATCATATCACACCTCCCTCAACTCCATTTTAATATTATCCTCCCATCTATGTCTCGGCCTCCCAAAAGGTCTTTTTCCCTCAGGCCTCTCCACTAACACTCTATATGCATTTCTGGATTCGTCTATATGTGCTACATGCCCAGCCCATCTTAGATATCTGAATTTAATGTTCCTAATTATGTTACGAGAAAAATATAATGCGTGCAGTTCTGTGTTGTGTAACTTTCTCCATTCCCATATAACTTCATCCCTCTTAGCCCCAAATATTTTCCTAAGAACCATATTCTCAAACACCCTTAATCTCTGTTCCTCTCTCAAAGAGAGTCCTAGTTTCACAACCATACAGAACAACCGGTAATACAACTGTTTTATAAATTTTAACTTTCAGATTTTTCGACAGCAGACTAGATGACAAAAGCTTCTCAACCGAATAATAACAGGCATTTCCCATATTTATTCTGCGTTTAATTTCCTTCTTAGTGTCATTTATATTTTTTAATGTTGCTCCAAGATAATCGAATTTTTCCACCTCTTCAAAGAATAAATCTCCAATTAATATGTTTCCATTTCATACAATATTCTGGTCACGAGACATAATCATATAGTTTGTCTTTTCGGGATTTACTTCCAAACCTATAGCTTTACTTGCTTCAAGTAAAATTCCCGTATTTTCCCTAATCGTTTGTGGATTTCCTCCTAACATATTCACGTCGTGTCCGCATAGATAAGAAGCTGATGTAATCCGTTCAATTCCAAACCCTGTCTGTTATCCTGGACTTTCCTAATGGCATATGCTAGAGCGAAGTTAAAAAGTAAAGGTGATAGTGCATATCCTTGCTTTAGCCCGCAGTGAATTAGAAAAGCATCCGACAGAAACTGGCCTATACGAACTCTGCTGTAAGTTTCACTGAGACACATT
The DNA here is from genome assembly GCF_040183065.1 of Periplaneta americana. Classification (NCBI taxonomy): domain Eukaryota; kingdom Metazoa; phylum Arthropoda; class Insecta; order Blattodea; family Blattidae; genus Periplaneta; species Periplaneta americana. The sequence goes on from NC_091131.1 coordinate 145,527,510, forward strand.
TTAATTGATCGAACTAGATTCTTGGGAATTAATGTTCCTAATTATGTCGGGTGAAGAATACAATGCGTGCAGTCCTGCTTTGTGTAACTTTCTCCATTCTCCTGTAACTTCATCCCTCATAGTCCTCTGGGCAGAAACAGACAGCAAGAATAAAAACATTCGAGATTTATATGAGGGTATAAAGGAATTTAAGAACGGATATCAGGCAAGAGTAAACGTTGTCAAGGATGAGAATGGTACCTTGTCCAACTAGCTTGTTTAAATCCAAATTAAAATTCTCCAGAATCCGGATAATGATTTCTGAGATCGATTTTGAATCTCGATTCTTGAACGGCACACAACCTAAGAATTCCTCACAAATTATCAGTTTCTTCTTTTCTTGATCACATTCACAGCGCAAATAGCGAACACCGATACACAATTGCTCTGTACAGCTGATTTATTTTATTGGGTTATTTTACGACGCTGTATCAACATCTAGGTTATTTGGCGTCTGAATGAAATGAAGGTGATAATCCCGGTGAAATGAGTCCGGGTTCCAGCACCGAAAGTTACCCAGCATTTGCTCGTGTTGGGTTGAGGGAAAACCCCGGAAAAACTTTCAACGAGGTAAATTGTCCTGACCGGGATTCGAACCCGGGCCACCTGGTTTCGCGGCCAGACGCGCTGACCGTTACTCCACAGGTGTACAGCTGATATCAGCGGTCTTATCAGCCGATACGGAGGAAAAAGGATTAATGTTTTACGTCTTCTATTATTTTTAGTACATCAGCACAAGTTTCAATTAATTCATTTTGGATCTGATGTGATATGTGCAAACAGTTTTTGCTCCCGATTCCAAATCTTCCTTTAAAATGTTGTCCCCGAATTCCATTCTGAAATGCAACAGATCAGTAAAAACAGAGCCCTCTTTGGATATAAATAACTTTCAGTATCTTTGTAAGAATGGAGAGAAATATTTCAAGTTGACAGGAGAGATTGAATTGATATTTGCAGAATAGCACATTTTGCAGTATAATAATTAATTCTGCTTCTACTACATTAACTAGCCTACCGTATCTATTGAAGTTTATCCATTAATATATACACGTATAGCTCAAAAGATGAATAATTTTTGAGGTTTGTATGCTATGTAGGCCCAGAGCAGTGGTTTTTGTAGAGAGGACCGCATTCTCGGCGGCAGCGGCCATATCCACTCCTGGCTCGGCACAGAAGCGTACGCAGCAAAGCTAGAAGGAAGGTCATTAGAGGCGATATCATACATGTTGTTGTGGTTTATTGAATACAGGAGACGAGGATTAATAAACATTATTGTCATAGTAAAATGACTCAGAGGTAACACTTTGTTATTTATGTTCTGCCCATTTCAATAGGGATAACATCAGCAGTTCTCACGCCAACACTTCGACTGCCACATTTAGCAGATTGTTGCAGTGCATGTGCTATAACAGACAATTTTTTTAACAATAAATATATTCTAGTCCTAAAATACAGTGATAAGACGTTTTGAAAAATATTATAACATGTTGGGAACGTAAGAGTTGAAGTGTTAATGAATAAAGACTTGAAATCCTTTAATTTCAACTCATTTTCTACCAACGGTTCACATTTTTCTGCTTATAGAATTCTATCAAATACGAATTTTACAAGTGACATTACCTGATACGACTTGAGAGTCACTAATGTGCTAATAAAATTTATAGATTCATCCCTGTTATCAGTTATTAGACATGAAAAAGAGTTTTCACAAATACTATATAACTTATTTTGTTTTATTTTGAACAAATAGCAAAGAGCTTGTTGTTCACTCAAGTCACTATTTACATTTTCAGTTAAATTACAATTTAGCCTATATCAATTTCCCTTTTACTAACATTCATCTTCACTAGACCCTTCTGTTTCGGATTTACTTACATCTGTACCTAGAAACTCAACTAATAGTTCAGAATTGGAAACTGCGGAATTTCCATGCTTCGTTTTTGAGAAAACTGAGAAATCGGAAAGCAGTTTTGAATTATTTTGCATCCGGGATTGGATTTATGGAACGGACAGTAGAAAATAATTTTTCTAATAATAATAATAATAATAATAATAATAATAATAATAATAATGATTTATTTAACCTGGCAGAGTTAAGGCCATACGGCCTTCTCTAACACTCAACCAGGAGTAAAGACTGCGTTACAAAAACACTACAAATTAACAAATTACACTACAATTTTACACACAAAACTGAATAAGATAATAATAATAATAAAAAATAAACAACAAATAAGAAGAAATCAGACATAATATATAACATACAGAAAGAAAGAAAAAAGCATAATAATATGTGAACAGCAGGTCAAAATAAATGAGGCATACAAAAAAAAGACAATTATTCATAATAATAATAATAATAATAATAATAATAATAAAGAATAGTAATAATGATAATGATAATAATAATAATAATAATAATATTAATAGTAGTAATAAAATAGTGTAGTACAAAGTATACAGTGAATACAATATTTCTAAGTACACACAATAAGGAAAATTAAGATTATATATAGCTCAACTTATCACATTAGAGATATAACATTATCGGAAAATATGAAAACAAAAATATAAAATAAGTTGAATATCATTAGAACATAAAAAAAATGTGAATACGTGGAAACATGCAATACAACACTTGTCATAATAGTAAGTTAGTTTGGCAACTCGTCATAAGATAATTTTCTAACTTGGATTTGAAAGAATTCAATGTTCGGCAGCCCTTGACTTCAGGCGGCAGAGAGTTCCAGTGACGAGAGGTAGCAACAGTGAAGGATGAGGAATACAGAGACGATGCGTGAAGTGGAATTTCTAGCGTGTTATCGCGTTGTGCTCGAGTATTAATATTATCCTGCATACATCTATCTGGCATAAGATATTTGAAATTCGCTTTATTAAGAGAATTTTCTTGAAAATCAAGAACTGTTTTTATTACCAATATTATATCAGTTTGGGTTGGCTTCCAACGTCCCCTTTTGCCCATCTTGATGTTTCAATTACAAATATTTTGTCATTACTTACTTTTGGCTTTTAAGGAACCCGAAGGTTCATTGCCGCCCTCACATAAGCCCGCCATCGGTCCCTATCCAGTTTCTATCATCATATCCCACCTCCCTCAAATTTATCCTCCCATCTACGGCCTTCCCAAAGGTTTTTTTTCTCCGGCCTCCCAACTAACACTCTACATGCATTTCTGCATTCGCCCATACGTACTACAAGTCCTGCCCATCTCAAACGTCTGGATTTAATGTTCCTAATTGTGTCAGGTGAAGAATACAATGCTTGCAGTTCTGTGTCATGTAACTTTCTCCATTCTCCTGTAACTTCATCCCTCTTAGTCCCAAATATTTTCCTAATTACCTTATTCTCATACACTGTTAACCCTCGCTGGACACGTTCAAAATGTTACGTGTTTTGTCAAATGGGTCATGGGGTCTCAAAAGACCTCACATGCCTAGCGGAGAGTTAATCCTGTTCCACTCTCAAGGTGGGAGTCCAAGTTTCACAACCATACACAACAGATAATATAACTGTTTTATAAATTCTAACTTTCAGATTTTTTGGTAGCAAACTAGATGACAAAATCTACTCAACCGAATAACAAACATTTCCCATATTTATTCTGCGTTTTATTTCCTCCCGAGTGGCATTTATATTTGTTGCTGTTGCTCCAAGATATATGAATTTTTCTACTTCTTCGAAGGATAAATTTCCAATTTCATTTCCTCCCGAGTGTAATTTATATTTGTTACTGATGCTCCAAGATATATGAAATTTTCTACCTCTTCGAAGGATAAATTTCCAATTTTTATATTTCCAGTTCGTATAATATTCTGGTCAGGAGACATAATAATATACTTTGTCTTTTCGGGATTTACTTCCAACCTTTCGCTTTACTTGCTTGAAGTAAAATTCCCGTGTTTTCCCTAATATTTTGTGGATTTTCTCCTAGCATATTCATGTCATCCGCATAGACAAGAGGCTGTAACCCATTCAATTCCAAACCCTCTCTGTTATCCTGAACTTTCCTAATGGCATATTCTAGAGCAAAGTTAAGAAGTAAAGGCGATAGTGCATCTCCTTGTTTTAGTCCTCAGTGAAAATATTATGACGTTGAGAAAATTAATCATTGAAGTATATTCCTCCTATTGTTTGTGACTTAATGCTAATTTTGTATAACAACAATTGATTACACATTGATTAACTGCACAACAACACGGCATTCTTCAAGATAACGATGGAATATCACACTAGAAACCTGTGTTCCTACGCAAGTCTTGCGTTGTACGGAGTCTCCGCAGGAGTAAATATGGCCGCCGCGTCGGCATTTGCCGGATTAAAAGAATGCGGTACTCTCCAATAGGCTATACACTCCTATGTGTAGGCCTACTGTATATTTTTTTGTAGAGCCACCAACGTAGCTCAGTCGGCAGACTCGGTAGCCTGGTGGGAGCTGCGCTAGGGCTTGGGTTAGATTCCCGTTTGGGCTCATTACCTGATTGGGTTTTACCCGAGGTTTACCCAATCAAAATGCAAATACCAGGTAATCTAAGGCGAATCCTCGGCTCACTTCACCTTGCCAAAAAAAATTGCAATCTTGTGAAATCTTGACTTGTTTCACATCTTAAAGCTCAAATGCTAAAGTAAGTTATATGGAATTCAATAAGTGTAAAGAAATTGAATGAAAAATATGCAGACCCGACCGATGCTTGAAGCCTGCAGCATGGTTTCCTCTGAGAGTGAAGTAAGGCTGGGACGTCCGTGCAGAAGATTTCCGACATGTAAAAGAAATCTGTACCTGTCAGAGTACTTTGGGCATATACATTGAAATTGGACACTGAATAGCCTCTGCAATAGATAAGGTCGCTATAATGCAGTCATTACCAACTGGTCGAGTTGTGACGTCGGGGTACGCTTTTCCTCTCGGAGAAGAGGCCCGGAGAAATAGAGTCGATCTCGGAGCTGTGGCGGATCGTGGATTGTCAGAGCTACTAGCTCTGGTTGAATGTATAGGTCTAATAGTGTAATGTAGAGAATAAGTAATATACTGAAAGGAAAGTAGATATCGGTTCCTTCGATTATTATGAAGTCGTGCTGGCAGCCGTATTGAAATCAGATCTGGGTATACATACCAGTAATACAAAGAAATGCAAAAATGAAAAAGTATTAGGTACAAAATTATAGTTATTATACATAATAGAAAAGTACAGTAGTAGTGGTAGTAGGAGTAATAAGTTAATAATGACGTAATAATGATACTAAGTATATTTACATATTTTCATATTATATACGGTATGCAAGGAATATCATACTTAAACGGGCAGTGTCCTTTGTCTCATTTTTTAAAATTCCCATTCATTTATGAAGCAACTACAAATATGTAGAATCTACATTGTAGACCTACCAGTTCATGCCAAACATAGATTAGTCTACACTATTCATTGTACAGTACCTGTATTTCTTAATCCTACTACTTCACCCGATATGAAGTAAAAAATGACATTTCATCTGAAATTAAGGCAATATTTCTCTATCTCACTTAAATTACTCACTTTCAACTTTACACCAGAAAATATAAATTTGAGGCAGAAGAGTACTGCCATTTTTCTGTCATTTGTCTTAAGTACTTTGTGGACAACTGTAGTACTCCATAAATTTAAGTATAAACATTAGGACTTAAAAACCTCCTTAGGGCCACACTTTTCAGTTCCTTTGGGTATCACATTCCTTTCTTGCTACTATCCCGTAAATCCACATGAATTTTCACAATCTTTACAGTAGATAAAAACATATCACATAAATTTTTAATTTGTCGCTATTTCCACCCGCAAGCTGAGAATCACGACTGTTTTCTCCTACAGATGACAATGAGGATACTTCACTTTGTACACGCCGTTTTTAAGTCATTACAATTTCCTCCATCTTACTTTCCTAGGATTGTGAGGTGATAAATCAACTTCACTTTGAACGGAAATAGTTATTTTGGGAGACACTGCAGAAATTTCAGGGTTGGTGCAAGTACTTGCATTTTCATTTATATCTTCAACCTAGAAAAAAAGATATAAAATTATTTAAAGACATGTACTTCTGTTATCTAGGTTATATCAGGTGACTTTTTACATAAGTAAAATATGCCTATCTACTAAATAACTGCATTTAGCTTTTACTCAAAGGGTTTACTCAAAGGGTTTTTAATAAAATGCCAAGCCGCCCAGGACTATAGTTTAGTCTAAAAATAAGTCTACATGAACTTAGGTACATTAAATATATCAGAAAGATACCAAAATTATTTAAATACTAGCTGTACCCGTGCGCTCCGCTGCACTTATTAGAAATAAATATAAAGTAATTACATAATTAAAATAGAACATTGGGTCCAGAGAACATTCGTGTTTGATAGAAGAATAAATCGTTTAATGTGCTACTCAATTTAAATTCTATTTAAATAATTAAAATGCTATCATTTTGGTCCAGAGACCACTCATTTGGTGCAAATATAATTCGTTTAACATTTTTCTAAATTAGTCTTGAATGTATCCTTTAATAAATCACTCCAAAGTAATAGAGTTGATTGTGTACGAAGATCATTTTTATGTTAACTTACTGTGCGTTTTTTTTTTTGTTAAGTTTATTTTATTCACGCCTTAACATCTGTGGTCATGTCGCGTGTTTAGAATGTGTGGGTATATCAGCAAGCCGTTTTTACTCTTGTTGAGTTCCTGTTTCTATTGTGTGTTGTAGATGGCTTGTGTTCATGTAACTGATTATAGACTTTGATTAATGTTTTTGGTATTGGTAATTGAGGCGGTGATGAATAATGGCATGTATCTTTCCAATCCGGCATTTGCCTTTATGACTAAGGGAAATCATGAAAAACCCCTGTCAGATTGATCGGCCACGGGGTTTTGAACCCGGGACCCCCGAATGCGTGTCTCAAATGCTACCGTCTGAGCCAACTCGCTCGGTTGTGTATCATTGTTTATGCAAATAAAAACATGAGGTACCCTACATAAATATTATTTTAAGAAACACAGGAAACGACTGTGGGTAAATTATGAGCGCAGGAACGCCATTTCATGACATCTTTTAAAATAAATCAGCTCCAGTGATCTCCATGGTAAAATGAATGTATAAAATTATAATATTTTATGTGGATAAAATTAGAGCATTTTATGTGGACCAAATAAAGTTGCAATAATCACGTTACACAATATTTCGACAGAATATCAAGTTTTCTGTGCGTACAGATTTCTTTTCATCTTACCTCAGTCCACATTTGTAGCATTACATCCATCTAGAGAAACTACAAATTTCAAATAGTGAAGGTTAATTAGATTCTGAGGTTACTTCATGCAAACACACAAAATATGCTCTGTATATTAATATTGATATTAAATAGACGGAGTCATTTGTTTTGATTTCATTGTAGCCATCGTCGTTGTTCCTGCATTAACTCCTATGTCATATCGATTTTCAGATTTTTGCTCTATTAAATAACTTAAATAGTGATGCAGCAAATAATACCATCTACTATAGGCCTATATAACTTAATTATATTTCTTTCTTTAGAAAATGTAAGAATTCACGATCTCCTATGCACTACTGCCATAGAATGAATAAATTTTGTTTTTATTCCTACTAAAAATTTAATATTTTGCACATAGAACGATGTCACTATAATCTGAGGCGGCGGTGGAAATGTATTGAATTTTTATTTTAAAACTATATCCATAAATATCAGTCCTATCAAAATTTCTCTCGGGATAAAACTTATCGGAAATCATTTTAAAAGAAACGTTTGTTACGTAACATTTTTCACGAAAATCAATAATAAGCGAGATATTTCGGTTTATTTAATTCAGACCCCCTTATAACCCCCCTTTTAAATAAAGTATTTTGAATCCCATATAGCCTAAAATCTAAGTTACAACGAACTTAATTTTTGTTCCAATTTTCATCGAAATCCGTTCAGCCATTATCGCGTGAAAAGGTAACAAACATCCAGACAGACAAACAAAAATTTGAAAAAAGCGATTTTCGGTTTCAGGATGATTAATTATACATGTTAACACCAATTATTTTCAGAAAAGCGAAAATTACCAGAAATATTTCGCTTACAGATTTATTATTAGTATAGATAGTAGCGTGTACCTGTCTCGTTCCTAAGACATTGACATATTATTATTAGGTACTGTAAACGCTAAGTTAAACTGGTTTGCCATACACCACTGCTTCGATCAGGTCAGGACCTGCGCCCTGCCAGTCTATCTGGAGGGAGAACGCGAGAAGCTCGCTATGACGTCACAGAGCATTGAGTTGGAAGTGACTGCTGTAATAATTAAAATACTGTCTCTACCACCTACATCATTATCACTATTAAATTTGAACCATATTCTATCAGGGAGTAAAAAGGGATATTTGTAAATGACTGGTGATCTTATAGAAACGTTGAGGTTTTATATTTGGTTGAAGATCTTATACCGATACTTTTACTTTGAAACAAAATATTATGCAATATTTACATTGAGTGTTACAAATTAATGCAATCATATCAATGCATTACTTCATATTTTTCAGATTTATGCAGAGCGTCTTGAGATAGTTTCTTAATTTTTGTTTCGGGCTTTAGTTGTCTTTTATAGATGTACTTTTCTTTGTGTCTGAAGTGCAGATAGAACTGATACATCTCTGGCTTACTTTTTGTAGGCCTGTATGAATATTGATTCTATTGCAAGTGACAAATTTATGTGAGTTCGGTAACTTAAAACCAATATTAAAATTTTCGCAAAAATGTGCCGGAATTTGTCGGAATTCTCTTGTGATTTCACTTTCCTTCACACCACTTACGATAGTGCCCCGAGAAGAGGGTCTTAATGGTAACATCACAATGTAAATATAATGTATGTGAAATCTGTTGCCTACTTTAGTGGCTTTGATATTTATGGTAGTTGATCTATCAAAGTTCCTACAGATTCTGTTCAATATTTGTTGTATCTCTTGTTGCGTTGGTCACTACGCGAAGCTGTGCCGCCATCTTTAATCTGCTTCTGGATAGTCTATATTCCACTACAGCTGGTATGTAGTCTATGAACATGCGCTTGCATACGTTTGTTTCAACTCCATTTACTTTCACTTTATACATAAAGGACACACTTCGTCGTGATTTTCTTTTCTTCACGTACCTGTATTGGAAGATAAAAAAGTAATAGAATAGTCGTAGAAATTTCTAAGACCACAGTATTAGACCTAACCGTACATGTAAGTCTGAACAATGTTTACTTACGATTTCTTTATTGCTTACATTTTTATTGCCTGAAACAAGTGCGTGTTGTGGACAAGATGGCTTCCCATATCCCAAAAAAGAATTCAGCCTCTGATTTAACGTATTCCAGTACTGGTTTTGGCACTCACATGGTGGCCAAAAGCTGTATTCTTGGAATCGCATTTTCTCTATGAGCTCTCTTATATTCTCTGGGCTAGCCGTGGTGTACGCAGCAGCTAATGCTCGGTACTTCAAGCATGGAATATAATTCGCTAACTTTCAGATCCCGCCTAGGGCAAGGCTGTTTATTCCGTCCTAATGTTACGTGTTGTCTTAGACTTGGAGGAAAGAAAGACGTAGTGTTGACCCTCATCGCATGTGACCCGTGATTTATCCTTGCAACATACAGTTGAGAAAATCTGCTGAGGGCTACGGTTGAGAATACCGTAAGGTTTTTAAAATTGTCCTTGCATATTGATGTTCGAGGAGGTCTATTGAACTCGCAGTACGAGAATGCAAAATCGAAGAAAAATGATGGCTTGCTTTTCGTTGTTATTATAGCCCGAGCCACTTGCACCGTTGTTTTTTACAGGCTGAGTAGCAGATATGTTTTCAAGCCGCTTGTAGACCACACGGCTCTCTGAGAGGTTGAAATAACCTGTTCTTCGTAACTCGAGAACGGCTGTATGGTATGGGAAAGTACAAGGCAGTGTTAAAACTTTTACGTGAATTCTGAAGGCTAAAAACAGGGAAGTGCCAAAATGTAATGAAAGCATTTTAATAATAATAATAATAATAATAATAATAATAATAATAATAATAATAATAATAATAATAATAAAAGCCGTATATCCCCAGTGGGGCAAGGCCTCCTGCTTGGGCAGGGATGCTCGAGTCTTGACCATCAGAAGGGCCGACCAGATGGTCTATATTTACATTCCTAGTTTTTTTTTTTGTCCACAATTTCACTAGCACTGGTTGTTGCTGCCGCTCAAAGTTGGTTGACTGCGTCCCTCCACCATGTTCTTTGGCGTCCTATTCTGGTGCAATCACAGAAAGTTAAAAAATGTACGTATTGAAAGTAATTAAATAAGTTGTTACTGTTGTCACGCAGGTCGTATTTTATTATTATTATTATTATTATTATTATTATTATTATTATTATTTTTTTTTTTTTTTTTTTTTTTTTTTTCACTGTTGAAGAATGTTAGATGCTGCAGGTGACGATGAGATTAGGAGCTTTAGTATAAATCCAGGTTCCATCTTGAATTTGTTAAACATGAATATTATTGGAAGAAACTGCGTTCATGTAACTGTCCACTGCACATTAATATTTGTGACTCTACCGACAGACTTCACACAGCTGGCTTTCACTGTTTAGAGCTGCAATGCCGCGCTGGCCTTTTATACAGGCGGTACTAGTTCGATTCCTTTTCACGTCTGGATGGAATTTGTGGTGGACAAAAGAGACATTGTAAAGGGTTTTCTCGAGGCTATAATTTCATCTATCATCTTTAAGAGACTAATAGTAAAAAAAAAGTAGGAATCGCTCTGGGTGGCGCCATCCGTATATTGCTGCTCTTTTCTGCCCGAGTTTGCGGGTTCGATCCCGGGCCAGGTCGATAGCATTTAAATGTGCTCAAATGCGACAGGTTCATGTCAGCAAATTTACTGGCATGTAAAAGACAAAATTCCGGCACACCGGCGATGTTGATATAACCTCGGTAGTTGCAAACGTCGTTAAATTAAACAATTTAAAATTGAAGTAAAACTAGGCTGGGGTGATGTCTTGGGGTAGTACGAGTTTCCGATTTTGACTGATAATTATAATTAGAAACTCTCTGGCTCACCCCGAACAAAGACGATGTTCCGAGAAGAATTAATTATTGTGTGTAGAATTTCTGTATGCAGTAGTGAATTTAGTGGCTGTTTTTATTCCAGTTCGTCCAACCAAATGACTGCATGGATAGTGTAAGGGAAGAGCATTCTTAAAGAAGTGTCGGACACTATTTATAAACACTCGCGTCCACGCTGTGGAGTAATGGTTAGCATGCCTGACCCGGACCGGGTTCAAATCCTGGTTGGGACAATTTACTTGGTTGAGGGTTTTTAAGCATTTTTGCTCAACTCGTTAAGATATAATGCTGGGCAACTTTAGGCGCTGTGCCGTGGACTCGCTTCGCTGTATCATCGCCATCTCATTCAGACTCTGGATCACACCGGCACAAACAGGCTCAACGAGCGCGTGCGCTCTTTCGGAGCGGGAGAGCTGTGTTTACCGCTCGCCGAAACGGAGAGGAAGATACGTCAGAATGACATAGACTTGCTGTAGGTAGAGGAGAGGGAAACGACCACTCAGCTATCTAGTGGAGTGCAGTGTGTAGGCCAATTCTCAGTAACTGTTTCACGTTGCTTACCTACTGCTACAGTACAGTATGGAGGAATCTAAAAGACGGAACGTAACATTTAACATTTAACGATTTACAGCTCGAACTTATTGATCTTCAATGTGACCTAAGAGCTAAAGATCGTTTGAATAATACTACTAGCCTGGTTGAGATTTACAAGACTAAACATTAGCAATAATATCCACGACTACACAGGCTGGTTGTGAAAATGATTGCTATGTTTGACTGAACATTTATATTTGTGAGTAACTGTTTTCTATAATCAACTTTAATAAAGGCAGACATCGAACATCTGTAACTGATGTTTCATTACGATCAGTAGGCTACTGTTCCTTTCAGCTGCCTACAGCATAAAACCCCGTTCTGACGTACTGATAAATAAAAATATATCAAAATGATATTGTACATATAAGTAGCTATAGAATTTCTATTATTTCTGTAAAATAAATATTTCTTTATTAATTAATATAGATTTGCAAACACTGAACAGGGATTCACTTCATAAACACTCGTAATAGTACTTCCTTTTGTGTACATTTCGTACGAGATCGCCCCTTCTTCCAGTCCACCTTTATACAGAGCGCAGCTAATATCTGCATTCCGCTCTTGAGCTGTGAGCCGGCTCGGAGAGCGCAAACCTTGTGCAAGCCTGCTCTAGATAATCACAGCAATTGTTAAAGCGTCGTAAAATAACCAATTAAAGAATTAACACTAGTTTTTTTAGAGAAGTGTCTGCTAAAGGTTACAAACCTCTTTTGTTACGTGTAGCTTACATAGAAGGAAGCAATGTCCAAGTGAAAAGGAATTTGCTCTTAGTGTTTGTTCAAACATTGTAACTCACTAATATGTTTCCTTAGATGCGTTTGACTTCTGAATGCCAACTGGAATGTTAATTGCGTGTATGTAGTTAATCCGTACAGTTTATAAAACGTCCAAACATATAAAAATCAAATTTTGTGTGCAATCCAGAATATAGGCCTATCTAATTTTTCCGTCATTTTGCTGCGTAGGCCTAGTAAATTATATGATTCTGACCAATAGGTCAAGAAAAACTATAAGTAGTGAAGCGATTTTCAAATGAATCAGACCTGCTTCGAAACTCTTGAAACGTGAAAGTACAGAGTGATTCAAAATGATGGAAATTTGTTGCGTACACTTAGTATAAAGAACAATACAGTTGTTGGCAAAACCTTCAATGTATTAACTGGCACCTTACAAACAATGGATGTAAGTAGTCTGTGCCACTTGGCACATCACGTAGTTATCAGTCCGATCGTCAAATTCTTGTCGCACTCTCAGTAACATTTACTCTTTATAGATACAATCACAGCCATATTCCTTTGCGTTACTTTGTTTGTTTTGTAGTGTACAATCACAGACGGTATCCTTCATCCCCAAAGACTGAAATCGCATGGAGTCAGGTCTGGTGACCTGAGAGGTCAATCGTGCGCTGTAGGCCAGACAGTGACAGCAACATTTCCATTCCAACGATGTAGCAGATGTCCAATGAGAGAAATGCGGACTTAATTTTAGAAATGAAGTCTAGAGCTGTATTGTTGGAAAGCGGAGAAAGTACAGACGAACCTTTGCATTGTTGTTATAGAGTTTGTCTTTGCTAGTTAAAAAACGTAAAGGAGTTGTATTGTGAAAACAGCATTTCTGCACACTTTATCCCCTAGTGGCGCAAGTGTGAAACACATTTCCCGAATATGTAAAATAGAATCTTTGATAGTTTGGCTGAGAATTGAGGCACGTCATGTTTGCATCATTTTGAATCGTGATATCCGTGTCTCCTTCGTAATGCTCTTCATTTACGAGTGTAACTAAATGAATGCGTGTGTCACAGTCAAGTGCAGTTTACACAGCTTTGCAACATCACATCAATTGAGGGACTGATAGTGAGGCACAGTAAATTGTACAGCTCTGCTGTTATGTACTCATAAATCCCAAAAGTTAGGGATGTGAATTATGCTGTTGGATAGCATCCTCTGATTGAGGTTCTGGCTGATATGTTCATATATTATTAGGCAGTACATCTTACTTGACGGTCCAGTCCTGTGAAGTAACGGTTAGCGTCTGGTAGCGAAACCGGGTGGCCCGGGTTCGATTCTCGGTCGTGGCAAGTTACCTGGTTAAGGTTTTTTCCGGGGTTTTTCCTCAACCCAATATGAGCAAATTCTGAGTAACTTCCGGTGCTGGACCCCGGACTCATTTTACCGGCATTATCACCTTCATCTCATTCAACATAGACTCTAAATAACCTAAGATGTTGATAAAGCCTCGTAAAATAACCTACTAAATTAAAATCATTTGATGGTATGTGTCAGAGGAAGAACAATTGTTTGTATGCATCTGCAGACTGACTAGTGTAACATGTACCTAGTCGGCACTGTATGCAATGGAGGAGGGAAGGAACTGGCCACCCTACCCCATATCTCCTGGCCTAGTTGCCTCATAGGTGTGTCTTCTTGGTGTCACTTGTGGATTTAGACCTGTCTTCGAACAGTTGACTAAACAACAACAATACATATCAGGATTTGTGGTATGTCCCCTTCCCTCAATTGTTTCTTGTAAAGAAAGTGCCCGTCTAACTGAATATCCAGCCTATGGACATCAGCTTCTAGGTAAAAGGTAAAAAGGTAAAGGTATCTCCGTCACACGCCATGAAGGTAGCCTACTTGGGGGGGGCATGGAGGTAAAGCCCCATGCTTTCCATGACCTCGGCACTAGAATGAGGTGGTGTGGTCGGCACCACGCTCTGACCGAGTTTCACCCCCGGGAAAGACCCGGTACTCAATTTTATAGGAGGCTGAGTGAACCTCGGTCAACTCCTAGGTATGAATTAGTCTATTATGGTCGAATCTCTGTATTTTGTTTCCATTATGAACATCTTATGTAACTGTAAAGGTACCACATTACTGGTACTAAATTTCATTTATATTCAATATATTTCTATAGTTTATTAACATATAATTTCAATATGAAATTGAAGACTTGAAGCAAGTAAGGATTTAAGAGTTACTCTCACAATTTGGAGGAACTTGAGTCTTAACATACGTTGAAGCTATTGGAAAATACACGTCCCGCTGTATACGAACGCCAAATAAAACGATAAAGCAACGAATCTGGATTTAGATTTTTATTTTTGTTAAAGAGTTAGATAATACGGTAAGTTGGTATTCCAGTAAAACCTCAGTTTTCACGAAAATGACACTTCAAACCTATGTTTACTTCATGTCTTCAAATATCTAATGTTAGGAAACGAATTCATAAATAGAAAGATTGAAAGTACTGATTTCAAACCTAGAAGTGTTAAGCATATAAGCTTTCATATTCAGCTTATGTGGTCTTTAACATGGCTGTATTGTCTATTTATGATTAGCTAGATACCGAAGGCGGAATTGTTAAAATATTGAAATCATCATCATCATCATCATCATCCTTCACGAATTAGGTCTCTCTAGACCTGTTTCGGCCCCATCTAGCAGTCTTCTTAAAGGTCTTCCTGGTCGACGATGTCTTCTAGGTTTATATTGCATCATAATTTTTGGGATTCTTGAATTTTCCATTCTTCTTACATGATCTAGCCAATTGAATTTGTATCTGAATACTGCTTGTTTGAGGCTTGAAAGTAATGTAATTTTCCCTAAGATAGGTTACTAGCCTTATCGTTAGGTAGTCCAGTAGTGGGGCTGCCACTTTTAGCCTCTGGACAGGCTTGTAATGCAGCATTTCCTCTGCATTTGATGAAACAGTTATACCACAGTCTAGTATATACAGTCGCGATGCTCAATACGTAGTAAATATGCAAACATTAGATAGTTGCTCACCACTAGGATCGCTAATATCGTCTCATTACAGGCAATGCAAAATAGTAGCGTCACAGTCTATTGTTTCTAGCACCCTCAAAACTCAAGCTTCGTGACTGTATATAGTAGACTGTGGTTATACCGCTGTGACTCGGTCGCCATTTCCTCGTTGGTAGAAACTGCGTGGACCACGGGAAGGTGAGGATGGCATTTGGATAGGCTGTACTGAAATGGTTCCCAAGTCTGTGAATTAGTTCCCAGTTCGTCACAGAGCTATACTCGAGTTGGTTCCAGGTTGATTTCTCCTGTGTACTGCAATTGGTTCCCGCGCTAGATCAAGACAGAAAACATTTCCCTTCCCATTTTATACAGACTTAGGACTGTCTACAGTAGTAGGTGGGTTAAAAATGTTTTGTGCTTGGCGGACGCGCTGTGTCGAATAACTTCACAATTTTATTTCTGTACTGGTAAAAATTTGAAACAAACGTGTCGCAGGAATGCATATCTACTTACACTGCCATCAGAAAGCTTTTCCATCCAATCTTTCACAAAAGTTTCCTTTTGTTGCATTATCTCAGGCATACATTTACTTTTACTCCTAGCTTAATGTAAGTATCGCACTGAACCTCCTTCAGAGCATCTGCAAGTGCAAATATATTTGGGTGTGGTGCACAAAAGTGTGCATTAAGTTTACTGTGAAAAGATTCACAACAGTTGGTTGTTTGCTCTAAGGAAGAAGTAAACTCAGCCCATATTGGAGGTGGATGCTCACTAGTTGGTGTAATATAAGTATGGAGGAGGTAATCAAAGAACTGGTGTCCACACCTGTGGAGCAACGGTTAGCTCGTCTAGCCGCGAAACCAGGTGGCCCGGGTTCGATTCCCGGTCGGGGCAATTTACCTGGTTGAGGTTTTTTCCGGGGTTTTCCCTCAACCCAATATGAGCAAATGCTAGGTAACTTTCGGTGTTGGACCCCGGACTCATTTCACCGGCATTATCACCTTCATCTCATTCAGAAGCTAAATAACCTAGATGTTGATAAAGCGTCGTAAAATAACCTACTAAAAAAAAAAGAAAAAAAAAAGAACTGGTCCAATCGATCGTCTATAGGTTTGACAGCCATTAAGTCATTAACAAAACAATCTTCAACTTCTTGAGGAGCCAATAAAGGCAGTCCGAATATAGTTTTTAGAAGCTGACCAATTTCAGATTCCTTACTTTTAAATTCCGCACTCAAACCTAAGGATTGAATTTTCCTCCTCCAAGATTGTGCAAGATGGAACCTACAACCTTTCAGTTTGGCATTAGGGAATAGCCTAGGTTTGAAATTCCATTTTGGATTGCTTTTTCGAAGTCGGCATAAACAACAACTGGATTTACATATTGTTTAATTGAATTGAAGGCGTAACTATATGACGTCTCATGTTGATCTTGTAGCAAGAAGAACACCAAAGGTACGTAATGATTATCTGTCACACCATGCACTGTAAAAAGTTGTTTGAATAATTTAGGACACGCCTTGAATGTACCATCAACGAAAATAGTGGTCGTTCCCTTCAAAGCTTCTAAATTCGATTTACAGGAAAAAGTAATAATGTTTCTTTCGGAATCATTTATAAACAAAAACTGTTCGTTTTTATTAGTGCTGAGGTCGTACGAAGACATTGCCAAATGTAGTTCAACTAAAGATTGGGGTAATTTCGGTCTTACAATTAAGCGGCTGCGGTATACATTATTCCTTACCTTATAGATGTCACTGCTAGTCAGAGTCTGAAAATCATCTTTTTCCATTAGCTCAAGGCGAATAATTTTCGATGGACGTTCGTGCAAGGCTGCACAGCTTGTCGTTCACTTGGTTGCTAAACTTGTGACGATTTAAAGTTGCTGTGACACACGTGTCGTGGTTATATCCTACTTTGAATTCCATTACAATATCTGAATCAGAAAGTTTCACGGAACACTTACATCCTCTTTTAACACAAGTATATCTTTCCATACCACCAGATAATGTTTTCTGAAAACCGAACTTGTAATCACTGATCACTAAGAGTTTTTCCCCCTTTTCACTGAGCATAGTAGTAAAATCCATAATTAAGTGCAGTACAGCTGTCCTGTACTTCCACTGCCACTGTAACTCGCGATCGATTAACATCCATGTCCCACAAAGCGTAGATGGAGTCGCGGGTCATGATCGATTATAGGTGGCGTTATAGGCAATAATAACTACTCTGCTACATGATCGATTAACATCCATGTCCCACACAGCCTGCTACAAAATCACAGCCTTGGATATTTGAACATGGGGAACCAACTCACGTTGATGATATTTGAACATGGGGAACCAACTCACGTTGTTGATATTTTGTTTGGGAACCAATTGCAGAACAGCGTTTGGATAGGAGAGGCTGTATGTTTCGCGTCATTATCCCTTCTTCACCCCCACACATATTGAAATAATATTAGAAAAGTATTCTTTGTACAGCATCTACATTGAAGCTAGTAAGTTTCACTTAAATTCACAGTTAAAACTTACAATTATTACAGACGTGCGTGCATCGAACACTTCTGCCACTGATATGATAAGCTGACGTGTCTCTTTATGATTGTAGTTCGAAAATCACTCACGAGTCTTGACATTTCTTATCATTAGTAGCCAATCATTATTCACGTTGAATGATATTTCTACTTCTGCCGTTGAGGTTCCAGTTTTGTAAGTTTTAGCGACCACTAATATTTTCGTACTTCATTTCAGTGTCCCACATCGCTCATGGAAAGCACGTAGAAGGGGTTCAGTGGAGGAAAGACGGAGGACCTGACAACGAAAGGTAAGGAATATTATTTTACATACAAATTTATATTGGTTTTTATTTAGGATATTGTGTGCGTAGAACACTTGGAGTTTAAATTTACTGCAAGAAGCTCAATTATATTTTTAGTAACTTCATCTAATGTCGTAGCTTGTCTATAGATCTCGGTTAAAGACGATAAAAATTAAAAATGTTCACAGAGCGTACATAAAATTTTAAAATAAGGATTCTCTGGTGAAACTCTGCACAGTTTTTCACTCAATATTTATATTTAGAGCAGCACACTTAAGTTCACATTTCACTTTCTCAAAGATTGATGTAGAATCATTAAGCGACGATCCACACTTTTCTAGTTTCTGTATTGCTTGGAGTGGATTTTATAATTGTGCCTGTATTAAACTGAAGTTTCTCTGCAATGTTTACTTTTCGAAATATTCTGTGTACGTTGAATCAAGAAAGTATCACTTGGGTTTAGTCGTAAACAGCTTTGTTAATCGCACTAAAATTACCAGAATAAAAGAGAATAGCCTTAATCCACGCACGCCCAGCGGGTAAAACTTGGTTCCTGGGATAAAGAGAGTTCAGGGAGGTTTTCCCTGCAAGAATTAAGTCGGACAGGAATTTTTACGAACACCTTAATATAAGAATTCTGCAGTGCTTGGGGAAAGTGGCATAAGTCATTTTCCACAAACATTTTTCATTAATGTATTGACAACTTACGGAACATCTGCTTGCTTGGGATAAGAGACATAAGTATTTCATACAGAAAAAAAATCAAATCGACATAAACCAGTGTGAAGACAGTTTTTTTTTCTTCTTTTGTAAAATTAACATTTTGACTTCTGCCACTTTTCCCGACATATATTATTTCCTACTATCATCAGGTGAACAAATACTTTCAGAATCTAATAATGTATCTCGTATGTGCCACGTAATATTAAACCCATAATTGTTTTCATGAACATTTTTCATTTCTCTCAGCCTGAGTAGAGCAGTCGGTCTAGCGCTAGTCTTCTGTGTTCGAGGTTGCGTGTTCGATTCCGGCCCAGGTCGATTGCATTTAAGTGCGGCATGCTCATGTCAGTAGATTTACTGACATTTAAAATAACTCCTGCTTGACAAAATTCCGGCGAAAAAAAATATATATACACACACATACACATATACAGTATAAGTCTTACGGAACAGCAGAATTAAACAACAGAGAAATTCTCTAATATTTATCACTGTATGAAGTCAAAAGAGTAGTAACCCACCCTGAATACTACCTATGTGTAAGTAGGCAGATTGCATTCTAATAAAATATTATAATTTCTACGCATTTGTGTGACAGGATTTAGTACTCGTCTAGCTATAAAATTGCAACCAATTTTTTAAGTATGAACGAAGTAAATAATAATATCTTAAAGATAGAAGACGTGAAAACGTTCACATCTTTTATTGCATCGGTATTTCAACGTACCCGCGCGTTTGGGTATTGTCGTCCGACGTCATCAACAATGGCCAACAGACACGACAAGACGGATCGTTTCCATGGAAACACTATGGTTTGCCATTTTCTGCCTACGTCGTATTCCGGTTTCCCCACCAGCTTTTATTCGCCAGCTAGTGGCTGGGCTGTCTTAGCTCTTTTGTGAGAACATTAATTTCTGTTAGGAATTGGACGTCTACGTAATATTATACAACTGCTTAAAATAACTGAAATAAAAGGGCTTCGTTATGTAACTAACTGTCACGTGATTTCTTCCCATTTTACGACTCTACGACATAACCAGTTGGATGGACAGTAGATAGCATGTCTGAATAATTTTATCTTTTCGGATCGGGCAGAAGTGAAGATTGAATTTACAGTACGTAAGGTACTCTTTTATAGAGTAGGTACAGAGTTATTTCAACATGAGTTACTAGTTACGAAGGACGAAACTGGTAATTGGGATTAGGTACAATATCCACATTAAAACTGTAGCCTGTATCGAAATGAACGGCCACCATTTTCAAAAATGTGTTTAAATATCCATATTTAGCCTATTTATTTTTCAATTTAACTTTATTCTCTATATTGTACACTAATGTACTCTAGACAGTGTAATATACGCTACATAATGAATACCTCCACATGGACAGCTCAGTTCGTGAGTAAAAACACTCGCTGTTAATACTATACTGTATTTTCATTAAAGAAAAACCTAATGAAAATGATCAAACTCAAAAGCGCTATATTTCCTAGTTTACGTAAATGGATGAACTACTTTCCTTCCCTCCTATACTTATTAAAGTGATTTGATTGTATATTACGCCAGTATCATCGAACTCCAATCGTGGAAGGGGGTAGCAAATGGCGTGGATCCAAAGGTATAGCCAGGTTAATATTAAAAATGTTTGTAAAAATAAAATGATGCCCCTGTACAGTTGTCAAAAAGAAAGTGGCCGCACTCGTGAACAGCGAAAATTTTCTAAGTCCACTTCGGGTCACGGCGATGTTACACGATTCATGTCCTTGTAGAAGCAGTTCCGGAACTATAGAATTATTCTCATAGACCAGCAGTAGAGTGCTCGCTTAATGATTCAAAGAGTGTGAGTTCGGGCCTTGTTAAAGTTTTCATCTTATTTTTTTAATTGTTCTTTAGTGATATAAATAATATTCAAATTATATTTTGTATTCTGTTATCGTTCTTTAGCGTTACAAATAACATTCAAGTTAATAATTATTTACATTCTGTTATCGTTCTTTATAGATATAAATAATATTCAAGTTATTTATATTTTGTTATCGTTCTTTTAGCGATATAAATAATATTCAAGTTATAATTTTTTTATATTCTGCTATCGTTCTTTAGTGATATAAACAATATTGAAGTCATCATTTGTAATCTGTTATCTTTGTTTAGTGATATAAACGATACTCAAGTTATCATTTATATTCTGTTACCGTTCTTTAGCGATATAAATAATATTCAAATTATAATTCACATTCTGTTATCGTTCTTTAGTGATATAAATACTCATATTTTATATAAATAATTATTTTAATATAAATAACCATTTTTCTTTGTAAAATAGGTTATTTTATTTAAATAATTAATTATATTTTATATAATATCTTACATTAATTGAACAAACCGATATTTACTATTTATATTGTTATCGTTTTTTAGTGATCATGTATAAATAATATTTAAGTTATTTATATTGTTATCGTCGTTAGCGACATAAATAATATTCAAGTCATCATTTATATTCTGTTACCGTTTTTAAGCGATATAAATAATATGAATTTAATATTAGGTTTGGAACAATACAGTTGCATAATACTGGTGTTAGTTTTTTTCATTTTATATGATTATATTATAAGTACTCTCTTCAAACACAATAACATGAAAATCAGTGACGAGGAATTGAAACTGAGAAGTTTACATCTAAATCCCGACGTTTTTCCGACTGAACTACGAGGGCACAAGTAAAGAAACATTTGCGGAGAAAATGGCCCATTCCCCCTCCACGATTTTCTAACGATTTGTACAAGTTCGTCCAGGATGCGGGGGGCAAAGGCTAATTGGGATTTCCCGGTTCTGATCAGGTCAGAAATCCTGATAGAACTAATATTTAACCTTTGCGGTGAATTTCGGTGAATTCCGGAGGGCCCAATTAGTCAAATCCACTCTCTCACCGCCACGCTTGGGCCCCTGGGATCTATTAAGATTCGAAAGAGACAGTGGTGTGCGGAAAGCAACGGGAAGTTAGCGCATTTATCCTTCCCAAGAAAAATCGCAAAGATGAGCAAAGGAAGCTTTTAACAGAAAAAGGTGCAACTTCTGGGGACCTCTAGAAAATGAACTAAGGGAGAGACTAGTGAAGTGTTTTGTGTGGAGTGTGACACTGTATGTGGAAAAAACTTGGACATTACGATGAAATGAAGAGAAGCGAATAGAAGCATTTGAAATGTGGATGTGGAGAAAAATGGAACGTGTGAAGTGAACAGACAGAATAAGAAATGCAGTTTTGTTGGAAAAAGTGGATGAAGAAAGAATGATGATGAAACTGATTAGAAAGAGAAAAAGGAATTGGTTGGGTCACTGGTTGAGAAGAAACTGCCTACTGAGGGATGCACTGGAAGGAATGATGAACGGGAGAAGGGTTCGGGGCAGAAGAAGATATCAAATAGTAGACGACATTAAGATATGTGGATCATGTGCGGAGACTAAGAGGAAGACAGAAAATAGGAAAGATTGGAGAATGTTGGGTTTGCATTGAAAGACCTGCCCATGGGCAGAACACTTATGTATGTCAAGGTTGCTTGTGCAATGTCGTGGCTGAGAACAGTCGCTATTTGAAAAGATTCTAGTCGATTCCATGCCCACTCGACTGCAAGATGTGATCGAGATGTGGGGAAGATAGAATCGTGGCTTTTTGCTGTTTTTTAACGATTATTTTTTATGTTCTAAGGTAGACGCCAGTACGTTTGTTTTGTATATGTCACGAAACAGATTTTTGTTGCGATTAAAATCTTTTTTGTTTTTATTTGCAGCCATAATGTCATAATAAATAATGATAAAGTCATGACATAATACATTCATGAACCTGATGTTAATTACTAAAATAATCGTATAAGAGAAAGGAGCAATTATGTATGCTTTGTATCTCTGTCTTAAGATCGAAACAAAAAAGAACATAAAAAGCACTGGGTTGTATTCGAACGCAAGGACCTCATGCATAAGAGGCAGGAACGCTGCCATTACGCTATTAAGTAACACAAAGAATACTTAAATTATAACTATACATATCAGGCATCGTGGTACAACAACATGTAACATCGCCTGTCTCCGAATTGTAGCGAAGATACCCGAAGGGAATTTTGCTTCTGGAGAGCGGCCACTTTTTCTTTTGACAACTGCACATACCCGTAGTACAAATAATGGCCCATGTCTATATAATTCGATAATAAAACTTCAGCTAGAATTGCCGTCTTATAGTAATGAAATTTTCGATTCCTGATTCAAATAGTCATAGGACATAGTTCCCTAGTTTATATTATGTATCATGAATTTTAAAACAAGTTTATTTGTTCTCTAAGTACATTATATCATTTCTCTCAATGTTATATTTTCGTTAATATATCTATATGATTTCCTGCTAATGACACTAATAATAATAATAATAATAATAATAATAATAATAATAATAATAATAGGTACAAGTAAACTCCTATGTGAATATTAAGCATATATTTTTGTAATTGTGACACACTGGCTCATTAAGCGTAGATTATTGTTATCAATTATGTAGTCCGACTGCATATAGATGTTATTTAAATGTGTAGAATAAATAAATGAACAAAATCCCACTAATAAATGTGTTTATTCTTCCTACTGAAAAAATTTATATTTTGCACATAGGAGATATTGTAGGAACAACGACGATAATGTTTTTGTTACATTCATCTTAAGCCAGAGCACGGCGGGTACAGGGTGTAAGGGCGATCTCCACGTGACTGCCATCTGTGCTGCAGGGAAGAGTGTTTCCGTCTGTTGGCAACTGCTACTGAATTCACTGCGATATAGCGATGTTTCCTAGAAACAAAATCTATTTCTTACTAAATAAAAATAAAAAAATGGAGAAGGAAGATTCTATTCTTTTTATCTTAAGCATTTAGTGCGTGAACTTACTGTTATTGAACATCTTCCACCCTGTATAAATTTTTGTACCACCTTTCACAGTTGAGATGCAGCTCTTCGCTTGTTTCATTCTGTATGAACTGAAACAACCCAGAACTCACCACGTGGAGGTGGCTGCATGTCGAGTTCCGCCCTGCCCATCCCAACCACCCTACCATATATGGGCAAGTGCAATCGAATATTAATTTTTTGTGGTTTGCAATTAACGTTCATATTCTTAGACTTGAATTAATATTTACTTTTCCATTTTATATTTTTTTTGTCTCTTTTATAACAGTCACTTTTGGAACGATAGAGAAAGTCGGTCACTAAAAATTTGGTATATATATAAATGTTACGTTTTATTTAACGACGCTCGCAACTGCAGAGGTTATACCAGCGTCGCCGGATGTGCCGGAATTTTGTCCCGCAGAAGTTCTTTTACATGCCAGTAAATCTACTGACATGAGCCTGTCGCATTTAAGCACACTTAAATGCCATCGACCTGGCCCGGGATCGAACCCGCAAACTTGGGCTTAAAAGGCCAGCGCTATACCAACTCGCCAACCAGGTCGACTATATATTTTTTTCACATAATAATAAGTGTAATAATTAAGAAGTAGAATTGACTCTTACCTCCTTTTGCTCCCCTACTTCTGCCAGCCCCCGCTGCTAGACGATGGTCCCGGTAAATCGTCATCATCGAAAGATGTTTGTAGATCCCGAAGGATTTTCAAAACCTTCATTCGATGCTTCTGTTCCCTGAGCCATGCGTCGATGTACACGTAGTCGTCTTGGTCTTCCCAGTCAGAAGGGTGCAATGGCCTCTGGCGCCACGCGTCCTTCATCGGAGGAAGACGACGATCAGGATCCCATGGAGCAGCGTCGGTGCGCTGTCGGGGAGTCTTGCGTTTGCTCTTGCCCGGGGTTGCTTTGCCTTTCCCCTTCGTCTCTTGAGACTCACGGTGGAGGTCAAATGTCACCGTCTTCTGAGGGCGACCGGGATCCCGATCTTCTTTTTTATCTTTCTTAAGGATAGAACGGGGGGGAGGTGGAGGTGAAGGTGAAGGTGAAGGTGGCGGTGGGGATGGGGATGGAGGTGATTTTGATGAGGAAGGTAATGGGGATGGGGGGAATGACTGTCGTTTGGCTGTGATTATTGGTGTGGGGGGTGCGTAATAATATTTAAATTGGGTGACATACCGGGGGTGTTCTGGTTGTGACGACGTGGGTGAGAAAGGAGTTGGATCAGGAATCTTGGAATCATTCCTGTCCGCTAGGCTACGACTATTCCATAGACAATAGCCTCCTACTCCCACCGTCCCAAGCATCGTCACAATTCTGACCAACTCTGGTCTCCCTGAGGAGAACCGCGTTGCGCCTCCCGAAAATTCTCGGCGTCCCGCAATCGCAGATACTCCTTTCAAAACCGAAAGCGCCGTTCGCATCATTTCTAACTTTTTCATAGAAAATGGCAAACCACAGTGTTTCCATGGAAACGATCCGTCTTGTCGTGTCTGTCGGCCATTGTTGATGACGTCGGACGACAATACCCAAACGCGCGAGTACGTTGAAATACCGATACAATAAAAGATGTGAACGTCTTCTATCTTTAAGATATTATTATTCACTTCGTTCATACTTAAAAAATTGGTTGCTATTTTATAGCTAGACGAGTACTAAATGCTGACACACAAACATGTAGAAATTATAATATTTTATTAGAATGCAATGTGCCTACTTATACATAGGTAGTATTCAGGGTGGGTTACTACTCGTTTTGACTTCATACAGTGATAAATATTAGAGAATTTCTATGTTGTTTAATTCTGCTGTTCCATAAGA
Source organism: Periplaneta americana (assembly GCF_040183065.1). Classification (NCBI taxonomy): domain Eukaryota; kingdom Metazoa; phylum Arthropoda; class Insecta; order Blattodea; family Blattidae; genus Periplaneta; species Periplaneta americana. Next base: position 145,553,331 of record NC_091131.1, read on the forward strand.
TATTTTATACTGACAAGGGAGTGTTGGCATACTACAGATTTTATTATCGAAATATGAAATGTGTAGAGACGACGATGAATGCACGTTATGGACGCAAACGGGTATGAATAAGTAATATTTTAATGGAAATGAAACAGTAACAATTTCGAAACATTTACAATGAAGTTAGAATACTCAGTTTAGTGCATTGTACTCTTCCCAGCAAGAATATGCTTACTAAGTTTATGTTGAATTCTGTTTAATTCCTACAATCTATGATGTCACTGGGTGGCTATTCCACAAGCGCGATAGCGAGATTGTGTATGATGACGAATACGATGATGTCTTATGTGTTGGTGTGACTAGTATGCGGCTATTTTGGTGCGTGTGAAGAGATTGTGGTTCGATGATATGTAACTGAAGCGAAGGCAAGGTAGGTAGATAATATAGAGGTGTGAAGGATTGGGATTGGCATAGTCGAGTGTCCTGTTTATGAAGATATTACATGTTAGCGCTTTGTTCTTAGTTTTGTTTCGTTATGGTGCTTAAGGAGGAGCTGAACTGAATTTTGATAATTTCTAAACTATAAAACATACAGTAACTGTATTTTTTTTTTTTTGCATACTAGTTCTGAGCAATACTTGGTACATACATTGCAGATTTTCAAAGCTGTAGTGTAAGTAATATTGGCATTATTAATTAATTATAACAATTTTATATTAATATTTTTATATCAGTATATTTCCTGTCTTTTGCCATAATTTCACAAATTCTTCAATAAATTTTATTCACAAGCTATCTTATGGCATTGGATAATATAATTGCCTTTAGTTAGTTGAAGCTTTAATTATGTTTTGAATTGAAAATTATTGAATTTAATCATTTCAAAATTAAAAAGAAAGCATGCATTATAGGGAATTACATATTTTAGACCCAATCATGCTCTACAATTGCATAATATTGAATGTTAATTATCAAATAATGGAATATACTGAAAGAGCGGAAAAAAATCAAAACAATGTGTCAATAAATGTGGTAGTAGATAAATTTTGAAAAATGTGAATGCGTAGAAAACATTTAAATCTAGAAAATAGACACCGAAATTTAAATGCATTCTACATACATCCTGAAACTCTGCAATCAGTTGGACTCATATATGTAGTAACTGAAACGGACTCTTTGTCTCATTGTGCGAACAAGTATTAGAAAATTAAGGGAAACCACAGTAATTTTGAAATAAAAAGAGGAGAAGCCTTGCAGAGGGAGTAGACGTGACCCATCGTGGCATTTAAATAGGTAGCAGTTTTGTAGATATAAACAAATAGAACTTAACCTAAACAATAACAGCGATAGCAGACGACTTTTGGGGAAGCTACTAGCAGACATTGGGAGTTCAGTGGCGACTCGTGATTTTTTTATGTAGGATATGAAATTGATGACTAATGACCAAGACACAAACTAATAATAATAATAATAATAATAATAATAATAATAATAATAATAATAATAATAATAATAATGATAATAATAATAGAGCAATAAAATTGAATACAAATAGGACTATGTTAGCTTTTGACTCACCATTCTGGAACTGGCAATTTATTTGTAATGAAGTTCGATTCTCCTGCCCCTTTTACTTGCGAAGATGGCTCCTAAGCCATTGTACTGCCCGATATTTACCGATGCTCCGTCGTACGTTTGCGCAATTAATTTCTTGCTATAGTTAAATTCTTCTAAATGATGATATGCAACTTCAGATTTTCTTTCGGCTGTCATGTCATCTGAAAATCCAGTAAATTCTTGTATTTATTATGGCCTATTTTATTTACTTTTATGTAATTTATTTTTATTCTTTTTATATTTAATAATAATAATAATAATAATACATTAATAATAATTTGTTTATTTATGCTGGCAGAGTTAAGGCCATAGGACCTTCTCTTACACTCTACCAGGTCACAAAGTAAACAAGCAGTGAAAATTTTACATGATTATATTATTTTAAATTATTTATTATTTCGTTTATTCCATTCTTTTAAAATAACCACTGAAATGCATTTAAGAAGGCTATAAGGGTACTTGAAAATTATTATTGTAATCTTTGACAGGGTCTTCATCACCCAGAAAGAAGGGTGTAGTATTAGGATTCACGGTCATATCCTCATACGCGGTTAAAGTCAAGCCATACTCCGCCTTATTATTTATGTATTTAATTATTTATTTATTTATTTATTTATTTATTTATTTATTTATTTATTTATCCATCTATCTACCTATTTATTTATTCCGGTACAGTTAATGCCACGAAGCCTTCTTTTCCTTTTTGCCATAAGTGAAGTACGCATTCAGACAACAACAACCCTAGAAAAACTAGCAGTAATTGTATTCACAGCAATATTTGCGCGGCTATTACAAATTTGGTTGATGCAAGGTTTGTTCGATATATTGAATTCGCAGCAACACTGACACAGCAATATTTGATTCTTGCCATGTATGTTGACTACATTTTATTCCCAGCAACACTTGCGAGCCGATTACAAATCTCATTGGTGCTAGGTATTGTATTCCCAGCAACACCTGCGTGGCGATTACTTAATTTGATTGGTGTTTGTTGGATAATTATTATATTGAATTCCCAGCCACACTTGCGCGGCGATAACAAATTTGATTGTTGCAAGGAATGTTGGTTACATTGTATTTCAAGCAACACCTGCGTGGCGATTACTTAATATGATTGGTGCAAGGTTTGTTGGATACATTGACTTCTCAGCAAAACTTGCCCCGCGACTAAATATTTGATTGGTGCAATATAAGTGGGCTACAATTTATTCCCAGCAACACTTTCGCGGCGATTACAAATTTCATTGATGCAAGGTTTGTTGGGTACATTTTATTCCCAGCAACATTTGCGCGGCTATTACAAATTTGATTGGTGCAAGGTGTATTGGAGTAATACCTTCTGGATCTATACATGGCCGTAATGTAAGTTGTGAGATTTCAAGCTTAATTGCTTCTTCAAACTTGGTCACATTGAAAGCATTTATTCGACATATTCGCAGTTGTAAGATGAAGTTATAAGATTTGTACCATTAATAATAAAATTTGTGTTATCGGCATCAGTAAGCTAGATCTATAGGTTAACAAGGACGTTGACATCGCGTCGTGAGGGGCGATAGGACGTCCACTGTTTGCTTTTACGCCCAGGGGGTTTAGATTTTCTTACTTAAGGGATAGGGCTTACAGTTTCCAGAGTTTATATCCTTGACATTTACTTTACGGTTGGTGAAAACGTCAGAAAAAAAAATCAATCAGGTAATCAGTCCAAGCAGGAACCGAACCCGTGCCCTAGCGCAATTCCTGATCGGCAGGCAAGCGCTTTAGCCACTTAACTACGCCGATGGCTGAACTGTTATTCTAACCTGCTGCGTTACAATTAGCTTGACATCACTGCGAATGTCCTACCACTTGGCATTCTCGAGTTACACTGCCTCGGTAGCCGTGCGATCCGACAATTCTTGCCTCAATTTCGTTCCTTCCGCGTATTGCTAGATGACGTCACTCTCTCAAACTTAAGATCACGTTGGATACATTGATTCTTCGGCTATCGATCGCCGTTTACCTCTTTGGAATATGTCTTGTAGTTCACGAATTATAGGCGCGACAAAGATGACCTGAAAATGTGCTAGTCGACATTCTGGAATGGCCTCCTACTACTGGACCGAAATTATAGACGTATTAACGTCGAAATTTGTTTACTTTACCATGTTAAGTTCATTATAACTCTATTGCTTCATTGTTATTATGCGCACATGCCGTTTAAGTCGACAGTGACATGGGTGTGCGTGGCAGGCAGGCGAATTACTCCTGTGACGTAATAGAATTCCGTGATAAGCAGGTACAAGTGATTGGGCTGGACATCTCATTATGATAAATTTTAAATTGTCGCTAAGATAATTCTGCCAATGAGTAAGAAGTCGGGTTGTTAATTTTGTGCAACCTATACCAGGCATGTATCCGCTAGTACTTCTATATTTCTCTATTCACTCTGATATCCGTACACATACTAAACGATGTTGACGTTATTCTGATCATTGGCGATCAAATGATAGACAATTGATGTAATGTAACATTTCAGTTGTTAATATTTCGAGTTTAATGACTTTTGAAACAGCCTGTGAATTCGTATGTCTATTGGCAGAGCCTTATTCTGGTAAACTGATGTCAACGCCATCTCTACACAGCGACTTCCTAGCTCACAGTATTTCGCCTGTGTGGTTTCTTTGCGTTCGATTGAAGTATGTGCCGTAACGTACACATTATCACTAAACCGCGGGAGTGCTAGCCCTTCACCGTCCAGTTAAGTATGACTGGAGCGTTCCGTGGCGAGTGTACTGAACTCTCAGGTAAGCAACTCACTGTGCGTGCTTCAGACGTACAGGCTTGAGTATATGAATTGCATACATACAATAATCATATATTTCGTACTTACCTAATTGATGCGATATTGACGGAATCGTTTTCTTTACAATAAGGAATTACAATGTACAACGTAGATTGTCAAAGGAGAAACTTCAGCGTTTATCAGTTAGAATATGTTTGTACTGCGAAAAGCTTCTTTCGACATCGCATGAGGTTAATGAAGCGTACGTGAAAAGGTTTACATTTTCATTTAAGTTTTTGTCCTGATTTTTCACCAAACTATTCAGCACTGCATAGCCGTTATTTTTTTTATTTCACTACCTAATTTGTCATTTACCTTATCAGGATGCAGTTCTTGGTGTACCTTGTTAATTATTTCCGATACTTTCTCAGTTAATTTAATACATTTGTAGACCAGACGTTTCCAGTTGAGTTATAACTTGTGGCAAGTTTCCGTAATTGGTCTTTATGAATTGTAGATTTTGGTGCATATTTTCTGAAATCAGGGATTTTGCTGTTGTGATGGCAGCTGAATCTTTGCCATCTAAAGCATGACTAACTATTGTAATGTTCTGCGAAACATAAGGCAGCTTCAAGCCAGGTGCCCCATCCTGTAACTACGGATTAAGGTGGAAGGGAGAGATCTGGTGTAATTTCTTGAAATTTTAATATTCTTGAAGGGGCTTTGAGAATTTTTTTTCACATGCGCTATAAAACAGTCCACATCGCTATATAAAGCAGGAATAGCTCCAGCAACTCTATGCAGTTTGTGCGCCAGACAAGTTGAATGCCCCATGTTGGAATACCGCTCTTTAAGTTGCTTTCTGCCTTAATAATATATGAAGCTGCATCAATGACGAAAAGAAGTACATTATCATATTTAATCCTTTTCGTCTTATAAAAGGCGCATAGTCTTATAAAAAATTGGACAATAGTTGCATGGTTTACCTTTTCCAATTTCTCTGAAGTTAGCACAAATTTTTTCCCTGCAGAGTTCTCGGAAAGTTTACCGACCACCACATTTGCCACATGTCCGACACTTACGTCTGTTAGCTGAATCCCATATATTTTCTAATCGTTCATTCTTTCTCGAATTTTGCCAATCGTATTCTCGTACGTGTCGCTAATTGGTAAATATTCTTTACGTATTTTTGCTTCTCCTGGAATATGTTGATTTGTGTATTTTTCCAGAAATGATCTAAAGTGGGATTGTCCAAAGTTCTGAATGGAATGTTTGTGTGCACCAACATGTCAAATAAACCCATATTGAATTGTGACCGATTATTTGGACTCGATTGGTCTTGTTTGAATTGCGTTCAATATTTTCCTTGTGTGCTTTACTATTACAGTGCCTTTCAAAACAGTACTTCTTAGTTCGCAATAATCTGAAAGTACACACGACACATACAACACTTTCTCCTTCTATAATAGCTTAAATATATCGCGTCCGAATTGTTCGACTAAATTATTTAGTATTGCACTTCGTGAACGAGTTGTTTTAGGTATTGCAATATGGAATTTCAAACACGCAACTCTTCAGTATGACAGCTAAACAAACTCTGAATGTTTCGAGTTCGATGTACGGAACAGTACGGCGAAAGGCGATAGAGACTTACATCATACTCAATACCCGTCTGCATAGTCAACTGCAATCGCCCCCAATCCCGCGGTCTAATTATCACCGTATATTATGGTGCTGAATTTGTTTCAAGACTAGGAAGAGTTTTAAATTTCTGTAAGTAGTTACGCCGATGCTCTAGAATCAAGACCATCTCTTTTCAAGATTCCGTTCACCAGTATTAAGGGCTCCCCACACCGAAGCGAAATATTCGCACCGGTGGCGAATTTTTCACTTCGCAAAGTTGCCACTGCCTCAGTGTACATTGCGGTATACGAGTGTGCCCACACCGACGCGAAAGTATCGCCGGACGTCTGCGAATCTGCAGCGTTGAAATTTAGATTCGCCGCCTGCGCGGTTTTTTTCGCTGGCGCCGCGAATTTTTTGATAGTGTTCTGTGAGAAATTGTAAGGAAACATCCAGTTTTGTACGATTTATTCTAGAGGATTACAAGTAAGTAAGGAAAAAGGGCAATATGAGATGCAATTGAATTAGAATTTAATGAAAGTGGTAAGTTGTTCACATCTTTAACATATTGTGACAGCGACGTGAGATTCGAACTCACGACCAGCGTTCCGCAAGAGAGCAGATCGCGCGGAGCACGGAGGGACGGCGCGCGGCGGAGAGAAGTGGGGAAAGGGCCTACACGCGAGGGGAGGCTGCGCGCGCAGCTACTACTTACGCAGTGAATGGGGAACGGACCTCCCCGACTCTTCCAGAAGCCCGTCGAAGTGGAAAAATCGCGAATTCGAAGTTTCTCGGTTACGTTGCTGTGGTTATAAATTACGCGCGCAAGTGAAGGCGAGGAGTTTTTCAGTTTATTCAGCCATTCAGTGAGTAAGCCAGAGCAAGCAAGCAAGCCAGTCTTGTGTACCGGAGGTCGACTCGAGTGTGCGTCCGCGACTGTGTCAGCATCCGAAGGCCTGAGTTCGAGTGCAGTGTACCGCAGTTGGAGGGACCTGAGTTCGAGTGCAGTGGACCGCAGTTGGAGGGACCTGAGTTCGAGTACAGTGAACTGTATGTGAAGGTCTGTGGTTCGAGATACTGTGAACTCTAGTGACTGAGCTAGAAGAACTGTGAACTGAGAACTGACAGTTCTGATTTGTAAATAGTGCTTTGTAAATATTAGTTAAGATTAACAGTTCATTGTTGTTCGTAATAGTCCAAGTAAATTGTCATTGCCGTCAGTTGAGTGCTATAACGAATACTGTGTTGAGTGAAAATCCTATTGTTGACGAGAGCGTTTAAGGTGAATTGTAGAAAGGAATTATTGTTGGAAGAATAAAATCCTACTGTTGAGTTGAAAAAAATTCACAATACCTTAAGAGAAAAATTCTAGCCTACATACGGCCTGTCTATAAGGAATGATTTCATATTCGCATCTTTGTTGACTTTTATCAGTCCCTCAGAATGTCATGGCATGCTTAGTACAGAAATATATTTCTAGAGAACCTACCTATATGAACTTTGCGTCATTTAACGTCTTACTAAGGTTTAATAGTTCAAAGTTAATTATTTTCTTAGTTTAGGGAAGGTTTCATTCTTAAAAGCAAACATATAAGCCTATATTTAATAGCAATTGTTTGACAAAGCTAATCTCATTCATATTTTATTCCTATGAAATACTCAAGGAACTTTTGTATTAGCTAGTACAGAAGAGTTGTTTCAATAAACATAAGTAGGCGTATTATAACTGTTTTCATTAAACCTTACGGATTTGCGCTGTATCTCCTAACATTAGTACTCGCGTTTGGTAATGTTTTGGACTTGAGCTAATATTTTTATTTTATTATGCGATATTTGTCTACATAATGTTAAAATAACCGACTTGCAATTCATTTTTAAATATTAAATACAATATTATAGGATTGTTGTTTAGTCAATTTTCCGAAGAAAAGTCTGAACCTCACAAATTATACCAAGAAGACATCACTTATGAGGCAACTAGGCCAGGAGATAATGAAGTAGGGTGGCTAGTTCCTTTCCCCCTCCATTACATACATCGCCGAAAAAATTAGCAAAAATCTATACCTAGCAGATACTGCTTCACACTCACACTCACACTCACACATAAACAGGATGATTGTATTAATTACACGCGAGTGTCACTACTTGCGGGACAAATATCGCCAGATTTTAGACTTCGCATCATCTCTTGTCTTCCTTCTCTTGAAGGACGCATTATAACAGAATCAAAGAAAAGTTAGAAAAGACGAGACGAAGTAGAGTGTGTTACGCACTTAACACACGTGTATTGTAAACTATTTTTGCACGATCATATATTTAGAACTGCAAATACTGTATGAATTTTATGATACTTTCTACGTTGAGAGCGCATTTTAGTGAATGTAGCCATTATACATTCAAGAGAGTATTAGTTTGCTAAAAAGTTTAATAAAGGTCAGTATGGTTTTTTCTTTGTATCTAATGATGAAAAAAAACATGAAAAATATGTTATTGAGGGGGTTTAGACGTATTATATTATATTATAATAGAAATGCGGACAATTAAAGTATAATAATTGTTTCCAAATGTGAACGTATTGATTTCACGGCACTAAAATGATTTATATCGTGTTAGAAGTTTGTTGAACGTACTCTCATCAATTCCTAGAAAATTGCTAAATGACCGAGAATCTTCCAATGTCATCTCTCTGAGTAGGAATAAAAATATATTACCAATAAAGGATCTTTCATTTCATTTCACTATTTTCAATTATTTATATGTGCAGGGATGGTAATTCATTTTATCAGGGATTCTCTGAATTTTGGTTTCATAGGTAATTTATGTTTTCAGATATCTTTAACATCTTGTTTCTGATGCACTTTTGTATTTTTCTACGTGGATTTCACTTTCTCACCCACACTTCTTTCTTTTTTCTATGTGTTCTCTCCTCCAGAGCTCTAAGTTCTTTGACAACGTTTGCAACCGCAAGCACAACATCTAATGCTACGTTTACACTGCGACAGTTTAGAGAAGAGAGCTAGATATTATAGCTGAGTATCACCGTGTAAACGGTTGTGAGGGCAGGTATCTCGTTGACTCTAATAGCTAAATAGAGAGTCTAAATAGAGCGGCCTTGAAAACTGCTCTCGCCGTGTAAACACCCTGAACAGAGAACTCACATATACTGTCAGCTCTCATTATAGCTACTCTAAATTAGTCAGCTAAGTTGAACTTTTTCATTAACTCTCGCGACTGTTGCGTACGAGATTATACAAGCTTGCGCATAACTCTTGAAATACAGGTCTAAAGTAACAATCAGGCTACGTTTGCACGGGGACAGTTCAGAGCGAAGTTCTGAAGAATCAGGAGAGCTCTCTAACGGAGTGTTTACACGGTGACAGAATATAGCTTCTCTAAACCCATTAGCGAGCTCTCATGAGATTATATAATTCTAAACTCTAAGTTACTCTCCGGACCGTTTACATGGTGCAGACAGTTTAGAGTGAGAGAAAGTGTTGCGAGAGAGCATTTAGAGAAGAATAGGCTGGTGAGTGCGTTTTTATGACATCATCACCCATCTAACTTCTGAGCAATGTGTCAGCAGTTGTGTAACCTGACCGCGCATATCACTTGCGTTACTAATATTGTTGGGTGAATCATTATTTATATAGAATACTATAATTGCACGAAGGACGGAGTTGATAGTCTTGATCAAAAATGTGCAAATTATAGCTCAAGTCGGCACACATGTAATTTACATTCTATGAATCAGAGATGCATGAAAATAGTACCAATGGTAAGAGAAACTCAAAAAGTTTAGTTGTGTTAACATTGTTTCCCTACTTGATAACACGCCTCATAATAGTGCATATAAACAAATTTATTCATTGTTGAGGCGAAATGGCTGCTATAGACGACAGAACAGCTTAATTTTCATGTGAACCAGTCGGTTATTAATGTGCAAAAGCATTACTGAACAAAGTTTGGTGCAGATCCACCCAGTGGGCCTAAAATCCGTTAATGGTACACAGATTTAAAGGCACGATTCTTCGCAAGCGGTTGTGACTCCATCCATACCTACTACAGTTGCTGCAAGCCCTAATACCAGAGGACAAAGTGCTACGAAGAAATTTCTGCACAAGTATGTAGACTTTAATTGAAAACGACGATGAATTTATTCGTTCCGTAGTGTTTTCTGACGACGTCACTTTTCAACTTTCTGGTAAGGTGAACAGACATAATCTCAGAATCTGAAGATCGGAAAATCCGCGTACCTACGTGGAACTTGACTATAGGCTTGATGTGTGCCGTGTTACTAAGGAGGGGGGACACATTGAACATCTTTAAGTCAAGAAACTAAACGTTTGGAGTTTCTCTTTCCATTGGTACTATTTTCATCCACCTCAGATTCATAGCACGTAAATTACATGTGTTCGAAACCGGAAAGGTCTTTTGTAGGAACCCTGTATAAAGACAATTTTCAGGCTTCCTGATGAAAGAAAGGCAACGGATGCAGCTGAAGAAGTGGTTCTTGAGAAGAAGAAAAAGAAGAAGAAGAAGATATGCTTTGTGCACCCCAAAATTAAGGAGGAAAAAAATATTCTTGCTACAAGGGCCGAAGTTCAATTTACCTCCAATGTTAAACAAAAGTGTGCACAATTTGCGATGAAAATGATTGATTGCGTTTAAGTTCCTTAAAAGAGACCGAGTGTTCAAAGAAAAAAAAAAACAGTTTTTCACATAACATTGTTCATCTTCTTTCATTATAATATTGCGTTTATAATGGCTCTACTAATACAGTGTAATAGTTGTGGCTATTTCGTTTTGTTAAACTATAACTATATTCTTGTTAACAGATACCGGTACAGACCCCACGGTACCAGTTATGTGATTTGTTTATAATGCACTAGGTGAGCGTTATTATTATTAATATGATGCATTATCAACAATATTAAAGGAATATAGAAAATATTCCACATCAAGTGAATGGTGATAATGGCACAGCAGTAATAATGATAATAATAATAATAATAATAATAATAATAATAATATAATAATAAAACAATAGTGATAATAACATAATAGTGATGATAATAATAATATAATATTATTATTATTATTATCACTATTTTATTATTATTATTATTATTATTATTACTATTATTATTATTATTATTATTATTATTATTACAGTTCGCACATACTGGAGGTTATGGACCTTTCGCTGTACCTCCTCCAGCAAATAAATAAGCGAGAATAAAACCCACAAAATAATTAACAACTAAAACAATGGACCTTGCTAAAATTACGCCAAATTACAATGGATTAAAACTAAAAGCCAAATTCAGACGCCTCAACAGTCTCAGCTAATTTTGACAATGCCTGATTTCTCAAGGTCCTTATTCTTGTAATTCTTGTTAAACACATTCCACAAACAACTTTCCCATTCATATGCTTCAATCAATCTTCTTGTCTTCGACACTCCAATGTTTTTGGCCTTCATTTATACTGCTTCTGTCGCTAGAGTATATGAAAAAGTTCAACTGAGTTGAATAATTTAGAATAACTATAATGAGAGTTGAGAGCATATGCGAGTTCTTTGTCCAGGGTATTTACACGGCGAGAGCAGTTTTCAAGGCCGCTCTATTTATTCTCTCTAATATCTAATTAGAGTCAACGAGATACCTACTCTCAAAACCGTTTACACGGTGATATATCTCGAAAGGAACCTGGTGAACCTTGATGGAGAAACCAGTTCTACGGGCGGTTAAGAGTGGAGGGGGTAACGCTTGTTCAGTCTCGCTTGCATCTCGTCACATAACATCGGTCGGTAGTCGATCCCACACCACAATACTGTTCTCTCCCTCCAAGTTTCACCAGGTTCCGCACGAGCTATACTCAGCTATAATCTCTAGCCCTCTCTTCTCTAAACTCTCGCCGTGTAAATGTACAGACGCAATTCCGCCGCTCAGAGCGCTGTTCGGTTCTAGATATTTGTAGCAGAACACTTATTGACATTGACATTTGGGGCATTTAAAGGACTCATCGTTGCGTATTAAATGCTTCGTACAATATTTTATGGTCAATAGACGTAAGTTCAAAACTTCCACGTATCAGTTATATTAAAATAAATGGTTGTCATTTTTTATATGAAAAGATATTACATATTATAAACTCAGACACTGCCTTCCTGTTGTTCAATTCATACACCATGTGCTGTGTAAGTGAAACGTGTTCCTGTCAGTGAAGCTTTATAGGTTATAGTGGCAGTGCAAAGTATTTGAACAGTGAAATGTTTTTGAAGTGTTAGTGAAATCAGGATAGAATCAGTGAAATGTGTCGTAGTTCCAGTGCAGTGAGTGAGTTGACAGCGAAATGAGTGTAATGTTGAAAGGTACTTGTGCAGATATGAACATATACTCGTGGGTTTTAGTTCGATCTTAGTTTTAAGATACAAATTAGGATATTTCAAATGTTATTTTAAGTGATCGTTTCATTTAATTTAGTATATTCCCTGTTGTTGTTGTTGTTATTATTATTATTATTATTATTATTATTATTATTAATTATTAGTATTATCATTAATTGTATTTTTAATTAATAAGTTTATTATTGTCATTATTGAGTGTAATTAGTTACCACTGCCACCGGGTATATACCCATTGCAGTGTGAATAAATACATACATACATACAAGTAACATACCTTTTCGAACATAATGAAAGAAACTTAATACATTTTACATGAGCTATGTAATCTACCATTTTCATATGTTTATTTATTATTATTATTGTTATTATTATTATTATTATTCATAATTTATTCTGTTAAGAACAACAAAATAATGTGTTTAGGGTATAAACCTGTTGCTAGGAAGCGTAATGTGACCAACAGCCTTTCCTTTATACTAATGACCAGGGAAAGGATTTATATGTAAATACATATTTACTTATAAAGCTAATATAATTTATATTTTGCATTATCTTTATGTTTCACAATGTGTAGGGTTGAAAAATCCTACTTTTATTTTCCATATTTTTCCATATTTTAGAGTTTAGTACATATTTTCGTTAATTTCCATATATTTTCCATATTTCATATAAAACAGTCCATATTATATTAGGTTTAACAATAAAACAAAACAAAATTCCATTAACTTTTAAAAATACATTTCAACAATAGAGATTTAAACACATGTTCAGTAATCCCTTTAACATCAGAGTTATTTGAAAATTAGCAGTCCTATCAACAATGGGAAAGTAAGTTACAAAACTGTATTAATTTAATTTAAAATTTTTAACAGACTTCAGTTGTGCAGCTCAACAGTTAAATGCCAGTCAGAGTACACATAGGTTCAGTTTTGTAAATCATACTATAAAGACGGTAAATATGCCAAAAGTACGTCATTCAGTCAATTTAAAATCAAAACTAACAAGTTACATTTCAGAATTTAAAGAAGATGGTTTATCAACTGACAATAAAATATTATTTTGTAATTTGTGTCAGTGTGCAGTATCATCTACACAAAAGTTCCTGGTGCAACAACACATTACAACTAGTAAACATCAGGCCAACAAACAACTAAATTCCAAGCAGAGACAATTGTTTTTAACACAACCAACAACATCGAATGTAAGATCTGAGTTTAACATCGACCTGTGCCGTTCTCTCATCTCTGCTGATATTCCTCTCTACAAACTAAAGAATAAGGTCTTCAGGGAATTCCTTGAAAAATATACTCAACATACAATCCCGGATGAGTCAACACTTAGGAAGACGTATGCTCCATCCATCTACGATGAGACAATACAGAAGATAAGAGATGAAATTAAAGATAGTTCAATTTGGGTTTCCATTGATGAGACTCCCGACAAAGAAGGTAGACTTGTTGGTAATGTAGTTATCGGTTTGTTAAGTGAACAATATTCTGAACGAATTCTTTTACATTGTGATGTTCTAGAAAAGTGCAATAACAAAACTATAGTTAAACTGTTCAACGAAGCTATGGGTATCCTGTGGCCAAAGGGTATTATGTACGATAATGTGTTATTCTTTATTAGCGATGCTGCCCCTTATATGGTCAAAGCTGGACAAGCATTATCTGTTGTATATCCTAAATTGACTCATTTTACTTGTGTGGCGCATGCATTTCATCGTGTGGCAGAAGTGGTCAGAGACAATTTCCCTAAAGTAGATTTGTTGATTTCATCAGTGAAAAAAGTATTTCTCAAAGCTCCCAGTAGAGTTAACGTGTTGAAAGAAATGTACCCTGAAATTCCATTGCCACCAAAGCCAATTTTAACTAGATGGGGTACATGGCTAGAAGCAGTTGAATATTATGCCGAACATATAGACTCTATTAACAATGTTCTCCTTGCATTGGACTCTGAAGATGCAGTCTCAATTGATACTGCGAAAACAGTTACCTGTGACATAAGTGTGAAGAATGACTTAGCTCACATTCAGCATACATTTTCATGCATCATAAAAACGCTCAAAAGTCTCCAAAATAGGCACCTTTCACTATCTGAAAGTTTTGAAATTATAAATAGTACTGTGGAACAACTGAATCGTGGTAGAGGTAAAGTTGCAGATGCAGTAAGAGCTAAGGTGGACACTGTACTTTCAAAAAACCCTGGATATGAAGAACTACAAAAGGTTGTTGCTGTGATGAGTGGTGAATCAACAGTGAAGATTAACTTGGACTTATCCCCAGCAGACATTGTGAAATTGAATTATGTACCAGTTACTTCTTGTGACGTCGAACGCTCTTTTAGTCAGTATAAATCTATCCTCAGAGACAATAGAAGAAGATTCACTTTTCAGCACTTGAAAGAAATGTTTGTAACCTATTGTTATGGTAACAGACAATAAAAATTGTGTTTTGTTGAAACTACATTGGAAGATAAGGTACGTCCATTATATTTTTTGTTTAGTTTGATTAAAATGTACCAATATTTAACGTACATAGTCATTTTTTTTTATAATTTTAAGTCCATATTTAATTCCATATTTTGGTAAAAATCCATATTTAATTCCATATTTTGGTAAAAAATAACTACATATATATTTACATATTTCATATATTTTTAGTCCATATAAATCCGTTCCCTGACCATCCTCATAGTTGTGTCTTTTTCGCCAATTACAGGTCCGATGTGTAAGTTCCATGCGTGTTCCCACGAGATATCCAAGGTTTTTCCCACGTAGATCTATTTCTCCTTTCAATTCAGAAGAACTGCACACTACAGCGGCAGAAAAATGCTGTGTTTCTGCCATAGTTTTAAACGCACTGACCAGCCTGTTCTTTTCTATATGCTCGTAACACTTTCTCACACTCTAAACTGTCTGCACCATGTAAACGGTCCGGAGAGTAACATTAGAGTTTAGAGTTATATAAATCTCATGAGAGCTCGCTAATGGGTTTAGAAAAGCTGTATTCTGTCACCGTGTAAACACTCCTTTAGAGAGCTCTCCTGATATTTTAGATCTTCTCTCGCTCTAAACTGTCGCCGTGTAAACCTAGCATTATCCAGTAATTGCGTTTTCCCATGCGACTGAATAACAGTCATGCAATAATATTTTATGTGCTATTCATTGAATAGCTTCTTTTTATGTTATTTTACAACGCTTTATCAACATCTTAGGTTATTTAGCGTCTGAATGAAATGAAGGTGATAATGCTGGTGAAATGAGTCCGGGGTCCAGCACCGAAAGTTACCCAGCATTTGCTCATATTGGGTTGAGGGAAAACTCCGGAAAAAAACCTCAACCAGGTAACTTGCCTCGACCGAGAATCGAACCCGGCCCACCTGGTTTCGCGGCCAGACGCGCTAACCGTTACTCCACAGGTGTGGACTAGTTTTTTAAGAAAGGTGTATTGAGACGACTATGAATGACGAATGCTACATGCGTCTTAAGGGTCAAATCTGTAGTAAGAATGTACAAAATATTGTTTTTGATTAAGTTATTTTATTCTCCGGGCTAGTCGTGGTGTACGCAGCAGCTAATGCTCGGTACTTCAAGCATGGAATAGAATTCGCTGACTTTCAGATCCCGCCTAGGCAAGGCTGTTTATCCCGTCCTAATGTCACGTGTTGTCTTAGATCAGAGGTGGCGAAAACGCAATCGTGCGCCGAGCCACTGTGTAACCTGCAACGTGCATAGCCACACCAGGACAGGATACAGCACTGTGACGTCACCTCTCTCCGCTCTGCCGTCTCGCATTCGACGTCTGTGCAGGGTCTGTGAAATGTGGACAGCAGTTTGCAGGGGGGTGGAGAGGGTATTAGGCGTGCAAGTAGCAGTGATTTAGGCGATAAATAAAAGTGATCTGCGTTAATATCACAGTTAAATGCCTGGATATCCCAATGGTAATGTTAACTCAATTGAACATCTTGTGTACCGATTATAAATAATTCATTTTCTGCTCTATTATGCGAAAATCAATCTATAGCAATGACAGTCTCATACGATGGACACTTTCCTGTATCTAATAGTCACGTAGTATTTCATTTCAGTTAATTTGGCGAAACAAATATATAGTAAAATAATACAAGTTTTTATTATGCACGTTCATTTGTACGTCAAGCTAGCCTTTATTTACAATGACTGCAATCACACAACGTGTTTAAAAACAATTGCAAATAATTAAACCTTTGCTGTATTTTATGAAAAAATACATACAAACTACATTTTCTTTTCTCTGTAATTTGGAAAAAGGCACAGAACGATTATGTTGACATTTTTCTGCATTTTTTGTTTCTTTTTTCTTTAACTAATTTATCAATATTGGGACATAATGACTGGGCAATATGTAATTGAGACTGCATGTTAGGTTGTGATCTGACAAGGTACTTCTTGATTTAGGTTTAGCAAGTTTCATAACAGAAAAAATTGTTCGCATACAACCATAAGAACCAAACATACATAATACCTGTGCAGCAAATGCATACAATCTTGGGAATCTGGCTTGGTAGAAATTCCTGTTAAAGTCAACCAAGTCCTTGTTGTGTTTATATTTGTCCTTCAACAAATCGTCACTTTGTAAATTTAACAGTCCAATTGGTACCTGCTAGGAAGGGGTTGCAAAGAGCTGAAATATAGTAGAAACTGTTCTACATCTTGAAACTTCGACTCAACTGGCGAAGAAGATCTTGTATAATTTGCTCATATTCTTATGAGAGACATGTCCGGACCACGCACTTGCGATAACTTTGAAAAATGCCCAGTTTCCAGCCAGCAGTTGATTTATCCATAGAGCCTATGACAATTTTAACGCTTCAACTTTATAGTATATATCAGTTACGATGAGACCCTTGCCCTGAAGTGAGGTATTTAAATCGTTTAAGTGATCTGTTAAATCCGCATGGAAAGCCAAGTCACAAATTCAGGTTTTTTCTTAAAACTCGGGGACAGGCTGATTTAGACTAGTCATGAATAATGCTATTTCTTTTCTTAACTCAAAGAAACGCCGTTTATGTAGGCAACTTTGCATTACGTGCTCTCGCCTGACGTCACACGAAATGAAGGAAGTGCTCTTCCTCCACAAACGTCACACAGGCCCAGTTGCAGAAACACCGATCAAAATATGATTGGCAATCAAGGAGAGTTTGATTGGCCATCAGTTCTATTTCTGTTGCAGAAAGAACAATCAGTGTTTGATCGGAGATCAGTCTTCCATCAGATTTGATCAACAGATTTTTGCTGATTAAGTCGCTGATCATCGATCAAGTAGGCTATTTATGTTGTTCTGTGTATAATGCAGTTACTGTAATGTATATAGTAAATAGTTATAGCATAACAATATTGTTTTCGACATAATGGATTCTTCTGATGAAGAAATTTTAGAATGAAAAAAATATTATTAAGAAGAAGGCGTTTCCGTGATAGACATGAATTGGTTTTCTGTATAATGATAGAGAATTTGAGCAAAAATTTAGGTTAAGTAAGGATTCGTGTGTTTTGTTACTTTAAAAAATTGAAACAAATATATGCAGACAGACAAATCGAAACCTTCCACTTTCTCTTATGAACCAAGTTCTAATAATGCTGAGATTTTATGCTGTTGGAATTTTTCAGGCGGTCTTGGGTTATCTTTTTAGGGTCCACAAATCAACTAGCCTATTTGCCGAGTAGTTAGGAATGTTACGTATGAAATTGCTTTGTTATGGCAGGGTCTCATAAATCCCCAAACTTCAAGCAGGGAACGATTTGAAATCCAGAGAGAATTTTCAGCCATGTCAGGATTTCCAAGAGTAGCCTAATATTGGTTGTATAGACTGCTCACATCCCCATCCAATCACCTGGTTGAAATGATGCCGGACTTTATCGAAATAGAAAAGGTTTCTTTTCTGTGAATATACAGGCAATATGTAGTCTACACTATCATTGAAATTCTGGAATGTTGTAGCCCGTTGGCAGGGTTCTACACACGACAACACAATATTTTTAATGAGTAGGTTACGAGCTCCATTTGTAAACAGAGATGGGAAATGGAATTATTTTGGGCTATGGAGGCTATGCATATTCCAATTTCTTGTCGACTCCCCTAGCAAATCCCACAACAGAAGCCCCCTCTTTTTTTTTTTTTTTTTGCTTCATTTTTTTTCACTATATTGTAGTCTATATACAAATAGAATCCGCCTGTTTCCTTTCTACAAAAGGCAACAAAACAGCAAAACATTCACTTGTTTCCCTAGTCACCGCCCACTTGATGCATTCGTTTCACGACTTTTAAAGAGCATCAAATTGGCTGTGGTTGCTAAATAGCGCTGTTGTCAAATGTATTTCTTTCTCAAATCAGCAATTAGTAAATTGAGACAAGTTGATTGGAGATTCACGTTTGTGCAACGCAATGAACAATCAAATAAATCAGACATCAACTGATTGGCGATCAGGGACTGATTTGATTTGCGTTTCTGCAACCGGGCCACAGTCTGAAACTGTCTTTCGCTGACCTAGGCGGACACCCGAAGGGGAAGTGAAGTAACTGTTTGACTTATTAACGGATTTTCATTTTCCTTACGTCAAGCACTTAAATATAATTTTATACAGTACAAGACTACAAACTAATGTTTAGTACGTGTAACGAAGAAAGAAATGAACAATAAATGAACAATATCACAACCTAAAATTAACTGTCTTCAGAATGTCTCTGCGACAAAGTTTCAACATCAGGAATTATGTCACTTACTGCCAGTCGTAGTTGATCACGAAGGTATTTGTCTGTCACTCGTAATCTAAATTTGGTTTTTACTATTTTCATTGTTGAAAATAATTTTTCACAAACGTAAGTTGTAGCGAATATGGCTTCAACAGAGCAAGCGAAAGAACGAAGCTTCGGATATTTATTTTTTGGCAAAGATTTGAAAAGTCAACATTTGTCCTTACATCTAGCTTTCATTTGACATCACATTGTAAATCTGTGAGATAAAATTGAAGAGCTAACCGCATTATTCGTACATCTGCTGAAAAAGGGTCGACGTACAGAGATGATGATGATGATGATGATGATGATGATGATGATGATGATGATTATAGCAACAACAATAATAACACAACCTTTTAATGTTTCATCAGTAACATGTAGTTATAATGCCGTTTTATGTTATACAACCGTTTTCCTCGTAATACTTGTGAACAAATCATACATTTAATATTCTCATCATATTGACAACAAAAAACTGCGTCCTCCCATCCTACCTGGAACTTTTGTACATGGTTTCGAGAGAGACATATGTCACTCGCAGGTCAGAGACAAATACAAATGGAACGGAGTTTGACTCCAGTGAGTTTGGGGGTGGGAGTTGGTGGAGGTTAGAAGAAAGCGAAATGCACAAGCTATCACTGCGAGCCACAATGTCTCGCGAGTCACGTTCTAGCCACGGCTGTCTTAGATGAAGGAAAAACGTAGTGTTGACGCTCGTCGCATGTGACCCATGGGTTATCCTTGCACCATAGAGTTGAGAAAATCTGCTGAAGGCTACGGTTGAGAATGCCATAAGGTTTTGAAAATTGTCTTTGCATATTGATGTTCGAGGAGGTCTGTTGAACTCCAAGTAAGATAATGCAAAATCGAAGAAAAAATCGTGGCTTGGTTTTCATTGTTATTATAGGCCGTGCCACTTGCACTGTCGTTTTTCACAGGCTGAGTAGCAGATAGCCTATGCTTTGTAGACGACAAGGCTGTCTGATTGGTTGAAGTGACCTGTGCTTCGTAACTCGAGAACGGCTGTATGGTATGGGAAAATACAAGGCGATGTTAAAACATTTATGTGAATTCTGAAGGCCAAAAACATGGAAATGCCAAAATTTAATGCAATCTTGTTAGTAATAATACTGTATAATAATAATAATAATAATAATAATAATAATAATAATAATAATAGTTGAAAAATGTATTGAAAGTGATTAAATATGTTGTTACTATTTTCACACAGATTGTATTTTATTCTCGTAATATTATTATTTCACTGTTGAAGAATAATGCTAGATGCTGCAGGTGAACTACGAGATTAGGAGCTTTAATGTGTAAATCCAGATGTCATCTTCAATTTTTTTAACATGAATAGTATTGAAAGAAATTGCTTTCATTTGTCACTGCATATTAATTTATGTGATCTCCACCCACAGACTTCACATGGCTGCATTCCACTGTTTAGAACTGCAATGCCGCGTCTATGGCTACAGTACTACCATGATGGCCTTCTATCCTGTTCCGGTCTGGATGGAATTTGTGGTGGAAAAAAATACACATTGCACAGTATTTCTCGGAGTACTCCCATTTACCTCTTTCATTCCACCAACACTTTCCACTTCCTATCATTTTGTCTATCATCTTTAAGAGACTAATAGTAAAAAAAAAAAGTCATTTTGGGTGGCGCAGTCGGTATATTGCTGTTCTTTTGTGCCCGAGTTTCCGGGTTGAATAATGTAACGGACGTGAGATGGAGTAACAAATCTGACAGGTATCAGACATGACAAAACAAACATAAGCATGTCATAACCTGAAATTTTTTGCTTAAAAATCTTCAAAATAGGAATTTTACTGCACACGTATATTATTATGTCCTCTTGATATTGAATTTATATGTTGTTATTTGTGGAAAACACAACACAAACAGATTTGACAGAGTAAAAATGCACGCTTAGACTAAAACACAAAACAAAATTATGGCACACAAAATCGCCAAATTAAAATGGGTGAACATAGTAGTATAATCAGTCTAGAATATACAGTCACGAAGCTTGAGTTGTTGAGGATACTAGGAACAATAGACTGTGCCGGTACTACTTCGCATTGTCTGTAATGAGGCGATAGTAGCGATCCTAGTGGTTAATAACTATCTATGGATGCATATTCCCTGCGTATTGAGCTTGGTAGCTGTATACAATAGACTGTGGTATAATCAAGATGACTCTTTGTGCATCATCATGGCTTGTGCTGACATCTGTAGGATTTATTTTTCAACTTTGTATCTATAGGAACAGAATGGTGTAACAGACCTGACTGATTTACTGGTCTAGAGTAATTGTGCAATCATATTTAAGGATATATAAAATCAGACATAAATGAAGTTTTGATAGGTAATATCAAATGTTTCTTTAATTTTTTTCTCAATTACATTATTAAACAAATCTTTATATGAACATAATCATGCTCCATTTTAAATTCTTAACTAGTATGGACACGGCATTTTACACGTCACTATAAGAATTTTATTTTATTCTCGTGAAACATTTCACATAAAGGAAATAATTCTTGTGACCTTTACTATATTAGTATTGTAACTACTCACTGTTAGGAATTTTATAACTCTATCATTATAAATGCAACAATGGGAAGTGTATGAATTGATGGACGTCATTTTTGTTACACAAATTCTGCAAATGACGCAATGACAAACATGTATTTCTTCTGGAGAATACGTCACTTGCCTATTTTTGGATCTTTGTCAGACTTTGTATCTCTTTTCCCCGGGGCCTGGTAACTGTCACCTCTGCAATAAAAGTTGTAAGCAAGTTAAATTTGTTCTTTTCTAATAGCTCTTTAGGACCTACGCTTACTGCTTTCAGTCTTTTTAAAAGCACATGTAACTTCCGAAGTTTATTTCATGAGAACAGCTTGCTGCTTCGATGGACTTTCGAGCATTGACTTACACTGCTGACAGCCTTTCTGAGTAACTGAATGGACTGATACCAACCCAATGGCGAAATTTCTCGCTAAGCTGGCTGTTGCATGGAATAAAGTTTTTTTCTTTGTGGACATTTGTTCTGACGAGCATTGTCTCTTGCTCGCTAATCTTTTAACTTTTTAGAATTAGATAACAATTCACTTTTTTCTTGTTTTTCATCCCTTTTTCTTCCTGTCAATATGCAAGTTCCTTTCAAGTCCGAATCAGCCATTATTTTCTTCCTCCAATCAACGACTCTTTTACAGGAGGCATCTACACGCAGAAATATCCACGACAAGTTGCATTATTGTAGGGACTTTATTGAATAAATCTACATCACCTACTCTGCAATGAGTCTATTACGATTAATAACAAAACAAAACATTTTAAGTTTATGCTTAAATCCGTAGACTAAATTCCTAGAATATCAGAGACCTTTTAAAAAGTAACATTAAACAAACAGATTTATAATTTAAAGAAAAAATAAGAGTCTTTTCTACACTTATAAAAATATATAGAGAGTCATTTCAAAGGCCTAGGTAGCTAGGCCAACCTAGGCCTACTGACATGAGGATAGCACAACAAGGCAAGCAACAATTCATTCCTCCTGGGCTTTCTTGTTACGGGTATGACAGAAAATATATGGTAAGAAACATTTAAAAAGTTTGACATTTCATTTTTTTCGGGGTGATAAACTCACTTCTAGCCTTACTTTTGCCAATTTTAACAAACTTATTAATTTTAGGTTATAAACTTAACTTAATCACATTTTTCGTTATGGGTGTGACACTAATACATAGTCTACTAACTTATTAATTGCTATCATAGGAAAGAAACTTACCTGAACAATTTTTTATTGCTTGAGTGATGAGTTAAAACTATGTACAACAACACGTGTAGGCCTATATAAAGTATACAATTTTGACGTTGTATAGGAAGTTGGATCTCAAAAACTCAAAAACCTTATTCCTTTGCTGTGGTAGTGCCAGAGAATCAGTTCTATTCCGAGGCTTATTGTAGGGATTCGTAACAAGCTGTTTTTTACGGTGATGGTAATTGGAGAATTAAGAGAAAGACTATCAGTAGCAAAGCGAGTAGAGCAACAAGTTAATATTACCAAATTTAATATTTTGAAATTAAAGGACGAGGAAACTAAGCAAAATTATCAGGTCGAAATTTCGAATAGGTTTGCCACTTTAGAAAGTTCCGACGAAGTTGAGAAAGAATTAGATGTTAATAGCGTGTGGGAAAATATCAGATATAGTATCAAAATTGCAGCTGAGCAGAGAAAAAGAAACCGTGGTTTGATGAAGATTGTTGCATGGTAGTAGAAAGAAGGAAACAGGCAAAATTGAAATTCTTACAGGATCCAGCTGAGGAGAAGAGAGATAATTATTTCAATGAAAGACGGGAAGCAAGTCGTACACTTAGGATTAAAAAGAGAGGTTACTTGAAGGAAAAACTGAATGAGGTAGAAACAAATAATAAGAATAAAAACAATAGAGATTTATATAAGGGTGTAAAGGAATTTAAGAACGGATATCAGCCAAGGGTAAACGTGATCAAGGATGAGAATGGTGACTTGCTTGCAGACTCTCCATCAATCCTAAACAGATGGAAAAACTATTTTGCGCAACTACTAAATGTACATAGGCCAAATAGAAATGATCAGGACGAAATTGAAATACAAACTGCTGAGCCATTTATACCCGAACCCACGCTTTCAGAAGTCGAAATTGCGATAGAAAATCTGAAAAAGTACAAGTCTCCAGGTATCGATCAAATTCCAGCAGAATTAATACAAGAGGGAATTTTCCTAAAATTAGAAACACATATTATTAATTAAATTAGATAAGCAGACAGGTTTTGTAAATAAGATAGAATTACGTCAAAGTTTTAAAATAATAAAAATTGAAAATAGAGAATTAAGGTAGTTATTAATGTATTCCGATAGCTATATTACTCGTATTTAGTGAAGGTTCAGAAGATAATTTTGACTTTATAAATTGCTTTACTAATATGTTTTTATTTCAATAATACTGCATTTATAATACATTTAGTAGGCATTATAATAGTAATGAATTGATAATGAGTACATGAGACACAATTATGAAACTAAATTGAGGTTGATTATGTAAGCAACTTGGCAAGTTTGTGTTTAAGCTGGTATGTGATAGTCTTCATTGAAGTTACGCAAACGTTTTTGCTGACAAGGAAATATTGTAAGAAATAAAGATTAACCTACATATAGAATGTATCGAGTCAGCTAATTTAGGTTCATGACTTACATTATGTCGACATCTGATCACATTTTTTTGGGATAATAAGTTATTATGTAATGTTAGACCTAAATAATACAATTAAATTGTGAAAAGGAGCAGATAAATAAGGTTTAATGTCTTAATGGTTATCATTATTGGTTTAAACATGCACTAAAACCAGACGTAAGTGCAAGTTTGAACCAATAAATTATTGAGATTTGCGTTAAAATAATGAGTCTAGGAAATTGTATATTTAGTATGTAGAACTACATTTGTTTATAGATCTTTTGTTATATTATTAAGTTTTGTACTTGTGAACTATATCAATAAATCAATCAATCAATACAAGAGGGTGGAAGTGCATTATATAGCGAAATTTATAAACTTGTACTTGCTATTTGGGAAAAGGAAATTGTACCGGAACAATGGAAGGAGTCCATAATTGTATCTATTTTTTAGAAGGGGGACAAAACCAGCTGTGGTAACTTTCGAGGAATATCACTTTTGTTGACGTCGTACAAAATTTTGTCCAATATTCTTTTGAGAAGATTAACTCCGTACGTAGATGAAATTATTGGGGATCATCAGTGCGGTTTTAGGCGTAATAGATCGACTATTGATCAGATTGTTTTGTATTCGACAGATAATGGAGAAAAAATGGGAGTATAAGAGTACAGTTCATCAGTTATTCATAGATTTCAAAAAGGCATATGACTCGGTTAAGAGGGAAGTATTATATGATATTCTTATTGAATTCGGTATTCCCAAGAAACTAGTTCGATTAATTAAAAGGTGTCTCAGTGAAACATACAGCAGAGTCCGTATAGGCCAGTTTCTATCTGATGCTTTTCCAATTCACTGCGGGCTAAAGCAGAGAGATGCACTATCACCTTTACTTTTTAACTTCGCTTTAGAATATGCCATTAGGAAAGTTCAGGATAACAGGCAGGGTTTGGAATCGAACGGGTTACATCAGCTTCTTGTCTATGCGGATGACGTGAATATGTTAGGAGAAAATCCACAAACGATTAGGGAAAACACGGAAATTTTACTTGAAGCAAGTAAAGCGATCGGTTTGGAAGTAAATCCCGAAAAGACAAAGTATATGATTATGTCTCGTGACCAGAATATTGTACGAAATGGAAATATAAAAATTGGAGATTTATCCTTCGAAGGGGTGGAAAAATTCAAATATCTAGGAGCTACAGTAACAAATATAAATGACACTCGGGAGGAAATTAAACGCAGAATAAATATGGGAAATGCCTGTTATTATTCGGTTGAGAAGCTTTTATCATCTAGTCTGCTGTCAAAAAATCTGAAAGTTAGAATTTATGTAACAGTCATATTACCGATTCTTCTGTATGGTTGTGAAACTTGGACTCTCACTCTGAGAGAGAAACATAGGTTAAGGGTGTTTGAGAATAAGGTTTTCAGGAAAATATCTGGGGTAAGCGGGATGAAGTTACAGGAGAATGGAGAAAGTTACACAACACAGAACTGCACGCATTGTATTCTTCACCTGACATAATTAGGAACATTAAATCCAGACGTTTGAGATGGGCAGGGCATGTAGCACGTATGGGCGAAACCAGAAATGCATATAGAGTGTTAGTTGGGAGACCGGAGGGAAAAAGACCTTTAGGGAGGCCGAGACGTAGATGGGAGGATAATATTAAAATGGATTTGAGGGAGGTGGGATATGATGATAGAGACTGGATTAATCTTGCACAGGATAGGGACCGATGGCGGGCTTATGTCAGGGCGGCAATGAACCTTCGGGTTCCTTAAAAGCCATAGCCTATGTAAGTAAGTAAGTTATGGGAAGTTGGATAGGTATGCCAATTTGACTTTTCCTAAAGCCGTCATACACCGACCATCAACTTCAAATACCTATGTATAAAGTCAATGAAAATAGAAGTAAACCATAATTTTGTTTTCAGTTCTTACAATATCCTAATATATTTTATTACAGAATGAATTAGTAGAAATGATATATTAGTATATATATTTTTTAAGATTGTCACTTTTTTATGGGAGGACACCTAGTTATACACTAAAGTGAAAATAATACTATTGCAGAAATATGCCTGCTTATCAGTTCTCGTTTTTGTTTTGATATCAATCATAGACGAGAAGTTTATTTTGCGTAAATAAAAAGTTATAAATATATATAATATTTTAGCCAGTTGAACGCAATTGTCTAAAAATGGATTTACTATCCATCTGTGACTGTTGTATTTTTTAGTGTCTTTCGGAAAATATTAAAAATCTGTTTAGATTTTTGCGAATTTTATAGTTTGTTCTCAAAACAAACTCAGTATTATGCAAATCAAGCTTTCAGGTATAACTCCCTGTAAAGTTGATTTGAATAATTTCGAGGAAAAAAATTGTTCCGGGGCCGGGTATCGAACCCGGGACCTTTGGTTAAACGTACCAACGCTCTACCAACTGAGCTACCCGGGAACTCTACCAGACACCGATCCAGTTTTTCCCTCTATATCCACAGACCTCAAAGTGGGCAGACAACCGTCAAGCAACCAACATTGAGTGCACACAAACTCTGTGTGACTTAAATTGTGGTTTTCTGTTAACGAACAGTAACGTGTTTTATGCAAATCAAGCTTTCAGTTGATTTGAATAATTTCGAGGGAAAATATAATTTATATATTGCTACTGAACGCCCGGCGCTGTAGACAGTATGCGAAGCTCTTCCGTCTCGCGGAGTAGTCCAGTGTTCGGTTTAACGAATGTCCGAATGTTTCTCGGGTGGACGGCTCTGGAACATGAAAGACAGATAATATTGAGTTCCAAGAATCGTTGGAAGGACGCGATTATCATCGTGTACCTTTCGATTGATATATCCTCCTCTCTCCCTGTCGGTTTGATTGATTGATTGGATTAATTAATTAATTCGTTCATTCATTTATTCATCATTCATTCATTTATTCAGCAGTCCAGGTATTGAACAGCACGCATCATGAAGCTGCAATCGTTAGAGCTTGAGGGTGCTTTTATTTTTCGCTAATAACTTTTTATGTCCTTAAAATTGATTTATTAGTGAAATAATAATTCATTCACTTGGATTAATTAAAAGACAGACTATATTAACAACTACTTTTTCAGAGGCAGCCAAAGCATTTTGAGTTTGAAGTATGAACGTTACAAAAGTTACAATAGTAGGCCTACTTATTTGCTCTTCTATTTTGTAAGTAATTGTAATTTATTTTCTTCTTGTATTTGTTTACATGTCAGACTTCCTCTATGCATTACGCTTATTTCCTTTGTTGTTACCGGTATCCATTAGTTGAAGATAAATGTACCAAAGTGTCCAATCAAATATAATCCTATTTGAAGCTAACACATTTAAAAGTAAATTTCCTTCAATTGTTACTCCATTCTCGTAGTTACAAAATATCATCAGAGTTCCTGTATGATGAAGTGCACTTGGTGTTCTGTCCTATATATCTGTGGTTCTGTCTAGCCAGCAAGACATCAGACACAAGCGCTTGAAATCCGGATATTCGGTCGGATGCTCACCCTCGCCGGTTGTTCTGTGACCGGTCGAATACAAACCGATATAAGCGCTGTTCTGCAGCTCTCCAATTCAAATACAGCAGTGATGC
Organism: Periplaneta americana; assembly: GCF_040183065.1. Lineage (NCBI taxonomy): Eukaryota > Metazoa > Arthropoda > Insecta > Blattodea > Blattidae > Periplaneta > Periplaneta americana. The sequence goes on from NC_091131.1 coordinate 145,581,354, forward strand.
CAACGTTCCTGCCACCCGCACGACTGTGTGGCGCAGATGGCATGTCGGTAAACTTATATGATGTGCGCGGTTATCTATCCAACAGGGGTACTGTTGTTACTGTAGGCGAGGGCCGTGTTTTGACTGATCCTTTCTGTTCTTACACTTTTTTTTTTGATTCGTTTTTATTTTACTATGCTCTTGAAGTCGGGACGAATATTATTAGCAACAGATATACACAAACTATTTCTCAGATTATTGTCATTCATTCTCCATCTTGTTGAATTTTTAGAAGTTTCGTAACAGAAAATGCCTGCTCACAGGCTTATAGTATGCACTTCCAAACATGGCTATTATTCTTGCAGCAATTTTCTTCAGCTTTGCGAATTGTGAGTCCGGAAGTGTTCTGTAACATTCTCTTAGATCAGTACTTGATGTATTGATGAACTTTTCAGGAAGCCTACAGCCGTATCTCAGGTCGGTTATTTCCATTTGCAATGTTGCGTCCTGAAAATTCATAAAATCTACTGTGAATAAGGTACCAAAAAAAGAGAACCAGATTCAACTTAGTATATATTCTTACGAAATTCAATCATTCTTCCAGCGTAATATCGAACCCTGAACCACAGACAATGATGATACTGAGTCGGTATGTTGCATCAGCTATTGATAGAACACTCTCGAAAGATCTCCACGAAACTTTTGAGACCATTTCATCAGAATTGTACTTTGATCTAATCCTTGAGTGACTTTGAGAGTTAGTCTATAAATATCCGTGTAAAGGGGAAAATAATGTCTTTCTGTATCATTGCTTGTGTGAGGTACATCTGTGATCCTGTGACAGACGTACCAGGATTATATACCAGAATAAACCATCTTACATTTATTTACTCAACTTAGAAATTCTACTCTACGTTATTTCGTCTCCTTGGGTCCAAGGACCCCACCCACAATCCCGAAGATAGTAAAAGAGTATCCACTACACCACAATTATTATTATTATTATTATTATTATTATTATTATTATTATTATTATTATTATTATTATTATTATTAGCAGTAGGAACAACAGCAGCAGCAGCAGTAGAAGAAAGTGTTTCATTAATCCATTACTAACAAGAATTACTTTCAACCATTATATTTAAAAAAATACCATTTTATAATTCATGCAGTTTCGGTATCTTTAAATTCGGTGAATAATGTTCATGTATGCACTGAAACAACAGCTGTTTGAAGAAAATGAATGATATGGAGTGAATGAAGGATAATAACAATGTGTAATAACGTAGTTTGAAAGGTAACAACTATTTTGAATGATTCATTGTAGAGTAGAAGTTCTATCTGCGGTTTGCACCTATCCACTTTCGGTTAATCTTTACTCAGAAGCAATGCACACGGATGTAAAGATAAAGAAGGAAGGACTGTTATATTTAACTGGTTAGTTAATCCATAATTTCTACGACGAATTTTTCTCCATATTATGTTACAGAAGACAACTATTGTACTTCCCATGCGACTCTTCATGCTTCCAGTTTCCTCTGTCAGAAAACTATATGGATATAATATGGAGAAAAATTCGTCGCAGAAATTATGGATTAACTAACCAGCAAAATATGACATTCCTTCCTTCTTTATCTTTACATCCGTGTGCATTGCTGTAATTAAAGTCAGCACACGAAAGAACCATACTTATTCAGCTCTACCAAACAAATGGCCACTCGTCGGCTGTTCAATTTGGGAGCATAACACTAGCGCCAGTGAGCGGGCTAGGGGTTATTTACTAAGTCTGTGTTAAAAATTTGATTGGTGGAAGATATGTTGGCTACATTGTATTCCCAGCAACAGATGCGCGGCGATTACAAATTTGCAAGGTATGTTGGCTACATTGTATTCCTAGCAATATTTGCGCGACGATTACAGATTTCCTTTCTAAATTTTCTATTAAAAAATTCTTTCACAATACCCCTTTATACTTTACAGGGCTTTAATTCCATACGTCCATAAACAGCAACACGATCGTCCTATATATTGTAACATATTTACATCACTTTGGGAACTGCACCTGCATAAACTTGAAGATTGTCATACCTTCTTTCTTCGATATGTACACTTCTATGTTAATACAGTGTCATCAGCATATCCCACTATATCTAGGTTACATCATCCTGCTACACATATTTTAATGGCATATTGCTCAGACTGCCTATTATACTATTTTTTAATGTTTAACGATTGTGTTTAACTGGATTATCTTAAGTGTCCATTTTATGTTAATATGTTTTTAATGTGACCTGAAGATGCCAAATTTATTGGTGAAAACGTTTGTCATAATTTGTAAATACTACTTCATGTAATAACATAAAGGTTCAATGCATGTAATATTCTTAAGTAATTGACTGTAAGAACTTACACTATTTCATTTTTTGATTTTTGCTTGAAGATTTTCTCGTGATATTATTATTATTATTATTATTATTATTATTATTATTGTTATTATTATTATTTTAAACATTACATGGTTTTTAATAGTACAATCTTTTACCATTTCATATGCATTATAAATGCATGTTCTGATATTTTGTTAGATAATGAAGTATTATTATCATTATTATTATTATTATTATTATTATTATTATTATTATTATTATTATTACCATTATTATTACGAAGTACCATTTATTTTAAATAGTATTGTTCTAGAGAACTGTTTATAGACCTAAGCAGAATGATAATGGATCGTATTCTCTGCAACATAATATTTATGCGAAAGATTATTTTTTCCTCTTGGTGTCCTGTATTACGTATTGCACCAACTCCAGCTGACATGGTATGTATAGCTATTATGAGAGCAGATGACTGCCTTGCCAGTTGCTTTGCAAACACTGTTCTATCCTGTGTGCATAGGCCTATAACTTAAGAGATAATGTGTCTCAATTTGGAAGTCTACTTATTATATACTTAGCCTATATCTGTATTAAAATTTAAAAAATGATCCTGCGCGCGACAGACCATGAAGGACCAAGGCTGATCAGCAGATTGCTGTCGTCACGTACACATATTTCAGCTTGATGAATGATCATTCAACCAGTACGGAGGTGTCGTGTGGTTACCTTAATGATCTCTCCAGCCGTTATAGCTAGTTCCCGCAACCGAATTTCGCTACCTATCATAGGTCCCCAAATTCACTGATCCCCTCAGCTGTTATAGTTGATTTCCGTAATCAGTTGGATTTCGCTACTTATCGTAGCTCCCAAAACACATCACGTTGCTGGGTAGCACCGGTCCCATACACTGGCCGAAATTTCATGACTCTACGCAGCGCTCATTCCGTAACGCGAGTTCAGGCATGATGCCTTAGAACAGCGTTGTCTGACACAGCCTAAACGGAGCGGAGCGCTCCACTATAACTCGTTGCGTGCTCCGGTGCTTCCACAGACATAAGCAAGTTCACGCTCCGACTGGACGTCTCTAGCTCCACAACCGGTTTCGGAGCTTACAACTCTGACACTACTGCCTTAGAACAAGCTTGCTTACTGGGGGCATTCAGCTCCCAGGGAATATGAGAGATTCGTGATGTGGCGGACGTAGTGCATTACGGACTTTCCCTCTTTTTGTAATATATAACTAAAAAAGTTGATTAAGTATTTTCCAACGTGTATGTTGCTGTTGTTTTCTAATGCCAGCCATTTGACAATAAAGTCATTTGACCTCTTGCACTCCAATATTTTTCAAAGATATTATCATGGTCAGCCACTGAAGCACAGATTTTGAGGTGCTCCGAATCCATTTCTTGGTTTGAGTTGCACAATGGGCAGTTAGGGGACTGATATATTCCAATTCTATGCAGGTGTTTGGCCAAACAATCATGGCCTGTTGCCAATCTAAATGCAGCTACGGACGATTTTCGTGGTAAATCGGGAATTAACTGTGGATTATGATGCAGAGAGTTCCATTTTTCCCCTTGACATTGTGTTGTCAAATTTTGGTTGTTGAAGTCTTAAGTATGTAGATTTAATAAATCTTTTCACAGAGTAATACGTAGATTTAGTAACAGGTCTGTAAGTAGCAGTGCTGCCCTTCTTTGGTAATGCATCTGTATTCTCGTTTCCCAGGATTCCACAATGGGATGGTATCCATTGGAATACAATTCTTTTATTGAGTGATGTTAATTGAGAGATTTCTAACTTAAGTTATATAAAACAACAGAAGTAAACCTAATACATTCTAAGCATTGCTTCAAATATAAACGCTTTATAATGTTCATAAATATACGTGGGCCTATATGTTACTATATTTGTACTTCCGATAACCGAATGAATGAAACAGATTTACTTATGATATTTTATAACGTTAGAAAGTACGCAAATAACTTATTTAAATTATAGAAATATAGAAAGAGGCGGATGTTGGCTAAGAAAACGCCTAGAGTATATAATTACCAAATGGTGTTTTCTGAACACCGATCGCTCTAATAATATGGATTCGAACAATCCAGATTGGAGAGGAGACGCGCAAGTTCCTTTACCCAGGATATAGATTGGAAAAAAAAATCCTTTCTTAAAATAGATGAACGATCGAGATGCCTGATATGCGGTACTTCATGGCCAATATAATGTGGAGCGCCACTATAAAAATAAACATGCTAATATGTACGATTTGGTAGTAGAAGAGGGTCGTATAAAATGACTCAGGATCTGTTTATTTAATTCGTTTATTTTACAAGGCTTTATCACTGCTTTGATTATATAGCGTCTGAGTGAGATGAAGATGATAATACCAGCGAAAGGAGACCAGGGTTCAGCGCCCAAAGTTACCCAGCATTCGTTCTTAATGGGTTGAGAGAAAACTCTGGAAAAAATCTCATCCAGATACCTTTCTCAACCAGGATTTGAACTCGGATTCGCTCGTTTCGCGGTCAGACATGCTAACAGTTACTCCACAGCAGTGGGCTTGAAGATCTTGGGATAGCCTCCTTAAACGAGGAAAGTTTAATTCTGAGTAATAATAATAATAATAATAATAATAATAATAATAATAATGATGATAATTTTAATAATATGAGTAATAATAATAATAATAATAATAATAATAATAATAACAGCAATAATACTGATATTATTTCGTTATTAATAGTTGCAATGTTAATAATGTTCAGCAAGTCAGACGACTGATGTTAGCCTTGGAGATGCCGGCGTACTGTAATCTTGTCGTGCTGCCATTGTTTACGTGCCTGCTATTTTTATTCTTTATTTTGTAAGTCTGCATGTCCAGTTACTTCGTGTCCCATAGCACAGACACACACGTAGTCTAATCTCATGGACTTTTTTGTAGTCAAGAGAATTGGTCTTCATATGTTAAGTATTCTCTAATCTCTGAATTGAACTAATCTTATTATTTTGTTTGTTTTGGTACAGTGAGTAAGAAAAATATTCGGACAACCGTCAACTAACAATTCAATGACATATATTTACATATAAATATATAAAAATAAGCTTTTCTTATTTTTTTCCTAAAAGCATCGCATTTCATATAAACATTTTCAACACAATTCCAATTAACTTAATTTTCTTCTAATTATTAAAACATAAAGGAAAACATTTGAAAACAAATAATATTATTCCAGCTCTTTATTATTAGTACATTGTAGGACCACCCTTCTGTTTAATAACCTCTTTCACTCGGCATGGCATCCTATGTACTAATTTTTTTGTTATGTCTATAGGAATTTTCACCCATTCTTCATGAAGTCTTGGTTTTAGCTCTTCTTTAGAAGAAATAGGCCTTGATCCAACCCTCCTGTCAAGTTCTTCCCATAAATGTTCAATAGAGTTCAAATCCGGCGATTCTGAGGAGGATGAAGCACTTTAGGGCATATGTAGAGCAAAAATTCTTGTACAATATAGGAGTCATGCTTGGGATCGTTGTTCTGGTAAAATAAAAATTCCTTTTCAATTTCAAGCTTTTCTGCACTTTTCACTAAATTATGTTGCAGGAGGTGTAGATAGTCTTCCTTCTTCATGATATCCTCGATGAACACCAATTCACCAACCCCAGACGCTGACATACACCCCCATATCATCACATTTCCTCCACCGTGTTTAACAGTAGCTCGCAAATTCTTGGTTTTCATTTTCTCCTTAGGCTTTCTTCACACCATTTGTCTACCATCGCTTCCAAAAACATTGAATTTGCTCTCATCAGGAAAAAGAGCCTTTTCCCACCAATCTTCGCCTTTATTTTCATATTCCTTAGCAAACTGAAGTCGTTTACGTCTGTTCCTTTCACAAACATAAGGCTTTTTTCGTGCTATTCTTCCGTTGTAGCCCCGTTTATGTATTACCCTTCTAATTGTTTGGGCATGCACTTTTTTACCCGTAGCCGATTCAATTTCAGAAGCTAACTTCGGGGCACTTATACGAGGGTTCTTTTTAATCTGATAATAAGAGATTCTTCTCTGTCTGTGGGGACTTTTCGGCGACCTGTTTGCTTTCTCAACTCTATTCTGTCCTCGTTTTTATATCTAAGAATTATGTCAGACACTGTACTTCTCATTCATCTGAAGTAAATCTGCAATGTTTCGAATGGTTTTCCCTTTTTCGTGATGGAATATCACTAACTGCCTCTGATTAAATGTTGTTTGCTTGCCTTTACGCCCCATTTTGTGTTCCGTCTTGCTGAAACGACAGCACAGTAAGACTAAGTACTCTCGCATATTATTGAAATTCGGTACCTCCACCTACTGTGTAATGTAAGTGATCAACAGGGGTGTACAGAATAGGACTAACAGGAATGTCCGAATATATTTAATTTATATATATTCCATCACGAAAAGAGCTCTATTATTTTTTTAAATTTATTTATCTTCGAATTTTTACTAGTTTCAGATTTTATGTATGGATACGTGTCTGCGTGTGCGTGCGTATGTATGGGTGTGTATGGTAAAATGCAACGTGGTATGACTGGGTTATTTCCAAAACCAAAGATAAGTAGGACTACATTGAGTGCGTACAGTTGCCTGGGTTATTTCCAAAACCAAACATAAGTAGGACTACATTGAGTGCGTAAAGTTTCCTGGGTTATTTCCAAAACAAAACATAAGTAGGACTACATTGAGTGCGTAAAGTTGCCTGGGTTATTTCCAAAACCAAACATAAGTAGGACTACATTGAGTGCATACAGTTGCCTGGGTTATTTCCAAAACCAAACATAAGTAGGACTACATTGAGTGCGTACAGTTGCCTGGGTTATTTCCAAAACCAAACATAAGTAGGACTACATTGAGTGCGTACAGTTGCCTGGGTTATTTCCAAAACCAAACATAAGTAGGACTACATTGAGTGCGTAAAGTTGCCTGGGTTATTTCCAAAACAAAACATAAGTAGGACTACATTGAGTGCGTACAGTTGCCTGGGTTATTTCCAAAACCAAAGATAAGTAGGACTACAATGAGTGCGAACAGTTGCCTGGGTTATTTCCAAAACCAAACATAAGTAGGACTACATTGAGTGCGTACAGTTGCCTGGGTTATTTCCAAAACCAAACATAAGTAGGACTACATTGAGTGCGTACAGTTGCCTGGGTTATTTCCAAAACCAAACATAAGTAGGACTACATTGAGTGCGTACAGTTGCCTGGGTTATTTCCAAAACCAAACATAAGTAGGACTACATTGAGTGCGTAAAGTTGCCTGGGTTATTTCCAAAACCAAAGATAAGTAGGACTACATTGAGTGCGTACAGTTGCCTGGGTTATTTCCAAAACCAAAGATAAGTAGGACTACATTGAGTGCGTACAGTTGCCTGGGTTATTTCCAAAACCAAACATAAGTAGGACTACATTGAGTGCATACAGTTGCCTGGGTTATTTCCAAAACCAAACATAAGTAGGACTACATTGAGTGCGTACAGTTGCCTGGGTTATTTCCAAAACCAAACATAAGTAGGACTACATTGAGTGCGTACAGTTGCCTGGGTTATTTCCAAAACCAAACATAAGTAGGACTACATTGAGTGCGTACAGTTGCCTGGGTTATTTCCAAAACCAAACATAAGTAGGACTACATTGAGTGCGTACAGTTGCCTGGGTTATTTCCAAAACCAAAGATAAGTAGGACTACATTGAGTGCGTAAAGTTGCCTGGGTTATTTCCAAAACAAAACATAAGTAGGACTACATTGAGTGCGTACAGTTGCCTGGGTTATTTCCAAAACCAAAGATAAGTAGGACTACATTGAGTGCGTACAGTTGCCTGGAAGCTATATTCTGCAAAGCATAAAGTTGGGTTATAAGATCACAGCAGTCCATGTTTTCATAGTGTAGCTTTCACACCGCTTAAGTTACTGATACAAATGTGGCATTCATTCATGCATTCATATATGTATGTATATATATATATATATATATATATATATATATATATAATATTTCATGGATCTTACATTAGAAATGAACCTATAAGATGTGGAACAAGTCAAAATTTTACAAGATTACAATTATTTTTGGCGAGATGTGAGATGAGGCCGAGGATTCGCAAACAGGTTACCTGGCATTTGCCTTATGGTTGGGGAAAACCTTGGAAAAAACCAACCACGTAATCAGACCAAACGCGGATGAAGTGAGGTGAGGCTATAGATCACTCGGCATCCTCCCCACGTCTGAGGATATCTTTGGAAGAAACAAGTCAGACCAAACGTTCAAGAATTTTCGTTAACCCGTTCTGCGTTTGTGTAAGAGAGATAATATATTATGAAATACTAGTTAATTGGTCTGTTTGTTCCAGTTTGGCTTCCTCAGATAGATTGTGATGGAATCTTTTTGGATCACGAAAATAGAGGAGCCATAATAACATTAGGCCCGTATTTTGTACTCGTTTTCATCTTGTTCTATTTTTAAAAGATACCATTAATTCAAACGAGTTTATTATAATTTTTGTGGTATTGGCCTACTACTCGTGTATAAAGTTAACATTCCAGTTGTAAAATATACAAGAGTTATTCGACATCCCAGGGTACCTCCAAGTTTAACGATGTCTTAGTAAAGTACTTCGTTTAACCGTACTAAGCGTCATTCCTCGCAATGCAAGATCTATTTCAAATTGAACTCTTTCATTCATTCAGTGTTCTGCTCAAGGGCAGGTATTTCACTGAAAACCCAGCTATCTCCAATCCTTCCTGTTTTCTGCCTTCCTCTTTATCTCCTCATAATATGATCTATATCTTAACATCGTCTATCATCTGATATCTTCTTCTGCTCCGAACTCTTTTCCTCTTCACCATTCCTTTCAGTGAATCATTTAGTAGGCAGTTTCTTCTCAGCCAATGACACATCCAATTCCTTTTCCTCTTCCTGATCAGTTTCAGCACATTCTTTCTTCACCCACTCTTTCCAACATAGCTTCTCTCTCGTAGTACACCCCAATTATTTGAAGTTATCCATTTGCTCTACTGCCTCATTTAAAATTCGCAGGTATACCTTCTTTATTTTTATTCCTACGACCATGGTCTTCGTCTTGTTTGCATTTGTATGCATCTCATACTGCTCACAGCTATCAATTAGCTATTGAACTGTTTATTCATTATTCATTTACAAAAGGGGATGGCCTATTTAAATATTTAAATTTTATCTTTTGGTTAGTATTTTATACAAATTATGAAGTATAAATATTTAGATTCCATGCTCCAGTGTTTGTTACGACATAGTTACCCTTAATAAAGCTTCATGCGATCCGTAGAAAAGTAGGACAGTGTTCATAAAACTTTCGTTGGTACAGAGAAGTGTTTCGAACCCCATTTTAAACCTCAAGTTTTTGTGAATAGAAACCAGGTTTTTGTACATACAGTATAGGACTACTGCAACAGCTTCAAGTCGTCACCATGGCAACCGCTGAAACAGCCACCCAGAGTCCATCCTGACAAGTCGCGACTTTTGCACGTTATGTGGTAGGCGGCTGTTTTGTTCGGAAGAATTGAATCATCGTTACTGTGGTACACCAATTATTGGTGTTCTGTCATGGCTATTCTTTTCGTAGTTATTTTGTTTTGATGGAGGTAGCATTATTTTGGGTTTAGTTTTAAATTTAATTTAGCTGTGTGAGTATTTCTAACGCGATTTAGTGTTCGTGCATTTATAAAATGTCGCAAGACTGCAAGTTCTTACTCCCTCAGTTAACGGCAGTTTCACAGGACAAACTTTTACTTAATTACACCTCGGAAAATGAATATATTACCTGGTCAAAATTACTTAAACGAATTATGACTAGCCTAAGCCTACAGTATCGCTTCGTTTACTTTCGGTTTTCTGCAGAATAAACTTAGGTCTAATTATGGAAATGGATACCAGCTTTCATTCTTTGTTTTTCTGAACAACCAAATATCATACAACTTCTATGCATGTTTGTTATTTTTATTGCGCCTATAAAACATGAACTCCGTGAAAGACTGATTGATACACATTAGTTAGAAAGAGAGAGAAATAGCACTTCCAACATGGCGTCGCAGTGATTCTACAATCACGCTTTCAGACAGAAAGAGCATTGCAGTGGTGTTCCCAGTTCGGTATAGAGCTCACGGCAAGCAGGCGGCCGGCCTGTGCAGACAGACACTCAGGTAGCTGAGTGGTTAAAGATCCGCCTGTCATGGTGTTCGAGTCCCGGTAAGGCTTGGAAATGTCATGTGAAAAATTCATGTAGTAACTCTTGTCGCGGGAAAGACTGCAGTTTGGTTCCTATCCCGTCTTTCTCCAGTTTTCCACGTGGCACGAAGGCCATGCAACACACCACTCCTAAATCTAAACACTTCACCAACACAACTGAAGAATTACACGGAAAGTAACGTCAACACAACCACTCTACAGAGAGACTCAACTGGACTGTCGAGCGTGCTTAAGACGGTTTGTCGCGTGTTGCATGATGTTCGTGCAAGTCACGCGCCACACGGTCAAGCTATATTATGTAACAGAACTCTCTGCACTTGGCCCTTCTTATGCTGTCCCTTCCATGCCTTGCATGCACATGATCAACAAGTGTGTCTGCGTCTGAATCAAGTTTAAATTCACTTCCAAAATACACGGAAATACAATTTAAGAATATTATACTACCATTGAATACAACCCACACAGGACATACAGCAAATCAGTGAGTTAGCAGACGCCAGAGTTCACGCATGCGCAGAATGAGAATATGTCCAATCGTATTCTCCGCGAACGAAACTTGAGACTACACAGGTATGGCCAGACGTCGCACTCTGTTCGAATCTTGAAAACTATCCCCTCCCTACGGGATGATTGACATGCTGTATTGATCGTATTCTCAGTATCGTTTCGTATGAGGATAGGTATCCTTTAACGCAACAAACATGTCTCTTTCTAAGGAGCTTTCGCAAGCAAAAAAAAAATAAATAAATAAATAAATATAAGTTTTATATATATCAGAAAGAATGGGAAGAACATTTTTTTGTGGAGAAGAAGGCCACATTCAATGTTTGATACGCTCTGAAGTGTTAAGGGCGGTAAAATTAAGCAATTTAATCATCGTAGACACAGTGAAATTAAAGTTACGAATAGTGTTCTACATTTTACAAGTACCGTAGTATCCTCTAACTATAGTCCACATTTTTCTTTGTATATTCATTACTATTGTTCCAGATTAAGTGAAATTTTGGCTTCGGACTCTTGTAAGTGTGTATTAAATAAGTAGACTACTGATACACGTGTTTCAAATTATTTAATTACAAGTGTTAAAGAAATAATAAGCATTGGTATATAGTTGTATTCTGAGTTGCCCAATTATGGTCCAATCATATAGTCATGATTGAAAGCACGAATGGACTATAGCTAGAGGTGTAATTATTCGTTAATCAATAGCATACATTGAGTTTCTAATTTGAGGGAGAAACATAATCTAGCACAGAAATATTAAAAATTTAATGAAAAGAAGACTACATGGATTCTTTTTATTAGTACACACTGCATAAAAAACACAAACAAGTGAAATCTGAAAGTCATTTTCCTGCAATAATGTACAACTACACTCTCCGGGGGAGGGGGGGGGGGAACGGGCCACCGAAAGTTTCTCAATTTTTTTTCTTTGTTTTAAGTGGTGAGAATCAGAAAACCCATTATGAAAAGAAGAAAACATTGCTTCCCAGAAAACAAACTCATTTTTATTATGACGTGTTATTATTTTCAACATCAAACATGGGATATATTTGATGTTGTCCACTTGCAGTGCTGTCTCATTTAGAATTCACAAGTTCATCTTCTTTATTTTTCTTCCTATGACATGACCTTCGTCTTATTTACATTTATCTTCATCCCATATTGCTCACAGCTGTCATTTAGCTCCAGTCGCATATCTCTTTGTATCGTGAGCAGGTAGTCGTCGAGCAAGGTTGTCTTAGAGAGCACGTAGAATGGGTTGTGAACTAGCAACGTACCGGGCGAGGATTGGTACCTGGGCGGCGCGGGCGGTGAGGTGGATCCCGGCAGCTTCAGGCCAGGGGAGTGCGGAACCGACCCTGAGGAGCTTTGTGATCCTGATACTAGCCATGCTGTTGGTGATTGGATGAGTGGAACTGAACCCAGGACCTGTGGAATCTGTGAAGTGCGGAGTCTGCAAAAACAATTTGAGGACTGGCCTTCTGTGCATCACCTGTTCGACGTGGTTTCACTTCAGCTGCCAAAAACTCAAGAGGGACCAGCATATCGAGGAGAACTGGCGGTGTAGGGAATGTATGAAGGACATAGCTGTTGAGACCACGGACACAGAAATTGAGTCCCTGAAGAAAGAGGTGGCGGAACTGAAAGAAAAGCTGCAACAGACGGAAGAACGACTGAGAGAGATGGAAGCAGAGAACAGGCGGCTATGCGAGGAACGACACGGGGAGGCGAGCGAGGAGAAGCAGATATTAGTGATAGGAGATTCCATGGTGCGACATGTGGGACAGGAAAATAAGGACCTCGAAGTGCTGTGCTACCCGGGGATACGAGTCGACGAAGTGAAACTCAAATTGGAGCAACAGGAGAAAAGGGACAAGAAAACTGTAATATTACATGTGGGGACCAATGACCTGAGGCGACGATTCGAGTACGTTATGGGAGATATGTACGACTTGGCGGTAAGAACGAAGGAGCTGTACCCCCAGGCGAATATAATTATCAGCGGGATAGTGCGGCGACGAGATTTTCACTGGACTCGGATTGGGCGACTCAATGAGGCATTCGACTGGGTGGCAGATAGAACGGGAGCAACATTCGTGGACCCAAATTCGTGGATCGGTGACGGGGACCTGGGACGTGATGGAGTCCATCTAAATCGACGAGGAGCGACGGGACTAGGAGCGCTGTTCTCGAGGGCGGCGGCAACGGAGAAGAGCAACGACCGGGAATGACGGCGACAAATAGTATGTACGAGTACTATTACAACGGCGGAGGAAGCGGCGACGGCAACGGGAGAGACGGAGGCGGTAGCGGCGGCCACAGCGGAAACAACAGGGATCACCAATATTATGTCATGTAATGGTAAGTCTTTAGTGGTGCTGCAGGTGAATTGTAGAAGTATTTATAATAAATCAATTGAATTCTGGAACCTAGTAGATTCGCATAATCCTGAAGTCATAATAGGAACGGAATCATGGCTTTCCAGCGAAGTAGCAGACTCAGAAGTATTTAGAAACGACTATGTAACATACAGACGCGACCGTGTAGGAACAGGGGGAGGGGTTTTTATATGTGTAAAAGAGTGCCTGCAAAGCGCTGAAAATTTTAAGGACTCGGAGTTCGAAATGTTGGGTGTAGACATAGAGGATGATTATTCGCGAAACATATTACACATCATCGGTTTATACAGGGCCCCGAAAGAAGGCTTGAACGTACTGTATAAAATAAGAGATATGTTGGAAAATAGAAAAATCCGCGGGCAGTATGTTATCGTTGCAGGGGACCTAAACTTGCCTCAGGTAAACTGGCAGGGTACAATAGAGGGAGGGATGAGTCAAGCCCAGTCATTAGTAAACGCATTCATCTGGAAACAAAACTTAATTCAAGTAACAGACAGGGCGACAAGGGGAGATTCGTTACTAGACATATTTCTTTTAAATCCCTCAGAAATAGTCGCAGGTATTGAAGTGATTCCAGGTATTAGTGACCACGACGCGGTAATTCTTGAAATATTATGGAATGCTAAGTACAAGCAAAGCGGAAAAAAGAACAAAAATATCTTGCAATATAACAAAGCGGACAGAGAAAGCTTCCAAAATTATCTTAGAGAAAAGTACTCATTATGGGTAGTAAAGGGCAGTAGTGTAGAAGAATGCTGGGCTGAGTTCAAGCAGATTATATTAACAGGAATACAGAAATTTATCCCGGTTAAACGCTTATCAAACAATCCCGATCCGGAATATTATAATAAATACATACGGAAACTGAAAATAAAACTAAGGAAAACCTACAGACAGCGCAAGGAAAGCCTTGCAAAACAAACAAAATTCATACAACTATCGAAAGAACTGCTTAATGCGAAGAAGATAGCGCAGGAAAATTACCTAAACAAACTTTTCAAAGGTGAACAAAACGTGTGGGGGGAATTTTATAAATATGTGAAGAGACGACGCAAGGAAAATTATTCGAGCCTCCCCCTAAAAAATGACCGCAGTCAATTTATCGTACAGGACAACGAAAAAGCAGAAAAATTAAATTCCTATTATGCCACTGTTTTTGGGATGAGGACAATAGTACCACACTTAGCTTCTGTGGAAAATACGGGTCAGTTTTCTATCAAGCCTAGGGACATAAGGAGAAGGATCTCTAAATTGAAAACTCATAAATCAGTAGGACCTGATGGTATCGCCGGAGACGTACTAAAATTGGGAGGGGAAGCCATGATTCCCTATCTAGTGCGTATATTTGAAATATCAATTAACAATGGTACTGTCCCGCGAGATTGGAAAGATGCAATAGTGGTGCCAATTTATAAGTCAGGGTCTCGCTCAGATACAAAAAATTACAGACCGGTCAGCCTCACCTCTGTGGTTTGCAAACAGATGGAACACTTGATTTCAGCTTATCTAAGACAGCATTGGGATGACTCAAATTGGTTACATAACTGTCAGCATGGATTTCGGGGGGGGGCTATTCATGTGAGAGTCAATTAGTAACGGTATGTCAGGATTTAGAAGACGGAATAGATTCCAATAGCCAAGTAGATGCAGTGATTATTGACTTTTCACGCGCATTCGATGTAGTCCCACACGATATATTGTTGGTTAAACTATAATCAACGGGGATTGACTTCAGAGTGCTCCAGTGGATCAAGGAATTTTTAACTTGTCGCACTCAGAGAGTACGGGTAGGGGAGGAATTATCGAACCCAATTGAAATTACTTCCGGGGTCCCGCAGGGGAGTGTCTTGGGGCCTCTTCTATTCTTGGCTTTTGTAAATGATCTGCCAGTTAATATCTTGTCTAGGGTTCGCTTATTCGCGGATGATTGTATGTTATACAGGGAAATAAAAAGTCATGAAGATACTACTCTTCTCCAGAATGACCTCAATAGAATAAATGATTGGGCAATAGCCAACAAAATGAAAATAAATTCTCTAAAGAGCAAAGCCATCAGCTTTACAAGGAAAAGAAATAAAATAGTCTCATCGTATACGTTAGGGGGTGAAACCATTCCGGAAGTTAACAAATGTAAATACCTCGGAATAACATTTAGCAGCGATCTCGGTTGGGGGGAACACGTTACACATACAGCGGGAAAAGCATGGAGAGCGTTACACTTTGTGATGAGGGTGCTAAGAAAAGGTTCTGATAAATCCAAAGAGATTGCGTATAAATCACTAGTACGTCCAGTAATGGAATATGGTGCAGCATGTTGGGATCCTTACAGATTAGAACATATTAAGACACTGGAAAAGATTCAAAAACGGGCTCTTAAGTGTTGTCGGAAAAATTCACCATTAAAATGGGACACACTCACGGACAGGAGAACGCGAATTCGATTATGCGCACTGTTCAAAACATACAGAGGTGAGCCTGCCTGGAGAGAAATAAAAAATAGGTTGCAGCCGCCAAATTACTCTTCAAGGAACGACCACTCATATAAATTGAGGGAAAGAAGGCAGAGGACGGAAACTGGAAAGTTTTCTTTTCTCAATCGTACTATCAGGGACTGGAATGCTTTACCTGCAGACTTACTAAAGGCTTTACCAACAACCAAAAATGCATTTAAAATAGGCTTAAGGACCTTACTAATAGACGGTAATTATACACAGTACTTAAAGGGTGTAAATGATATGTTGTTATTGAAGTGTTGTATCAGTGAAGAATTATGTTGTGTCAGTGAAGTGTGTTGTATCAGTGAAGAAGTATGTCGTGTTAGTGAAGTGTGCTGTGCAAGTGAAACGTGTTCCTGTCAGTGAAGCTTTATAGGTTATAGTGGCAGTGCAAAGTATTTGAACAGTGAAATGTTTTTGAAGTGTTGGTGAAATTAGGATAGAATCAGTGAAATGTGTCGTAGTTCCAGTGCAGTGAGTGAGTTGACAGCGAAATGAGTGTAATGTTGAAAGGTGCTTGTGCAGATATGAACATATACTCGTGGGTTTTAGTTCGATCTTAGTTTTAAGATACAAATTAGAATATTTCAAATGTTATTTTAAGTGATCGTTTAATTTAATTTAGTATATTCTCTGTTGTTGTTGTTGTTATTATTATTATTATTATTATTATTATTATTATTAGTATTAATTATTAGTATTATCATTAATTGTATTTTAATTAATAATTTTATTATTGTCATTATTGAGTGTAATTAGTTACCACTGCCACCGGGTATATACCCATTGCAGTGTGAATAAATACATACATACATCATCTCCTTTTCAGCTAACAACGCCATATCAGCAGCAAATCTTATACACTTTATTCTTCTGCCTCTTACTATCACTCCTCCCATGTTTTGAAAACCGTTCTTCACTAAATGATTCAAATAGATGTTGAACAGAGTAGGTGATAAGGTGCATCTTCGATGTACTCCTCTCCCAATTCCACTTCCATCTGACATTTCATAGGTGCTCCAGCAGTGCTCACATGCACATCATTTGCCGATTGCGTCTGCCAGCTCCAGGTGTTTGATGAACATCTTCTCTCCCGTTGCGAAATGCGTAAGCCCACTAGAGCTGTGCATGCGGCAACATTCAGCCTGCCTGACCTGCTGGGACTGGTGAACAGGCAAGAGCGTACAAAGGTTACAGGACGGTATTTTGTGGTGAAAAATGAGTAAATTTTCAAAAACAATTTCTTTAAATTACTCTGTGATATGTGTGGAATGCATAGCATAAGATTTTGTGGGTATTTGTGCCCTTATCGGATGTTGAGTCGCCATTTTTAAACTTCATGCGTTATGGATTTTTAAATCACTTGCCCACTATTATTGTTGTTTCTGGTAAATTAAATTTAAAAAAAAATGTTTCTTTAAAATACTCTTTGATATGTGTGAAATGGATTGCATAACATTTCGTGGGTATTTTTGCCCATATCGGATGTTGAGAAGTCATTTTTAAACTTCCTGCGCTATGGATTTTTGAATCACACGCCCCCTTTTATCGGTTTCCAGGAACTTCATTTTTTTGCTACGTTGCTAGACAAAAATGGATACAATTTCTGAACTATTAAAGATACATGCAAGAAATTTAGAACACACATTCTTTAGACTATTAGGAAACTTTTCTCTGTAACAGAATTTTGTTAATTGATTTCATTTAAAAAATACGTCCGTTTCTTTGCAAGAAAGGAAATCAGAAAAGTGTTATTAAATTTTAATTGTTTATTTTACAAACGTAGGGACTAATATTAAAATTCTGTTACAGACAGATTGTAGACATGCTTTTGCAAATACATTGCAAAAAACTGTTTGAATATATCTTTAGAGACGGTTTAGATATATCGGTTTTAGTGCAATTCTGCATTGGGTATATTTTTTTCAAATTGAGCCACCAAATATATATATATATATATATATATATATTTTCTTCAAAATATTTATATTTGGTTGAGTTGCAACAGCTATGAGCTCTCTACATAAAAAAAATTAATATTTTACACCAAATAGGAAAAACGTTTTAAAAAATACCATCCTCTCCCCTTAACCCAACAGTAGAAGCAAGTTTGTGTGTTGTGTTGTATGTAAGTCGGGCTCAACGTGAGCTTGCTCCTAGGATGGCAGGCTCTTATCATGCCTCTTCTGTTTTGGTTCACGTGTAGTTAGCTTTCATAGTTAGTACTAGTAAAAGTAAAGTCAAATAAATTAAATTCATGGTGCTACAGCCCATGAAGGGCCAAGACGGACCAGCCGGCTGCTGGCCTCACGTCCACATGCCGAAGCAGAGGTGGACGATCATTCAACCTTACAGTCAGTACTGGATTCAATAAATATAAAAGTTAAACTTATTTTATTGTTAATTGCAAAGTTTATTTCTTTTAAAACTTCAATTATTGAAATAGGTCTAAATAAATGCTGTTTTCAAGGAGAAAATAATATATCCAATGGGGCCTGTCCTAACGTTAAGAATCCTTCCCCTTCCACAGTAGAAAATGATCTCAAGTCTTTCACGCACATTTCCACACACCTTTCCACTAAAAAATCGTTACCAGTTTTCAAATTTTTTTTTATCCATCTTGAACATTTCTTTCCACTTTACGTAATATATGACGCAACATGCCTGAGGTACCTGTTTTCACTTTTAAAATCTTTCCATACGTATTGCGTTTCGCAGACCCCTCTGGGTTTTTTTTTTTTTTCCAGGTTTCAGATCCATTCCTATTTTCATTAACCAAAACATAGTCTCCGCATTTTAACTTGTCTTGCACTTATTGAGAATCCATAGCGTACCGTTAAACTACACACAGGCGTCGTAACAACCCACTGGGCTCTCTATTACTGGAAAAAAATAACGGTACTTGCTGGTCAGTGACACAGCTAATGGATTAAGCTTGAGAAAAGAAAAAGGTACACAAAAGATTTAGAGAAAGAAAGCAATGGTTAAAGAATGTCAGGGGTATACAATTTGCCTGGTATCGAAAGAGACCCCACAACTCCGTTTGAGGGATGAATACAATTGCAATTATAATTACAATTTATGGAAACAAAGGAGTGGGAAGAGATGAAAAGATTTATTGAAGCTTATGAATTGGAAAGTTGTTTGTGGAATATGTTTGACAGTAATTATTATAAGAATAAGGACCTGAGAATTCGGGCATTGTCAAAACTAGCTGCGACAGTCATTTGGGGCTTCATTGCGAGAAGGATTTGGAATGTCTACCGCTTCCACATCCTCTTCGTCAAGTCCTCACTGACAATGCGATTCAAAACTGCCAGCAAGGAAGGCTCTGAATGGAGTAGTTTTGCAGGTACTCAAGAGTCGCATTCCATCCTATTGTATTCACTAAACAAAGACTCCTACAAATTCTTGAATATGAGGGCGCTAGCGGTAATGTCGAAGTTCAAGAAAATTTTCTCAGTATCCTTCAAAGTACGATATTTTAGAATTTTCAGCAGATGAAAGAGTGTATTAAATGGATGATGAGCATGTTAAGCGATGGATTTTACATGGTTTTATATAGAGACGTGAACGGACCGCACGAAAAGAGCGTATAATGCGAGATAACTTAACAAACGGGCATGTGTCACCGTGGTTTCACTGTATATCAAAAGTTGGTTTCCTGTATTCTTTGAATTCCCTAGAACTACTGTATGTTCTTTCATTTGCCTCTGGTAAAATTTTAATATTTTCTTCCCATCTTATTCTGTGGGATGTGCAAAATGGAACCGACACTAAACTGTCACGAGTTACGACAAATATTTGTCTATTGTTTTCACACAGGTACAAATGGGGGTGGCTAGGCGTCTCACTTGAAACAACTGGTTGTCAAATTAGGAAAAAACCAATTTGTTGTCAAACATTTTAAAGAGGAGGGTGTGTGTGACACACGGCGACTGAAGGGCCAAGAGTGATTTTCTTTTGTTACCGTAGCTATAACAATGAAATATTGTAACTGACCAGCAGCTTCAGACTTCGATTCTCTTTGTGTAATTGAATCTTATTGAATGCAACCGTCTATTTCTCTGACAAAATGGGGGACCAGGATCGATGGTTGCTTTTATTATTGCGACAATTTCGAGGTTGTAAAAATAGCTATTATTCATTCGTTTGACATCAGTGAAGGTTTGTTAGCGGACAGTAGGAAATCATTTACATTTGAAAATTTGCACAAGGTATTCGTTGTACATTCCAAATCAGGTCTCATAACATAGATACAATGAAAATTTATAAAAATATTGAAAAAAAAATTATATGCCTTGAAATTCCTTAAATCTTCAGTTTTGTGTTCTGGTTGTTATTCTAGGTATAGTTTATGCAGGGACGTCATTGTATTTTTACTAACATTTCTAATATTAACCTGGCTATACCTTTGGATTAACGGTTGAGGAGAGGAAACCGTTTGCTACACCTTTCTACGACTGAAGTTCCATCGTATTGACGTAAAATACAAACAAATCACATTACTCGGTATAGGAGTGAAGAAAAATAATTCATCCATTTACGTAAAGTTGGAAATATCGCGATTTTGAGTTGGATAATTGTCATTAGGTTTTTGTTTAATCAAATGGTAGTGCTGTATTGACAATAATAACTTGTTTACTCGTAGTATCTCAAGTAGGTGTAGTGATTGCAAGATACACCCCTAGCAGAATTAGAAAGGCGCTAATGTAATTTCTTACGAAACCAACTGTACTCTCACAGTACAATCCCAACCCTTGAGTCATGACGTCATGTATACTGAGAGTTTCGAACTTCAGTCTCGTGATTTGGTAACGCTAGGCCGCAGTTTGGTTATGAGTTATGACCAGGCTTAGAGACTTTAGACCCGATAGATGAAAACAGTGCGATTTCAAGTTGGAAAGCAGGACGGTAGTGGGTGGGGGCAGTGAGGGTAGCGACCTACCTGTCGTCCCATGTGCTTTATTTACTCAGTCATACTCATAAGGCAGGGAGAGGAGGTATTGTTCTGATAATAAAAACAGTCCCGTACACCTAGTTCACTTTATCAGAAGAGAGGACAGGAGATAGCTAGTAGTCTAGTTTTTATCTGTGCATCTATGCGATTAGTCTAAGAATATATGCGATATTCTGTGACATAACAGACATGCTAGCAGGGAAGAAGTCTACGGACACTGCTGGGTTAGCGAAAATAGATTTCAATGACTTAGGCTAGTGTTTTTTCGTTTTGCATCCATTACATCATCCACACCTGTGGAGTAACGGTTAGCGCGTCTGGCCGTGAAATCAGGTGGCCCGAGTTCGATTGCCGGTCGGGGCAAGTTACCTGGTTGAGGTTTTTTTTCCTGGATTTTCCCCTCAACCCAATGTGAACAAATCCTGGGTAACTTTCGGTGCTGGACTGCAGACTCATTTCACTGGCATTATCATCTTCATCTCATTCAGACGCTAAATAACCTAAGATGTTGATAAAGCGTCGTAAAATAACCTATTAAAATAAAATAAATCCATTACATCATGTGATGTAGAGCGGAGCGTCTCCCAATATAAACTTTGTCTTGCCGACTACCGAAGAAAATTTAGTTTTGAGACCTTCAGAATGTGTGTTGTAGTAGGCTACATTGTAACAGTACCATGTATTGTACATCATAAGTTGTGTATATTGTGTAGGATTATTATGTGTGTTGAGTAAGTATTGCACTTGTGCTTATGACAGAAGCCGAAAGGAAATGCTTATTAATTTATTTTGAAAATTTCGCATTATAGGTTTGTTTATTTTAATATATGTAAACATAAATTTTTTGGTCCAATAGAATTTTTTCCTCTAACAATCGTTTTACTTTAATGTTTGATAAATTAGTTGCTGTTTTTTGGAACGTCACTGTACAGCACCAGCAGACTGGACTGAACTGGGTTTCATGTACACATGCCTCTTCTTCTGCCGACTCCCATCCCCCTCTAACACAGTGAAAAAGCTGCCTATAGTATGGACTTATAGTATAGAATTCTTTAGTTGGCAGAGAAATTTAGACAGAGAAAGATATATTTCTTACCTCTCACTCACTCAGTGGCTGACCGGAACTCTGCGGGGGGGATGGTGGCAAGAGACAGACACCCTCCATGAAACTGTTTGTATGTGCAGTGGCGGATTCTTCTACTTCTACTTCCATGTTGTCGTCACCGTCATCGTCGTCACTATCAGAGTCCAAACTTATTACGAAACGATCCACCGCCTTGTCAATCATTCCATCCCTTTCCCAATAAAAATCCTCTTCCTTTTTAATATGTTCACACGCATTTTTCCAATTCTCTGGCGTAACCTTGGACAACGCTTCTTCAAATAATTTTATAACTTCACTGGATTTGAAAGATACATTGTGTTTAGCGACATCATTTTTCACTTGAGCCCAGATGAACTCAATGGCACTAAAATTGCAGTGGTATGGTGGCAGTCGTACTACGGTATGCCGGTGTGGTTCACTTTGAGCTAATGTATCCAGTTCGTACCTTACCATTTTTTCCTTTTTCAATTTTATTATGTCGTACAGTACGATTTTTGTCGCCTTTGGGTCGTACTCTATGTTGTTCTGACGTAACCAAGACTGCATGTCTGATTTAGAAGATGCAGAAGTGGGAGCTTTATTTAACTGTACAGAATGGTAAGAGGCGTTATCCATTACTATAATGCTGTTTTGTGGAATGTTCGGAAGGAGTTTGTTTTCGAACCAATGTTTGAAATTAACGGCGTTCATTTCCTCATGAGGATCGTTGGTAGATTTGGACTTAAAACTGTGATAGGCTCCTGGTATAAATCCAGAAGAAGATCCAGCATGCACAATAATAAATCGTCCTCCTTTTCCTAGGGGCACGTTCAGAGGGATGTCACCATCTTCACAAATCCAAATTTTGCTCTTCGTGTGATTGATGTTTATCCATGTTTCGTCTAGGTAAACGATAGGGCGGCCGGTTATTCTTAAGTCGCGCATCCTCCTTAAGAAATGGAATCGCTTAGCAATTATGTCGGGTTTCTCTAGCAGAAGCTTCCGTCCGAAGTTATTCTTAGCGTAACGGAAATTAAGTTTTTTTAATAATTCCCGGACCGACCATTTACTGCCAGAAAATAAGCCAGACTTATCGAGAGCATCACGAATATCTTCCACACTCGGAATGAAATCAGCCTTATACAAAGAATAAATCTGCCTCTTGATGGCGGCAGCAGTGAATGAGTCTATATTGGTTTTCGTGGGCGTTCTTTGCGGCCGCTTTTTGCCCGGAGTTGAAACTCTTCTTCCTGATTCATCTGCTTCTCTCTTTTCATTTAGGATACGGTAAACAGTGCGTTCAGATACTCCACACGCAACAGCAGTTCGCTTTGCTACTTCGACTACGCTTATTGTAGGATTTCCGACTTTCAAGGCATCGTACTCCTCTACGAAAAACTTATGTACATTGCACACTATTTCCCTGGCGTCAGACTGCAGTGGCTTTCCTCTTGTTCCTACACCAAGAATCACAAACACTAGGACAAGTAGGCCTAATATAAAGCACAATACTTCTAACATTTTAATTATAAAATGATTATAGGCACCTTCTCAAACTACACTGAAAAATGTTAACACACAGTTGTAATAACATCCACCACTGACAACGTCTCCAGATGGACTGGTTTGGTGAGGGAGAGGGAGGAAAGAAAGAGGAAATACTGTTATACAAGTGTCTGTGTCCCAGGATTAGTTCAACTCACCCTCCCTGACCCTTCCCAAGGCATCAGGTAGCTCTGCCAACATAGACCTTCCCAAGTTATAGTAAACTTATTCTATCGGGTCCAAAATCTCGATGTCTGGTTATGACCCTAAAGGGAAGAATAAAGAACAAAGCATTCCTCCGAAAGTTTGAAGACGCCTGCCGCTGTACTAAAACATATCTGATGTATCAGTTAAACAGCGAAGTGTCTGGATATTTTATCCACGTGTGTGGACAACATGCTATTATCCAAGACCGGCTAATCCAAATAAAGAAGCACGTTGATAACAATAAGCGATTGTAGTTTAAGAAGTCTGATTCCTCGATCATAAAATTCAACAAGCATAACAAGATTGTTTTGCGGAAATTAAGTCAAAAAGTTGGCAAATGATTTTGCTAGAAATCCACGATGTTGGAAGCGAAGAGGAATGATTTTGTCGGTAACGTGCGAACGTTTATAGCATCGCACCTGATATGGGATTAGGATGTACTTAACACTGACCAGTCGATCTTCGAGAGGAACTCCCGTGCTGTGAAAGGGATGAAACGCATCTTTGGCCACCAGGTGTTATTTCTGCAACAACACATTTCTACACGATAATGCCAGTGATCACAATGGCTGGAACTCTTTTATCACATATGTATAGTTTAGTGTCTGAAACAACGAGGACATCTCTTGCATAGGTACATGACTCCTAATCTGCCGAACATCAAAGCCTATCCCGTGAAGTTAGCAAAGATGTCCAAACAAGATCTTCAGATGTTTTTGAAAGACGTCTGGCCATAGCCAGACCTCACAGGAGGGAAGCACGTGCTATTAAGGTAAATGCCAGCAGTGACATTTAACCCTAAAACTCGATACATCTTCGGTGTGCTGAGGGTCCTGTGAGTAGCCATCTGGTATGGATTGAGGGTAGACTAAATGTCTTCGGTTGCTATAGTAACCATCGTGCTCTATCTTCTACTACATGCAGCTTATACGCCTGCTTCCATTTTCGATGCATCTGCCTCCAAATTGTGAGTTTTCTCTCTTGTCTCCACTTCACTTGCTAATTTTTCCAATTTAATGTGAGGACTGTTGATTGTTCAGGAATTATTTTTTTACTTTGTTGTTTAACGGCGCTGTATCAACTACGAGATTATTAAATTTAGCATCGATGGAATTGGTGATGGCGAGATGATGCCTAGGATTAATCATATATTACCTGACATTTACTTTGCGGTTGGTGAAACAATCGGAAAAGACCCAATCAGATAATCAGCCCAAGCGGGAATCGAACCCATGCCCGAGAGCAATTTCCGATCGGCAAGCAAGCGCCTTAGCCGACTGAGCTACATCGGTGGATGAATTGTTATTCTAACCTTCTTCGTTACTATTCGTTTGACATCACTGCGAACGTCCTACTACATCGCATTCTGGAGTTACACTGCCTCGGTAGCCGTGCGTTCCGCCAATTCTTGCCTGAATTTCGTTCCTTCCGCGCATTGCTAGATGACGTCACCTTAACTCAAGGTCACGTTGGATACATTGATTCTTCGGCTGTCGATCGCCGTTTACCTCATTGGAATATGTCGTGTAGTTTAGGAATTATATGCGCGACAAAGCTGACCTGAAAATGTGTTGGTCGACTTTCAGAGATGACATCCTAGTACTGACCGAAATTACAGACGTATTAACGTCAAAAGTTGTTAACGATGTTAAGTTAATTATAACTTCATTATTTGATTTCTATTGTGCGCAGTAAGCCATTTAAGTCAACATTTACATGGGTGTGAGAGGCAAATAGGCGAATTACTTCTGTGACGCAACAGAATTCCGTGATAAGCAGGTACAAGTGATTGGGCTAGACAACTCATGATAAATTTTAAATTGCCGCTAAGATAATTCTGCCAGTGAGTCAGAAATTGGGTTGTTAATTGTGTGGAACATATACAAAGTAGGTAGCCGCTAGTACTTCCCTACTTCTCTATTTACTCTGATATCAGTACAGATAGTAAAACAATATTGACGTTATTGTGATCAGTGGCGATCAAATGACAGGCAATTGAAAATTGGTTTATTTAACGACACTCGCAAATGCAGAGATTATATCAGGGTCGCCGGTGTGCCGGAATTTTTGTTCCTCAGGAGTTTTTTTGCATGTCAAAAATCTAGCCACATAAGCGGCGCATTTAAACACACTTAAATGCCATCGATGTGGGCTGGGATCGAACCCGCAACCTCGGGCACAGAAGGTCAACGCTATACCAACTTTGCCACCCAGGGTGCCTATGCAGTTGATATAATATAAGTTTCAGTAGTTAATATTTAGAGTTTAATGACTTTTTTCGAGTTTAACGACTTTTGAAACAGCCTGTGAATTCGAATGTATATTGGTTAACTGATGTCAACGCCATCTCTACAGAGCGACTTCCTAGCTTACAGTATTTCGCCTGTCGCACCACTCGTGAGTGGTTTCTTTGCATTCGATTGAAGAATCTGGCGTAATGTAGTTATTATTACCGTATATTATGGTACTGAATTTATATTTCCAAGACTAGGAAGAGTTGTAAATTTATTTAAGTAGTTACTGATGCGCTAAAATCAAGACCATCTATTTTCAAGATTGAGTTCACCAGTATTATTGTGTAGTGCATAATTTTCCTTCACAGTATTCCTTCGTTGGAATCTGTTTGTGTGCACGTAAGTAGTTTCTGTGGACAGAGTTTAAGTTCAGTGTAAACCTGAAGATTAGGAACAGATTGCGAAGGGAACGGTGGAACATAACGGTAAGTTACATACTGATGATTTACAGCAGAGGCAGTTTAGATACTTAAAATAGTTATGTATATAAAGAAGTTTTGTATTTTGTCACGTTTAACCTCAAAATTAAAAAATAACCTTTTTATTGTACGTTTATCAACAGTAATCTCACTAGACGTTTTGATTTATCTAGAGAAAATCAAAACTCGAGTGGGATTTAATTGACTATTACACGATTAGAAGAAAGTATATAAAGATTAGAAGTAACGAAGTACTCCAATACAATAAAATATTAATTGACTTACGAAAATACAACTGTCTTCAAATGTATTATTGTACCATCTCAACATTACAAATATTACGCTAGATGCATGCTAGATGGCAGTAGTGAGCAATGCCTTCTCGTCGAGAAGTTCTTGATCTATTACACACGATGGCCATGGATAAATATATAATAGGATGCGAAACTGCGGTCAGCACCATCTAGATTTGGTGATCTGAAATAAGGTGATCAGTGCCCGACGTCGTAGGTGGTGAACATTAGAACTATGTGTTGGGTACATTACCGAGAGTTCTCTATTTATCCGTTCGAGATATTGTACGGTAGAGTCGAGGAGAGAAGATGGCGGTCTGAAACTTACTAATTAAGTGAACATAAAATGATACGTGTGTGTATAAGCAGTGTATGTTAAACAGTGATGTTTATGGACGTTGTAAAAATAGTGTTGAATGTATTGTAAAGTAATAGCAATATAATAAATCGAACTATCTACGTAGTTCTTGCAGACTTTTCCATTGTGCTGTACAATAAATACCCAAAGAATACAATCCCAATTATCTAACCTTTTACTTTATTTTTTGTCTCTGTCTGGTTATATTTTAATCGGGTAGTGTAAAACACATCGTCTCTTTTATCTTCCTGTTGGCTCCGGTAAGAATTTTCAGTAGAATATGCTGTGAGGAATAAAACTGTAAATGTTTTATTTTAAATTGGGTTAGTTTTGAATATCGATGAGGGCGGGAGGGAATACTTTCTGCACAGTTTAACATTTTCGTCACCAGGTGCGCTGCTAAATGCATGGAGTAATTATTCTTTTCGCTACTTGGTGCGCTGCTATTTGTAATAAAGCCTCTACCACATATAGATGGCAGCAAGATCAATTTCTACAACAGCGCCTCTAGTATGTGTTACGGGAAACTCATTAAGTTTCGCATCCTATTATATATTCATCCATGCGATGGCAATGTTACTAGTCAGGAAGACTTTGTGGATTCAGTTTCATTTTTATTAAAATGCAACATTCCACTTCAATTATCCGAATCCCAGTAATCAACGTCACTTGACATGATTTTCAATAAATCTTAATATTAAACAATCTCTGATACGTGACTATCCATAATATCATATAGCATAAGCTATAACATAACCTAACTAATATACACAAGTGTTAGAAAAGTTTTAATTAACGACGATGACATAAAAAATAAACATGAATAATTTTAAAAGGAATAATTAATGAATGTACAATTTTCAAATTTGAATGCGGTTGGTGGTTCAATTGATGTTATATTGGACGTGTGCGTAATAGAAGTGGAACTCGTTGATTTAGGCCTACATGGTGTATTCAACTTATTCAGAATTTCCGAATGAATAATTTTAAAAGGAATAATTATTGAGTGTACAATTTTCAAATTTGAATGTGGTTGGTGGTTCAATTGATGTTATATTTTACGTGTGCGTAATAGAAGTGGAACTCATTGATTTAGGCCTACATGGTGTATTCTACTTATTCAGGATTTCCGAATGGTGCTCTTCATTTATTTGTAAATCGGATTTCAGAAGATGCATAGGTATGATCAGTGATTTTTATTAATTCTTGTTCTTGAATGCCAATGCGAGTCATATTTGAAACTGCTGTGCATCGACTGGAGTGGTTTGTAATTTTCTATTTTTTATTTATTTATTTATTTATTTATTTATTTATTTATTTATTTATTTATTTATTTATTTATTTATTTTTTTTTTTGACGTCCAGACCAGCGCAGTTTCAAATGTTGGCAAACAAAGAAACAAATGCTAGGGACGCGATAAAATTGTGCGATAAGCAGCCATGATTGGTTGAAATACGTCCTTTCGTACCGTTTTATTGGTCAAAAGTTGTATGACGTAGTAAGAGTGTAATAGTCATTGTAATACATACTGTACGTTCAAGCTGCAAGCTGAAGCTTTCTGTGTATTAAGCTTATGTATATTTATTGTTATTTAAAAAATGTGTTATAGGCACACCTATGTCTATTTTTATTTACAACATTGCAAAAAACAACGTATTTGGGAAGAAATAGGCTAAGTAGGCCTATTGTATAAGCTATACACGTTTCATGCTCTGGGACCGGGAGACATTGGCAACTGTCTGCTTCTTCACCGGCTGATTTCAGGGCTTCGTAGGAGCTGCTGTTTTCATTGCAAACATTTGTATAGCTCCGGTACATTCGACTAGTTTGTCCAGTATTTTTTCATAGGTTATCTGTATGTGAGAGTGTGATGAACTGGTCTAATGGGAAAAGCGTAGAGTTGACTGAAGAATACAGGAATTATCCTGGTCTATGGCGAGCCTCAGAACCGAATTATAAGGACCGTCAGAAAAGGGGGAGGGATGCCCATCAATTTTTAAGCAGATATGTATGAGCTGGGATTTACAAAAGCAATCAACTATAAAATTAAAAGTTTCAAATGCCACTATCATAGGCTTCACGGAGGAGCGAAGAAAACCGAATTAATTAATTTATACAACTTGATCACACAACTTTTAACACTATATCACTTGGAATATAAAGTATACATACATATGCCTCCACGTGTTAAATAACTAAGTTACCTTGTTGACTAGTTTCAGCCTGTGAGTTATCCTCAGAACTGGGTGGTCTTTGCGCTTTCTGATTGCGTTTCCTGTGGGGGTGTGTTTGTGTAGTGTAATGTGGAATCAAAAAGTGTGTTCTGAAATTGAGTTATGTGTTGAGGATTTGATGCGGGTGTGTTTTTGTGTGTCTGTATATTTCGTATTGTTCTAGTGTGTTTAGTTTCTGTCTGGTTTTTCGGTTGGAGATATAGGTTTTCCATGTCTGTGTTTATGTTTCTGTAGGTGTGGTTGGCTTTTGTGATGTATTCTGCGTATGTGGAAGTGGTTTGTTATTTTATCATGGCTGTGATGTGTTCTTTGTGACGTGTTTGAAATGATCTGCCTGTCTGTCTGTATACACCTGTCTCATTGTTAATTTATTTACCTATTTATTTATTTAGTTATTCACTTAATTATTTATTCACGTATTTATTTTTTCATATACATATATTCCCTTATGTATTTATTTGATCACTTATTTATTTATTCATTTATTTAATCAATTAATTATTCACATTATTTATTCATTAATGTATTTATTTACTTATTCATTCGCTTGTTTATTTAGTCATTTATTTATTTATTTAATGATTTATTTCTTTATTTAACCACTTATTCACTCAGTTATTCACTCAATTACTTATTCACTCACTTATTCATTCACTTACATATTCACTCATTTATTCATTCATTCATTCATTCATTCATTCATTCATTCATTCATTCATTCATTCATTTTTAATTTCTCTTAAAGCAAGTACAGAGATAGGTTTGGAAGTAAATCTCGAAAAGAACATGTATAAGATTTTGTCTCGTGACCAGAACATTTTACGAAATAGAAATATAAAAATTGAAAATGTATCCTTCGAAAAGGTGAAAAAATTCGAATATCTTGGAGCAAGAGTAACAAATATAAATGCCACTCGAGAGGAAATTAAACGCAGAATAAATATGGGAAATGTCAGAAATTATTCGATTGAGAAGCTTTTGTCATCCAGTCTGCTTTCAAAAAATCTGAGTTAGAATTAAAAAAAAAAAAAAAATGTAACCGGTTGTTCTGTATGGTTGTGAAACTTGGACTCTCACTTCGAGAGAGGAAGAGAAATTAAGGGTGTTTGAGTTGAATGGTTTCTCTCATTGAATGGTTTCTTCCGAGGTTTTCCCCAGCCGTGGGACTGAAGCCGTTTGGTCTATGGCGAGTCCTCAGCATCACTTCATTTCACCCCCTTGATTTGATTACCTGGTTGGGTTTTTCCGAGGTTTTCTCCAACCAAAAGGAAAATGCCAGGTAATCTTTTGGCGAATCCTCGGACCTCACCTCATCTCACTACATCTCACCAAAATATTATAAAAAATTGCACGAAATTGTAAAAATTGTAGAAAATTACTAAATTGTGAAACTAAAAATTGTAAAATATTGTAAAAATTTGTAAAAATTGTAATTCTAATATTGTAAAATTCTGACTTGTTCCTCATCTTAAAGCTTCATTGCTCACGTAAGATCTGTGGAATAAAATAAATGAATGAATGAAATGAGAAAAGGTGTCTTAAGAAAAATATTTGGGGCTAAAATGGATGAAGTTACAGGAGAATGGAGAAAGTTAAACAACGCAGAACTGCACGCATTGTATTCTTCGCCAGACATAATTAAAAACATTAAATCCAGACGTTTGAGATGGGTAGGGCATGTGGCACGTATGGGCGAATCTAGAAACGCATACAGAGGGAAAAAAGACTTTTGGGGAGGCCGAGACGTAGACGAGAGGATAATATTAAAATGTATTTGAGGGAAGTGGGATATGATGATAGAGACTGGATTAATCTTGCACAGGATAGAGATCGATGGCGGGCTTATGTGAGGGCGGTAATGAAACTCCAGGTTTCTTAAAAGCCATTTGGTTTATTTGCCCTCCTGTCCCTACCGTTACGTATTATACTCTGTCCCGATAATCCAATTAATCATAAATAATTTTCACCAGATAATTATTGGGCTCTTACTGGAAAAAAAGGAGCTTGATTGCAGAAAATAGAGTTTTATTCTATTGTCTTATTTCTTTTTGTTTATTGTAATGTTTCACAGTAAATTAATTTAGTAACATAATAATAATTAAAAAATCTTACTTTTACTTGAGTTTAGAGAGCCTACACGATCACTGGGAAAATTTCTTTCATAGCGTGAAATAGTGTTACCTGACAATTTGAAAGTGAATCTTAAATTTGGAACGCTGTCACCAGTGGCTGAAAACCTTACACACATGACCAGTGTGGTAACTGCTGAAACTGCTTCATGGAAAAAAAATTCTTCCTGGTCCAATCAATTGTAATTTAATTTCAAAATCTGATCTTGACATACACGTAATTTAAACAAAAAATGATATTTCGGCCAGCTCACTTCCTCAATCATGATTCTAGTTTCACTCCTTCCTTTGTGATATTTGCTTATCCAAAATGAATATGTGCGCAAATAGAAATGAGTTGTGTGCAAGATAATCTGCAGTTTTAACTGGCAACTGCTGTTTCCCTCTCATTATTCCTGCGCAGTTGCAATAGTGGAAACGTGGCTTTACTGTAGAACAACATCATTGTGACCTGGAGGAGTAGTACATCCATTCTTAGAGACTACTATAACACTCCTTCAATGACACGTTCCCTTCCCTACTGATGTGGAGCTGCGCTTGAGCGTGGTTTCGATTCCCGCTTCGGCTGATCAACTGACTTTGTTTTCTCAAGTTTTTCCGAACTGTAAGCAGAATGTCAGCTAATCACATGGCGAATTTTCGACCTCATATTCTTCAAAAGACATCTCATTGTGACTAATCCCATCGACGTTAACTAATCTTGTAGCTGATACAACGTCGTTAAATAACCGGCTACAAACTTCTTATATCAGCCAGGGAATACAACATGTTACAAAAACATTTTCTTAGAGACTAATCCTGTTGCTCCAAGACAAAATGTCATTTTTGCAGTCTTTCAGGAGCGAGAATTACAAGTTTGTACGACTTGTTTAAAATCATAGTATCATGTTTCTTACAAGTTGGTTAGAAATTTATAGAAATACGATATACATGTCATATTTTGCCACAATAAAGATAGGCCTAACATTAGGATGCACAGCATAGACTACAGAAAAGTCTCATTTTCGCCAAAAATTGATTCATCACATTTGCCTGGGAATCACAGAATTTCTGTACTTCCTATAGGCTATGTTGAAGCATTATCTCTTAATATTTTCCCAGGTGTGTTCCATAGCACCCAACACTGAAGGTATTATTGACGAAAAAAAAAAAGTAAAAAAAAAAAACTAATTTTCAAGCAGTTTGGAATATATAAGGAATTAGGACGTGAATTTGAAAACATTACAAAATAGGTAAAAATGTGAAAGAATTGATCGCTGCAAGTAACCTAAAAGTGATTATTTAACACTTGAAATAAAGATATAGAACACTTCAAAATATAACGCAAACACACATTTCACTTCACTTAGTATATGCAATGCACATAAAACGCCTATACCAAGCTAATGTATCTTAACCTGTCACAGATTCTCGCACCAGAGAAGTTACAAAAATTAAAGTTGGAAGTTTCATTGTTGCGTGTTATAGAAAAGAATTTTTCGTGTCCGTAGTGACATGTTCGCTAGCTTTGTCTAAATTTCAGCCATGAATTGTTACGCAAAACGCACCAGCACAATATGTAATCGCATTGTGGAATCTGCTTTTTATAGATTTACAGTTGTGGAAAGACAGCTTAGTTTGTCCGAATATTTATTTTATTACCGCGTAACAATCCCATTGCTGGTCTATTCCTCATTTAATTAAAAGAAAGGACAGAATTTGGTCGGAAAGATGAACATAGGTCCCGAAGTGCCTTTCATAGTTTGTTGGAGTGATTTCACGTACCTATTGAACTTCCACGTTATTATTACTGAATAAATTAACTTTTGTGATAATTAAATTGCCGAATCTTTCCGTATGTTTATGTAATTCAATTTTTACGTTTTCAGTAAAAATAATATTATAGAGGAATAAAAGGTAATTGTAAAGATACCAAATAAAATTTTAACCAACTAAAATCGGTAATTGAATAGTTACCCCGAAAAGAGATCTAACCCACAAACGACAAATTGTTGAGGAAACGAAAAAAACATTTTATTCTTATTTCAAGGTTAATATCTTAAGCAAAGCATACATACTTGCAATAGTCCATTCTATTTTAAACACATTTGAGTCAAACTATAGGCAAAATAATATATTACTATTAAATATTAACAAATTAATGCAAAATTGAGTGGAAAAACGATCTATCCCTGAAGAATGGAAAAATGATCTAACCTACTGTACAACTAACTTAAAATCTATAATAAGAAGTGTAAAAGTCACAATCAATGATGATTCAGTTTCAAATGTTATATTGTCACTTTCACTCAGCTACTTTGAGAGCTTTTTTATGAAACATCCGTCCCATTGTCACTCAGTTACTCTAAGATTTTGGTAGAATTCACGAAATTGGGGAGGAATGAACTTGCACATATGCAACAAATCCACTTTCTTTGCTTTCTTTATTGCCATATCTTCATTGTACAGTTGAGCTATAACTGTTGGGAGTGGAATTAGCTTATTACGTCGTTTGTGGGTTTCCAAGATCTCATAGGTTTGCCATGGTTGAAGAATATTATGGCTTGCTCGAGTTCTGAGTCTATTTGGCTTCTCTTCTGAAAACTGGATCCAAAAGCATGAAGTAATCTTAAATTTAGGATCTCTTTTAAGCATGCCAGCTATGAGTGACAGATCAAAAAATCTTCTGTGTCCATATAGTATGCGGAAAATCCCTGTCGCAGGGATAAAAACTATGTCCACTAACCAACAACTTCTGATCAATGGTTGTAAAATATTTATTCCTAATGAGGTAATGATAGAGAGCTAAGCATCGCCAGTTATTATTCTGAGCGATGCAACGATCGTATGTTAGTTTGTAGAAGTTCTGGAATAACTGTTTCTTCATATCAGGAAGAACCTCTACACACTGATTACGACAGCGGCATACAGTAACATAAAAAGTGTGATAATAATAATAATAATAATAATAATAATAATAATAATAATAATAATAATAATAACCTGTATTGTACAAAAATCAACATACAGCTTACGCTTCAAATAAGTGTGAAAGCAAAATATTTTTGTAAAATTAATACTATTTTCTCCCTCCTAGTTTTCAATAAATTTTTATATTGGAAATAATGTGTATTCGACAAAACATGTTTTTAAAAATGGTTTCACGCGACGTAATATGTGTATGTTACCATGTTGCCTAAATATTTAATAAAATGTTACCAATGAGTCGGACTACAGATCTGAAAAGTAATAAAAACAGCTTGTAATAAAAATTGCGGTTACATCAGTGTTCCACTCACCGATTCTGATACACATTTTCCCGACACAAAATACCCTTTTCTACTCATATATGGCTTCCCAGCATTCCTTAAGGCTTTATTCTTATTATCCTTCCATTCATGAATGTTTATTTTGCGCTTCCGGCCTTTATTGAATTGTTTTTCAGCACTAATACTCACAGCTTGTTTCCCTACTTCCGCCGTTTTAGAAAAGATAGATCACTATTCGCCGGAATCCCAATATTGAAACAAAAAAACTAACCTTTGAAAGAGAAATTATGTCACTTTATGTCCGCCAGGCGATGGCATTTCTTTGATAGATCACTATTGCTCTGAAAACTCATCTTTCGATTTTTTGTTGGTTAGATCTCTTTTCGGGGTAACTATTCAATTATTAGAAAAGGAAGAGGCAAAAATTAATCAAATAAACCAAGTCAATATTGATAACGGATGATTTGCGACTGCCATTTAGTATTCAAATTTATTTCAAATCTTTTAAAAATATTTTTCGTAAGTCATGTGCAAAGTATGTTGGCTAAATTTTATTCCCAGAAACGCTTGCGCGGCGATTACAAATTTCATTGGTGCTAGGTATTGTATTCCCAGCAGGATGTGTGCGGCGATTATTTAATTTGATTGGTGTTTATTGCATAATTATATTGAATTCCCAGCAACACTTGCGCGGCGACTACAAATTTGATTGGTGAAATGTATATTGGCTACATTTTATTCCCAGAAACACATGCGCGGCGATTACAAATTTCATTGGTGCTAGGTATTGTATTCCCAGCAGGACCTGAGCGGCGATTACTTAATTTCATTGATGTTTGTTGTATAATTACATTGAATTCCCAGCAACACTTGCGCGGCGACTACAAATTTCATTGATGGAATATATGTTGGCTACAATTTATTGCCGACAACACTTGCGCGGCGAATACAAATTTCATTGGTGCTAGGTTTATTGGGTATGTTTTATTCCCAGCAACACTTGCGCGGCGTCTACAAATTCCATTTTTGCAAGGTTTGTTGGGTACATTTTATTCCCAGCAACACTTGCGCGGCGTGTACAAATTTCATTGGTCCAAGGTTTGTTGGGTATATTTTATTCCCAGCAACACTTGCGCGGCGTCTACAAATTTCATTGGTGCAAGGTTTGTTGGGTATATTTTATTCCCAGCAACACTTGCGCGGCGTCTACAAATTTCATTGGTGCAACGTTTGTTGGGTATATTTTATTCCCAGCAACACTTGCGCGGCGTCTACAAATTTCATTGGTGCAAGGTTTGTTGGGTATATTTTAATCCCAGCAACACTTGCGCGGCGTCTACAAATTTCATTGGTGCTAGGTTTATTGGGTATGTTTTATTCCCAGCAACACTTGCGCGGCGTCTACAAATTCCATTTTTGCAAGGTTTGTTGGGTATATTTTATTCC
Organism: Periplaneta americana; assembly: GCF_040183065.1. Taxonomy (NCBI): domain Eukaryota; kingdom Metazoa; phylum Arthropoda; class Insecta; order Blattodea; family Blattidae; genus Periplaneta; species Periplaneta americana. The sequence continues at coordinate 145,617,598 of NC_091131.1, forward strand.
CAGCAACACTTGCGCGGCGTGTACAAATTTCATTGGTCCAAGGTTTGTTGGGTATATTTTATTCCCAGCAACACTTGCGCGGCGTCTACAAATTTCATTGGTGCAAGGTTTGTTGGGTATATTTTATTCCCAGCAACACTTGCGCGGCGTCTACAAATTTCATTGGTGCAAGATTTGTTGGGTATATTTAATTCCCAGCAACACTTGCGCGGCGTCTACAAATTTCATTGGTGCAAGGTTTGTTGGGTATATTTTAATCCCAGCAACACTTGCGCGGCGTCTACAAATTTCATTGGTGCAAGGTTTGTTGGGTATATTTTAATCCCAGCAACACTTGCGCGGCGTCTACAAATTTCATTCTTGCAAGGTTTGTTGGGTATATTTTATTCCCAGCAACACTTGCGCGGCGTGTTCAAATTTCATTGGTGCAAGGTTTGTTGGGTATATTTTATTCCCAGCAACACTTGCGCGGCGTCTACAAATTTCATTGGTGCAAGGTTTGTTGGGTATATTTTATTCCCAGCAACACTTGCGCGGCGTCCACAAATTTCATTGGTGCAAGGTTTGTTGGGTATGTTTTATTCCCAGCAACACTTGCGCGGCGTCTACAAATTTCATTGGTGCAAGGTTTGTTGGGTACATTTTAATCCCAGCAACACTTGCGCGGCGTCTACAAATTTCATTGGTGCAAGGTTTGTTGGGTATATTTTATTCCCAGCAACACTTACGCGGCGTGTACAAATTTCATTGGTGCCTGGTTTGTTGGGTATATTTTATTCCCAGCAACACTTGCGCGGCGTCTACAAATCTCATTCTTGCAAGGTTTATTGGGTATATTTTATTCCCAGCAACACTTGCGCGGCGTCTACAAATTTCATTGGTGCAAGGTTTGCTGAGTATATTTTATTCCCAGCAACACTTGCGCGGCGTCTACAAATTTCAATCTTGCAAGGTTTATTGGGTATATTTTATTCCCAGCAACACTTGCGCGGCGTCTATAAATTTCATTCTTCCAAGGTTTGTTGGGTATATTTTATTCCCAGCAACACTTGCGCGGCGTCTACAAATTTCATTGGTGCAAGGTTTGTTGGGTATATTTTAATCCCAGCAACACTTGCGCGGCGTCTACAAATTTCATTCGTGCAAGGGTTGTTGGGAATATTTTATTCCCAGCAACACTTACGCGGCGTCTACAAATTTCATTCTTGCAAGGTTTGTTGGGTATATTTTATTCCCAGCAACACTTGCGCGGCGTGTACAAATTTCATTGGTGCAAGGTTTGTTGGGTGTATTTCATTCCCAGCAACACTTGCGCGGCGTCTACAAATTTCATTGGTGCAAGGTTTGTTGGGTATATTTTATTCCCAGCAACACTTGCGCGGCGTGTACAAATTTCATTGGTGCAAGGTTTGTTGGGAATATTTTATTCCCAGCAACACTTACGCGGCGTCTACAAATTTCATTGGTGCAAGGTTTGTTGGGTATATTTTATTCCCAGCAACACTTGCGCGGCGTGTACAAATTTCATTGGTGCAAGGTTTGTTGGGTATATTTTATTCCCAGCAACACTTGCGCGGCGTCTACAAATTTCATTGGTGCAAGGTTTGCTGGGTATATTTTATTCCCAGCAACACTTGCGCGGCGTCTACAAATTTCATTCTTGCAAGTTTTGTTGGGTATATTTTAATCCCAGCAACACTTGCGCGGCGTCTACAAATTTCATTGGTGCAAGGTTTGCTGGGTATATTTTATTCCCAGCAACACTTGCGCGGCGTCTACAAATTTCATTGGTGCTAGGTTTATTGGGTATATTTTATTCCCAGCAACACTTACGCGGCGTGTACAAATTTCATTGATGCAAGGTTTGTTGGGTATATTTTATTCCCAGCAACACTTGCGCGGCGTCTACAAATTTCATTCTTGCAAGGCTTGTTGGGTATATTTTATTCCCAGCAACACTTGCGCGGCGTCTACAAATTTAATTGGTGCAAGGTTTGTAGGGTATATTTTATTCCCAGCAACACTTGCGCGGCGTCTACAAATTTCATTCTTGCAAGGTTTGTTGAGTATATTTTATTCCCAGCAACACTTGCGCGGCGTCTACAAATTTCATTGGTGCAAGGTTTGTTGGGTATATTTTATTCCCGGAGACCCTACAACAGTATGGCCAGGTTAGAAGACAATACAAACGACTGATAAAAGTGAAAAAAGTAGCGCACGTAGAGAAAGAAGGCAGAAGACTTGTCGAAGAAGCAGTGAAAGACTCATATGTAGCACTAACATCCAGAAAACCGAAGTTCTCACAGGAAATATCTATGAGTACTTGGGAGGAACACTTCCAGAAAACATTAAACATCAGGCACACTGAGAGAGAATAGTCTACAACCATAATAACAAAAGCACAGGATTTCCCAAAAATTACAGAAGAAGAAGTCACTGCAGCAATACGGAGTCTAAAATGCAAAAAACCCGCAGGTCCAGACGCAATCTTCAACGAGAATTTAAAAGACACTGTACCAATCTGGAGGGAAACATGGGCAATGCTATTCAATAAGTGCCTGGAGATAAGCAAATTCCTGAAGTATGGAGGACGTCGACAATCAAAGTCCTCTACAAAGGGAGAGGAGATACAATGCTACCGGACGCTTATAGGGGCATCGCTCTATAGAATGCTGCTTTCAAGATCTTCACCAAAATCATCACACAAAGACTCTCGGAACTTGCAGGAAATATAATACCAGTAGAGCAATTTGGTTTCCGGAAAGAAGATCAACGCTCCAGGCTGTCTCAACATTATTACAAGTAATAGAGGAAGCTCTACGTCATGACAAGGGGAAACGATACGTAGTTTTCATAGACTATAAAAAGGCCTTCGATCTGCTAGATAGACAGATATTAGTTTCAAAGCTGGAGACCAAGTTTGGACGGAATTATCTCACTAACATAATAAGGAATATGTTAGAGTATAATGTGGTGAACATAAGGACATCGAAACCCATCACGCAAACAAACGGTGTGTTGCAGGGAGATCCCGTCAGCCCCCTACTCTTCAACCTAATGACAGCGGACGTGATAGAAGCAGTTCGCGGAGGTGGACAGACGGACGTATATGCCTTAACAGCAGCAAATGTGGAGGATCTGCAATCGTGCTTCGATAGATTGAATGACTGGGCGAATAACAACGGACTTCATATAAACACAGAAAAGACTAAGGTTATGATGTTTCGCAAAGGAGGTCGGATATCGAGGAATGATATAATCCAGCATAACCAAGAGCCACTAGGAGTAGTCAACTCGTTCAGATACCTCGGAGTGATCTTCCAAACATCAGGGACCTGTTTTACTATGCATGTAAAGGAGAGGGCAGCGGGCGCGATCAGGGCAATAAGCGACATAAAGCACCTACAATCACTGTCGTTGGAAACAGCAATGAAGCTATTCAGGGCGAAGATAATGCCAGTACTGGCAGTACTTAAAGAAGAAGGACCTGGAGATGCTAGAAAGTGTTAAAGCCACCTTCCTGAAAAGAGCCCTGGGAACATCAAAATATGCACCAAGGAGGCTTATATATATACTTTCAAGGGAAACCTTCCTGATAGAAGACCTCAGAACGGACTACTTACTGCCATCTACCAGCGGCTACGAGCAGCTTCTAACGGAAAGAGAAGAGAAAAGACGCCAGATTCCGGAGGGTTCTACAGCACCGGAGCCGTGTTAGACAGGAACTGGATGGGACCAAACCAACCGTTGCGACATGTGGTGACGAGACTATCAATTCATGGCTACCACCACAGACTTTGCATCAGATCAGGCTTCCATACTGTTGACGGAGATTGCGTGTGCAAATTATGTGGTGAACTATGTCGGCAATATCACATACTGACGTGTCAGACGGCAGACAAATCAATCACTGAGATAGGAAAAAGTGATATTTACTAGTATCTCTAACAATGCACACTCGTGCGCATTTCTCTCTTATTATTATTATTCCCAGCAACACTTGCGCGGCGTCTACAAATTTCATTGGTGCTAGGTTTGTTGGGTATATTTTATTCCCAGCAACACTTGCGCGGCGTCTACAAATTTCATTGGTGCTAGGTTTATTGGGTATATTTTATTCCCAGCAACTCTTGCGCGGCGTCTACAAATTTCATTGGTGCTAGGTTTATTGGGTATGTTTTATTCCCAGCAACACTTGCGCGGCGTCTACAAATTTCATTTGTGCTAGGTTTGTTGGGTATATTTTATTCCCAGCAACTCTTGCGCGGCGTCTACAAATTTCATTGGTGCAAGGTTTGTAGGGTATATTTTATTCCCAGCAACACTTGCGCGGCGCCTACAAATTTCATTGGTGCAATATATGTTGGCTACATTTTATTCCCGACAACACTTGCGCGGCGATTACTTAATTTGATTGGTGTTTCTTGTATAATTACATTGAATTCCCAGCAACACTTGCGCGGCGACTAAAAATTTCATTGGTGCAATATATGTTGGCTACATTTTATTCCCGACAACACTTGCGCGGCGATTACTTAATTTGATTGGTGTTTCTTGTATAATTGCATTGAATTCCCAGCAACACTTGCGCGGCGACTACAAATTTCATTGGTGCAATATATGTTGGCTACATTTTATTCCCGACAACACTTGCGCGGCGATTACAAATTTCATTGGTGCAAGGTTTGTTGGGTACATTTTATTGCCAGCAACACTTGCGCGGCGTCTAGAAATTTCATTGGTGCAAGGTTTGTTGGGTATATTTTATTCCCAGCAACACTTGCGCGGCGTGTACAAATTTCATTCTTGCAAGGTTTGTTGGGTATATTTAATTCCCAGCAACACTTGCGCGGCGTCTACAAATTTCATTGGTGCAATATATGTTGGTTACATTTTATTCCCGACAACACTTGCGCGGCGTTTACAATTTCATTGGTGATAGGTATTGTATTCCCAGCAGGAGCTGCGCGGCGATTACTTAATTTGATTGGTGTTTGTTGTATAATTAAATTGAATTCCCAGCAACACTTGCGCGGCGACTACAAATTTCAATGGTGCAATATATGTTGGCTACATTTTATTCCCGACAACACTTGCGCTCCGATTACAAATTTCATTGGTGCAAGGTTTGTTGGGTACATTTTATTCCCAGCAACACTTGCGCGGCGTCTACAAATTTCATTGGTGCAAGGTTTGTTGCTTGGAGCATTAAAGTATATAGAGAGGGCGCTCAATATTACTCTGCCGGATGAATGTGGCACCAAAATAACATCTCTCTCTCAGATAAGCTGATCTCGGGCAAAATATTACACAGTATGCTTACGAACAAGCAATTTATTGCACTTATTGCGGATAAGACAGCATATTCTAGAATGTATTAAGATAAAAAAATGTTTCGCTAGATCCTAATTGAACAAGTTTCTTGTTTTAATGGCTTGTTTTATAATACAACATGAAATAACTTAAATATGAGCCTGCTATAAATGTCTTATGAAAATGTGGGATACTTTTACTGTAGAAGTTTTAATAAGGAAATTGCAGTTAGAAGTTACTGAAAATGTATCAAGTGAGATTGAAACAAAGGAGTTGACAAAAGGAAGGATACTATTGTTTTTAAAAATGTTTAATCATGACAATTTCTTTACGTCACTTGACAGTACTTCATTTGGGGCGAGTGAAAACATAGGTTATGGTAACTTTTATTGATTTGAAAACTATAATAGTGTGAGAAAATAAAGTTGTGTCTTACTGAAATATTAAATATAATAGCTTTGATTTTGTGATTAACATCTTGAGGGCTCTATCGAACCTTGTGTTTTAGTTTAGTTATTCGTAAGTTCGGCAAGTTTATTTACTAGTAAAACTGGATTATAGGCCTAGGCCTACCTGTCTTTATATAATACTATAATTCACAGATTAATAAAAAATATAATTATGTAAGCCCATAAAAAGGAATAGGTCACAAACTGGCAGCTACTTATACAAAGAGGAAGGGAAAGAACATGATTTTTCGCTCTTTCGCGTAAAATGAATGTTTGAAAAAATGTAACGAAAAATGTTAACCCATTATGTTTCAGTTTTAAAATTTTCTCGGTAATTTTACGCAGGTAACAAGAAACATGGATGTCTTGTAAATTAGAATTAAATCCTCACAATAGCCCTTAAAACTAAATATAAAAGTATAATAATAAAATGAAAACTTACAAATGAAGTCATGACACAGAAATTATTTAAATAAAAACTTGGGGAAAATAATATTTCTACGTTATTTCACATAAATTGAACATTTAAACGGGAATAAAAACAATATAAATAACATTATTAGGCCTAATACCGGTACTTTTTTATTTTTATATACGGTATTCTGATTTTGTTTCGAATCTGGGCAAAACTGCTTTTGAATCAATTCATGTGGTTGTTTATAAATCATCTATTTTTTACCCACAGTGGAACTGGAAGCTTGAGTCACAAGCTTCATGCACCTCTCAACTGGCTGAGTGTGATTCGGAAATAAAGGAAACTCCAATGCCGAAATTTCTGGATCACTGATTAATATTTCCATACCATTTTCCTGACATAGTCCTCAAAATTAGTGGTGATGTAATTCAATTTTTGGCTAAACTAGTGCTGAGGTAGTTCCCTTTGTACTCCTTCTAAACACCTTGCATCTGTGCACCTTTGGTTAGTTTAGGCGTTTGTTATGCCTTGCATATACGATCAACTGCATATCCACAAAAAAAAAAAAATCCATTCTAAATCAAACGTTTTTGAATTCCGAAATCACAGAAACTACCTCAATGCTAGTTTCATAACTCTCATATCCATTTTTTTCTAGTTTTCAGAATTCTTCTCAAAGCAAATTTCCTTAGAAGTTGACTACTATCTTTGATCATTACATCCCTTCATATGCTATTCGGAGCTCTTGCAAATGTTTAAAAATGGTTTTATAGATTAGTGAATTCAGTACCGCTTACTTTCATCTGAAAAGCTGTTCAGTTCTTCAAAATCTAAAGATAGTTAAAATTTTAATGAATAAGGACAAGGTAGCAATAATCAAGACAAAAGGAAACAGATTCCAATAATAAAAACAACACTTCCCTGCCTGGCATTTATTTACCACTAAGAGGCGCCATCATGACAATGATCCATTAAATGTTATTACCTCAGTCGAGCCACTTCTATCAAGTACCGTACTCAGGACATTTTTCGAGGGCTTATAGGTTTTATAATGGATGCAGGAGCTAAAGATCTACATAATCAATTTGAGAGACAAAGTCTCAATTGCACCATAAGTCCTACTATACAAAATTAATTAATCTTATCTGTAGGGAAGTTACTTGCACGGTCATAATCAGACACATTAATCTTGTGAAATATTTTCATAGACATAGGCACAACAGAGGAGATGACAATCAGATATGTGAATATGACGATCTTAGTTGTTGTTTAGTCAACTATCTAAACCACACAAGTGATATCAACAAGGCACCACTTATGAGGCAACTAGACCAGGAAATGGGGTAGGGTGGCCTGTTCTTTACTCCATCCATTGCATACATCGCTGACCAGCATTAGACAATTTCTTTTCATTTCAATGACCTCTACGAAATGTATAAAGGAATTGAAGGTCCTGGGTCTAAACTACAATGATGTTCATGGACAAAGGTATTGTAGAGAGTGTAATATGTCGGGGAAATTTAATGGCTTGCAGTGTCTATCTTAAAAGATGAGCCCTCTATACACACTGTTTTAATCCTGAAATCAACCTGTGCATTTCTACACTCTGCAATGTGCCATACTTAAACAACCAGCTGGGAATACCGAGTTCAATTTCTACATTTTTGTCAGCATTGCCCAAGAGAGTGGCTGTACTTAACACTGTTATTTCTGAAGCAGACTCTCTCCACCGAAAGAGACAACTAAAATCATTGTATGCTACAAAGTGGGTTAATAATCATGATTCTTTCATTACTAAGGCCAGCTCTTGGTCACTAACTGAAGAAAAGATATTAACTGTGCTATGGGGTATAGATGATAGCACATGCACATAGGATGTTTGGTAGAGTCAGCACAGAAGGTAGGAGTAAAAGAGTATGGCTGGTAACATGGATAAGTCTCGATTATTTACATAATCATACTCAATTTTTTTTTCTTCACTTCACCCTACCCTTCATACCAAGTTCATTTACGTTTGCTGATTTCAAATTCAAACATTATCATCATCAGCCATTCAAGCAGTTGGCCTAGTGGCCTGTTACTGTCTCCTTCCATCTTTTTAAGGGCCGACACAAAGATCTTTTCCCTTGAGGTATGTAGCTGAGGATCTGTCGAGGCAATCTGGAACGGTCCATCCTGTTGACAATGCTGGAGCCAATTCTGTCTATAATTGTTGATGTGTTCGTGACTGGGGGTTATGTTTAATTCCTTTGTTATCAGGTCATTTATCAGGGACACCTAAGCCAAGAAAGGAGACTATCCCATTTTTTATGGGATGTATGGTAAGCTTACCTAAAGATCTCTTCACTTGTTAGTCCACCTGAAATAAAAAGGTTAAGGAAACAGAATATAGGAAGTTTTCAAGAACATAATACCAGTATTTATATTTGACACTAATTTCGGGAATTTTATTGTGAGTTACAGGCACGAGCATTGTTTCAGAGTATGAATCACTGAAATATATAAGAAATAATTTACCTTAATGGTGCATTCTCAAATTTGTTATGGATGTTTTGAAGTTATTTGTCACAATTTATTAACAAACATAAATATTAATAGGAGCTTACATCACAGGTATGGTTTAAAATGTATTAAACAGATCTATTATTAAAACACAAGTAATTACATTAGTGAAACTGTTTTAGTTCCAGTTCCTCCCCCTCCACTGCATACATCACTGACTAGTAACATATTTCACTAATCAAACTTGAGATGTAGTATAGCCACAACCTCAATCTGAGGTATCTCATAACTATGTGCATCATTAGTGATCATTTGGAACATAATTAGCACTGTAGCTGTCCAGTACTTTCAAGTTGTAGGCCTAACTCAGTATCTTAGGAAAAGGCATCCCAATATGCAAAATATGCTTTATTTTTCTGATGGTGCTGCTAGAAAAAAATAAATAAATAAGAATTTCACAGGTATAATGATCCATACAAAATACTTCCATGGTAAAGGCTAAATGACATTTCTTTGCAACAAGTCATGGACTTTTTTTTTTCATTGTATAATAATGCATAAATGTACATTTCACTGTACTGGAAATAAAAACTGGATTTCATGTTGAAATATGACAAATAAATTTCTAATTTTCAGACTTTCCAAAGAGCTAATTTGGTGGTGTTTATGCATCACCCTTTGGTTGCATTGGCATGGAATGACCCTAAACACAATGTGCACAAGATACAAAATAACAAGATACAAATGTAACAAAACCAAAAAGTTAATTAGGCATACATGGGAAAAATTGGTATAGCTATGCCTGAACCCCACCTATTAGGTATTAAACACAATGTACACGAGATACAAAATATTGGTGTTTTTTTTTTATTTTATTTGGTTATTTAACGACGCTGTATCAACTACTAGGTTATTTAGCGTCGATGAGATTGGTGATAGCGAGATGATATTTGGCGAGATGAGGCCGAGGATTCGCCATAGATTACCTTGCATTCACATTACGGTTGGGGAAAACCTCGGAAAAAACCCAACCAGGTAATCAGCCCAAGCGGGGATCGAACCCACGCCCGAACGCAACTTCAGACCGGCAGGCAAGCGCCTTAACCGACTGAGCCACGCCGGTGGCTAATATTGGTGTTCAACAGCAACCTTGTTATGGCAAAAATATGAACAAAAGCAGGTTTCACTTAATTCTTATCAAAGAAATTTTCCCGAATCCTCTGCAAACATATTTTAAGTCAAAGCTTGAATAGAAACTTGAGAAGAAGAAATTTAAATGTCCTCTTGCGTCAGATATTTGTTCCTTTTCAATATTACTAATTTTTTTTTTTCGCTCTCCTGTAAAATTGAATTTTCTGACATACCGGCATGAAGTTGCTGTTCAACATATTGATATAACAGAGCCGAAAGTTAAATATATGGAAGAAATACAGACACTGGTTAAGGATATCATAGTACCAGTAAGTAATAATTATGCCCACATGCAAAATATTTGTATAGTCTTGGCCTAAATCTCAACTCTTAGGGATTAAACAAAATATACACAAGACACAAAATATAACAGAGCCAAAAGTTAAATATAAATGTAGGCCCTACTATGAAAGAATTGCAGATACTTGGTAAGGATCACAGTATATGACCTAAACCCAACTACGGTATTAAATACCATATTAAACACAACTGTATAAGATACAAAATATAACAGAAACAAAAAGTCAAATACAAATCTAGATCCTACTGTGAAGAGATTAGAAGACAGAGGAAGAGAACATAGTAAACAGTCTTTTTCCTTGATTGGACAACAGAGCTTCCAGTAGGACTAGAAACCTTTGATCCTAGTATATAACATTCTGCCTTATGTACATACACTTTAATCAATTCCTGAGTCTTTGGGGAAAACCCACTCTTGTAGCCTTTCTTCAACAAATTGCGGCTGTTCAAAATGTCGAAGATATTGTTGAATAATTCAACGAACTCGGCTGTAGGGGCAGAGTCCTGAAATTCTTCATACCCAGTGTTTCTTAAGTAATTAAGTGCCTGGGATACACTATTACTTAAAGTTTGGGCAGCTAGTTTAACTTTCATTTTTTCTGACTCCCAATTGACATGACGCTTTCTAACCCTAGTAGTCAGAGTTAATCCTTCTTCACGTTGCTTCTCAACTAGCTTTAATATGTGATCCCACTTTATTGCACTGCCATCGCTGTTGTATATCACACCTAAACTGGCTAAGGAGTTTCTTACCTGGCATGCATCAAGGAAAATAAACACTGGTTCATTTGTAACTGGATGTGAAAAAAAGGTCTTTGCACTATTTTGATAGATGTCAACCCCTAGATATTTAGTCATTGTTATATTGCTGGCAGCACCATCAAACGTGAAACTAACAACATGAATTCCAGTATTATGTAACATTGTAAGTGCATTTGTTACTAAATTTGCTTTCTCCTCTCCTGAAAAACTATCAATTAAAAAGTATCCAACTGGAACTTTCCAACAATCGTTAATAGCATTCACTAACAGCACAAGTGCCTCCCTCGCCTCTGGTAGTGAATCGTCATCAATCTCAGTTCCCATATCAACATAGCCACATGTTTCCTTACCATCCCATTCAATCTTACTCCTAATGGCCATTTCATCCATGAGAAGGCTGCACACAACTGATTTACCTGATGTTTCAGATTCTTCAGCTTTTAGTTTAAGCGCTGTTAATGCTTCCTGTGTAAAGTCAGGTGAACCATCAATATGCTGGTACCATCTTCTTAGGGTACGGGGATGTGGAAGACATGTATTAAATGTTTTCCTCACATATTCGTATGCTTTTGCTGAATAAAAATGTAGTGTAAGGACAAAACTTCGTAGTTGCTGAGAATAAGTATCTTTTTTCCTTTTACCATTCTTTTAAACAGCTCCTCTGCAGGACCAGAAAATGCAGTCTAAGGAGAAAAATAAAATAATAGTTAAATTCTTGCTTCCTTATTCAACAACATAGCTATAACAGACAAATACAGTATTAGGAAAACAGGAGGAGCCATGATGGATGGATAACTATACTATACCTGACGCTCTAAATTTAACATCCATGGAAACATTCTATGTTTTACACAACCAAGAAATCTCTCAGATCCTGCTGTTTTGCCTAATTATTTACATCATTTATGAAAAGTCAATTTAATTTTTTTAAATTTTGTTTAATAATATTGTAATATGGGCAACCATAAAAGCATCAACGTTCCCGTTTTAAGGGCAATGAACATATGAAAGTGCACATGCAAATAAGTTGGTAATTTCTTAGATTAGATCACTCATGGGTTGGGTTAGGTTAGATTCTATTGTAAAATTAATTGCTATACTGTGAATGATTTTTTTTACGATCTCTCTCTCTCTCTCACACACACACACACACACACACACACACACACACACACACACACACACACACACACACACACACACACACACACACACACACACGAAATCACCAGAACTACCTCAACGATAGCTTCACTGGCTATTTATACAAAGTTGGTTTTATTTACTTTATCGATACCGTTCGTATCCACTATTTGCCCACTTCTTTCTGTGTGACTTCCATCCAGCCATGCTTTAGACTACTCCTCACTCTTCGGAAATTAGTTGCTTAGCCTATATGTTAAACAACACCATATCAGAAACACAATGCACTATGTTAATGATGCAATAGTTACACGTCAACAACTACTGTATCAATAAAGTATATAATTACTAGGTTAGGTTAGAAGCAACCATGTTATGTTAATTACTTATATAACGTATGTTAAACAACGCCATGTCATACACAACGCACTATGTGAACGATGCAACACTTTTACGTCAACAACTACGGTATCGATAAAGTAAACAATTAGGTTAGAAGCGACCATGTTATGTTAGTTATATGTTAAAAAATGTCATGTCATAAACGCAGTGCACTATGTGAATGATGCAACACTTGTACGTCAATAACTTTCATTAGTTACACATAGCCTATATATTATGCGAGGTGTATAAGGGAACTACCTCAGCGCTAGTTTAGCCAAGAACCTTAGCCTTGTCACAAACACAATGCACTATGTGAATGATACAACACTCGCTCGTCAACAACTATGGTATTAAAGTGAATGAAATTTGTTTAAACAAAAGCCGCCCTAAATAAGGGTTCGATAGATCGGCCTACTAATCAATTCATAAAGAATAATAAAACAATTTTGTGACATTTGGAAAGAACAAGAAAAAACATTAAGATAAGAAAACGTAGGAAATAATTTACAATAAAAATTTTGTTGGGTACAAATGATTACTAATTATAGCTAAGGATGATTTTAACACGTGAGATCCTATGGCATCAATCGTTGCATCAGAAATTTTATATTGTTTAAGTTGATTTAAAGTTTCACGTGGGATCGTGCCACGGGCACCGAACATGAGCCCAAAAACTGTCCAATGTGTAATGTGGTATTGTGCTCCAAGATGCTGACAACAAGGCTCATATATGACTTGTTTTTCACGACACACCTCTTGTGGCTGTTGCTCATGCATCTCAAAACGGATTGTGGGATCAAGAATGACACCCTTATCCTTCTGCCGATCAATTATGATGATATCAGCCCGTCTAGTATGTATGTATGTATTTTATTGTATGTGTACCTTATTTAATGTACTATTAAGAGTTACAAATTTAATCCTTACCTGTGAAATGATATCTTGCTCCTTTTTTTTAAACCTTTGGGTGCAATTATATGCTGCACAAGACATTACCATTTTTACAATTGAATAGGACACACTGTAATTACTTTCTTGCAATAACTTGAGACCTACTGAAGATTCGACTGCAAAACTGAAAGAGGAACACGAAACAATTATGGTAATTTGGTAACTTGAGGTAGGCCTATTTGTTTTTATGTATTTAAATTCGTAAGCGTGATGATACACATTCGGCAAACGCAGACAAATCTGCTCTTTTCTTAAGATAAATTTCTGGCAGTGTAGAAATCGTATACTGATATTTTACGAAATAAATAAACATCATTAAATAACATTATCGCACTTTAATACATTGCAGTGAGGTTATTAATAAGTAGTAAGTGTACCCACCTACGAAATATTATCGTTATTTCTCATTTTTTTGCCCCAAAATCAATTCAAAACACTTGTATTTCACTAAACACACAATGGACTTTCCATATTCCATTTCGCTTTCCCGTCCTAGATCAGCTGATTTAACTCTGGTGCCACTACCCAGCAAGCTTTGCCCCTTTATGTTCGAAGCGTTGCTTACGGGATTACACAAGCTGGCGCATAGCACGATCGAGAGTAGGTCTCTGTGAGTCATGACAATTTCTGCCGCTAGGTTCGCCTCTCTGCCCTATGAAATGATGAATAGTACCATTACAAAGCATTGTGCATCGTGAAAATAGTTCGATTAATTGTGCATTACTGATTGAGTACGAATATTATAAATATGCCAAGCATATTACAGTGTTATTTGAAGTTTGTTCAGCTAAGTTATATTCGAAAATTGTCTGTGTTTTGCTATGTGAAGAACTCGGTACCAACAGGTCGTATCTTTATAGGTTAAGGTAAATGTCAAAGTTCTCTCATATAACAAGCAATGCTATGTTAAAAGTGGCGAATTGCATTTTCCGACTCTCGAATGATGTGACCCGAAATGTAAAATAATTTCATGCATTGTTTCACTTACCAAGCATTACTGATATAGGCCTAATGAAAATGTGAACGACGTGATGTAAACATTGAAGATAATGTTGTTACTGTTTTCCCTTTCTCTTTTAGAAAATACCGACAAAAGTAATGAATTATCTTCATGCTGTACTTATTAGGTAATTAATGTGTATTTGTCTGTATTTTAGACCTGTGTATTGTTACGTAATTTTCAGTGAATTAGGTTAGAGAACTTAACAAGGTTAGTATGAGATTGGGTAATGCACCTCAAACTGTAACTAATAATGGCTGCTGCCGAAATAGGCTGAGGTGGTTATCGTGTGAAACAAATTATATCTGGAATATCTAGTTTTATTATATACGGATACGTAAAGTTTTTTTTCTGTTTTTGTTTTAGCATGTGTTTGTAATTTTGTGAGGTTATGTCTAGCCTAATTTCTTTTTATTCTTGTATCATTATCAATACATTAATTTATTTTATATTCATTTCAGGTGTTACATCTATGGTGGCAACTCTACTTATGTTAGGATATGAAGTAACAATATATAGGCTATTCAACTTCATCATTTGCTAAAAATTAAAGAAAACTGTATGTGTTCGACTCATTCCACCGTCATTTCTTCTTATGTATGTGAACCACGTTCGTTCTAAAAGTGCTACAATAAATGAACACTATAGACAACGTGATGGAACAATTTACAAGTTACTGTTAAAATGCTCAACATTTTCAAGTGGTGCTATACCCATTGTTTCAAAATGTACATACATATTTTTACATTTCTATAAGTGGTGTCATAAATTATTTCAGCATATTTGTAAATTCATCAAAATTAATTTTTCTAATTAATACCATAAAGTAATGAAATAATATAGCCTAGGCCTATATGTGATTTTATACTACCGGTATTGATGTTGATCTTGGTAAATTAATCCAATTTCACAGTGTTGTCTTTTGTATTGTGGTTCATAACAATTATAACAGTATGTACGTGGAAATGTTTTTAAAATAATAAATTCTAGCTCATGATTTTAAGTGGTCGTTTCAATAGGAGGTTATATTGGAAAGATGATCACAAATGGATAATTTACTGCAGGATACAAGAACTGAATATAAGTGAGTGTTCCGTTGAAAGTGAAAGTGAAAATTTCGTTTTACAAGAGCTAAGTAGGCGTACACGCACTAAAATATTACAGCGTTTACTATTACTATGCTCAATAGATTAATCAGTAGGCCTATAGAAATGTTTTCACCACTGCAAGAAAAAATCGCGCAATAATTATAATTCTCAGTTATTGTGACGTCCGTATTTTTTTTTAAAAGAGAGGGAAAAGTTAGGCCTTCTTGCAAATGCGTAATTATGAATTCAAGGAAATTAAAGATAATGCAGTACCTTAATTAGTTGCAATATCTTATTTAATAACAATATTAATAATATTAGGTGAAATGGGTGGGCTATAGTGCGTATATGTAAGATGTCAAGTTAATTTATTTCCGGAAATGTTTGGTGTATGAACTGAAGTACAGAGCAGACAGTCCCTCAGTTTATATGTAATATGTTTTAATATCAAGAATGACAGCCTTTTATTGTAATATAATTGAGGAGTAGAAGTTTGTAAATTACGTCTATTGTCCATAAAATATTGTACGAAGCATTTAATAAGCAATGGTGAGTCCTTTAAATGTCCCAAATGTCAATGTCTTTTAAGTGTTCTGCTATGAATATATAGGGCAGAACAGCGCTCCGAGCGGCGGAATTGGCATTACGAGGGAACCACTTCAGACTCGTTTTTCAAGCTCTATGCGCCAGCTTGTATAATCTCGTAAGCAACGGTTCGAAGTATAGGCTAA
The DNA here is from genome assembly GCF_040183065.1 of Periplaneta americana. Classification (NCBI taxonomy): domain Eukaryota; kingdom Metazoa; phylum Arthropoda; class Insecta; order Blattodea; family Blattidae; genus Periplaneta; species Periplaneta americana. The sequence goes on from NC_091131.1 coordinate 145,633,827, forward strand.
TTATATTCAATTCCCAGCAACACTTGCGCGGCGACTACAAATTTGATTGGTGCAATGTATGTTGGCTACATTTTATTCCCAGAAACACTTGCGCGGCGATTACAAATTTCATTGGTGCTAGGTATTGTATTCCCAGCAGAACTTGCGCGGCGATGATTTAATTTGATTGGTGTTTGTTGTATAATTATATTGAATTCCCAGCAACACTTGCGCGTCGACTACAAATTTGATTGGTGCAAAGTATGTTGGCTACATTTTATTCCCAGAAACACTTGCGCGGCGATTACAAATGTCATTGGTGCTAGGTATTGCATTCCCAGCAGGACCTGCGCGGCGATGATTTAATTTGATTGGCGTTTGTTGTATAATTATATCGAATTCCCAGCAACATTTGCGCGTCGACTACAAATTTGATTGGTGCAATATATGTTGGCTGTATTTTATTCCCAGCAACACTTGCGCGGAGATTACAAATTTAATTGGTGCTAGGTATTGTATTCCCAGCAGGACCTGCGCGGCGATTATTTAATTTGATTGGTGTTTGTTGTATAATTATATAGAATTCCCAGCAACACTTGCGCGTCGACTACAAATTTGATTGGTGCAATATATGTTGGCAGTATTTTATTCCCAGCAACGCTTGCGAGGAGATTACAAATTTCATTGGTGCTAGGTATTGTATTCCCAGCAGGACCTGCGCGGCGATTATTTAATTTGATTGGTGTTTGCTGTATAATTATATCGAATTCCCAGCAACACTTGCGCGTCGACTACAAATTTGATTGGTGCAATATATGTTGGCTGTATTTTATTCCCAGCAACACTTGCGCGGAGATTACAAATTTAATTGGTGCTAGGTATTGTCACAGTCGCGAAGCTCAATATGTAGTAAAAATGCAAACATGGGTAGTTGCCCACCACTAGGATCGCTACTATCGCCTCATCATCGCAGATCTCTCTCCTAGCAGCCGACAAAATATATTACACTTTCGTTGTCGTGTTCTTTTGGAAAAATTAACACCTTCCTTCCATTATTGAAATATTAAATGCATAAAGTTAATTTATTATTTTAATGAAGTATATTAAATTCCACCATTAACTCGAAGATACCTGCAAGAAATAAGTTTATATAAATTTTGTTTGTGCAAAACGAACTGAAATTTACTATAATAGCTTCACTCATTCAAGATTATAGCGATAATTAACTATGAAACCAATTAATATTAATTTGCATTTCTCTTTACAACAATAACTTAATAATGGAAACATGAATTAATGGAGTAACTTACGTTTACCGGTACTTGTAGTGTAGGCTTACGTAGTTAACAAAGTGGGATGAAGTTAAGCAATAATAATCACACCAGAATTGGAAATAAAACGTGATCAATAAATTTTATTGTAACAGACTTTTTCTACGTCTCTAGTAAAGCAACAAATAAACATAACAACAAAATAAACAGCTATAATTAAAAACATATCCTTTGAAGAAAAAAGTAGGCCTAAGCAATAATAATCCCACCAGAATTGAAAATAAAACGTGATCAATAAATTTCATTAAAACGAACTTAATTTTTTCTACGTCTTTAGTGAAATAACACATAAAAATAATAACAAAATTAATAGCTACAATTAAAAATATATCCTCTGAAAAAAAAGTAGATCTAACCTTTATTTCTCTGGAAATTTAGCAGCCTAAGTGACAGAACTTTAACCGGTCGGTTAGACTGAAACATTTCATTGTGAAATTTAAGGATATAATGTATTCTAACAGTCACAAAGAACTTCAAATTAACAGTTTTGTTTCTGCACAGCATTCTTGTGGAAACCCAGGAACCTTTCTGAATCTTTCGGAAATCGGAAAAAGGATAACTCTGGCCTCTTTTTCTTACTGTTGCTACAATTTGTAGCACTACAAACGTCTCCTCCTTGTCCCATATTATTATTCCAATTATTATATTTTAGCCATTAACATTTTCATTATAACCCATAACGAACATTTCACAAGCATCAATGTGAAATACGCAACGAGCTAGCACTCGATAGAAATACGACACAGTCCAAAGTCGACCATGGACAGTCTATTGTTTCTAGTTGCTAACCGCTTGGAGCGCTTTATCACGAGATTTGCAAAAAAAACACCTCAAGCTTCGCAATTGTATATAATAGACTGTGGTATTTTATTCCCATCAGGACCTGCGCGGCGATTATTTAATTTGATTGGTGTTTGTTGTATAATTATATTGGATTCCCAGCAACACTTGCGCGGCGAATACAAATTTGATTAGTGCAATATATGTTGGCTATATTTCATTTCCAGTAACACTTGCGCGGGGATTACAAATTTCATTGGTGCAAGGTCTGTTGGTTACATTTTATACCCAGCAACACCTACGTGGCGATTAATTAATTTGTTTGGTGCAAGGTTTATTGGAGTAATATCAGCGTATAGGTAATTGTGTGCTCTCAAATTTGGGTTTCTGGCATCTTGTCAGGCCATTTGAGTTGTGTGGATATACTCGGCCGCGGGCGATAAGCAAAGGGACCCAGGATAGATACCCGGCTCCGGAACAATTTTTCTCTTGAAATTATTAAGGCCTGGTTCACAGGAAGCATCTACATGAAAGCCAAATTTGCATAATATTAAATAACAATTCTTGTATACAGCTAAATTGAAAATTTTTATTTGAAAAGCATTTATTTGACAATATATATAAAAGCCGCTCCACTGAGTAAAACACGACTTGAGCCACTGCACGCATCCCCGCGCTCTCGACCACTTGCTGTCTGCACCCTTGCCCGAGAGCAGCTCCCTTGAACACGGAGCTACGGTGCGTCACATTTATATTGTATATATATATATATATATATATATATATATATATATATATATATATATATAATTTGAATTGCTAATTGAAATTAAGGGAAAACAACTGAACAGATTTTAATAAATAACCCCTCATTTTGAAGCTTGGAACCCACATTTTTTCTGAAAATTGGTAGTTTTAAATGAAATGTCAATTTTCCTACATCATTTTCCTATTTTCCATAATCCATCTGTCGAGAATTTTGAGAAATAATGGGTTTTCACAATAAAACAAAACACAAACACACTAAAATAAACAATATCACTTGAAGGCTAAGACCTGCAGAATCGCTGATATATTTAGAGTTCAGATGACTCAGATTCTCTCACATCATAATTCCAATATGTCGATCTTTAAAATTATGGTTTATTTAACGACTGTCGCAACTGCCGAGGTTATATCAGCGTCTCCGGTGAGCCGGAATTTTATCCCAGAGGATTTTTTTTACATGCCACTAAATCTAGTGACATGAGGCTGTCGCATTTAAGCACACTTTAATGCCATCGAACTGGGCCGGGATCGAACCCCAACCTCGGACATAGAAGGCCAGCGCTAAGACCTATACTAACTTAGCCACCCAGGGCGACTGTCGATCTTCATTTGTGTACATTTTTCAGAATGTTTCTGTAATGTTGATAATCAAAAACTTCAAGACTTTCTAAAAAGAATTTACAGGTCAGTGTGTCTGGTGTGTAATTTTCTGAGTACAGCTGTCTATGTATTGGATATTAAAAACTACAAATCTGAGGAATGTTTGATGACATTATAATTAAAAATGAAATATTATTATAGTGAATGTCATGATGTATTTGTCACTAATTATACAGATTAATGCTTTATTGATGATGAAATCTTTTAGGTTTATATAAGTAGGCGTACAGAATATTTGAAGTTAGGTCTTTATTTCTATACTATTTACTGAGTGACGGCTATATAGTAGTCTATACAAAACTTAAGTAATATAACAATATTGTTATTGAAATGAAATATTTATATAGTTATTAATCAAGTGGTATGGGTCTTTTCGATAGTATATTTAATGGTGGTGTGGTGTAGATATTTAAAGATGAAAGTTAGAATTTATAAAACAGTTATGCTACCGGTTGTTCTTTATGGTTGTGAAACCTGGATTCTCACTTTGAGGGAGGACGAGAGATTAAGTATGTTCAAAATAAGATGCTTAGGAAAATATTTGGGGCTAAGAGGGATGAAGTTATAAGAGAATAGAGAAAGTTACACAACGCAGAACTGCACACATTGTATTCTTCACCTAACTTAATTAGGAATATTAAATCCAGATGTTTGAGATGGCAGCGCATGTAGCACGTATGGGTTAATCTAGAAATGCATATAGAGTGTTAGTTGGAAGAAATTAAGGGAAAATACCTTGAGGGAGGCAGACGTAGATGGGAGGATAATATGATAATTGATTTGAGAGAGGTGGGATATGATAGTAGAGACTGGATTAATCTTGCTCATGATAGGGACCAATAGTGGGCTTTTGTGAGGACGGCAATGAACCTCCGGGTTCCTTAAAAGCCATTTGTATGTAAGTGATGTAGATATTAATGTTTGTGATTCTCTTGAGTAATATCTGGAGGAAACGCAAAAATTACAATGCCTAACGGAAGACCAAAAGGTATTACTTACTGATAAAACAAGAGGCCTACAAAATGTTGTAGTGTCCCGATCACTTTAGCAAGATCTCTTAGCAGGAAAAAGTGATTTTACCCTCTACATTTCAAGGTAGTTCACGAAACATGCAGTAGCTATACCAAGACGCTATGTCTATTATTGGAAAGCATGGCAAATCTGGTATTTTCATAACTCTCACCTGCAATCCGCAATGACCTGAAATAACTAGGCCTACTGCTTCACTTCCACATGAAAAACGGACTGATCGTCCTGACTTTGTTACCTGCGTTGTCTCATTGAAACTCAAGAACTGATGACGTATAGGTTCAATAAAAAGTATTTAGCATGAAGAAAACCATTCAGAGGGGTATGTTTCATTATCATGGAAGCAAATAACTTCCAAAATGTCTGGTATTCTTCATTGGAAATAAAGTTGTAAAAATTTTAATTTGAACTTCTAATTAACTTAGTTTGCAGCATTTGCTGCACAAGCCAGTAGTAATGTATAATTCAAAGAAAATCAATCAATATGCATTTAGAAAAAGGCTGTGACTTAGTGCAAATTAAACGTACCTGTAAACAAACTATGTGATATGTTGATTACGGTTCTTTGAATAGTATAAATAGGTAGAAAATCACTTATTATATTCTCTGTGAAAATATTACACTTATTTTTAATAAAAATTTAAGAACATCATTGTTACGAAACAATTTATATTTTTTATTTCTATTAAGTCTCATTAGCCCTACCACTACATATGAATAGATAATAAAAAGACATATTAATATTACTGCCTTCAATGTGGAAAAGTTGTCTTCAAGGACTTTCAGAATCTTGTCTAAATTTAACAATCTCCAGGTAATTTTCATATTCAATGGACAGAATAAAATTTATCAAATTGTCCAAACCTTCTTGCTGCATTACTGATCTCAAATAGTAATTATTCAGGTACATGCAACATTGGATTTTCCTCATTAATTTTCTAATATACCAGTAAACATCTGCGATTTTATTAACAACTTTTATTTTCTGAAATGTTGAGAGCTGTGCAGTTTAATAAGTTCATAGTTGAATCTTCTTCCCTACAGAGAACACGTTATGGAGAAGTATAGTATAAACCCTAATTCCGAAGAGATACTGGACTTATGTCCAGTTGTTAGTCTAAAGATATCGGTTGTTCTTGGAGAATTACGAATCACAGTTTTATTTCTTTTAATTTCACACCAACTAAAATTATTATTGTTATTGTTATTGTTATTAATATTCCTTATTGTCTGCTTATAATTTTTATTTATTTATAATTTTGCTCAATAATACGACATATCAAAATGATACCTTTGTTGGATTGTATTTCTTTTCTTTGATGTCAAATAAGTTTTGATCTTTTTAAGCTTGGAAAAACTTTTCTTCTTTCGCAACAATCACTAGGATCCGAAAGATCCGAAGAGCAATAAAAATAAAATAATGCGGATTTTAATTTCAGTTGAAAGAATTATTGTCTTCAGTACCTCACTCCACAAACCTGTAACCATTTAAATTAGCAACTTTATGTTATTCACTTATTCTTGTGTCTGTTCTACTGTCACTTCTGTCATTGCCACTTCCAGACCTGCTGCGCATTTTCCTATAGTATCCGCAGATAAGTTCTGAGAATAAAAATCATTGCGAGGCCTCCATAGGCGTGGGGCCCAAATGGGATAAATCGGCCCAAACGGCTTAAAGCCGGTCCAGGTCATTTATTTTCTAGTTACTTTATATTAGTTACTTTCTACTCTGTACGTAAACAACAATGATATATCATAATATTTCAACTACGAGAATTTTGCTTCACGTACCATGCATAATATTGCCGCATAATTGCGGTCTGCTCTGAAAGAAGACTGGCAGATAGGCAGATTTTCACCTTTTAGTCTACCTTCAGTGCCTGCTGTCGTGATTTGGTGGTCAAATATGTGAAGAAGTGGTCTATCGCAATTCGGGGAAATCCTACACTTAGATGAACTTATTCCTTATTCCGCTAAACCTCCGCTTTTTTCCGACTTACACACCACTACGGATAGTGTGGACACATTCGGACCTTCCTATCACGGTATCGGCATGACGCAGGGCCACCGCAGAGATAACACAGAGCAATAACAAGACAGCGGATGAATATTCAGTCCTGTGTTGAAAACCACTTGCAGTATCCAGTGGCGTAGCGTCAATGTAAGCTAAAAAGCTTAGCTTCCCCAGTTAATAATAATTTAATAATAAACCTGCAGTTTATGGAGAAAATTATTTATTAATTTTAATAGAATTTATATTTACGCGTTAAATATTGTGATGCGGCAGCTCAGGATTATTTGTGATCCAGCAGTAAACAAGAAGCCTGCACACACCAGCTTCCAAGCAGACCGGTTTCTTCTGTGTAATCCACCCCGCAGATTTTCCATCCCTTCTAACTAAGCTACCCTAGTCGCAAGGTTCGAAAAGAAGCTAGCTTTAACATTTAAAATAAGTAGTTTCCGAGTTATCCCTATTCGTCAGTTGTGTTCAGTTGAAGTGTTAGTGTGCATTGTGGCTGATATAATAAATAATGAGTGAAATAACAGTTCCTGACACTAATTTACTTGAATTTTTTAGGACAATTGTATTATCAAGACTGACTTACGAACAAAAGTGTGATTTAAAAAACAAATGACCGACTCCCTTGCTGTCAATGAAGGACACAACCAAAAGACAGACGCATACTTACGTAATGATACTAATACTGTGATTTCTCTAAGTATGACAGGGAGTGAGCTAATGTTATACGTATACGTGTCTATTTGTTAAGAGATATGTGTAAACCGTGAAATCATATTTTACAACGTATCATTTGAGGTCATGCCTTATTGGTGTTACTTACGATGTTCCAACCAATCTTCGACTGCTGACTTGAAATTGACTACTATTTATTTTAAGACTGTATTTTTGTAATACGTTTTCTCACATTGCATGAAAGACAACTTGAGTTAGCTTCCCCTGCTCAAAATTTCATGCTACGCCACTGACAGTATCCACACAGCTACAAAGGGAGACACTTATTGATAAGCTTAGTATAAGCTACGAAAAGACTCAGTTGCGGGTAATTAGTCTATATAGTAGGTGGAACCCAGGTGATGCAGCAGAGAAAGAGACAGACAAACATGTTCTTACTGCATGTTCGTAGAGTACATCCAACCTGAAATAAAAGTAGAGCAACTACTGACTTTATAATCTAACGGCGCAACAGCTCGAAGCTGGCCAGGGCCTACCAGCGTGGTCGTCCTGCGTGACAAAAGTATGGGTACAAAGTGCTGACGGAGTTGGGGCTCACTTGGAATATATTTTCCTTCCTGTACTTTTCTAGAAATTCTCTAAAGTGTTTATTGTTCAATTTATTAAGCGGAAGGGCTGTTGGCATTGACCATCATGGCACATACAGTGAATGTAAAAAGTATTCGCACGACGACGTTTTTACTATAAATTGAGATCTAAATGAAATACTATTAATTCTTGGTATGAAATAAACTGTTCACGTATAATAATAATGCATCACATAGCAAATACACACAATGGATTTTTATAATTTTGCGTGTAGGTTCTGTCATAGTTCAATAAATTGAATGCCTAACAAAATTACAGCATAAAAAGTATTCGCAAACTCAACTCTGTTTACGAATAAAAGCACTCATGCGGAACGCAGTAGGCACATGGTACTAAGAAAACACTCCTTATGCATGTTCCAAGTCAGTTTGATTCTAGAATCCCAAGTAGTATATAGCTATCACGTCAAATGGGACTAAGAGGGAAAGAAACTTCTAAAAAAGAAAGGGCTGCTATTATTCGTCTGCACAATCAATGTAAAACACTGAGTGAAATATCAACGATTGTGAATAGAGGTAAGTCAACCATCAAGCGAATCATAGTCAGATGCGGGGAAAGAAATTCTAACGAAAATTTAAGGAGAAGTGGCTGTCAGAGAAAAATAAACGAATATAGTGGCAGAGCAATCATACGAAAAATTAAAAAGAATCCACATATTAGTGCCGCAGAGCTTGAATGTGATCTCGGTATAAGTGTATGTAACAGTACAATCCGAAATTTCCTAAGGAGCAGCGAATGCCATGGTAGAATCGCCCATAGGAAATACTACATCATAAAGTTAATAAGTTAAAGTTTGCTGAAACAAATCTTAACCGGCCCCAAGAATTTTGGAACAGAATGCTTTTCACTGATGAAAGTAAGTTCAGTCTGATGGGAGAAGTTTTGTGTGGAGAAAAAAAAATGCTGAACTGGAAAAGAAAAATCTTTATCCCACAGTGGAGTTTGAGTACTAGTATGGGGGTGCAGGAGTGGAGTCGTTGGCTTTTGTAGAGGGCAGTATGGATCACCAACGTTACACTGATATTCTGAAGGATCATGTAGTGCCTAGCGCCCAAAAATTGGGCATCAGGAACAATTTCATATTCATGCAAAACAACGACCCCAAACATACGACCCACAATACTCGACTGTGGATTCTCTATAACATCCCTTCATACCTTCAGACACCTCTCCAGTCACCAGACATCAACCCAATCGAGACCTTTGGGATTATTTAGAAATAAGACTTAGAACCAGGCATATTACCAGCAAAGAGTCTCTAAAGACTGCAGTCATAGAAGAGTGGAACATTCCAGCAAGTATTACTTCAAATTTAGTTAATTCTATTCCCAGAAAGTTAGAGGCTATTGTAAAATGCAAGGGCTACCTTACGAAATATTGAAATTGAAAAGGAACTGACTAATGTGTGACCAGTGTGCGAATACTTTTTGTTCCTATTTTTGTTTGGCATCATTGTGTTTTAATCAAACGTAATTGTTTATTGTGAGAATTGTGCAATGAATTTTGTGTTTATATGTACACAAATAACAGAGAATGTGTATACTTGCGCGTAACTTATGTTCATGTCTAACAAGTTGAGAGTATAGGATATGAAGCACATTTATTATTGCTATATATTTTTATTACTCACCGTGCGAATACTTTTTACACTCACTGTAGATACCTGCAAAACATGGATTTCTTATCGTACTCTCTCTCAGAGTTTGATGGTACTGCTTGTTTTGAGTTACATTCAACTATATTTCTATGCCTTTTTGTATTGCAGTGTCTTTCAATACACTGTTTTCTTGTAACTTTTATATCTACTTTGCACAACTTACATGTAATGTAAATTATTATTGGCTCCGAACTCCTGAATTAAGTCCTCCAGCCTTTCATACTTCGAACATTTTTTCTTCGCCACAAATACAAATGTTACGTTAAGTAAATAATACGACTTTTTACTCTTCATTGGGTAGCTCAGTTGGTAGAGCAGTTGGGTACGGACTGGAAGGTCCGGGGTTCGATCCCAGGTGGTCGCAGGATTTTTTTTTTCGTTGCCAAACTTTCAGAACGGCCCTGAGGTTCACTCAGCCTCCTATAAAATTGAGTACCGGGTCTTTCCCGAGGGTAAAAGGCGGTCAGAGCGTGGTGCCGACGACACCACCTCATTCTAGTGCCGAGGTCATGGAAAGCATGGGGCTCTACCTCCATGCCCCCCAAGTGCCTTCATGGCATATTACGGGGATACCTTTACCTTTTTTTTACTGGTTTAAAGCACTCACTATGACCGTGTTCCGGCTAGAGTGAGTGTGAGTAAGATGTGGTTCTATGTTGTATCAGACGGGACGTATCCCTGGGCTGTGACGTCAGGTACAGTATGAGAGTAGGAACTGTATTCCAGCTTAGACGTAGCTGAAATACAAAGCTTACTTATTGATAATATGCGATAAGAAAGGTTTTTATTACTTAAGCATCGATTTGAGCGAATAAATAGAATTAAACGTTCATAGTTATAGCCTATTTCTTGTTGAAATGTGAATTAAATAGCAAATACATATATTATTAATTTATTATATTATTGATCTTCTCATTATAGACAGTATTTAGAACAATCATGGGAAAAAATGGCTCCGAAGGGCCACTGCACTCAAAGCTTCCTTGCCTCACTCCACCGACCATCTCCTCCGCCTGGTGCTTCGTAAAGATACGCTTCATTCAGTGGCGGGTATGGCTTCGATCTCGGGACGTCAGTTTCAGAAAGAGCGGCAGAAATAATTTCCGTTACTTACAAAAAGAAGAAAGTCTGCTGCTTAATATGTGGGTTTAAAATTGCGCATATAAAACGCTTCAATATTAAACGCCACTTTGATAGGAAGCATAAAGCGAATGATTTACAGGTATTTATTTGCAATTTTAAAAGATATTTTCGTAATATCTGTGAAAAGATATAAAACAAGTTATGTTTATGGTATGTTCGGGGTTTAGTTATTATTTTATTAAGCATCTGGAACTGAACTTACTTATTTAAAACTATGAGTGCATATTAGGCCTACTTGATGCGATTTCATCAGTTCTGTAACATATTTTTAAATCTATTTCTCTTAGGATTGGAGAGAGAATGTAGACTTAGGCCTAATGAACTGAAATCGGAGTCAAATGCACCCCAGAATGAAACCTCTCGACAGAAAATATTACGCGCAAGTTATCGAATATCCTGGCTTATAGCTAAAAGATGAGGAATTCGTTAAAGATTGCTCAGTGACTGCTGCAGAAGAGGCCGAGGAGTTAATAAAAGAAACTCCGAGAGCCATCAACAACAACAAAAAAAATGAAAACTAGCAGTATAGGCCTACAGTAGTATTTCGTTTCGTTCACATCTCATATTTTGTTTAATACGTATTAAAGTTAAATGACAATGGGGCTTAGTTACTTTCTTTGTTGTTTTTACAAGAAAACAATTGATTATGTTGATCATTATATTGTGTTTAGTATGTTTTCAAGTTAAATGACAACGGAGCGACACACAACTCAGGCTGGAAACTAGTGACTATGACCATCATCACGAAGAATTTTGCATGTGGTTTGTGAAGCAGGTTGGTTTCCAAATCATTACCACAATAACACTATGGAATTTTTAGGGTATCTTTGAAGTAGATACTGATCAAAACTTCGTAAGACAATTTTATGGACAGATGAGTGCACAGTCGGGAGTGAGGGCAAAATCAACCATCGCAAATAACACCACTACGTAGACGCCAATCCACATAGTAGGAAGCAGGTGCACATTCAAGACCCCTTTCTCATCACCGTTACGAGAGATATCATAAACGACCAGATTATTGGGCCTATTTTATCGATGAAAACAGTAACGGCCCACTGTATTCGGCCTTTCTGACCCAGCATTTTGGTGTGTTACTCGATTATGTCTCTCTTAATATATTACCGAGTATTATCTTCCAAATCGATGGTCATCCAGCTCACGGAACAAGACCACCTGTTCAAACTTTTTAAATAGAAACTAACATTGTCGGTGGATTGGTCTTAACATTCCTTTACATGAGTGGCCACCAAGATCGCCGGATTTCACGTCCATGAATATCTTTTGTGGGACTAATTGGGTTATAATCTTTACGAAACTCTACTCGAAAACAGGGATAATATTGTGGTAAGAATTAGGGAAGCAAGTGAAAATATCTCTCCCTTCATGCTGTCGAGGGTGCAAGAAAACTTTGAGGCATTTAGTGCTTTGTGCAAAACAGCAGGGTAGTTATTTTAAACATATTGTGTAAATAAAAAGGTACACAATAACGAAATGTGTGTATCCAATGCCTACCCACTTCACTTGCGTGATTTAGGTTTCACATATTGCGTATAGATGGCAGGGCTGTGATCAATTTTTCAAATTGTACACCACTTCGGCGGGCCACGCTATGTATGATGTATAACTGTGGACAATTGTGTTGTGTGCTAGGGTATAATGTAAGTGTTCATGTTAGTGCAGTGTAGGGAATGTGTGATGATGGTGACGGAGATGAGGAAAAGAGAAGGGAAAACTGGTACCGGCACGTTGCCTATTCCTGTCGAATAGCACCAAGGCCGCCAGACGGACGAATTACTATCAACAGTAGCCTTCTCGTCGTATGCGCTGCGGATAGATTTGGGATTTAAGCCAGGCTTATTGGTGCACAGTCTAGTGCAGCGGTCGGCAAGCGGCAGTTTATGTCAGACTTCTGCAGGATAGACAAGTAGTTGTAACTGGCGATCAGCATGTCTGTTTCAAAACCATTAAACGTAAAGAGTGCAACAAAACGAATAATTGTAGAAGAATGGGAAGAGAAATTATTTTGTTGTGCACAGGAAGAAAATTTAATACGTTTATGTTCTAAAGTACTTAAAGGGTTTCATATTAGCACCATAAAGAGGCATTATACAAAACTCCATTGTCACTTGTACTTTTCCATAATATTAATTCTGATTAAGAAAAAGCGTTGCTGAATAAAATGTTTTGTTATTATGAAATTTTGAAACTTTGCAAAGATGCCTAAATGAGGGGAAAATTGCTCAGATTAAAAAATTTCCCGAAAATTCAATACAGTTCGAAATATATAGTACTCCTTAGATCATTTTGTGCTAGGTTTATTTCAATGTTCGGCTCGATAGATATATATATATATATATATATATATATATATATATATATATATATATAAGGGAGAGTTGGCTATATTGTATCGTTCCTATATTGTACCACTAGCGATTTGCAGGAAACTATTAGCGCTACTTGTTCTCTGGTGGCGTTTTTGGTTACTGCTTTCTAGTTGAGCATGGTAGAAGAAAGAATCGGCATGTTTACAACTGCGTTGAAGTAAAAAGAAGAATCCATAGAAAACTGTACCCATCCAAGTAATATTTTTGGAATTTTTGTAAGCATTTTATGGTTAAAATATAATGTTGTGAGCATAGCTATGTATTTTATCGATTTTAGTAGAAATTACATAAAGTAATACTAACACGTATTTTTCGCATGCTTGTATAACAGCGTATTCCGAATCTCACAGGACCGGTGGACAACAATGACGTCACGTTGCAGCGAAATAGAAACAAAACGGCTGGAAGGATCGATGGCTGTCATGGCGACTATAAGTTGTCTGTGCTACGCTAGCAAAAGTTTGCGAAATTTCCGTACTGCCATCTCGTTCAAAGAAAAGAGAGCATAAACAATTTATTTCTTGAACCGGTAGTAATAACTGGTCCGTTGACATGTTCGCTCATAAGCCATTAACATACAAACAATACAGCAGAACCAAAGCAGAACACACCGCCATGACACAACAGTGCACGATGTCATTCGTCTGCTAATTCTCGCCCTATACAAGAACCAATCTGATTCACTGATGACGGCTGATGGAGACTGCCACCACCTCTGCAAGCTGATGGCACCGGTGAGACACCGGTGGAGCATCAGTGACGCCATCGTTGAAATTCGGAATACCGTGATGTCATCAGATTGCTCAGCGCTAAGATTTGGAATACGCTGTAAATGAAGTGAAAAGCTTGGTTATATGGAAAATGGCTTAGTTGCCTATGTTGTACCACTAATAGGTTGCCTGACTTGTACTATTACAATATAAGAATCGGTCACTAATATTTCTATTTAATTCATTATTATAGATGGCTGAAAAGAAGACTTAGGGAAAGAGGAGTCAAAACGACTGGAGAGAGATATGGCAGCTTTTAGAAATGGAGATTTCGAACTTAACGACTGCTGCAGCGACACCTCCTTTCAAAAAATACGAGAATGTGAAAGTGATGGGCAGAGGTCTAGTTCTTACAAAATACCCGGGAAATGATTTAGAAAACTATTTATTGCAGTTAGAAAAAGTGTTCCTTGGCCTAACCATCAATGATATTAGGCGTCTCCCATTTGATTTCGCTGAGAAGAACCAGTTGAATCATAACTTCAATGTGATCAGTAAAATGGCAGGGAAAAAATGGTCCATTTCAAAGTAATACAATATAGAACTTGAATAGTTTTCGCAATGTATCCAATGTATCGCATCCTCATCTGTAAGCTCACTTCGAGGTCTCTCCACGCCGCTGAATCTTACTGCAATCTTAATTTCTTTGAAGTTGTTGTTTAGTCAACTGTCAGAAGACAGGTCTGAACCTTACAAGTGATACCAACAAGGTACCACTTAGGAGGCAATTAGGCCAGGAGATAATGGGATAAGATGACCAGTTCCTTTCACCCTTTCCTTGAAGGATGTTGACAAACAGATGTTTATCCGAACTATAAACATAGAAATGGTCGATTTTGTGAGGATCGGTAAATTGAGATTTTTCCTGCAGATTGAGCATCTGGCCCACTGCACTGTGGACCGGTCTGCATAGGAACTCTGTGCACATGCGAGTGAGGGAAGATATTTTAATTCACTGACAATATTATTCTCCATGTTTTTAATCATATTACTGACGTAAATATTACATTATTTCTGGAATTTGATGGAGCACTCAGCAGGGTTAGAATTTAGACCTGCCTTCGAAGGAAGAAATGTTTATTTTTTGTGTGCGCTAGGGGAATTATTTCAGTTGATGTGATACTAAGTTTAAAAAATGATGTAATACATTATATTGTCACTGCATAGGAAGTTCCCGACTACACTTCGATTCAGAACCCTTAATTAGGTACTATTTGTACGTTTCGGTTCGATCCGAAGGATGTTAAGCTGGTGCATCTGAGGAATCAATTTTTTGCGGACGTATAAAAAATATGAACTGCTTTAACTGAAAAATAAGTATAAATTAACTACTTAGAGTGCTATTCATAGACATTTCGCAGCACGCGCTACGAGCGTACTAAGCTAGCCCCGGCTATCCACTGGTTACTAGTACAGAATTCAAATCATATCCTATCGCTAACACTGGTTTATGAATACGAAAAACGCTGATCATCCACCGGAAACCCGCGCTAAAAATGTCTATGAATACGGCCCTTAATGTTTTAACATGTAAATATAAATGGACATTTCTGTGCTTTCCCCGGAATCAGTGCCCTGTTTTTTCATTCTTTATATCTGGGTCGCCCTAATTTATTATGCATGGGTATCACTGATAATTAATTTCTTAATATTTACGTGAAAAAAAGTTATATTGCCCATATACGTAATTTATGATTAACAAATGTGCACGTTTTTTATATTTCTTGTTGTAAAATAAAATAACTTAGAAAATGTAACTTATCGTAATACTACATACTACACATTGTTTCTTGGTCTGTCTGCATCAGACTTTGCAGTTTCATATTATTCTCAACAAGTGAAATAGGCACTATAAACAGTTATGGCTGATTCTACATCACATCTCCCCCCATGCCATGACAGCCGTTCGAAATAGTTCGGCTGCAGCATTCGTAGCGTACACATAACTATCTCTATACAATTATATAGCATTCAGCCTTACGATATAGAATTTAATAAATAACTGATGTCCAACTAATAGATATTCATATAAAAGTTGGATATTTACAATTAATAACATACCAACAATTTACATAAAATATTGCCTGCGTTCAGTATGTTTTGAATTAAAAAGATGTAGCAACAATGAGTATCAATTATTCCTGACTGCATGATGCGTTGAGGGAGGTGGCAACGGATAGCCATCTTCACAAGGCCGAAAAAGTAAGTAAACTCGGGTGATTCTGTCTTCCGTTGACTTTTGTATAAAAGTAAATAAATATATAGAAACAACCTATAGGTGAATGAAAAGTACTGTGTTGTTTATAAAAGTTATTTTTGCTTCATTTACATACAGTGTACATACTTTAAGGAAATGGACTGACTTTACTGAACATTATGATATTTTGGTACTACTGAGCGTCCTCGTCTCCTTGTGTAATTGAAAGCGCGGACCCGCGGTGGGTGATTTTCAGTCAATGGTGAAGTGTTAACTTATACAAATATATCGTAATATGTGTGTGTGGTGAAAAATTGGATAATACAGAGCTGCCAAGAATCTCTTCGCGAGTTGAGAGGTTAGTTTCATGTTTATTATTATAAGAAATAGATGGCTCTGTCTGAAAATAATTGTCAAATCTTCCGAACGGAAGATTACCACACAAATATTACAAAGTACGACAGATGTTCGATATATAGAGGAGCTACTTCTAAGTACGTTTTTTTTCTCTGTATGACATTGATTTCTATGTAGAATTTACGGTGGAAAATTTGACAGTAAATGAATCGTTCTATGCAAAAAGGGCTTCAGATCATATTTTATAGAATGTGAATTATTGTTGAA
This sequence comes from Periplaneta americana, assembly GCF_040183065.1. Taxonomy (NCBI): domain Eukaryota; kingdom Metazoa; phylum Arthropoda; class Insecta; order Blattodea; family Blattidae; genus Periplaneta; species Periplaneta americana. The sequence continues at coordinate 145,650,498 of NC_091131.1, forward strand.
AATTTGTGTGTTACCCATGGTTACATAGATCTGTGATGAATGGTCGTTAGTCGTTTATGCCTATACAAAAATACGAATTGCTTGTTTTAAGTGACACTTGAAGAAATGTCCTCAGTCCAGGACTGGAGCCCTTTTTACATATAACTCTGTATATATTACAAATTAAAAAAATTACATTGCAGTACGTATCCAGTGGAAGTGAGGAAATTTAACTGGAACAATGACAACAGAATAACAGTCTGACGCCAGACGCGAAGTCAGCTTCTAAACATCTCACAAAATATTGATTTAGAGAACAAAACGAGTTAAAATTGTTATGAATTTTTACAAACTGTGTCACTTCTGTGTCATGCCAAAACTTGCACTTAAATTTGTATTGGAACGAACCAACATAACCTGTGTCAATGAACTATTAAGATATAACAATCCTGCCAACAATGGTAGCTATCTGTAAGCAACAATGCTGCCAACGCAAGTGAAGTAAATATCTCACTCGTCCACAAAAGTATCACTTTCTGTCCTAGTTACGTAAATAACTATTGCAGAATGAATATTAAAACATATCGATAACTTAGGAAGTTGAAAATGTATCGATGGCGTCCTCGTCTCCTTGTATTATTAAAAGCAGAGGAATTTTTCAATGCTACATTTGTTCGGATCAAATTTTTGTACATTTAAAGGACGATACAAAAATCATTTAATTCATTTATCATAATAATACACTGTTCTCTTAAATTGGCTGACCACATTGGGAATTAAATCAATGGCTTTCCCAATGTAATGTTTCATATAAAACAATTTTTGTCTCTAAAAGGAAACAAAAAAAATGTATTAAATGTTTTTCCTTGAAATATCTCAAAGAATAATACACTGAAATCAATGACATTACTCACTGTTCATTCTCCTCCTAAATCTCATATTGGCCCTGTCTCAAGATACTCTCAAGCATAGTAACTAGAATCGATGTTCACTTTCGCTTGCAAGGTGTACAGGTAGTGACTGGAAACAGTTTCGAAACAAACCGACTGGGAACTACATTGTTAGGTTAGCAGTCAAGGTTTTATTAACTTACTAAAAATGATGGTGGTGATGATGATGATGATGATGATGATGATGATAATAATAATAATATTGGAGGAAATGAGAGCGATATGGAATACCGTTTTGTTTTCTAATCCTATCGTCTAAAATATTCGTATGAAAATACAGTTTTTTTTTTTTGTGGTAATACATAGTACATATATTAGGCTTGACTACATCGTAAATATAGACAACAAATGATGCATGCAATAAACAAAATTTTAAAAGACTAAGATCGAAAAAAAGATGGGTTTATGCAATAGAGAAGGATGTTTGGAATACCCGTGAGAAAACATTGAAAATAATATAATTGATTAACGTTATAACTTGTTTAATGTTAATATAAAAAATTAATTCGCTGATTGGTTTCGAAGTGGTGTCCGTCATTAGGTTTCGGATAATGACGGACACCACATCGAAACTAGTCAGCCAAGTATTTTTTTATAATATTAATAGGCCTATAGTAAAGAAGTTATAACGTTGATCGGTGATTCTACAAGTGTTAAAAGAGTTTATTCAAGAATGAAGAAAAGAAATAGTATTACAAAATTACAAATCTATGGGTATGATACATATTCTGCGGACTCTTCATGGGGCCACATCTCACATTGAATACACATTACCCAAAAGTTTCCACTGGTATCTAAAAAAATGACTTCCACAAAATGTATGTACAGTCTGCATTGCTATCTTGTGGTTTGGAATTCAGACTTCCAAAATTTTCGTTGTACGATTCTTTCAACTTTACTTCAAGATGGTTTAAATTTGTTGCCGAGGGCTCCGTAGTTTTCTGCTTCCTGATGTATTCCATAATAGAATACTGCATATTGGGGTTTAGATTCGACTGGTCAGAGATACAATCGGCTAGGTTGAACATCCGACCGAATATTCTATTTTTAAGCCGTTACCCCTGACTGTATCGTAGGCTAGACATAACAGTAAGCGCACTTAATCATATATGAAAGCGACATTTTTTGAGTACACAACCAGGGTAAAAACTGAAGAAAGTTTACTCTGTCTTATTGAAGAAAAGTGTTTGCAAGTACTCCTACAGTTGATTCGACACTATAACACATAGGCTACACTTTTATTATTTTGAATTTGCAGTAACTTCATAAGTATCGTTTATATGTATTTTAAACTTTTAGAGTCTCACTAATAGAAGTTGGTTATAAAATAACAAGCAATAATATACAGTATATTTTTCTTACTAATAAACGCTAGAGGCTTAGTTGGCGTTTTTCTATAGCAGTGTTAAACAATATACGTCATAACTTCATCATTTTACTGTATTAGGTCGTAACTCTTTCTCGTCACATATCGACTGAATCTCGTTCGATTTATGTTACCCGATAATCGTTATTACGTAAGTGTTTATTGTTTATGTAAGATATCGCGGACGGAGAGCAGAGGTCGTCAGCACAGAGCACTCTGGGGCTAGCCTCTCTTACCCGCTGAAAACGCAGTGCACTATAGTGCTCTCGTAGCTGCTAGCGGGTATGCTCTCTATCTCTCCCTGTTGCACGACCGTGCGCACCGCGTACCCGTTGCACATTTCAGCGAATGCTGACGACTACTGGTTTAGAGCACAAATCTCACACAGAAAGAAATGGGAAGCGGGAAGAAAATACTGTCTCCAAATTGGGACAGAAAAATTAAGAACCATATACAGTACTATAATACGTCATTGTGTAGATTAATAAACGTCTTTCATAATAGGTAGGCATTATATTAATAAGCCATGAGAATACTCTATCAATATTTTACACTACCATAAACGTATGTTTGGATCGTAAGCAGGACGAGATATATGCGGTACTTATTCTGGCTGTAAGGACAAAAAAGAGATATTGTCGATTATTCTTTGGTCAACTGTCCAAAAACGGGTCTGAACCTCACGAGCAATACCAAGAAGGCACCACTCATAAAGCAACTAGGTCAGCAGATAATGGGGTACTGTGGCCAGTTTCTTTTCCCTTCCATTGCATGCATTGCCGATTAGTTACATATTACACAAGTCAAACTTAACATATAAAGCTAAAATGTCTAAATAATGGTTGCTGAAAGGACAAAGTTTCTCTCATTAATTTATTTCAAATAAAAAGTATGTTCCGTTTATACTAAAGGAAACACCATTTAACCACTTACAATATTAAACTCCTAAATTGACATTTCTAAGCACTTAGATATCCACTCGCGCCAGAACACTGCTTTCTTTTATTTATGAACACTTGGCACAATTTGCAGAGAATTATAAAAAAATTGATTCAAAGTATCTGTGACCTTTAGAGGCAAGTGCATTTAGTAACAAAACTCAAGCGAGCTTTAATCCATTCTCTACCCCAAGAGGATAGGGAAGGATATATTTAAAAAAAGGCATAACCCATTCATTTTCCTGAATTGGAACACAGAATATATAATATAATCACCATATTCATAGATCTAGGCCTAATTAAAATTAATCCAATACTTAATTTCTTCTCCATTTGCGAAGACTTCGACGTGATATTAAAATGCGCAGTTCAGAACTTATAGATCCACCTGCTTCAAATCTTCTTTCACAATATTAGCACCAATTAGTATATATTGCTTGGCGAATCTATATTTTGCTTCAAAATTCTCATCGTTGAATTTAAATCGATAAAAACGATTTTTCTACTGTTCTATTTTTCTATAGCCACAATTAGGCCTATTTATACCTTCAATGTCCCCTTAATTTATTAAATAATCGTTTAAATCTACCATTTCGGTTGTATAACTTTCTTTACAGGACATATTTAACTCATTTTTCGAAGAAAAAAAAAGTAGGGAAACAAACGGTCAGCTGTTTACGGAGTCGGCCATCTTGTCCTTCTGTGCAAGACTTACACTAGGGGGATAGGTTGTGTAACGATTATCATATGTAATTGTACACCTCTTATATATAGAATAGCTTATATGTAGTTTATTAGTTACGTTTTACGTTCCAACGGTGTATAAGTCCTGTATAACCTTCATACTGTACATAGTATATTAGTAAAATTAAAATCTATGGAAGTACTGTAAGTGCACATACATTTTTATTTCAATAAGAAGTTATTTCTAAGAAGATAGAATGTAAGTTTTAAGAAACAATATAATCTGACTGTAGTTTCACATTTCATGTTGTTGATCTTGAAGATAGGTAACTGTAATATCTGGGTGGCTCAATGACGTGATCTGCCTTTTATATCCAAGAGCAGCAGCGAAACAAATCGAGTCTTCGGTAAACCGAGTAATAAGGCAGTCCGCATGGTAGAAGAGCTTTGCATACTGCCTATAAGCCAGGCGCTCAGTATCGTTGTACAATTTATATTATTCTCAACCGGTTTTGCAGGACTCTATTGCGTAACACCGGCCTCAACGAGTAATGACTTAGGATACACGCCACCATTAACCTCACTCACAAAAATCAGTTTATAATCTCATTCACACAAGAAGAGAACACTTTATACCTCATTCACAAAAAAGTTTAACTACATTATTTGAAAGCACATTTCAAGGCCTTCAACACAACCTAAGAATAGTCAGGCTATTCACAACAGTATTTGTTGTACAGAGTTAGTTAAAAGTCCCGCACCACCTAAGTAACTTTTGAAGCAATAAGTTCAGTGACATGAAACTTGGTATGTGAGGATAACCATATACTAAGAACTCAATAATGGTACTACCGAGTTTTTTCTACTTCCGGTTTAACCGGAAGTAACTCCAACTCTCTTATTTTAAGTGGAACACCCAATATATATATATTTTGAATAGTGGTCATTAAGAGCTTTTCAAAAAGTACCCACACCCGACGATACTTCTGTACAAATTCAGTATTGCTAAGTCAAGAAAACAGAAAAGTGTATCGAATATTAAAATAATAAACGCACCACCTAAATAACTTTTGAAGCATACGGTCCAGTGATATGAAACTTGATATGTGAGGATAACCATATGCTAAGAACTCAATAATGGTATTACCGAGGTTTTCTACTTTCGGTTTAACCGGAAGTAACTCCAAATCTCTTATTTTAAATGGAACACCCAATATATATTTTTACTTTTGAATAAAGCTCATTAAGAGCTTTTCAAAAAGTACCCACACTTGATACTTCTGTACAAATTCAGTGTTGCTAAATAAAAATGGAAGTGGTGCCAAGATATTCCTAAAGCCTGGTTAAATCATTCCTTACATGGTTTCTGTGATCGAGTAACATATTGTGAAGCAGCTGAGGGCTACCAATTGGAACACATAATTTAGAAGTTGAGCTAGCTTTGTTTTGTTTCTGTTAAGGAAGGAGTATTTTATTATTTTAATATTCCATACACTTTTCTGTTTTCTTGACATAGCAACACTGAATTTATACAGAAGTATCGAGTGTGGGTACTTTTTGAAAAGCTTTTTATGAGCACTATTAAAATATATATATATATTTGGTGTTCCATTTAAAATAAGGGAGTTGGAGTAGAAAAAACATGGTAATACCATTATTGAGTTCTTAGCATATGGTTATCCTCACATACCAAGTTTTATATTACTGAACCGTATGCTTCAAAAGTTATTTAGTTGGTGTGTTTATTATTTTAATATTCGATACACTTTTCTGTTTTCTTGATTAGCAACATTCAATTAGTACAGAAGTATCGAGTGTGGGTACTTTTTGAAAAGCTCTTAATGAGCACTATTGAAAAAAAATGTTGGGTATTCCATTTAAAATAAGAGAGTTGGAGTTACTTCCGGTTAAACCGGAAGTAGAAAAACGCGGTAATACCATTATTGAGTTCTTAGTATATGGTTATCCTCACCTACCAAGTTTCATGTCACTGAACCATATGCTTCAAAAGTTATTTAGGTGGTGCGGGACTTTTAAGTAACCCTGTATAATTTATACAGTTCGCTTTTGCAAAAAAGTTTTCCAGCCACAAAAGAAATTTTCTTCTTTTGTTGTAAGACCATTTTTCCAAAAGCGCACCTGCCACGTTATGACGCTAATTCAAACATAAGGAAGAAGTTACATTAGTATCCACGAGATGAAAGAACCAAACAGTGATGATTTGCTGGTATTTCAAAACCGCCTACTGTTCCATATCCCCTCCTTTAGTATAGTAATAATAATAATAATAATAATAATAATAATAATAATAATAATAATAATAATAATAATAATGCAGTGCTAATGTATTGTATAAGGCTTATATATGGTTTTTTGTTTTGTTGTAGGTAAGGGACCCTCCATCTGTCCAGAACTGTCGACGTCGACTGTAAGGTAAGTTTTTTTTTTAAATATTCACTGGGTAACCCGTGTGGAAAATCTGTTTATAGATTAATCTCTTTTAATGAGAGCAATAAACATAGTAATTAAAAAAAGTTTTTCCAGATACTCCATCATCATGGGATAGTTAAGTCTTCCTTTTTTATTAAAGAAACTAACCGTATGAGATAAGTGTTGACATATGATTTTATTACCGTAACACGTAATATTCAGAAAAACAGCGTCTGAGCTTATTATACTCGTATTAGGTATATAGAACGGCGTACCTTGTATATCGAGCTGCAATTTATCCGTTGTAGTACCTCAAAAAATCTATTCCTGATATTAAAATTCGTTTGAAATTTTCCCATTCAGTTGTGAATAAAACTACCATCTGACAAATATTGAAATACAGCCGTAAAATCGACTGTGTAGGCTAACCTTTTTATCTGGTTAGTTGGTGTGTAATCATTAGATTGATTGTAATGTTCCGAGTAGGCCTATATACTGGTAGTGACACGTTTTGATCAGTGAAAAGTTTATATTGTTCGTGAAATGTGTTCTACTATTATAATGTCAGTGAAATGTGTCATAGTGCCAGTGAAGTGAGTGAGATGAAAGTGAAGTGAAAATAGTGAAAGAGGATTAGTTCCAAAATAACATGTATTTGCATTTATGAATATATAACATATAGGTATAATTATGTACTATATGTATATGGAGGAGAATGAAACGTGTGAAATGGACAGACAGAATATGAAATGAAGCTGTGTTGGAAAGAGTGGGTGAAGAAAGAATAATGCTGAAACTGATCAGGAAGAGAAATAAAATGAATTGTTTTGTTCACTGGCTGAGAAGAAACTGCTTACTGAACGATGCACTGAAAGGAATGGTGAACGGGAGAAGAGTTCGGGGAAGAAGAAGAAATCAGATGATAAACGATCATATGGGAAAAATAAGAGGAAGGCAGCTTATAGGCAAGATTAGAGACAGCTGGGTTTGCAGAAAATTATGAATATAATACAATGTATAATATAATATAATATAATATAATATAATATAATATAATATAATATAATATAATATAATATAATATAATAAATATGTAGGCCTATATGAACTGTAATTGCAAATTAAATTAGACGTAACATGAGGAGAAACGAGCACTCTACGTTCCAACCATCCCGTACTATACAGATGAATACCAACTTCACGATATCAGTGTTATGGGATTGATGTTTGGAGCAAGAGGAACGATACCTAACTTCTCTTCTCTATTCTGTAAGACCCTAGGACTGCACAAATCGTTTCTGAATGAACTGGCCCTCCTCATAATTAGAGAGTCAGTCAAACTTTTCCGAAACCACCTATATGGACTCTAATTCAGTTATCTTTTTTCTTTCTCTTATTAGCTTTCATTGCTTCTTTACTTGTAACTTTTTTATTCTGTAAATTGCCATTGTTTGTTTGTTTGTGTACTTGTTTACTTTTTTTCTTACTCTGTTATCTTTCATCATCTATTTATTCTTATATTGTTTTGTATGCTTTGTCTAATGGCAGCCTCTAATTTGAGGAAGCTCAATAAAATAAAATAGAAGTAGGTTACTTAAAATATTATTATTATTATTATTATTATTACTATTATGAATTATATTATTGTATGTAGTAATGTTACCAGTGCCACCGGATGTTTGCCTATTTGCAGTTTGAATAAACACATCAAATAAATAGTATACTAAGAAGATACAGGCGTGCTCCCTTCATTTCAAATGCCGTGTACATTTAATATTAAAGGACAGTGACTTGATCGCACAGTTACTTTGTGTTGATGATGATATGGGAACAGGTACAGACAGTACAGATGTACAGGAATTCTAATATTTCGTCTGGTTTGTGATTAATTTACTCAACTGAAGCACATGAGATGCGAATAAGCCTTTTATATTAAAGACGTCCTTTCGTTGTCTGAGGAAAATTTTCATATAGGGCAAATATAATAATTTCTTTGGATGTAAATAGCTTTCAGTATGTTTGTAAGAATGGAGAGCAATATTTTAAGTTGGAAGTAAAGATTGAATTGATATTTCCAGATTAGTACATTTTACAGTTTAATTAATTCCGCCTCTAGTACATACCTTAAATAGCCTACTGAATCTCTTCAAGTTTACCCATTAATATATACTTTTATAGCTCAGCTGATGATTAATTATTGAGGTTTATAAACTGAATCATTTGCTTGTTATATACTGCCACTAACGTAGCTCATTCGGCAGACTTGCTAGCCTGCTGATCCGGAGCTGCGCTAGGCCTTGGGTTAGCTTCTCGTTTGGGCTGATTACCTGATTGGGTTTTTTCCGAGGTTTTACCCAGCCATAATGCAAATACCAGGTAATCTACGGCGAATCCTCGGCTCACTTCATCTCTCCAAAAAATTGTAAACTTGTGAAATCTTGACTTGTTCCACATCTTAAAGCTCCAATGCTAATGTGAGATACATGAAATCAATAAATTAAATCCAATGAAAAATTTTCAGATCCGACCGATGTAGATGAAGCTTGTAACATGGTTTCCTCTCAGAGGGAAGTAAGGCTGGGACGTCTGTGCAGAAGATATCCGACACGTAAAAGAATTCTGTACCTGTTGGAGTGCTTTGGGCATATGCATTGAATTTGGACACTGAATATCCTCTGCAACAGAGAAATGTCGCTGTAATAAATAAATTACTGATATAGCTACTACCTACACCACTACCACTATTACATTTGAACCATATTCTGTCAGGGAGTAAAAAAGAGATATTAATAAAAGACTGGTGATCTTATAGCAACGTTGAGGTTTGATATTTGGTTGAGATCTTATACAGACACTTTTACTTTGAAACAATATATTTTGCAATATTTACATTTTGAGTGTTACAAATTAATGGAATAGTATCAATTCATTACTTGATATTTTTCAGAGGTATGCAGAGCTTCTTGTGATAGTTTCTTAATTTTGTTCCGGGCTGTAGCTGCCTTTTGTAGACGTACTTTTCTTTGTGTCTAAAGTGGAGATAGAACTGATCCGTCTCTGAGTTATTCCTTGTAGGCCTATATGAATATTAAATCTTTCGCAAGTGACAAATTTATCTGACTTCGGTAAATTAATCATTTATTTATGTTTGATATGCATCCGGTTCTCTTAGGATATGAAACAAGTATTTATGGAAGATACAAAAAATAATAGACATAGAAATTTCTAAGACCACAGAATTAGAACTACACGTAAGTCTCAAATGTTTTTGTATACGGTTGTTTCAACTCCATTTACTTTCACCGTATATATAAAGAACACACCTCGTCGCGTTTTCCTTTTTTTCACATAGGCTACCTGTATTGGAAGATATAAAAAATAATAGAACAGTCATAGAAATTTCTAAGACCACAGTATTAGAACTACATGTAAGTAAGTCTCAACAATATTTACTTACGATTTCTTTATTGCAAGCCGTGGGCTTTCTGGCGTTTGCTACTCTCCGACAAGACTTCTATTGTAGAAATGTCATTTTCTCCGACGAGGTAATTGTCTCCAGTAGCAAGATGACCCTGACCTAGTTTAGTGTATGGATTGCTAATGCTACGATGAAAGCTTCGTGAGACGACTTAACAGGTCGGGCCGCGTGAGCGTCGCGTGTTGGGGGTGGATGTCGTACGATGGGGCAGGAATTCTGGAAAGCATCCACGGTCGGTTTACGGCAGAAGTCTACGAACATATTTAGGCAAATGTAGGCCTAATGATCCTTTCCGCCCGAGAACGATATCCAGAAGGAACACTTTCTTCCAGGAGGATAATCACTTGGTACACACCACCAACCGGATTCAGAGATGGTTTACGAGGAGGCGGGCGACTGGCCTCCAAAGTCACCAGATATGAATCCGATTGAAATTTGTGGGCTACAGTCAAACGGATCCTACGCTCTAATTGGGCAGAACCACTACCCGTTCGGACAGCTGACGAATTGTGGGACAGAGCTCTAAATGCGTGCGAGAAGGTGGTCATGAATTTAACCTTGTGGATTCCATGCCGCGCAGAATGAGGGCAATTGTTGACGTAGGTGGTTTGTGGATGAGATACTAGTCCCCACCACAGGCCTTTTTTATTAATATATTAACAAATTTTTTTGTTTTGTGTTTATTTAATCATTTATTTATGTTTGATATGCATCCGGTTCTCTTAGGATATGAAACAAGTATTTTTGTTCATACAGGCCAGGTCTCGCCTATTAATAGACCGCAAGCGATGGGCAATAATATTTTTACAAGGCAGGCATAACGACGTTTATGAACAAATGCCATTTCACATTTAAACTAATAAATTAATTAAAAACTAAAATAAAAATATAATTATTCCGTACTGGGAGGCAAATTAACAGCCTCTGGTACCCATGTCAGACATCTTACCACTGGGCCACACACAGCTCGTAAGGCTGGGTACGTTGTAGACGGATGACTTTCAATGAAGAGACACCACAGCAGTGCCTTGAAGCAAGCCCCTACACCAGTAGCTGCGCAGACCATACGGGACAGGTCAAATCAGGGGGAGGTGCAACTCTCATTGGAAAATTTCAGACATGAAATAGAGAGACATCTAACGGAGTCTGTCTTCAATAATTTCTCGTTTCTTCAATAATTTCTCAGTAGGTGGCAAAAAAATCGAATTCTGCTCCAAACATGAGCGGCCGTATTTTCATTTGAAATTCAAATTTTAACCTTCGAGTTCACTGACCACAGTACCAGCAGAATATATAGTACTATCACAGTCTACTATATACAGTCACGAAGCTTGGGATGATTTTTTGCAATTCTCGCGATAGTTGCTAACCGCTTGGAGCGCTGTGAGTACTAGGAACAATAGACTGTGCCACAGCCATCGTGATCTAATACAGGCCGTAAGGCAGACCATGTAACTCGCTTAACCCGATCACGAAGGGCGGCGTTTCAACCATATAAATTAGTTGGAATGCATAAACAGTAACATATGTTTCTCTAAAATGAAGTGTCATTCCATTAATAAAATTTAAAACAATGATTATAAGACACTTCAAACAAATTCACTTGAGAGTTAAGGTGTAATATTATTTATGGTGTGAAAATTACGTTGTTCGTATGTGTAATACTTGCCTTTATTTCGATTAAATATTGCGAAATTCTTGTACATTCATTTTTTGCACGATTCAATAATTTCCAGTTGCACCGCACGGACATTTAGATATGTTGAAATTATAGGTTATGTTTACTGTACCAGTTGCCCCTTTCTGTCTAAATTTAGTGATCTCCAATGCCTTGCCATTCATATGAAAATTATAGGTTATATTTACTATAGTTAACTTATATTCCTAAATTCGCAATTATATTGTACTTTATAATTAAGCATAATGTCATGTATGATACCCCGCACATTCAGTTTGTCTGTATTTTTAATACTACAATTGAGTACTGAATTATTGTATTTATCTACTACTTAAGAGACGAAGTAACACAATTGTACGTTCACTAATTTCATAGGATTGGTATGGTAAATGTTTTGTCTAAAATTAAGGAAGATAGATGTGCTAAACTGAAATCACAAGATAAATTCTTGTTTATTCAACCTCAAAATAGCTCCCATTCTAAACGTGAAATATTGACGCGAACAGAATAAGTTAACATGTAAAATTCTCTTCACATTAAAATAACACAGTTTTGTAATTATTTCTGCAACATATTATGCAACAAGAAGTAAACGGAACTTATGGACACATTAGACTAAATAAAGCTTAGCAATGAAAAGCTATCAAGCAATTAGATTAAGTGGTTCTTCAAATCCTCTTGATAAAAAAACATTAAATGGAAAAATTCCGCAATACAAAATATGCTATGAATCCGCTTATGGTTATAGTTCTTATGGAAATCAAGTTGGGGTCGCTACTTCTCACATTCAAGAAATCTATCATATTTCACTGAGCTCCATACACTGAAATAGAAAACCCGAACAAATATTACGGCCTGGTCTAGATCGAAAAAGCATTGACTGTGCCGTATTTTGCATTTTTGTGAAAAGCTATGTAAACTGTGAAATGTTCGTTATCGGTTGTAATATCTGTAAATGGCTAAAATACAATAATTAGAATAATAATATGGGACAAGGAGACGTTTGTAGTAGGCTACTATAAATTGTAAGAAAAATAGGTTAGAGTTACCCTTCTTCCGAAAGATCCAGGAAGGTGAGTTTATAGAATATAATATATATATTTTATGAAAATAATATATAAACCTTATGTATTTCATATTTCAATAGTGGAAGGAAGGTGTTAATTTTTCCAAAAGAACACCATATCGAAAGTACAATACATTTTATGGTCTGCTAGGGAAAGAGTCTGTGATGAGGCGATAATAGCGACCCTGGTGGTGAGCAACTATCTATGTTTGCATATTTAGTAAGTATTGAACTTCGTGACTATATATACTAGACTGTGGTATTATTTACGTCTTGTGTTAATGTGTGTTATACGTGTTCTGTTAAGCTATTCAACAAAATATCAGGTAAGCAGTTAATATATACTTACTGCTGATTATATAGGCTAAACGGGAATGTATTTAATGAAATTATGAATACCATATTAAACATAACGAGAATTATTGTGATGTAGATTTAACATAGGCCTACTATCACTGAGCTTATTGTAAGGTGAAATGACTGATACTCTGCAAGAAAACAAATGCAAAAAAAATTAAATACATAATATGTGTTATTTATTAGGGATGTAAGAAACATCACAACATTGTTTTCTATGATTCCAGCATGTCACAGAAAACCAGGGCCTAAACATTCTGTGTACCAGGTTGTCAGGGCACCATTAAATTACTACAAATGATGTCCACGATATCAAATAAAAACATTTTCCTGTTTATTAAGAATAGATTCCAAACAATCCCGTAAAATACAATCAACCTCTAAAAGAAGAGAAGGAAATAACCAGAAAGGGGTAGTGCGAAGGAAGTATGTTAGGCGAGGGATGTGAAAGCAATTTTTAAAAGGAAATATGCTCTATGTGTGCAAAGAGATTGTAAACCAATAAATAGATGTTTCATATAATCTAATTTATCACGCATAACAACTTCCACAGCTGGCAGTAATATTGGGGATCCAAGGAGTGTCAAAGTGAAAGGGGATGAAAGTCGAATTCCAGGAGTGAGAGCATTAAAAGTTGAAAAAGTGAGGAGCAAAAATGTAACTCACATTTATCTGGGTTTAACTCAAGACCAATAGGTTGACACAAATTAATAAGTGTTGCAAGGTCAGATAAGAAAATATCCGGAGGACCACCTAAAATGCCATCGTCCAAATAGAAGAGATTCAAAGAACTGTTTAATTTAGATACTACGGATTGAAGAATAAGACTGAAAAGAAGGGGACCGAGAGGATCGCCTTGTTGAACTCCTGTTTGAGCGGAGATTGCATCAAGATTATAATACAGGTTAGAATATTCCCGATAGGCTTGCCATAAAAAAAAACATATAATTAGGGAACACAATTGTGAACGATTTCAAGCATAGAATCGCGTTCGATACAGTTAAAGGCTTTTCTAAAATCAAGCTATAACAGAACATGATTATTGTTTTTATTTATGTCTAGAAAAGTTCGCACAGTGTGGATAATAGATTCGCATCCTTTAGCAACGCCAAAACCAAGCTGGTGAGGAAGTAATAAAGTACTAGCTGATTCTTTGACAGAAATGCAGGCGATTTTGGAAGTTAGTCGACGAATAGTGTTCCCAATTGCAATGGGTCGTATTCCTCCATCCTTCTTATTAATGGCTAACAGAGAGGCCCCGTATAAAAGCGGGCAAATATGGCTGTTGACATTGCTTGATAGCATGAAATTAACTAATTGAGTAATAGATTGAAGGAGACGACGTCCAGAATCACGTGCAGATTTAGATGTGAGGTCCTTACAATGTTGAGGTCGGATGCCGTCAATACCAGACGCAGAACCAGTGGGAAAACAATGTATAGCTTTAAGTACTGTGCCGTTTTGTTTCGGCACACTTGGTTCATTTCTTTCTTTTTCCTTTCTTTCTTTCTTTTCTATTCTCATTATTTTCTTTTTAGTATTAGTTTGCCTCACCTTTTCATAGATGGCTTTACTTCTCCTCCATTTGTAGTCTTTCTTTCTCCTTTAGATAGCTTGTTTCTTTTCTTCCATTTTTACTCTATTATTCCGGACGTATAAGGAGCGAACTTTGTGATCACGTGACTTGAGATTGGTTCCTCATTGGCCATTTTGCTTTTGGCGTCGGTTTTGGGAGAGCATTATCATACGGTTTGAGTTTTGGGGAGAATTTCGTTTTGAGTGCAGTTCCGGGGAGACCTTCGTGGAATAAGGTTGGACGACGGTGGTGGAGAGCTGTGAGGGAGCTGTGTGTTGTGGACCCAACGACTATCTGTATCTAGGCGTACTCAGTCTACGGAATGGTGTGCTATGTGAGGATGGAAGTTTGAGTGTGGCAGAGAGAGGCCATTGTTGTGTTGGATGCGAGACCGGTCCGGCAAGGATCGTTACACGTTTTTATAAGGCGATAGAGTTGGTTTTGTTGTAATTAATAGTAAGAGTTTGATTCCCTATGGAATATGAGATGATAAGTCGGTATTCCTCAAGCAGGGCTACATTAGTTATATTGAGTTTTTGTAATAGGGTTTTCTATTATGTCAGACAAGCGAGGACTTGTTGAATTAGCTACTCATGATTTCAACTAGGAAGCACAGATGGCATTACTAGTATATGTATTGACGAATGCCAGTTCAGTGAACTGCAGTCATAAACAAAGTTAGTTGGAGTGGTGTGGAATTATAAGTGGTTGTACTCTTATGGGAGACCTTGGTTCATACCCATTTTCTTTTCACAGTGTTGTTAATAAATGTAAACAGAGTGAGTTGATTATTTACTTGAAGTGTTTTCTTTGTACCAGCTTACCAGAGAGACAGTCGACCCTATCATAGCTTTCTACGACAGGGTAATACTTTATTATCGGAGTATTTGTTTACTTAATATTTTTTATCTACTATACAAAGTAAACAGAAGAGAAGCCCTACCGTTCCAGTACCATGTCTTGAGAGACAGTCAACATAATATCTGACCCAGAAGGCGGAACGGGGAAAGAAAGAGGCCGTGAAGGTGGAGGATGTTTCAATTTTAAGACTTCGTACATGTAGCACTTGAAGCTTTGGCTATGCCATAATCAGATGAAAGGACTCGAACAGCTCCACGGATATCACCGTCAGCTACCTTAGTTTCAACCATACGAGAAGTAGAGAGGGAAAATTTATGTTTATAGGACGTAGATTCCAGTGAGAATGTCTGAATGTTCGCTTTAATTTTTGAGATTAAAGATTTATCCGACTTCCGATTTTCTTTCACAGGAACTTTGAGAGCAATATATGCAAAGAGGAATAATTCATGCCAAGATTGGGCAGAATTGAGAGACACATATTTATCCATAAGTTGTGGTAATTTATGAGCCGCGAAACAACGTGCACCTTTAGGAATTCGATGTAAAATGGGGATATTATTCTTACAGCTTGAGAGCGTAGAAAAGAAAGTGTCTTCGGAAGAAGTATCGGACAGGTGCTGAGAAAGGGGAGAGACATTAGAATGGACTTTGGCGGTATGACTACGTAGTCCCTTCAGACCCTTGTAAAATTTATCAGTGTTGTCAGAACACAGAGAGCAAGATAAAAAAAGGTCGTCAGTATGGGCTGAAAAATTATGAATTTTAGTAATTGTTAAAAAAAAACATTAAATATGGACATTGCGGTAGTTGTTTTCTTTACAGTCCGAATAATATATATATATATATATATATATATATATATATATATAAACATATTTATTACACTCAGAACTTCTTCACACATGAAATATTAGGACTTGAAGAGTGCTATACGAGTTACTTAACACTTGACCTAAACGGTAACCACTTACCAGGTAGAATAATAAGTAGCTAAAGCACCATGCAGCGTTATAATGAATTAGTTAGGCCCATATTATTGTAATTTGCCTAGTATTGCTTTACTCTAAATCTCACTTGAGAGGAAATAATGACAGTTATATGCACACCTACAGGCTAGTATTAGTGATAACCGAGTGACTCATGAGATAGAAAGGTGGAACAAATTCAAACTGGCATATCCTTCAACTTTTTGGGTGCAGGTGATCCTTTGTGGTGGAAGTGCATTGACGATCTCTTGTTTTCTGGATAGAAGTGGTGTACCCAGCTTTCGTCGCCTGTGACAATGTTCTTTAAGAATTCATCGCCTTCCCGTTCGTTGTACTGTAGCAATTGATGGAAAATGTCCAATCTCTTCTGTTTCATGTAAGGAAGGATCATTCGAGGCATTCATGGTGCGCAAACTTTCCAGAATCCCAGTTATGCAATTATAAACTGCAGACGTTCCCTTGAAGCATCATCAGTCACAGTACGTGGTCTTCCACTGCGTCCTTTGTCACACCAGTTGAGAGTTGCAGCAGGTTCATTACGAGCACGAGCAGACAGTACTGATGTTGACACATTGATCACGATAAAGTGCCTTCAATCTCCGATGAATGTCTATCAGGGGCACATTTTCTGCTGTTAAAAACTCAATCACAGCACGCTGCTTGTGACGCTTCGACATAGTTCTGACACACAACGCTATGTTTCGTCTATAACTCAGAGTTCTTTACTGGGAAATAGTCGGCCTGCGTTGCGTAGTCGGTATAGCGCTGGCCTTCTATGCTCGAGGTTGCGGGTTCGATCTCGGCCCAGATAGATGGCATTTAATGTGTTTACATGTGACAGGCTGATGTCAGTAGATTTACTGGCATGTAAAAGAACTCCTGCGGGGCAAAATTTCGGCACACCGGCGACGCTGATATAACTCTGCAGTTGCGAGCGTCGTTAAATAAACCATAATTTAAAATTTTTCTACTGGCAAACATACAAAACTTGCGTCACTTAAAGCAGAAAGTTCACTGAGATCAATGTACTATCACTAATATTTTAACTATATTCACAGCGAGAAAAAAAGGAGGCATTACTTTTCAGCAATCCTCGTATCTTAATACAGAGGTGCCATTTGAAATTCCAAGTGGGATGAGGAGTAGAACTTACACTGCATTTAACACTGGTTTTGAGCTTCGCCCTTAATACCTAAACTCAAGTGTTTTTAATTTAAATTAATTGAAATAGATGATTATTGAGACTGGGAAGTCTTGAAATGAAAGCCGTGTATATTATTTACTGTTTGTATCAATGCATTACAAGCCCTACATATAGATGCCACATTTATAACATATTAGGTTTTTCTGGTGCACAACATAGGGCATTAACATGGAAATGAAAGACCTCTGTGTGAAAACGATGAAGAAATATCTTATTCAGTGGACTATGTTTAGAAATTAACAGGCTTTGGAAATTACATGATGTGGGGAACATAAGAGTAACCAACGTTGAGCAGGAATAGGGATATTCAAGTGGAAACGTTCAACACTTCATTTGATAATACGGAATATCATAGAAATACCAAAACATTTTCTGCCAACTCTTAAGGTTATGTTGAATTCTTAGTAGGACTATGTTTAGTTATTCATGTCTCTAATGGCCAGTTTTTCCAAGTAATGTTTAATTTGGCTTACAAATGTTAAATTAACAGCTGGTTTATTTTTAACGTTTTGTTAAGATGTTTTCCATTTTTCCTACATAATTTTGTTTAACATAACCAACACTTAACTTTAACTGTCGTTAATTCTATTCTAACTACTCAACAGCAGTTGGTAATGATTTTGCATATATAAGACAACTTATTGGCTGATATTATTATTTAAATTCTGTACTATGGAGTAAGTAATGAAACATGTGTAAAATCGTAACCTCTTACAGTAGCCACGATTCATACAGTACAGAGAATTGATAAATGAAAGTTGCATTGACTGCTATTGAATAATAATAATTATTATATATGGTTATATTTTATAATGCTAAATATGAATTTCTGTTTAGAAAAATCTCAGCATTATGAACACCAGGTGACAATAATTACACGAATGTGTGTGTAGTCAACTGTACAGAAAACCCCGAGGAGAATTCCGTATCATATAAAATTCTCTAATTCAGATCCATGTATAAATTATATGTAATTTCGTCCTAAAGAAGCAATTGCTGCTGAAACATTTTATTATTTACTCACTGCGTATTTTGAAGCACTATTGACATCGGCTATAGTTGAAGAGCTAGTAACCTAGAATCTAGAGTTAATAGTAGCTGGTGAATTGGAACAAGTGGCCTATTTCAACTAGGTAACATACAACTGAGTTTTATTTTAAGACATGAAAGTGATTATTATAACTACATACCGGTACCTAAGAAATATTAGTAAATTAATACATAATGTGCATTCAAACATAACAAAACTTAATAGGTATATTAACTTTCATTTATTAGAATTATATTATAGCTAGCGATAAGATATGTTTGCACTGGCTTTAAAACAGAAGCGAAAGAGCTGGATTCTTGGAATTTATAATCGTTTTCTTTCCGATGGAAATTTAATTTTCCAGCAGGGTAATCACCCCGCGCACACCGCCATAAACGTTCAAAGACGGTTCACGGAAAAGCATGAAAAAGAGGATTGACAAATATCGAGACATCCCACCTCAAAATCCAGGTCAGTTCTGGGATCAAGTTCTGGTTACCTGGGAAGATTTCGCTAAGGACCGGAACTATTTCCGCGATCTGGTGGACTCAATGTCCCGAAAATGCCAGGCAGTGATAGACGCCGATGGCATGTGGACAATGTATTAGATCCACATGTGTATTTCTTTTATTTTTGTTTAATTTGTTCGTTAATCTTTGTTTTATTTCGGGAAGAAAATTGATCTCCCAAGAGTTTTTAAATTCTCCTAGTGGAGCCAGAGTTGCGAAATAATAAGTTCCACTACACAAAATTATAAAAATGAAGAAAGGTAACATGCATAAAAATTAGTTACGTTAATAAAAAAAAAAGTTATCGCCGAGAATCGAACACGGGCCCCTGGGATGGCAAGCCAACACACTACTGACTACTTCATCGGGGTGTCATGACGTAAACAGCGCGACGAGGCACATATAGCTGCTAGACTTGAAGTCTACGGACACAGCTCACATACAAACGTAATCGTGTAAATATTTCAATGTTCAGTACTAGTTTATGTTTCATTTGGACTGATTTACTGAAGCTTGGTGAAACCGTCCCTTACTCTAAACATTCCTCAAAGAGAAATATAACATGTTATTTTCACAACTTTTGTCTGAAGAGCTGTGGTGTTATCCGCCATGTTTAACTGTCTGTTAAATGAGTTAACGGCCTGAAATCCTACATTTAAAGTTAACAAACGGTTAAGAATCTGTTAAGCCAAACTGGTGTTGAACAAATGGAAAAACCGTATTTAACAAACTGTTGAAGGTTTAACAGTCGTTAAGTGTTCTAACAATACTTGGACAAACCGGCCATAAGACTACTAAAAATGAGGGTTATGATCAGAGGGCGGATCAGAGTGACCAGGTTCCGTGGCTTCATGTTACTGATGCAGAGAGCGGAATGTCTCGGCACGTGTTCCCTAGGTACAGACAGTGGGTAAAGAATTATGCAGTATGTAGCAGGACCTTTTGCAGCGAATTGTATACTATGATGATCGGTGCAAATATTCCATTAAAAAAAACTGATAATCCATACTTTCGAGACATTCTTCGTAAATATACAAAGCAACATATTCACACGATAGAAAAGATGAACCACTCTACAATGACAATTGTATTTTCTAATGCCATAGACATTTTGTGGCCCACTGGTATCAGGTATAATAATGTACTTCTTTTAGTCACAGATGCTGCGCCCTGTATGGTAAAGGCGGCCAAGGATATAAAAATAATGTATCCTAAGTTGGTTCACCTAACTTGCTTAGAACATGGACTCCATAGGGCGGCGGAAGTAATTCGCTCTTTTTATAGTGACGTCGATAGCTTTATAGGCAATGATAGAAAATTTTTCTGAAAGCACCTTTCCGAATACAAAAATTCAAGGAAATCGCTACCGGGCTTCCCCTTCCACCAAACCACATAATAACAAAATTGGATAGTTGGCTGGAGGCTGCCTTCTATTATGCCACATATTATGTTCAAATTGTGAAAGTGATCAATAGTTCAGATTCTACAAAGGCACATGTAATTGAAATAGCAAAATCCCTAATTTCAATTGATATTTCGGGCAGTTTAGATTTCATACAGAATAACTTTTGTCACTTACCGAAAGCCATAACGTTGTTAGAAACATCTGATTTACAAATGCCGAAGGCTATAAACATAATGGAATAACTATCTGTAAAACGTAAGGAACCAAAGCCGGACAATTTACGAAAAAAGTGAACGGGAAACTTCAGAATATGTTAGCAAAAAAATAATGGTTTTTCAATCATGTGTGGTGTGCGAGATATGTTGCTGCAAAAACAAAGAGAGCCCTCGAGATCAAACAGTGAAAGAAATATATCAGATATTGATATTGATATTCCTGATATAGTATATTATTCGTATACACCTATTACGTCTTGCGATGTCGAAAGGAGTTTCTCACGATATATTTTTTTGTTTAAATGAGAGACGCAGAACGTTCACTTTGGACAATCTCCGCATGTACATTATTATCCACTGCTATGCACAGACTACGTAGTATTCACTTTACACTTAAGTACAATGTAGTGTTTTATAACGGAGTACAAATTCACAGCCGTCATGTACAGCACAGTGTACGCATTCTTTTGACACAACTGTACGGACATCGCAGGTACGCGCCCGTTGTGTACTTCTGGAGTCACCGTCTCTGCTTCAGCATAAACAGACTATAGTAAATGGTAAGTAAACTTGCAAGAACAGTCACTCTGATCCGTCCTTTGGTTATGATTGTATCCCCACCGTACTCTTCAATTTATAAAACAGAAGTACATTATGGTTACTAAGTCAAAGCCTAGGTTTCTTAGATCAAACACAAATTAGTATGTCCTAAAATCAGAAAAAACACATTATATATTGGGATATTTGTGGTGTAAAACATAGGCCTATATAACGGTAATGGATATTATCAATTTTAATAAATTAAGAACTAGTTGCGAAAAACAATGTTTTAAAATTAGCAAAGCTATTTAGTTCAGGATGTCCTTTCAACTACTCAAAAATTACAGTTTAATTTTATATTGTAAACCTACTTTCATAATATGTTCGTATTTAATAACTTTCACAAAATGGAATATGAGTCAAGGATAGCAATGTTTGCATAAAAAAAGTGTCTATTGACGGAGAATGATCAAGTTCTCATCATTATCGTAAATTTTCTGTTGGTTTTATTAACGAAATAATTAGAAATAATTGATTAAATGGCGATCTTACTCGTGTTAATTATGTAAGCATGTGCGGCTTACAGTTGTTTCGGCGCTATTCGACACTATCCTCAGAGCCTACTAGATCTCGGCGCTATCTCAACTTCGCTGCCTGTTGTGTGGGTGCGTTCATGTGATGAAGAGTTGTATCAAATAGTGTGTGTGTTCTGAAATTTATCTGTGTGTTGAGAATTTGATTGGGGTGTGTTTTAGTGTGTCTGTATATTTCATATTGTTCTAGTGTGTTGAGTTTTTGGTTTTTGGGTTGTATGTGTAGGATTCCCATGTCTGTATTTATGTTATTGTATGTGTGGTTAGCATTAGTTATGTGTTCGGTATACGTCGATGTATTGTGTCCTCTGGTTATTGCTTTAATATGTTCTTTGTATCGAGTTTGGAATGATCTGCCTGTCTGTCCAATGTAGAAACTGTCGCAACTACTGCATATGAGTTTGTATACACCTGTGTGGTTGTATTTATTTGTTTGTGTTGTTTGTGTGTTGAGATGTCTTTGTAGTGTGTTTTCTGTTCTGTATGCTATGTTGTATTTCTGTTTTCTGAATGAGGATGCGATCTTGTGTGTGTTTTTGTTTTCGTATGTTAGTGTGATGTATTTCTTGTGTTCTTGTGTTTGTGTTGTGTTTTGTGTGTTTTTGTGTTTGTTGAGTTTTTGTTTTGTCTTCCTTATGTTGTTGTCTATTGTGTTTGGGTTGTAACCATTTTCTTGTGCTATGTATTTGATTGTGTTCACTTCTTCATTGTAGTGTTGTTGGTTCATGGGTATGTTGAGTAGTCTGTGTACCATTGTCCTGAATGCAGCATGTTTGTGTTGTGTGGAGTGATTAGATGTGTTGTGTATGTGTGTGGTGGTGGTTGGTTTTCTGCATATTTTGACTAAACAATCAATATTGAACATTTTGATACAAGTCATATAATATTTTAATATATGCAACAGCATTTCAGAGTACGAAATGCTAAGTATTGGTATTTTGCAAACAGTAGGCCTACAAGTGCTCATTTATGAAATGGAATTTTAGAATGTTACATTTGTACGGATCAAATTTGTGCATAGTCAAAGGACAAAACTAAAATTAATTCAGCCATTTATTATCACAATACACTGCTCTCTTAAAATGACGGAGCATATTGGAAATTAAGTCAATGGTTTCCCAAAATTCGCTATGAAATATTTCATATGAAATAATTTTCGTCAGAAGGAACGCAAGAACAGATAAAATTGTATTGAACACCTCGATTTGAAATATCTCAAAGAATAACCTCCTGAAATTAAATGACATTACTTACTGTTTATCCTGCTTGCTGAAAACGGAGAAACGACATCTTGTGTCTGAAGTTCTTATTGCAGGAGACGCCACAATTTTGTTTTATTTTTATTCATTTCATTACTCTTTATTATGTCGGACAACGCATTATTAACATTACTGTCAGTTTGTACTCTGACATTAAAGCCTTGTTTTATATTATTATCATAAATAGTTATTCTTTCTATACTGTTAATCGGTATTAATTGCGACGGTAATATAATTAATATATAAATTAGGAGCAAGCACAAAATATTTCGTTTTGGCAACTTTCATCCTAAAACAAGTTTCCTCTAATCCTTTCAATAATAGGAGTCAGAATTTTAATTTTGTAGTACCAAATAAAAAAAAATGTTCTTCGAAAATATCCCAGCCATGTTCTTTTTTTATTCTCCAAATTTCACATAACATTTCCTTTTTTAATATTTACTAACGACTCTTATTAATCATATTAAAGAACATTGAAGAATTGTTTTAAATTATCGATTTAAACATTGAATTCCACATTTAAGTCGGCCTGAGAAGCGTAGTCGGTATAGCGCCGGCCTTTTGTCGTCGAGGTTGCGGGTTCGATCTCGGCCCAGGCCGATGACATGTAAGTGTGCTTAAGTGCGACAGGCTCATGTCAATAGATTTACTGATATGTAAAAGAATTCCTGCGGGATAAAATTCTGGCACACCGGCGACGTTGATATAACCTTGGCATTTGCGAGCGTCATTAAATAAACCATATTTTCAATTTTTTGCACATTTAAAAAATATTGCTTACTGCATAAAAATAAAAGCGTAATTCTACAAATTCGGGTTAGGTTCCCGATGGGGTCACGCATTTTTTCAAATTACCTAATCCTTTCGGCCGCACTATGGCTCTCAACTTCACCATTCTCTAACAGAAATGAGTACCAGGGGCAATCCTTGGGGGTAAAAATGGCGGGAACGTAGGACTGACATCCCTACTTCCATTAATGTAGATTGTTAGGTGGGAGCCTTAACCTCCCCCAAACTTTGGGCCGATTTGGCCTGTAATGGATTTCACTTTCGTATTAAATACGATGCTCCCAGCTATGATTACTCGCAATAAAAAAGAAGCAATTATTACACTACTGGCACATCTGCCTGCACTGTTGTTCTGCACTGCTACAGTGAAGTCTATCTGCACAAAGCATAATCCGTTATTGATTGCTGATGTGGAGTAGGGTGGCAAAATACTGCACGAGCTACATTATACTTTTTCACTGAAGGTTCTACAGATCTGCATAGACATAACTATGTGATAGATAGATTTATTGATAATAGTTCACAAAAGTACAAACTTAATAATTAAAAAAAAATATCTATATATAGAAAAGTAGTTATGCATAGGTAATAAATATACAATTTCCTAAACTAATTAATTTATCGCAAATCTCAGTAATTAACTGTTTAAACTTGCACTTACGTCTAGTTTTAGTGCATGTTTAAATCAATCGTGATAATTATTAAAACTTTAAAACTTATTTATCTGCTCCTTTTCACAATTTTCTACCATGAACATTTTTAAATTAATTTTTCTTCTTCTTTTTTCTTTTTTTTTTACTTTAAACATCTAAATTTATTCTATGACATTCATATTTATGTTTAGTTATAGGTTCACTTATGCATGTTAACTAATTATTCCATGTCATCACACCGCATCCAGGTTAGCAGTTGTTGACATATAGCCAGCACACTGCAATAGCTGAATCGGTATTTCTCAGTGAGTACAGTAGGTCAGTCTGAATTCCTGCTACATGCTTGTCAGCAAGTTATTTGCTTATTTATACATCTTGCATCATACATGTAAACATACTTGATATATTAAATTATATAAATCAGTATCAATTACAGTTACAGCATTCTGTCCCATGCTCACATTCTCGTTTAATACTATTCTACATTTTATTAAATTTGACATAACTATATACAAACAACGGTTTTTGGACAACTGTAATGAAAAGCTACTAATTTGCATTTGCGAATATGCCATTAAATAAATTCACGAACAATCCATAAATAAGACGCAATTGCGATAAGTCGGTGAACAGTCCGTCTATGCTAACCTTTCCTGCACGCTGTAGACAAATCTCGCAGTCCAAGTATAACACTATACGTTCCATATTATGCGCGGTTGAGTTTGCCTGCACTTGCATAAACATTAATAAAACTTACAGGTAAACTAGCAATGTAAAATAGTGCGGCTCCGTGCATTATAGTTATTAGTGCCGATCAGATCTCGTTCTCTATTGTTTAGGGTAACTCGGTCTAAATCGGGTCAGTTTCAAAACCCTGTCTCCATATTCAAGCGTAAGCCAGTTCAAGCAAGTGCTGCCATATACTGGTCAGGAAGAGAACTTCCTGTACACGTTGAGTGTCATTGATGCTAGCTGGTGTGTGTATCCTTTGTGTTCACAGTAAAAGAATAGAGAGAACATAAAGGGGAGTTAAGAGTATTTTATACATTTCAAATAATGCTATTCGGCTACTTTATTATTCTACAACAACCATTGCAGAGAATTTGTGCGATTAACTTTCACTATTTAGTTTAAGCTTACTAGAAGAGATTATGGCTATTAATTCCTTCGTCGAAGTAGTATTCAGTGCTACCAACCTCTAGCGCAAATAAGTTCTAAATTTGGGTTAAATAGGGTCAGTAATATTGGACAAATAGGGTCAACTTATTTCAAATCAATCCGCTCAAATTAAGTATTTATTTTCAATTCTTTGTGACGGATGGTTAAATGTAAGAGGAAAACGTCAAATTCGTGGACTGAGAACGACATGCAGAAGGCTATTAAAGCATTTCGCGAGGGAAGAAGCCAACGTCATGCTGCTGAGTTGTTAGGAATTCCTCATTCATGTCTGCAACGACGTCAACTGCTTGAAAAGTAAAGGCCGTCAAACTACGTTTACTCCAGAACAAGAAAATGAACTTGTGTCTAGAATTTTGAAACTGTACGCATGTGGTTTTGGACTACACTGCAACACAGTTCGTTGGTGCAGAAAAGAAAACAGTGTTTGTTTGTGGAAGGTGTAAAGTGTTAAATTAAATCAATTCAATATTGATTTTAACGTTCCGTGCAGGTATATAGAGGGAAAAATTGTGACCCAATTTGCCCTAAACACTGACCCCATTTATCCTTATACAGAAGGGTAAAAAGGGTCACTGCAGTGAAATATTTGTTCATGTACAGACAGTTAGCTTAGAGTGAAAAAGAAACTTTTTTGGGGAAGTAGTACTTACATGTGACTGTAACTAATGATATGTTATGAGTGTAATATATTATGAAACTAACAATAAAATTAAGGATTTGTTACTTTTTGACCCCATTTACCCTTGGTTACCCTAGACACTTCCATCTGAACTCATCTTTTACCATTTTACTGTATTAAGTTTTGGAACAATTTTAAACGAAGTAAAGAACTTACTTTTGGTACAGAACATCAGCGTGACTCCAACCAGTCAGTTGACACGAATACATGGTCGAAAGGAAGATGTGACCATAAGGCTTTAATGTAATTATTACATAGTCTAATATAATAAACAAAATATATTTGTGTTATCATTTGCAGATAGAGTTAATTCATTTACTTTACAACATTTAACTTCATTTCAGTCAACATTGAGCTTCTTGAAGGAGCCCTCAAAGCCGAAGACATCGTCAGAGTTTAAGGGACCTCCTTGCCTTTTGCTCTCATCAGACTTGAAGTTCTCGTGTTGCAGAAACCAGTTGCGGTAACTGTCTACTTTCTTAAGCCACAGATCTGAAACAGTCCCAGCAAGATATAGAAATATTTAGATAGAAAGTGGGACCAATGTAAGACACATTTTGTTAGCCATGTTGTTTTAATGTAATAAAGACTTTTGAATGGAAAGACATGTTATGACTAGACCGCGGATTTGTGGGTAATAAAAAAATGTGTCTTAGATACCTAAAACCTTGGTTACATCCTAATCTTCCTTCCACTCTCGTAAACCTTCCTGGCTATACGCTTTGCCGTAATGACAGAGAGGGCAAGAGAGGCGGAGGGGTGGCTGGTTATATTAGATCCGATTTGCGACCTGAAATTATTCATCATTCTCCAAGCCAGTACTCTGCCAAACCCGAGTTCATGTTCATTGAAATTTGCACCTTATTCACAAAATGTCTAGTGTGTGTCGTATATAAACCCCCACATATATATGACGTAGATGATTTCGAAACCGCCTTACTAAACGTAACGCCGCAATATGAGAACGTTATAATCATGGGTGACTTCAATTCAAACTTACTTGACTCACATTCTAGTACGACTAAAAGACTTCAATCATTCTTTCAGTGCCTTGATATGGTAATCCTACCCCTAGCTCCCACACATCATACGGAAGGTACAGACACATTACTGGACTTGATAATTACTAACAATGTTGACAAAATACTGACGCATGGACAGTTGCCTGCACCAGGACTATCAGGGCATGATATCATTTATCTATCATTTAATCTGCAGTGTCCTAAATCGACTCCCAGAGTAATTACTTACAGGGAAATTAAAAGAATAGATAACATTGCACTGAAAGAAGACGCTGCACAACTTCCATGGCACATGATCTGGACATTACGAACTGTAGACGAGAAAGTAGACTTATTCAATACGTTAATACTTCAACTTTATGACAAACATGCACCATTAAAGACCAAACGTACCAGAAGAAACCCAGCCCCTTGGATGACGACTGAAATACGTAGCCTGATGTCCGAACGCGACTTAGCTTATAGAAAATACACCCGCAACAAAAACGACGAATATTTTAACTCCTATAAACACCTAAGAAATAGAACGACTCAACTAATAAGAAACGCTAAACTGAAATACTCCTACAAACTTATAGAACCCAACACAACCCCTTCCGAATTATGGAAAAATCTGAAGGTTATTGGACTTGGAAGGGCTAGTGAACAAGCAGACATTCCCATCCCACTTGACCGCTTGAACGAACACTTTGTAAAGGACCCGAGCTTGAACGACACAACGAAACAAGACACAGTTTTGCTTGACTCAGTTCCCCCAACTCGAGACAAATTCTATTTTACCGACGTCACTTCCATTGACGTAATGAAAGCCATCCGACGCATCAAGACAAAAGCCCAAGGGCCGGACAACATTAGCATAATACTTATACAGAAAATACAAGAGATAGTAATACCTACGATTGCACATATATTCAATAGTTCCTTAATCACTTCAACTTTCCCTAAAATATGGAAGCAAGCTTTCGTTCTTCCTCTTCCAAAAGTCAAAGTTCCCACCGACCCGAACGACTATAGACCAATCAGTATCCTGCCAGCCATTTCAAAAGCACTGGAAAGAATCGTACACAGACAAATTACTACCTACATGAACGAACACAAACTATTCGACGAGTATCAGTCAGGTTTCAGAGCTGGACACAACACAAGCACTGCTCTACTTAAAGTGACCGAAGACATTCGTGAAGCAATCGACTCTAATGAAGTAACAATACTAACACTTCTTGACCTTAGCAAAGCTTTCAACTCTGTAAATTTTGACCTGCTCACCCATAAATTGAGAAATATGTATTTGTCAGAGACTGCTGTGAGTTGGTTCGAATCCTACTTACGGGAAAGACAACAATGTGTTGTATCCGGGAATCGAAGCTCCTCCTGGCTTGACATAACATCAGGTATACCACAGGGGTCGGTACTCGGACCATTGTTGTTCACAATATATGTCAATGATATTACATCTCTTGTAAGGCATTGTAACTATCACTTGTATGCTGACGACCTTCAATGCTACATCTCTTCCCGCTTAGACCGAGTAAATGACGCTATAGATAAATTGAACGAAGACATTGACTCGATTGTGACATGGACAAAGAAACTCCGTCTTAAAATCAATCCTGGAAAGACACAAGCGATTATATTAGGACACAAACGGCAAACCGACGCTGTAAAACACCTCGACATTTCCCCTGTTAAAGTAAGTACAGTGCATATCCCTTTCAGTTCTTCAGTAAAAAATCTTGGCATTCACATGGATAATAATCTCAACTGGGACATGCAAATCACAGAAACCTGCAGAAAAGTATATTCTATTATCCATGTGCTAAAAAGGATAAATGTTCATCTCCCCTCTTGCTTAAAAAAGTCCCTTGTGCAGACACTTGCATTTCCCTATTTCGACTATGCGGACATTTTACTGACTGACCTCTCCAGCGACAACAAAATGAAACTTCAACGTGCTCATAATTTGTGTGTACGTTTTGTAAGCAATGTTCGTAAATATGATCATATTACCCCATCCCTGGAAGCAATAGGTTGGCTTAAACTAGATAAGAAAAGAAATTTACATTCACTTCTCTTTCTCTTCGAAATCTTGAACTCTTCTATTCCTTCGTACCTGTCGTCTCGCTTCACTTACCTTTCTTCCCACCATAATCTGAACACACGCTCTCGTCATGAAAAAATACTAAAAATATCATCCCATCGCACCTCCTCATACTCATCTTCTTTCACAATATCCCTGCCAAGACTCTGGAATTCGCTACCTGCTAGCATCAGGGACTGTCGAAATAAAATTGAATTCAAACGAAAACTTACTAGGCACTTGGTCAGTAATTGATTACTTGTAAATAGTTTCTTTAATCTATCACAAAATATTTCAATATTCAGTAATTTCATCACTATAAAATTTTGTTATTCTAGATTTAATTTGTAATTCAGTAAATATAAAATATTCGTTGTTTCTCTATGATAAATTATCTAGCTTTAATTATTCAGATAATCTTTTCGTACTTTGATTTTATTCTAATTGTAAATTTAATACTAATTGTAATGTTATTTGTAATTGTAATTGTAAATCTAATACTAATTGTAATTTTATTGTTGATATTGTAGTTGGAACTCCTGGTAGAGGGGCAGAGAAGGCCTGACGGCCTTATCTCTACCAGGTTAAATAAATAAATACTAATACTAAATACTAATACTAAAACAAACTCTTTCAGTACCTCATTTAGGGAAGAGAAAAACCTATAGATATTTAAGGAAGTAGTACATTATTAACAAATGAGAAATGTATGAACAAGGCCAAAAAGAGCAAAACCCATACAATAGAGTTGTAAACTATAGGAAATTGTACTTGATTGTCCAAAGTGTGTATATGTAATGATTAAACTTTGTCAAAGGTATCGGTACTATCACTTTAAATAATATGTATACTCCTAAATGCATTAAAATCCGCACAAAAAATTGAGACAGGGAAATCAGAAACTCCGCAATTCCAATAAACCAAATTTTACAGTAGAGAGAAAAAACTTATCATCTGTCTTACTGACTTTAAATATTATACATTTATCTATTAATATTTTGTAAAATTACATTCTTTATGAATTAAATACTTCAAAACCTAAATTTTTACATTATCTTATGCTACAATTTGAAATAAACACTGCTGGAATTGGGGTTTTCTGACATTTACAGTGTATGAATTAAGAAAAGTGAATAGTGTTAAATTTCAAAGTACCTCGTTTACATGTTTCGACCTATATATGGGTCATCTTCAGAACTGGTCGTTGTTGGTCTTGGCGCCACTTGTTCTGTTCCTGTTAGGGTGTGTTCCTGTGGTATAGTGTAGAGTCAAAGAGTGTGTGTGTTTTGAAGTTGAGTTGTGTGTTGAGAATTTCGTTGGGATGTGTTTTTGTGTGTCTGTATATTTCATATTGTTCTAATGTGTTTAGTTTCTGGCTTTTATTTTGGATGTGTAGTATTTCCGTGTCTGTGATGATGTCTCTGTGGGTGTGGTTAGCATTTGTGATGTATTCTGCATATGAATCATTCCACGTCAAATCGCACAAATTTAGCTTGGAATTGACTTTCATGTCTCCGATTTCGATAAAACAAATTTGACACATTCTTTGGATTGAAAAAGTAAATACGTGTTTTATTATTGTTGTCTGTATCGATTATTGTAGTAGATATGTGTTATCAAAGATTCCGAAATAGGTAGCGCATCATTGTTGTTAAACGTGATTATCTCCACTAATAATCATCACAGAGATTTGCTCTTTGTCTCAATCAGAAGGTGACGGTACACACTTTATTCTTCGCATAATAATATAAAAATGCAAGTTTGTTAACTTTGTTTTAAAAAACATTTAAATGTATAAAAATATGTTTTAATGGCAGCGACATACTTTAAAATTACAGAAAAAAATTCTTAAATACCTTGAAATTATTTTAACCACCCTCAAAAAAATCAGAACGCTACTCTCAACCGTTGAAGAATAATTAAATGATACACCAAGCTGCGCGTCTTGAGTGCGCGGGCTGCATAAGTACTGTTGCAAGATGATGTGCAGGTGCAGCTCTGGATGAGAGTCGTGTGACCACTTTACACTGTTCTACGGTCAGAATATCACTATTTCGCGTAATTTATGTAATATAGTACTGTATTTAAATATTGTTTTTGTAAAATATACACTTGTAAGAATGATAACTACAGTTTACACACACAGCACTATTAAAACTAATCACCTACAACCAATTCTATTTAATGTCCACCACTTTACTCTCACTTTGAAGTGAATAGTTCTTTATTATGGCCTGAGATTGTGTCAGTGGAACAAAAGAATGAAGTTGTAAGATACCTCGTACCACTTTTGCTTGTTGGTACCTTGAGTAGAAAATATAGCTAAGTTATTTGTATTCGCTAATGGTAAAAATTTAAAAGAAATATTATAAATGATATTATTAATTCCATCAACCATTAATTTAACATTTTCATGGTGAACATAGACACAAACTGAGTGCGTGCCACTTGTTCCAGGGAGTACACATTCCTTTTGTCTGAGTTTGAAAATTTTTGAAAATCCTATTTTGATATACGGATATTGCTCTTTGAAACACTGGTAAGCTTTCTTGAGATCACACAGTATTAATCTTTTCTCTTTGTGAACTCTCTTTCCATATTCTTTAACTGAAGCACAATTCTTTTTGCCAGCCATAACCCTCCTCACGTCATCAGAATTATAAAGTTGAACAACCTTCTCTACTACAAATCTTCCCAAACTTTTTCCCGATTTAGGATTAGGAGTAACCAAAAACCCCTATTCTGCTCCTAATTGTTTAGAAATTCATATCATGTGAGTGGTGATATTAAAATGTTGTTGAATTTTACCGTAGGACTAACTTTAAAAAATTGTTAATATATGTATTTTGAGAAATGATATACAGTAAATACGATATTTCTACGATTTATAGAATCTTCAGTATAACCATTTTCATAATACGTTGCATCCTAATTTACGGAAAAAGTAACATTTAATAAATGACTAAATAATTCTGTCAGTACGAAAAAATTACACATGGGCTATTTAATTTCATCAGTAGAATATATAAAAAAAAATTGGAGCAAATATTAAGTTGTCATGTTTCGTAGGTGTTCAATTTGACATGGAATGACTCAAATATTTAATACCTTAACTCACTTATGGAACGAGATTTCTTTATAATCTCCACATAAACTAATATGTACCCTCTCCCACCCATACACAAGCTGTCAGTGTCCTGCATAGACTACTTCCGATAATGTAAATCTTACTTTTAAGGGGAGATGGCTGTATAATTTGAATTTCTTCCCATTTGATGACCATTTTTCACTTGTTTGTATGTACAAATATCATTGCTGCGACACCTTAAATTCGAGATTTTTAAAAATAAAATTGGAGCAGAAATCTTGGGGGGGGGGGGGCATGTAATTAACCACAGTGAATATCTATCGGCCATTTTTAAGGTAAATTCAAAACCTCTTTGTCGTTTTATTCCTAAAAACACATTCTTTAAAATGCCTGTAGCAAAATTTTGATATTCGTTTTCAAAATGTTTAAAGGAATACATCTTAAGAATCAATTTTAGAGGTACTTTTATAGAAACTTGAGGGAATATTTTTCATAAAACTTCCCTTGCCATTGCTTTCTACTTTTTGACTTCCAAGCAGCTGGCTTCGTAAATGAGTTGTTTATAATGAACGTAGGCTAAAAAAAACCCTGAAAGAAGTCAACCCCTTGAAAATGATATTTAGAAGCGAGCATGTTAATCCCAATTATGTATATTTTTCTTAACAATACTGGATATTTACAAGTGATACCTTAATTAGACCAACAAAATTATTTGCAAAGATGAGTTATGTTAACCTTTATAGAAACCAAGTGAGAAATTATGAGTTCTTATATTTTATTACTTTATCCCATTAGTGCATTTATAAAAATTTCAAGTTAAAAAGTTCAAAGAGAATGCTGTTCAACCATATGACTTATCTTTAATGCAAATTATGCAATTATAAATTTACACTGTATTTTTTTATACTCCGAGTTACCTAACACATTTAAGTACATAATCTGTGATTTATTGAATTGATTCGTAATATATAATAACAAGATAGTTTTTCGTCTACATGCAATAGACACATCGTACTTTAATAAAAAGAGTGTGATATGTCGATTCAATTTTAATTTAATCTTAACTTATTTTTTGTAAAATATCCTTATTTAACAATTTTACATAATCAAATAGTAGTGGACAACAATTTTCACTCATGTACGTAATACATTTAAACACAATGTTTGTCTTCTTTCCAAACGAGTCTTAATATGCCAATACAATATTAGTATACGCATTTGATTAAAAGTTATCCATGAATATGTGTTTTTTGCATAGTAGGATATGGTTACTTAATTCAATTTGATTTGTACATAAATATGCATATTGGAAATTGTAATTTGTACATTCATGTGTTTGCAATGAATATGTAACAAAACCCAAAACTGATAATGACTTTGAAGAAGCTGAAAAACAAATTAAAGAAATGAATACATTAAAGAACATTACACAATTTAATCCACATCGAAGCAGATAAAAGACGCAGTTGTCATAATGGAGAGAGAATAATATATTAATAAACCGATTGAATTTATAGAACAGAGTAATATTACTGAAATAAGGTGTGACCCTACCGATACATTTCAAAACGAAATAAGAGAAACATTAAAATCAGTTCAAAACTTGATCCCCAAAAATTCAAGGACCCCACTATTTCTAAACTAAAAACACTACCAAAAACCCAAAAAGCAAATTTATTTATTTATCCAAGCCACCCGTCACAAACTGCATGAATGCACCAGCTTATAAGATTAGTAAATTTTTACATCAGTATCTAAAAACCAACATAGATCTCAAATATAAATAGGCAACAGGCAATACGAACTATGACTATGACTATGATTTTTAATATTATTATTACTATACCATACTAGACTATACAATATTACACTATACTATAGTGTATGCTATACTATACCACACAGTACATTAGGCCTATACTATATACTATACACTTTCGGATACTATACTATACTATTACTATACTCATTACTGTGACTATACCTGTAACTGTAACCATAACTATAACTATGACTATGACTATGAATATGACTATGATTATTACTATTATTATTACTATATTATACTAGACTATACTATATTATACTATACTATACTATACTGTATGCTATACTATACCACACACAACAGTAGGCCTATATTATATACTATACACTATACACTTTAGGCTACTATACTATACTTTACTGTTACAGTAATTTACTGTAACTAGCTGCGAATATATTGAATAAGCAGTCGTGGACAGCCGATAAGGGGTGGTCCTCCAGCTTGGGGGTTGGGCGAAGGGCTAACAACCCATCACCGTAAAAAACAGCTTGTTACGTATCCCTATAATAAGCCTCGGAATAGGACTGATTCTCTGGCACGACCACAGCAAAGGAATAAGGATTTGAGATTTGGCACTTGGAACGTAACTAGTCTTTATAGAACAGGAGGGGTAACATTAGTAGCAAAATAACTAGCTAGATATAGAATAGACTTCGTGGGAGTACAAGAGGTTAGGTTAGATGGGAGTGGCATATCACAAATAGGAGATTACTTGTTTTATTATGGGGAAGGAAACAATAATCACCAATTAGGAACAGGATTCTTTATCCATAAAAGAATAAAATCAGCAGTAAAAAAGATCGAATTTATCAGTGACAGGTTATCATATTTAGTACTTAAGGGTAGATGATGCGACATCATAGTTATAAATGCTCACGCCCCTACAGAAGAGAAAGACGACCATATAAAGAATAGCTTCTATGAGGAATTGGAACATACTTTTGATCAGTTCCCTAGATATCACATGAAAATTTTATTGGGGGATTTCAATGCTAAAGTAGGACGGGAGGATATTTTTAGACCAACTATTGGAAAAGAGAGCCTACACGCAATTAGTAGTGACAATGGAGTTAGATTAGTCAACTTTGCCACATCGAAAAATTTAATTGTCAAAAGTACAACATTCCCCCATAAGGATATACATAAATATACTTGGACTTCTCCAGATGGATTGACACACAACCAAATAGATCACATCTTGATAGATAAACGGAGACATACTAGTATAGTAGATATTCGAACTTTCAGGGGTGCAGACTGTAATTCTGACCATTATTTGGTGATTGGAGAATTAAGAGAAAGATTAGTAGCCAAGCGAGTAGAGCAACAAGTTAATATTACTAAATTCAATATTTTGAAATTAAAGGACGAGGAAACTAAGCAACATTATCAGGTCGAAATTTCAAATAGGTTTGCCGTATTAGCAAGTTCCGACGAAGTTGACAAAGAGTTAGATGTTAATAGCGTGTGGGAAAATATCCGAGATAATATCAAAATTGCAGCTGAACAGAGCATAGGTTATTATGAAACTAAGAAAAAGAAACCGTGGTTTGATGAAGATTGTTGCATGGTAGTAGAAAGAAGGAAACAGGCAAAATTGAAATTCTTACAGGATCCAGTTGAGGAGAAGAGAGATAATTATTTCAATGAAAGACGGGAAGCAAGTCGTACACTTAGGATTAAAAAGAGAGGTTACTTGAAGGAAAAACTGAATGAGGTAGAAACAAATAGTAAGAATAAAAACATTCGACATTTATATAACGGTATAAAGGAATTTAAGAACGGATATCAGCCAAGGGTAAACGTGATCAAGGATGAGAATGGTGACTTGCTTGCAGACTCTCCATCAATCCTAAACAGATGGAAAAACTATTTTGCGCAACTACTAAATGTACATATGCCAAATAGAAATGATCGGGACGAAATTGAAATACAAACTGCTGAGCCATTTATACCCGAACCCACGCTTTCAGAAGTCGAAATTGCGATAGAAAATCTGAAAAAGTACAAGTCTCCAGGTATCGATGAAATTCCAGCAGAATTAATACAAGAGGGTGGGAGTGCATTATATAGCGAAATTTGTAAACTTGTACTTGCTATTTGGGAAAAGGAAATTGTACCAGAACAATGGAAGGAGTCCATAATTGCACCTATTTTTAAAAAGGGGGACAAAACCGACTGTGGTAACTTTCGAGGAATATCACTTTTGTTGACGTCGTACAAAATTTTGTCCA
Organism: Periplaneta americana; assembly: GCF_040183065.1. Taxonomy (NCBI): domain Eukaryota; kingdom Metazoa; phylum Arthropoda; class Insecta; order Blattodea; family Blattidae; genus Periplaneta; species Periplaneta americana. Next base: position 145,687,151 of record NC_091131.1, read on the forward strand.
ATATTCTTTTGAGAAGATTAACTCCGTACGTAGATGAAATTATTGGGGATCATCAGTGTGGTTTTCGGCGTAATAGATCGACTATTGATCAGATGTTTCGTATTCGACAGATAATGGAGAAAAAATGGGAATATAAGGGTACAGTACATCAGTTATTCATAGATTTCAAAAAGGCTTATGACTCGGTTAAGAGGGAAGTATTATATGATATTCTTATTGAATTTGGTATTCCCAAGAAACTAGTTCGATTAATTAAAATGTGTCTCAGTGAAACATACAGCAGAGTCCGTATAGGTCAGTTTCTATCTGATGCTTTTCCAATTCACTGCGGGCTAAAGCAGGGAGATGCACTATCACCTTTACTTTTTAACTTTGCTCTAGAATATGCCATTAGGAAAGTTCAGGATAACAGGCAGGGTTTGGAAGTGAACGGGTTACATCAGCTTCTTGTCTATGCGGATGACGTGAATATGTTAGGGGAAAATACACAAACGATTAGGGAAAACACGGAAATTTTACTTGAAGCAAGTAGAGCGATCGGTTTGGAAGTAAATCCCGAAAAGACAAAGTATATGATTATGTCTCGTGACCAGAATATTGTACGAAATGGAAATATAAAAATTGGAGATTTATCCTTCGAAGAGGTGGAAAAATTCAAATATCTTGGAGCAACAGTAACAAATATAAATGACACTTGGGAGGAAATTAAACGCAGAATAAATATGGGAAATGCGTGTTATTATTCAGTTGAGAAGCTCTTATCATCCAGTCTGCTGTCCAAAAATCTGAAAGTTAGAATTTATAAAACAGTTATATTACCGGTTCTTCTGTATGGTTGTGAAACTTGGACTCTCACTCTGAGAGAGGAACATAGGTTCAGGGTGTTTGAGAACAAGGTGCTAAGGAAAATATTTGGGGCTAAGCGGGATGAAGTTACAGGAGAATGGAGAAAGTTACACAACACAGAACTGCACGCATTGTATTCTTCACCTGACATAATTAGGAACATTAAATCCAGACGTTTGAGATGGGCAGGGCTGTAGCACGTATGGGCGAATCCAGAAATGCATATAGAGTGTTAGTTGGGAGACCGGAGGGAAAAAGACCTTTAGGGAGGCCGAGACGTAGATGGGAGGATAATATTAAAATGGATTTGAGGGAGGTGGGGTATGATGATAGAGACTGGATTAATCTTGCACAGGATAGGGACCGCTGGCGGGCTTATGTGAGGGCGGCAATGAACCTTCGGGTTCCTTAAAAGCCATTTGTAAGTAAGTAAGCAAAAGAATAAAATTTATTCCTTCACATTGAAGTTCATGGTGAAGTTTCTACTTTGGACAGACTGCAACCTTCTCGGAAATTAAAACACTCGGTCTGCTCGTTTTTAAAACTTTTCCTCGATTTTGTAAAAAGCACTTCCCAACCTTGTATGTTAATATACTATTTTTGGTTACACTCTTATACCAGGGAGGTCTTCATTATACTTCTTAGTGAATATTAAAATGTAAATATTTTACAGTCACGTAGTTCCGTGATCTGTAATAAATTTTTAAGGGCACCAACTAAACTCTTCCCTTCTACAATAATTGCAAGAACCACATTTGTTACTATCGATATTATTTTTCTTCTGATGATTTAATTTCTTTATTAATCTTTTCAGTGCATAATCAGATCGTGTCCAGTTGCATTTTCCTCCACTTTAAGCAAGTACCTTCCTATAGTAATACCGGACAGCTGTATACTAGCAGCATTCACGTGAGTTCGAAATATCGCGGACCTGACATCTAGCGGAGCTGCGTGGAATTACGTCCACAAATACAAATATTAACATAGCGGGATTCCGACTATTGTTTAAAACGTGAGTTACTAATGTGGAATAATATATTATGAAACACTTCAGAAATGTTGAATAATATTTAATGTAAAATTATTATCTTATATCAAAGCTGCATATTATGAGAAATATTGCATACTTCATATTACTTTCCATAATTAATTGTTAGATATTTTTTCTTTGGTTTAGTGAGACAAAATCAATTCTGACATTAAGAATGAATTTACAATAATGCTTTATATACGCATTGCTGACAACTGCAAATATAAAATTGATAGTAATCTGATGCTTTTAATAATTGGTAAAGGGATGTGACAACAATAAAACAATTTGATAAAACCTTAACATTTGCAATACATTTTAACTTCTATGCATTTATTAGGTCTAAATAAAAAAAGCTATTTTGTATTTTTATATGAACACAAAGACGAAGGCATTAGGCCTACTAAAGAATGTCGTTGACTCATGTTTTATGATCCCTCGGAAATCGAAAGTACGATTTGGAGCAGTTTGTAATGCTGTAATTTTGTAGCAATTATAAATAGCACATAATTTTAGACCCTGATATTGTAACACAGCACTAATTAATAAAACTGTTAACTAGCCCAGCAACAACATACATTGCAGTTGATTACAGCTTGTTTCGCGAGTATCGCCACACCGGCCGCCTAGGTAGCAGCACCAGCGTCGTTCGCGTGCAGAACTGCTAGCTGTCCGGTATTATTATAATAAGGTATTTGCTTTAAGTACTGTATAGGAGACATTCGTCTATAGATAAAACTTGTTCAGTCTTCTAATGAAGACAGCTAATAAATAGCTATTTTAATACATACCCGTTAATTCTCTGCAAAATGATTGTGTATCAAGTGTATCTTTGTGGAGACAGACGAAATGCTGAAAACTACATTTCGCAAAGCAGGAATATCGAAGACTTGTATTTTCATAAAAATGTTCAAACATTTCTCCTGTATTAACGCGTAATTGTTTTTATTTTCCGTATAATGAATAAAGGAAATACTATGTACGAAATTTTAGGAAATTACTTTTACAATATTATTATAGACCTACAGATTTTATACATCTGAGCCATAAAAAACGTCAATGAGATAAACTGAAAATGTGAAGACTAGAAACATGTGTAGTGCATTATTTTCTAAGTGAAAATTTATAGTTAAAAATTCTCCGGTGTACTGAAAGAGGTAAAGAACCTTTCATAAGTATCAACGTGGCCACAGAATTAACGTAACGGTCACAGGATTATAAAAGATTAATTTTGTATTATTCCATATTTTGATTCCTTTAGTGTAGATTTAAAGCAGAAATTTACATAACGTTATAAGAAGCGATTTTGTAAACAACGTGTGTTTGTGTTTATCCAGTTGTTCCGTCAGGTTCACATGCACTGCCCTATCTCGTAACTCTGGCTGGAAACCTGAACGAACTGTAAAAACTCTTGGTCATGATTGGTCGGTTTCTAGAGGGTCATGCCAGCGGCTGTGACAATTTGAATACGGAGCGTCGAACTTGGAAGACGTGTTTTATTGTTTAATATCGCGATAAGGATGTAAAAATTGTAGAATTTCCGCTTATTTTTCGTATTGTATTTAAATTAATTGTGTTCGGAACATTAATTCTGTGCACTGTGTAAATATTTGAGTTTTTATGCACAACAAAATATCTTGTTTATCTGTGTATGTAAGGAAATTATTAAGAAGAAACATATATTATGTACGTAGGTGTATTTCGTTTTCCTGGTATGAAGACTGATCTACTGAGGAAACTGGTGAATTTGTGAGTAGAACATTTAATGTAGGGTAGTTATAAAATATTTACGATTTATTAATTTTAGTGGGTCTGTAGATATAACATAATTGAATTGTAAATGAAGATAAATATCATAGGTCCTTCAATAACTGTCTATTTTTAACCTAATGCGTAGTACAAAAAATTACATTAGGTTATACACATAAAAATATATATACGATTAGCGCTTTCGCTATTAAGATAGCATCTTCAGGTCTGGTTAGCATATTATGAAGCTTTTTACATAAAGACTTGGATGGAATGCAACATAATGAAATGTAATAAAATACACGACGTGAGAAAAATTACAATGTTAAGATAACTGTGCAAATAAAAGGCAAAGTAAAATAATGGCTTGAAAAACAGGCAAATGGTTGTAATAATTCAAACCTCTGTAAGGTCTAGATATTAAATTATAAAAACTATGCCTTGAGATAAAAGTCTGCAAAACATGTGTGCAGCTTATAAATATAACAGAGATGGTTAAAAGAGTAAAAAGTTGCAACTGTCATCACGACGTTCTCCCAGATTTTGAGGTCTCTCTTTTTCAGGCGCTCCCATATTATATGTATTCCATACGTCAGTATGGGTACTATTTTTGCCTTAAATATTTTCATCGCCGTGTCAAGGGTGAGAGACTGTATGTGGTTTACGTCATTCATTGCTCTAATTGCCGAGATCGCCTTTTGTTTGACATGCATGTTGAACGTTGTTCCAGAAGTTTGAAAGTCACCCCAAGGTACTTGTACGAGTTAACGACTTGTAACCTCCCGTCTCCAATTTGCATTATGTCTTTCTCTGATACTCGGCCACTTTCCTGAATATCATCTGCGCGCTTTTTTCTTGGTTGATGAGGAGTCCATTTGTCTCGGCCCACTTTTGCAGATTATGTAGGCATTCCTGTACGTCTTCTGGCTTGCCGGAGGCTAATACCATATCATCTGCATATATATAAATTCTGGTGGAGTTGTTGTGGCTTATGTTGTTTCTTATTACATCCGCGGTTGCAAGGTTGAAGAGCAGGGGGCTAAGAGGGTCTCCTTGGAGGACGCCGTCATCATCCCTTCATATAAAGAGGTGATTCACGAGGGGTTACTGCCACTTACAGAGGTTATTTTGAAGACATTCTGAGCAAAAAAAGTCGTATAAACTTGGCTGCTATTCTCAATATTTTAAGATTTACACTAATTTGTAGTTGTTTCTAAAATACCTTTTCCTTTAGTTTTAGGGGTAAAGCAATATTATACATAGACAATGAGCTATTCAGAATATAATTTCTTTAATTGGCTAGTATGCTAAGGCTAAAAATATGTTATTAATTTCTTAGTTACTTTGTACAGATATTTTTTTTTTTAATTTTTGACTGAAAATTACAATATTTTTACGCATTTATCACAACAATTGTTACAGATAACGTAACTTCTGCAACTTGATTCTTTACAGATCAGTTTTGCATCCTAATGTACAGTCTTAAAGAGTTAGCAAGAATGGCATGATTTGTAACAATTATTGCGATAAGTGCGTAAGAAAAATGTAATTTAGTGATTAAAAATTGAAAAAACAAATTATGTACGAAGAAATTATGGAATTAACTCATTTGTAGTTTCAGAATAAAAGCAAATTAAAAAAATGATACTACTCTATTTGTAAAATTATTTTAACTTTAAAAGTAATTAAAAAGATATTTTACAAATAACTTCAAATTATTGTAACTCTGATAATACCGAGATAGTACTCAAGTTTATATGACATATTTTAGCTCGAAATGTCTTAGGAAATAAGCTGCGTAAGTGACGCTAACTCATTCTGAATCACCCTGTATGTTTTTGGAGTACCTATAACATCTGCAATAAAGGGTAACTCAGTCATGAATATGAACCAAATCTCGGAATGCAAAAGTCTAAATTACATGAAACCAGAGAACTGGGAGACTGCCATTAGACAACAAGAACAACAGCATAATATATCAGCGGACTGAAATTAATATTCCCATGACTTTATCAAACTCCTTGGTATACTGTATATTAAGCTTTTATGTCCTGGTTAGTATAAATGAGTGCTGTTACTCTCAATATCTGTCCCATTGCTGTGTAATTTACGGAGAGGCATGCACACAAGCTGTTAAACATTGATTACTGATCTACAAACCTCCTGCATTATAAAATGACACCGACATAATTTTCAGTAAGAATTTAAATGGGACGGTGTGCAGAAACATTAGTAATTTTATTTTGGAAAAAGATGATCAAATAATTAATCTTGGGAAAATTGATGCAGAGAAATAAAATATCATGATGAAAAATGTGTTTGCTTACAAAACGGGATTTCGAAGAACATTACAAATAGACAAACATTTAATGAACACACAGGTCACCTTCACTAAAGTCGTGGAAGATGATGATGGCTGCGAAGAAAACAGTAACGATTTATTAGTGATATATCTTATAGGCCTAAACGTGGTAAATGGACATAAGTGTCTAGAGGAATTTTCTATTTATTGTTGACTCTCAATTTAAAATAATTTGCCAGCATATTGCAAATTAATTCCTCTAGGCATAATATTTATTTACAAGATTAGTCATAAAATTATGTTTCTTTTATAATCTTAATTTTTATAATTCAAAACAAGGAGTTATTTTGTTAATTAGTTAGTTAGTTAGAATCGACGGCAATTCGGAAGGCGTTAGTCTGCTAGCGTTTGCGTCGAGAGAGACAGATAGAGAGAGCAAGGCAGCGGACAACATTGCCACATCGTACTTCACGCGCACGTGCAATACAAATAGCGTAGGAGAGAATTTAAATTATCAAAAGACAATACAGACCTTAGCAGTTGATTATAGTAAGCTTGACACCAAACAAATCCTCTTTCCTTCACTAACAGTATTCTTTGCACTGTTCTCAATCCCACACCACATGCTTCTGCAGTCGTTCTTGCGCGTTATCAACGTTGCAGCCAGCATCAAGATGGCCGGTAGCGTTCTGCTCGTCAACGTTTTTAAAATAATTAAACACCTTAAACACTATTTTCCGCGCCTGCCTGTGCAATACTTGTCTTTTTACAGTCTCTTCTTCCATTTATTTATCTTACACACACACAGCAATTGTTAGTTTTACTACTATTCTGTGTATTGAAACACTCACACGTGAACAAACGAACTCGGGAAGTAGGTCTACTTGTTACTGACTGATTCCAATTGGTTCTACTGTACAAGCTTGTGACGTCATATGCCAGAAATGCTGCGGCTCACATAGCAGCTGACCGCCTTCCGAAATGCCATCTAGTCTAGTTACAGTGCATGAGGGTTAAGTTGGCGTGATTTCTACTATCCTTGTCTGCGGTCCTTGTCTATCGACTTTCAACAGATGTAAGGGGGGAAAGGTTTTCTTTTGTAGAATTCTTGGAATTCCCTTCCCTCCTTCTCCCTTGGCCCTTCTAGAACACACTTTTGCAAATCCAATTAGTGGGTCTCTCAGTGGCGTCTTGGCGTTGTTCGAGTTCATTTATTCAGTAGTGTTTAGTGAATAGTGAAGTAAGTGTGTGTCTCGTTGTGTCAATTTAATATAATATAATATAATATAATATAATATAATATAATATAATATATAATATAATATACAATAATTCACAATTTAAACAAAATGTTTTCGGAATTGCATGATTTCCCTGTTATCTTAAAAATTGTAATGTGTGTTGTGCTCTTGTTTTTAATAATCATGGTAGGCAATATGGGAAAACGCGGGAAAGCCTTGAAGTCGGACAGTATGAACATGGTTATTAATGTACACAAATTCTTTACTGAAGAATATGAGGCACTGAAACGCGGAAAGCAAACAATATCTGTGTCGAGTGTTATCGAAAGAACTGCTGCAGCGACAGGTATATCGTCTCGTAGTGTTAGCAGGATTTTAAAAAAACAAAGGGAGGCACTAGAAAGTGGAAGTGTTCTACGAACTCCAGGAAAGAAACGCCCAAACAGGACCCCTCAGAAAACTGCAATTGACTCATTTTCTGCCGCCGCTATAAGACGAGTAATTTATTCTTTGTATCGGACTGATTTTTTGCCTAGTTTGAAGGATATAAATGACGCATTAATTAAGGAAAGCTTATTCACTGGAAGCATATGGAGTTTGAGAGAAATTCTTAAAAAAATGAAATTTAGGTATGTTAAAAATACTCAAGGCAGAAAATTTTTAATGGAAAGGTCAGATGTTATTTTAAAGAGATTTAAATTCTTAAGAAAAATGAAAGAATTACGCGCCACTGGACGCGCCGTTGTTTATCTAGACGAAACTTGGGTTAATGTGAACCATACGAAAAGCAAAGTTTGGAAAAGCGATGATCACGAAATTGACTTCCCACTTCAAACCCCAATAGGAAAAGGTCAACGGTTTATTATTTTACACGCCGGATGTTCGACAGGTTTCATTCCAAACGCGCTTCTAACTTTCAAATCTAAATCAACTAAAGACTACCACGAGGAGATGGACAGCACTGTATTTAAGAACTGGTTCATTAATCAATTATTACCAAACATTCCTCTCAATAGCATCATTGTAATGGACAATGCCCCCTATCATTCAACAGAACTCAATAAGGCACCAATTTCATCAACACCGAAATCTGAAATGCAGTCCTGGCTTCGTAACAATAACATTGAATTTGATTTACGATCCACGAAACCTGTATTATATGAACTTGTAAAAACTAAAAAAGATAATTTCAAAACATACGAAATCGACCAAATTGCGACAATGCACTCCCATACTGTAGTGAGACAGCCACCATACCATTGTGATTTAAACGCGATCGAATTAATATGGGGGCAGGTTAAAAATGACGTTGCGAAGCGTAATATTTCGTTCAAAAGTAAAGATGTGAAATTGTTGTTTGAGAGCGCTCTTGCAAAAGTGACGGAAGATAATTGGAGAAAGGCCTGTGAACACGTGGAAAAAGTCGAACAATTTTATTGGGAGAAGGACGGACTAGTAGACGAAATTAGCGATCGATTCGTAATAAATTTGGATGACACGGACACGGACGAGGAACTTTCTGGCGGAGAGGAGTCAGAATTTGAAGAGGAAGAGAGTGCCGCCGCTGCTAACTCCTGGTCGCTGGAAGGAGTGTCGACCATACCGCCGTCACCATAAATGAGGGTAGAGAGAGATGGTGAGTATTCTTTCTCTTTCTAAAAGGGACTAGACAAGTAAATCCTCATGGACTGTAGTTAGCTAGTGGGGTTTAAAAAGGGCGCGCGAGCTACTATGGCTATTTGTGCCCTTATACAAAATTCTTCCCAAAAACAAAAACACAAACAATACAATAAGCTGAATGCTATGAATCAATGATTATGAATGTAGAAAGATGTCTAAAGAGGAGAAAAATCACATTACATATTATGTAAGTGGAATAAAATAAAACTACTTAAAGGAAGGAAAATAATCCGAAAATGATACAATATCTTTGTCCTGAACGATACATCAATTTTTTAATTCGTTCAATAAATGCTTTTTATATCGCGATTCAGTAATCTAACTATTAAAGAGAACCTGTAAGTGGCGATGTGTCTTGGTGAGAACGGTAGGAATGTTCAATCGGTTTCGGTGGGACAGAAAGAGGAGTGAATGTTTTGCCAGTATACAACGAGGAAGAAATTTTCTAAATTTCTGTGTTCTTTACTGCATAGCAGAAAAACTACCGAAAATTAAATTAGTCTCCAAACTGTAAAATTTTAGATTACCAAGATGATGAAGACAGTAGAGATATCTCGTAATGTTTGAAAATTGACTTACTTTACGACTGTGCAATGTGTTGTAAATGACGATCTGAATTGTTTCAGAATTTTGAAATTATTTAGTGGAACTATATAGTGTGTTTGTAATATTAGGTGGAATAATTACAGGAGAGAGGAGCAAAGAAGGAGTAAGTGAATGTAGGTAGTTTTTGTGTAGCCTATTGACATTGGAGATAATTCTGATAATTAAAGAAAAGAATATATATAATAACTGTAGGAAGATCGAGAAATGGAAGGGAGGCAGTATAGGAATGGACTAGATTAAGGAGGATGGATTAGGGAGGAATAGATGGCAGAACAAAGCAGGGTAAATGAGAGGAATAAATGAGGAAGTAATTAGCAAATAAATTGTAAATTGAAAACAGTGGGTTGTAAAACAGATAAAGCGATTAAAGAAATTTCAAAAAAAGGAAATGAACTAGAGCGGAAATGACAAACAATGGACTGATGTGCAGAAGTCCGAAAATGTTAAAGTGATGGCGGACAGATCAATGATCATATCATATCATATATCATATCATATCATACCATATATAATATCATACCAAATCATATCATATCATACCATATATAATATCATACCATATCATATATCATATCATACCATACCATATCATATATATCATATCATACCATATTATATATATCATATCATACCAATTCATATCATATCACATGTCATGTCATGTCATATCATATATCATATCATATCATACCATATATAATATCATACCATACCATATCATATATATTATATCATACCATATTATATATATCATATCATACCACATTATATATATCATATCATATCACATATCATATATCATATCATGTTATGTCATGTCATATCATATATCATATCATATATCATATCATATCGTATCATACCATATCATATATATCATCATACCATATTATATATATCGTATCATACCATATATCATATCACATATCATATTATATCATATATACCATATCATGTTATGTCATGTCTTGTCGTATCATATCGTATCATATATCATATCATATCATACCATACCATATCATATATATCATATCATAACATATTATATATATCATATCATATTAACATATCATATCACATATCATGTATCATATCGTATCGTATCAGGCATAGCGTATATTTTTATATTTAAGGCAAAGAGTCCTAGAGAAATTTTATCAATATCGCTGTCACATGCCTTTCCATAAAAAATCAAGCATGGGTAATTATTCATACTCAAATGACATCACTGTAACTGAAGGAAATAAGTGTAAATATGAATGATTATGATTTAAGGAAGGTGGATAAAAAGGAGACAATAAATCGTTGTATCCAATGTGAAGATTTAACTAAGTAGACTTCTTTAAGTAAGGTATGGGCTAGTCCGAAACTGGAATTAACATCTCTTTTCTAAAATTAAATCTATTTTCGAGAATTTTTGTTTTTCGGTGAACACTTTACCAACGGAGATCCAGTGATGTCACTATTATGGACGAGCCTTTAAGCAACATATTATACTAGCACTATTGTACCTATGGCTATGTTAGTTCATGAGGTACTTACGGTTTTTTCGTAATGCGCGATTTTTTCGCCAAATATCAATTCCTATAAAAGAAAAATAAATTAGTAAAATTATGCTCAACATATAGCACTGAGTCAGTAATTTCCAGTAGTGGTGACTCATTTAGCATCAATGCTAATAAGAACAAACAAACAAATAATAATAATAATAATAATAATAATAATAATAATAATAATAATAATAATAATAATCTGTAGCTGTGCTTCGACTGAACACTTGCCATCCACAGTTTTACATATTAGAAGATAACAACAATAAAGCAATAGATATCAATAGATTAAATTTAATAGTTCACTGTTTTTATTAATCTTCTTTGTAGAAATTAAGCTTTAGTGGCTTCGTTTGTATAAATGAGGGCCTTCACTTTCAATATCTGTCCAATTGCTCAAAGTGGCAACCCCTCCCCTACTGACCTACCTAGCTGAAAATGTTATTAATCTTTTTAAACATCCAACGTGTTCAATACACAAAAATTCGAATGGCAATATAGGTATTGTTATAACTACTTTATTCACTGATTTAGACTTCAGTGGTGGGGGGAAGCAGGGACCCACGCTGCACTCTCATTGCTAATGGAGGTGTACGTCCATCCAGTCGTCTTTCTTGTAGCATTAATTTTGAATTAAACACTATAGGCCCTTACTTAATTACTTATGGCTGTTAGAGAACACGAATGTTCATTGCCGCTGTCATACAAGCCTTCTATCGGTCCCTTCCTGAGCAAGATTATTTCAGTCTCTACCATCACATTCCACCTCCCTCAAATTCATTTTAAAATGATCATCATACCAACTACGTCTGTGACTCCCAAAGGTCTTCTTCTCTCCTGACTCCCAACTAACATTCTATATGTATTTTTGGATTCACCCATACGTGCTACATGCCCTACCCATCTCTAACGTCTGGATGTAATGTCCAAAATTATGCTACGTAATGAATACAATCCGTGCATTCTGTGTTGTGTAACTTTCTCCATTCTCCTGTAACTTCATCCCTCTTAGCCCCAAATATTTTCCTAAGTATCTTATTCTCAAACACCCTTAGCCTCTGTTCCCCTCTCAAAGTAAGAGTCCATGTTTCGCTACCATACAGAACAACTGGTAATATCACTGTTTTATTAATTCTTACTTTCAGCTTTTTTGAGAGCAGACTGGATGAGAAACGCTTCACAACCGAATAATAAGATGCATTTCCCATATTTATTTTGCGTTAATTTCCTCCTGATTTATGTTTCTATTTGCTGCTGTTCCTCCAAGATATATCCACATCTTCAAAGGATAAATTTGCAATTGTTCTATTTCCATTCCCTTCTATGTTCTGGTAACGAGGCATAATGAATTTGTATACTTCGTCTTATTGGGATTTACTTCCTAACATATCTCTTTACTTGTTTCAAATGAAATTCCAGTGTTTTCCCTAATAAACTTGTGGATTTTCTCCTAACTAATTCGCGTCATTAGAATCGACAAGCAGCTGATGAAACAACATTTTAGGTCCTAGGGAAATTCTATCAATACTACCGTCAAATAGCTGTTCACAAAACAATTAAATTACCGATAATGCATGCGCGAATAACAAATTCTATCTGTCGGGAATATGTGTGCCTATGAATGATTATGCATTAAGGGAGGCGGATAAAAAAGATGCAATAACTCGTTGTATCCATTGTGGGGATTGAAGAAAATTGATATATTTAAAGTAATGCATATAGTCCGAAACCGGTATCAACACCTGTGTTCTAAAATGAAATCAATTTTTCAATTTTTTTTTCAGTAAACACATTTGATACGGGCCCCAGTGGTACTGCTATTAAGGAAGAGCCTCTAAGCAATATATACTATTACCTGTATACATATATATTTACTTACGTTGTTATATATGCTTCTTATGATAATGTCCTCTCTTGGAACAACCTAGAAGAGGAAAAGAAACTATTATAAATCATGTTAAAACATAGAACTGCGTCGGTAAATGCCAGCAGTACTTATTGATTTATCACTAATGCTAATAAGAACAAACCAGGAAAACAATCTACTCCCATGTTCGTCAGAACAACTGTAATTAATTCCATCTTCGAAGACCATGGCGTAATAAACCACATCAAAGCATGCATAAATAAGATAGAAACCAATATTCTATTTCGCAATTTTTCCCAATTGTCTATTGGATCAAATATTATTTCCGTGTGAAACGCTTTTGCACGAAAGATTTCAGTTCAGACTGTGACCCCGACTTGTCCACATCAAACATCCCGCACTTCCAAATTACACTTTCTTACTCCAAGCATGACGCACACAGGTTTGCTAGGATTTGGTCCAACGCCGAACATCGGATGAATCGCACAACACATTTTGAAAACCGGCGTCTGCGAGACGTTCGCAATGTAAACATCACGTGCTTAACTTACTGCAAAATGAGAAACAGGTAAGTATTGTAATGCCAATTTAAACTGTGACATTGCACAGAGAACTCGCTGTGCAGTACTTGAAAACAAACCAACTACAGTTATTTTCTTCGCAGTTGTTGCGTTTAAACCGAGATATCAGACCATTTCAGGGACAGATATGTCGATATTGTGTATATGTATGGTTTGTGCGATGGAAGTTCCTTGCGTGCCGTCGCTGAATATGAATGACGCTTTCCGAACAGAAGGGTACCATATCGAAGGGTACTTACTGTATATGGGGTTGGATGAAAGACTTGATATAGCAAAGGAATGGGAAACAGAAGAAGCGCTAATCGACCGTATTTTGGATGCGGCATAAACAACAGGCACATGCATCTCTCCCGAGCGACGAGCGCCATTCACGCCCGAGCGCAACAGTGCATTGAAGCAGAAGGAGGTACCTTTGAAAATGTGCGAAAAAATCGACCACTACGTCTAGAAATTTGTCCGTTATCTGTGTCTAAATGAGAGTTAGTACAATGGAATCTCAGAATTTTTCCTGAAATCAAAGAGCCGTAACCGTTCGAAAACGGACCTATATTCATATGAACATTTTGACTCAGAATGACTTCAGAATTCACATCATAAATTTTTTACCTTTCCTCGTGAATCACCCTATATATCTGAAAATACATTACTTATCAAAACTTCGTATGTAATTGATTATTTTTTAAAGCAAAAATTAATTATAAAAATCATGTATTGCTATTTGTGGTTTGTTTAAAAACCATTTTACAAGGACACTTTAAATTTTTAAATTATTAGGAGTATTAACTGGTTTTTGGTATCTTTCCGAACTTCCAAAAACGTCTCCTGTAAAGTTTCAAATTTGCACATATCAGTTTATTGCTCCCCACCACAGGTAGTACATTACCTGTTGTATCCTCTTCGAGAAGATTCGACGTAATTGATTGAACCATTAGATGTGCTATTCCTGAATGTAGGGCATTAGAGGATTTATTTTAATTATTGTAACACATCCTCATTCCTTTAACGGCCCATTTATTTATACCCTGCCATTCTTCTCATGCTTCCTTCATTCTTCCTTTTGTTCACGTTTCACATTGGTAACTTAATACAAGTCTTGATAATGTTTTATAAAGTGATAATATAGTATATCTTCGCAATTAGGATGGCTTCAATACATTATTAAATTCCCATAGTACTGTATGACTTGAGGCTTTCCCGGCGTTTGATGTAGAATAACTCTTCTCAGGTTCTCAGCCAGGTGAGTTGGAGATTTGTTTCCAAGCTTTCGACGGCTAACTCTGCCATATTCTTCATTCCCTCAAGAAGATGGCAGAGCTAGCCGTCGAAAGCTTGGAAGCAAATCTCTAACTCACCTGGCTGAGAACCCGAGGAGAGTTATTCCCATAGTACTGTTCTACTTGACAATTTTATCTCGCATATCAAGTTCTTCGACAAATGAAAGCTTGAAAACTAAATATGTAAAGCTGTTAACTTTTTCTAACAATTTATTATTTCAACATATTTTGCTTCGTACAGAATATTTTCCACAAAAAACGAGAACTTTAGATGTATCAGTATTTATATCCATAGAATAATTTTGTTAAATCATTTGAAAGTTAAAACTGAACGTTGCAGATTATTCCCTGAAGAAGTTGTAAGAGTCAAACAATATACAATCTAGTTGTACCATTATTTTGAATTATAGCTATACTTCCATTAGGTGAATTTCTCTTTAACAAATTCCATCCCCACCCTTCCGTGGTATAACCTTATTTTACAAACGAGGCTCTGGAGACAGAATCATGGCGATAGAGAAAATATGCTGTAAGTACCTGATATGCCTCTCTACACGCTTGGTAGCAGCCCTGCTACTAGACTAGATCCCTATTGGCTGGCAACCAACCGGCAGGAATTCTATTGCTATCACATCTCATAAGGAAGATATAAGCTGGCGAATATAGTTTTAGATAAAATAGTAGAGCAGGTTTAGCAAATTTAAGATTGGGGGCATGGAAGGGTAATAAAATTGTCAACGAAGAAGGAGAGCGCCTTTGTCCACTGTGCAAAGATAGGGACTCCTATAAACATATTTTATTTCAGTGTGTGAAATTGGAACATGTACGAAGAAAATATCTACCACCCTCGATGCTAAATCACAACAGGAGTTCGCTTGCATGTCTCGGCCTCATGTAGAATAGAGAATACGAACTAAAGACTGAATGGTTCCTCTTGAAGGCGAGACAGATTAGAACTTCAGCTGTTGAAGTTTGGGACACGAACTGACGAAGGGATAACGGTATTTACCCAATTATACACTTTATGTCTGTTTTAGGTTAGGATATATTATATAATGTGTTTTGTTGTGTCATTTTCATTTTAATAAGTGTGTTTTTTAGAGAGTGGTTGGATATAATCATAGGTGAGGGGAGTGAAACCTACAAAGTAGAACTTGTTTTAGGTACAAAGCACGTATGGTCAGAAGACCCGTGCATTGGATTTTAGAGAAAATTATGATAATATAAAATCGGTATGTATAATATTACTCAATAAATCCATCTATTTATGTATAAGCTGGCGAATATAGTTTTAGATGTTAGGGTTTTCAGAGGTCCTAAAATTGATTCAGAGCTTCACTTGTTAGTCTGTTGTTTATGTTTAAAACCCACATCGCTTAAAAAAAGAAATCTACCCTAAAAATAATGCCGTCATTGATTCAAAGTGAGTCTGTTCAGGAATTCCTGAAGAATTTCATTACATCAGAGACGACTAGATCATATAATAGAGTAAGCTTCAGTTCTATAAAATCCTGAGAAATGAAGGATGCTTCAAACAATTCTAAAGCAGAGAGAGCAAAGGGAAGTACTGGAATGAACAGACAGAGGAACAGAAAGAAGGGACTAAAAATTTGGGATGAAAACGTGGCAAAAGTGATCTTTGACAAAAATGAGTCATATTCGAAATTCCGTACCACAGACATACATATAAATATAAAACTGAATAGCTCATAAATATAAGCAACAGCCTAAAAATAAGTACTCAGAAAGTCTAGACTACCATTGTTATAACTATTATTTTAAATTATTCTAAATATACATTCCGAAACGGGTATCAATATCTCTGTTGTAAAATTAAATCTATTTTCGAGGAAACTTTTTTAGGTAAACATTTACCAAAGGAGATCCAGCGATATCACTAATACAGAAGAGCTCAGAAACAACATATACTATTAACTGAGTTCGCTTATTAGTTTTTTACCAGATTCTTCTTATGATGAAGAAGTTTCTCATCACTTGTTTCAATATATAAAAAATCGAGCCAGTAAGAATTATGCTGAAAACATAGCATTGCCAGTAGTAGTTACTCATTTAGCAGCAATGCGATGTCACTATTACGGAAGAGCTCAGAAACAACATATACAATTAACTGTGTTCGCTTATTAGTTACTTACCAGATTCTTCTTTAGAAGACAATTCTCTCATCACTTGTAGCAATCTATAAAACATCGAGCCAGTAAGAATTATGCTGAAAACATAGCATTGCCAGTAGTAGTTACTCATTTAGCAGCAATGCGATGTCACTATTACGGAAGAGCTCAGAAACAATATATACTATTAACTGTGTTCGCTTATTAGTTACTTACCAGATTCTTCATCTGATGAACGACTTTGTCATCACTTAGAGCGATCTATAAAAAGAAACGAGCCAGTAAGAATTATGCTGAAAACATAGCATTGTCAGTAGTAGTTGTTTAACAGCAATGCCGATAAGAAGAAACAAAACAAAAAAACAATAATCTATAACCACGCTTCGTGAGTGCACAAGCCATGATATCCTTACACTAATCCACAAAACAAACTAACAAATAAATAAATAGATAAATAAATAAACAAGCAAGCGAACAAACAGCCAAGCAAATAATAGTACATTATGCAACGAGCCCATAATGATAGTAATTTAGACGCATGTGTATGAAACGAGCACAAGCGAGTTTCACAATTTTATACGAGCGTCTTAATTACCATTATAGACAAGTTTCATACGACTTTTTATGCTCGACCATATTTGTAACTTGATATTATTCATAACTTTCACGTTATCTTATGTGAATGGGAAGGGAACTGACCTTGTGCAATATCGTGAATTGTGAGATGTGCGCAGACACGAAAGTATTGATTTTTTCCCCGAAACGAATGTCGACGACCTTGATGTAATCTCGTTAAACATGATATAACCTTGAAATTGAATTCGACATTGAAAAATTAGATGACAAATTGAATTTATTTTAATATTATTTACAATTAACGCTAATTATTACAGTAACAGAACATAATCTTCTACGACAGTATTGGATTTGCAGCCTGCGTGACGTTTTGCTAGTTGTCATTCGATTGCATATCCGAGAATAATCGAAAACATGAACTTTAATGAATAGGTGTACTTTAATGACATGCATTAAAGGACTGCTACCAGGTGTATAATTGCTACATTTCCGCATGGTCGAGCATAAATAAATTTTTATATACATGAAGTTGTGAGAATTATATAGTTCTAAGCCAAAGAGAAAAGAAAAATTATTGAGAGCATATTGAAAATTGAGTCCAATGCTATTAGGTGCAGTGTCATAATTTCCTGAACATATATGCTATTTACGTCATTTGTTGAGTAAAGTTTATAATATCCAACAAGTAGATGCTCAATATGTATGAGAAATGGATTCGCACATAAAACAATTTCGCTTAAAATGTGGCTTTGGACTATCTCATTCTCATTCCTTCTTATAGAGGAGTGATTCAGAGGGGTTACTGCCACTAACAGGGATTATTTTGAAGACATTCTGAGAAAAAAAAAGTCATTTAAACATGGGTGCTATTCTCAATATTTTAAGACTTACACTATTTTGAAATTGCTTGTAAAATACCTCTCTTATAGAGAACGAGCTATTCAGAATATAATTTCTTTAATGTTGGCTAGTATTCTGAAGCTAAAAATATGTTATTAATTCCTTAGTGAGGTTGTACAGATTTTGTTTTCAATTTTTAACTAAAAATTTCATTATTTTTCAGCACGTATCGCAAGACTTGTTACCAATCACATAACTTCCAGCAACTTGATTCTTTACAGTTCAGTGTTGCATCCTAATTTACAGTCTTAAAGAGTTTACAAGGGTGGCGTGATTTGTAACAATTGTGAGTGGTAAGTGCGTAAGTAAAATGTAATTTTGTGATAAATTGATAAAAATTCTGTAAGAAACAATTATGGAATTAACAATTCTTTTAAAGCTTCAGAACAAAAGCCAATTAAAAAATATGTACTTCCCTATTTGTAATATTCTTTGAACTTTAATACTAATTACAAAAAGTATTTTAGAAACAACTTCAAATTACTGTAATTCTTAAAATACTCGTGTTTATATGACATAATTTAGCTCAAAATGTATTCGGAAATATGCTTCGTAAATGGCGCTAACTCCTTCTGAATCACTCTGTACATTTGTAGATTATCTACTATTTGCAATAAACGGTAACTCAGTCATAAATATGAACCAAATCACGGAATGTAAAAGTCTAAACTACATGAAAGCATCTACTTTGACAGCATCGTAATGGGAAGCCCGAAGATTGGGAGACTGCCATTAGACGACAACAAGAACAACAACATATCGCGGGCTCAAAATAAAAAGGTTCTATCTGACATTTTTAGCAAAATAGACATTTTTGTTGCATTGAATACTGCTACTTTTCACAGCTATCTACAATGTAAATTATATGTTGATATCATTATTATTGTTCGTGATAAAGTTAGTTCGAAAAGGTTCTAATTACACACCGAGTTCTTTTATGAGAATGACAAGATTCTTTCTGAATGTTTCTTCTTGAATCAGGTAAATCAACGTAATCAACATTATGCTTTTAAAATAATATTTCATGATGAAGTATGAAATTTATCATTCAGCACCATTAATCAATTTTGATTGTTATGTGACGGTATTTGAGTGACTGCACAATATAAATATAGACTAGGCGTACTTTGAAACCACAATATTGTTGCAAGAATAATTTCCCTTTTATTGGTAGCACTGGTACATTTCTTCTAATGTATTACGTTACCTACTGCAATAATTTAAATTCAGACGACGATTATGTACCAGAATACAATGATTTATCAAGCAATGCTGAAGATATTCCACAGCCTTTTCCTGTAGGCATGAAGTTCCAAAGGAGAAGATAAGTAATGATTGCAAATTGTGCTCTTAATCACTTTGGATTTATAATTAGACCTGTAAATAGTGGATATCATTGAATGAATCCTGCCATAATAGCAAACATTGCTCTCAGCAATTATTAAAGACAGAACCTAATTCAACGGATATATTAATTCTTAATTTTCAACTTGGTTGTCAACAAAACAGAATGATGCTAATTTTACCCTGTGTTAAGGATTATCAAAGTCATCATGGATAGACGTGTAAATATAACACAAATTAGCTTTACCTAGCACATTGGTCAATAATATGATTTTTTCTTAAGGAGCAATAATAATAATAATAATAATAATAATAATAATAATAATAATAATAATAATAATAATAATAATTTAAATCTCACTTGTAGTGAATAAATCTTTTGTGCGAGATCGTACGTATTTCCTTGGTTTCCGCACAAGAACAATCCGCGGAAAGTCTAAAATTCCACATTCAGTATTCCCAACCTAACACACATAACAATTTCCCTCTTCTTACCGCTTAAGTGACATATTGATTTTACTGCTTTAGGCTTTTAACATATTATTTTTAGAGACGTTCAATATAGTAATAATTATAAATTGGAAACTTACCACTGCAATTTCACCTAAATTGCACTGTTAATTATTGTTTTTAAATATTTGCAAAAATTAAGTAAACTCTACAACTCCACTAAAGTTACTGCATTCGTGATCCAAGTAACATTAAGGAAGCCGTGAAAAAATCAACAAGATTCCAGACTCATCATAGACTGGGGGAAAAAAAAGACAGACATATATCACGGGCTGCTGGAGTATAGTAAACAGAAAACATTTTAAAGCAACAATGTTGAAGATAGATATTTTTGTTTTCCAAATTTGCCGTCATTGAACAGAAACCAAGATGGAGATTTCATTGCAACTAATTAGAAATTCCTCTTTCAGTTATATAATAAACGATCTTCGCACAAAATAATGTACGATACACGAGCGGTATGTTTTCTTTCAATACTTGGAAACTAAAAAAGCCCAACTACGTTTCGCTTTTTCAAACTTTTCCTCGAACATGAAAACTTACTTTACTTTTAGGTTATTTGCAGAGAACGATTAAGGTCATTTCTTCACCTCCACTTCTGGACATGGCATATTCAATTGTTCCATTTAGTAAAGTCAATCAATTGATTTTCGATATTCCTCTTTCAAACTTATATATATATATATATATATATATATATATATATATATATATATATATATATATATAAAAGCTTTCCCATGGAGATGATGAATTTTATGTTGTTAATTTGGCGTATGCAGAAAAAATATGTGAAGCGAACGCGGTTAAATCACAGATGCAGCAAATACTGACAAGCCTAAACTTGTAAAAGAAAAACTAGCTGACGTTCAGTTAATGTGTAAGTGCATGGCAGAGGTTGACAAAACTTATTTCAAAAACCTCTTCAAACAGTAATCATTTTCTGTAAAAAATAAAAAAGTAGTAAAAGTATCCCCGTCACACGCCATCAAGGCACTTGGAGGGGCATGGAGGTAGAGCCCCATGCTTTCCATGACCTTGGCACTAGAATGAGGTGGTGTGGTCGGCGCCACGCTCCGACAGCTTTTTACCCCCGGGAAAGACTCGGTACTCAATTTTATAGGAGGCTGAGTGAACATCGGAGCCGTTCTGGAAGTTTGGCAACGAGAAAAATCCCGTCACCACTTGGGATCGAACCCCGGACCTTCCAGTCCGTAGCCAGCTGCTCTACCAACTGAGCTACCACATGGAAATATTATCCAGCATTAAGAAGAAAATATTGTAACAGCATATTTATGTTAATATTAATGCTATATACTATTTAAAAATTTAAATTATGGTTTATTTAACGACGCTCGCAACTTCAGGGGTATATCAGCGTCGCCAGTGTGCCGAAATTTAGTCCCATAAGAGGTTTGTTACATGCCAGTAAATCTACTGACATAAGTCTGTCGCATTAAATTCCATCGATCTGGGCCGGGATCGAACCCCCAACCTCGAACACAGAATGCCAGCGCTACTCTGGCCGACTATAAACTATTAAAAAGAAAACAATATGTAATATACCCATAAATAAATGTGATATTTGTTTAGAAACACTAATGCTATATTGTATGTAATGCACAATGTTTAACGTTGAAAAGTAGTGGTTAAAATTGAACTTATTAATCCTTATTCTGTTTTATTTCTACACTACATTTTCAAAGTGATAACTTGATCAAACCAGTAATATTTTATTTATGGATATAAAGTTAAAAATGGTTTCTTAATGCTTTCCTTTTCATTATCTAAACTATATTGAGATGAATTTAAGAAAAAAGGACATTAATAGTGAATTTAACTATGTAAAATAATACGTTGATCTCTTTTGTTTTATGACGGTAATGAAACTAGAAAAATCAGTTTGGAAACACAAAACTCTATTTGACAATAAAAAAAATCACAATTTGGGAACAAAAGGTTCTATACGAGAACAATCCATGAATATTAATTGAATCCGCGTTTTAAACTTGAGTCATTCAATATTCTTCTCAGATTGCATTTTATTTATAATCTCATTTCATCACAAATAATTTAATTCTGAACACATGTTAAACAATAACTTTAACTATCTAAAAGTCCAGAAATATTTTTAAAAACTTCATCTGCATTGATTTTATTAAGAACCAAACTTATAAAATTCTCTCCTGTAAAATTTACGAAACACTAGATAGAACCTTGTCATTGTGAACAAGCGATATATCAGCGGACTGAAATTAATATTCCCTTGATTTTATTAATCTCCTTGGTATACTGTATATTAAGCTTTTATGTCCTGGTTAGTATAAATGACTGCTGTTACTGTCAATATCTGTCCCATTGCTGTGTAATTTACTGAGAGGCATGCACACAGACAACGATTACTGATCTACAATCCTCTTTCATTATAAAATGACATCGACATAATCTTCAGTAAGAATTTTAATGGAACGGTTTGCAGAATCATTAGTAATTTCATTTTGGAAAAAGATGCTTCAATAATTTATCTTGGGAAGAACTGGTGCAGAGAAATAAAAAATCATGATGAAAAATGTGTTTGCTTACAAAACGGAATTTCGAATAACATTACAAATAGACAAACATTTAACGAACAAACAGGTCATCTTCACTAAAGTTCTGGAAGATGGTGATGGCGGGGTAGGAGACAGTAACGATTAATGAGATATCTTATAAAGGTGGTAAACTGACATATGAATTGAATTGAATTGATTTGAAAGAGGAGAATTGGGAGGACAAAATTTAAAAGGTACGCAAATCGCGTCCTTGCAAGGGGTTCGGGGCTGTAAGAAACTAAATATGTGAGCTCCAAGCCTGTTGGCCACTAGTCTCACTCCAGGTTACGCTGCTCCACTGAAGGAGCTCTAGAAAATTTTGAAGGGGAAAAACCGAAAATGGACGTAACCTCTTAGATACCACATACGCGAGGGGACGAAAATGTGATCAAAGTGATCACAGAGCGGGACGAGGAACAAATGGCTGGTGTCAATCTGCACATTGAAATGAACTGTGTCATATCGCAGTGTAGGTAGAGTCGAGAAGACTGCGTCATCTGTTGTTCGATGACAAGGCAGGTGAAGGGCGTCAGAAGAAGCGCCGTGTAATTTGAATCTGCAATTTGAAAGGTTCCCTGTCCTTTCGCATTGCGACTAAATGAGTGACCTCGCACATTTTATAGGCAATTTATAGGTTCTGAACTAGGGCATTACGTCGTTTGGTAGAAAAGGGGAATATATGGGGAAGGACATATGGGTCTGTGGCCCATTCCTTTTAGGGCTCATCTCGACATTTGTCTTACACCTTAGGAAAACCACGGAATACCTTAGGCGGGATACGTTGTCTCATATAAGAGACTAGCCAATTTGGCTATTAGGTAGGAGGTGATTGATTGGCATGAGCCTTGTTGAATCGTCTCAATTTAGAGACCAGCCATTTGGCTTTATGGTGACTCAATTACGAAGAGATGGCAGGGAGATATGTAATTATTAATTAAGTTTCTAAGTTTCTTGAGGTTTTTTCTATTTATTGTTGACTCACAATTTAAAATAATTATTGTCCCAGCACATTGCAAATTAATTCCTGTAGGCATATGATTTGATTACAAGATTAGTCATAAAATTATGTTTTCTTTCTAACCTTTATTTTATAATTAAAAACCAGGAGTTATTTTGATAATTATGCTGCTCTCGCTTGTCTCTTCATTTATCCAAATTCAATTTATACATGTTCGAATACAAATTGTAACTGAAGGCTTTCTGTGCCAATGAAGGATTATGCTATTCTGTTAGCTATTTAGTTAGTGGTGTTTAAAAAGGGCGCGTCAGCTACTATGGCTATTTGCAACCTTATACAAAATCCATTCAAAAAAAAACAAAAATACTAACAATACAATAGCTGAATGCTATGAATCAATGATTATGAAAGCAGGAAGATGTCTAAAGGGGAGAAAAATCATATTACATACTGTGTAAGTGCAATAAAGTAAAACTTCTTAAAGGAAGGAAAATAATCCGAAAGTGACATCAATATCTTTGTTCCGAATAGTAAATAAAATTATTAATTTCTTTAATACATGATTTTCATATCAAGATTCAGTGATATAACTATTAAAGAGGGCCTGTAAGTGGGATGGGTCTTAGTGGGAACGGTAGGAATGGGAAAGATGAATGTTCAATCGGTTTCGGTGGGACAGGGAGAGGAGTGAATAATTTCCCTATAATATAATGAGGACGAATTTTTTTAAATTTTCCGTGTTCTTTACTTCATAGCAGAAAAAACTACCGGAAATTAAATTAGTCCTCAAACTGTAAAATTTTAGATTACCAAGATGATGAAGACAGAAGAGTTATCTCGTAATGTTTGAATTTGCAATGTGTTGGAAAACGCGATCAGAATTGTTTCAGAATTTTGAAATTATTTACTGGAACTATATTAGGTGGATTAATTATAGGAGAGAACAGCAAAGAAGGAGTAAGTGAATGTAGGTAGGTTTGAGTATTAACAATGGATATAATTCAGATAATTAAAGAAAAGAATATATAACATAACAGTTGGAAGATCGAGAAATGGAAGGGAGGCAGTATAGGACTGGAATAGATTAAAGAGGATGGATTAGGGAGGCAGAGGTGGCTAAATAAAACAGGGTAAAGTGAGAGGAATAAATGAGGAAGTAATTAGCAAATAAATTATAAATTGAAAACAGTGGGTTGTTTTTTTGTAGGTTATTTTACGACGCTTTATCAACATCTTCGGTTATTTAGCGTCTGAATGAGATGAAGGTGATAATGCCGGTGAAATGAATCCGGGGTCCAGCACCGAAAGTTACCCAGCAGTTGCTCATATTGGGTTGAGGAAAAACCCCGGAAAAAACCTCAACCAGGTAACTTGCCCCGACCGGGAATCGAACCGGGGCCACCTGGTTTCGCGGCCACACGCGCTGACCGTTTCTCCACAGGTGTGGACACAGTGGGTTGTAAAACAGATAAAGCGATTAAAGAAATTTCAAAAAGAGGAAATGAAGTAGAGCGGAAATGACAAGCAATGGACTGATGTGCAAAAGTTCGAAAATGTTAAAGTGATGGTGGACAGATCAATGATTATATCATATCATATCATATCATATCATATCATATCATATCATATCATATCATATCATATCATATCATATCATATCATATCATATCATATCATATCATATCATATCATATCATATATCATATCATATTATATATCATATCATATATCATATATAATATCATATTATATATCATATCATATATCATATCATATCATGCTTAAGGATAATAAACTTTCTTCTAGCGCATATTTTTATATTTAAGACAAAGAGTCCTAGAGAAATTTTATCAATATCGCTGTCACATGCCTTTCCATAAAAAATCAAGCATGGGTAATTATTCATACTCAAATGGCATCACTGTAACTGAAGGAAATAAGTGTAAGTATGAATGATTATGATTTAAGGAAGGTGGATAAAAAGGAGATAATAGATCGTTGTATCCAATGTGAAGATGTAACTAAATAGACTTCTTTAAGTAAGGTATAGGCTAGTCCGAAACTGGAATTAACATCTCTTTTCTAAAATTAAATCTATTTTCGAGAATTTTTGTTTTTCGGTGAACACTTAACCAACGGAGGTCCAGTGATGTCACTATTATGGAATAGCCTTTAAGCAACATATTATACGAGCACTATTGTACCTACGGTTATGTTAGTTCATGAGTTACTTACGGTTTTTTTAAACGTCGCGACTTTGTCGCCGTATGTCAATTCCTATAAAAGAAAAATAAATTAGAAAAATTATGCTGAAAATATAGCACTGAGTCAGTAATTTCCAGTAGTGGTGACTCATTTAGCATCAATGCTAATAAGAACAAACAAAAAGAATAATAATAATCTGTAGCTGTGCTTCGACTGAACACTTGTCAACCACAGTTTCACATATTAGAAGATAACAACAATAAAGCAATAGATATCAATAGACTAAATTTAATAGTTCACTGTTTTTAATAATCTTCTTAGTAGAAATTAAGCTTTAGTGGCTTCGTTTGTATAAATGAGTGCTTTCACTTTCAATATCTGTCCAATTGCTCAAAGTGGCAACCCCCCCCCCACTGACCTACCTAGCTGAAGAGGTTATTAATAATTTTAAACATCAATACACAAAAATTCGGATGGCAATATAGGTATTATTATAACTAGGCCTACTTAATACACTGATTTAGACTGCAGTGGTGGGGGGAAACAGGGACCCACGCTGAACTCCTCATTGCTAATGGAGCTGTACGTCCATCCAGTCGGCAAATAGTCCGCTGGTGCAGTGAAGACAGCTTCCCCTTATTATTGTTGACCACAATGCATTGAAGTTAAATAATAAATGTTCAATTTTTACGTATTTTGTTTGAAGTCACCTGGCAAGTTTACCTCAATTTTCGTGCTTAGCATTAAAAATTAAATTAGCAAAAGCTAATTCCGCTGCCATTACATCAGTGATATCAATCGGTGCCCATATCTACCGCAGAGCACGTGGACGCAGCTAGAGTACGCTAGGAACGCAGCAACAGAAAGTAGGTAGGCCTGTGAGAAAGTGTAAGTTTGGAATTCAACAAGGAAACACGGAAGAAGGCGTAGGTATAATAAATAAGTAGTAGATATGATGTGCTTATCATGTGGAAAATACATGATTATGAAGGAGAAACATTATTTACAAACACTAAGTGGATGTCATCAAGTTCAAATTAGAGCTCTTCTCATCTGTAACTACGGAGAATTTACCACTAGAGTTGCAGCTGCAAATAATCGAGCTTTCACGTATTACATAATTGCAAAACAAGTGCCTGTAGCAGCGAGAACCAACGTAGCGTTTAGAATTCCTAAACCCTAAATAGAGAAGAATCGAACAATTAGTAAACTTGCAGCAGATTAATACGATTTCCACAGCACATTCATATATGCACAATTTTACAATTAACATAGCCTACATTAAAAGTAAATATGTCCCACGATTACGTGCGTTATATGCTTAAACTTGTTTCTTCCTTTAACATTTTACCGAAGGTATCAAGAGTGATACGATCCGGAGTTGCACTTGGGCGAGGGTCCGATCCCCGCTTGGGCTGATTGTCTGGTTGGATTTTTCCGAGGTTTTACCCAACCGAAAGACAATATCAGGTAATCTATGTCGAATCCTCCGCCTCATCTCGCCAAAGACGTTTTTGATCTATATCATGATTTGGACGGACTATATAGATGGAGTATCGATAATTTTCAACTGTTAAATCTTAATAAATGTTGCTTTAAGGCGTATTCTAAAAATAAGGCAGTTGCTCAAAATTCGTATGAAATTAATGGTGTGGAGTTACCTAGAGTACAATCATTTAAGGATTTGGGTATTTATTTTACACACAATTTACGTTTTAAAATGCACTTAAATCACGTGGCAATTGATGCATATAGAAAATTAGGATTTATAATACAAAAGAATTAAAACATATAAATACTATTGATACTCTATATAAAACTCTAGTTAGGAGTAAGCTAGAGTATGCGTCTGTAATATGGTCACCTCAGTTCCAGTCCCATCAGGTGCAAATAGAAAGGATACAGAAAATATTTTTACGTTATTTATATTAAAAAAAAACATGACGTGTCGTCTAATGACAAGCAAATTTCATATAATTAGTTATTTTTTAATTTAATTATAAAACTTTAAAATCCCGACGATGAATAAATAGTCAAATTTTACTCTTTAAGACTGTTAACGGTATATTGAACAACTGTGATTTTCTTAAATTCCTTCAGTTCAATGTACAAAAAACAGAATTACGTCATAGGAAACCTTTTGTTATTCCAATTCCTAGAACAGTTTTCTTCAAGAACTCTCCATTGTAAGTTACATGTAATACTTACAACTCTCTGTCTTTAAACTGTGATTCTCAATTAGATTTCAGTTTAACAGTCAAACAATTTCATACGATATTAAGAAGAATTGTATTTCCTTAGATATTTAAACTATGAAAAAGTGTATTATAATGTTTTTACTCAAGTTTTAAATAATCTTATGCTCGACCATGCCGAAATGTAGTAATTATACACCTGGTAGCAGACCTTTAATGCATGTCATTAAAGTACACCTACTCATTAAAGGTCAGGTCTTTCAGCCAATGACGACTCAGGTTACAACTGTTCAGCCAATGACAGGTCAGCTTTCTACCGTTATAAAACTGCAAGTATCGATTATTCTCGAAAGAGAATTAGCAAAAAGTCACGGAGGCTGGAAATCCAATACTGTCGCAGAAGGTTATGTTCTGTTACTGTAATAATTAGCGTTAATTGTAAATAGTATGAAATAAATTCAATTTGTCATCTCGTTTTTCAATGTCTAATTTAATTTCAATGTTATCTCTGTAGGTTCTTATGGCCTAGCAAGGTCAATGTGGACATCTGTTCCTCGGAAAAAATCAATACTTTCGCGTCTGCGCACATCTCACAACATACGGAACATTGCTCAATGTCAAATACAAAGAAAATTAATAATATCAAGTTAGAAATATGGTCGAGCATAAAAAGTCGTATGAAACTCGCCTATAATGGTAATTAAGAAGCTCGTATGAAAATTATGAAACTGGCTTGCGCTCGTTTCATAAACATCCATACTCACTTCTTAATTACCTTCATTATAGGCTCGTTGCATAATGTACTATTGCATCATTATATTGAAATTTGGCACTATATTAACTGCAATATTATATTCTAACATCTATTACCGTTATGTATTTTCTTTCTTATTATGTATTTTTATATGTATCTGTCTAAGCCACCTGTAATTGAAATCCTGCTTCTGTTGGTGGTGGATTTAAAGTAAAATAAAATAAAATAAAATAAAATAAATACCATCTCGCTACTACCAATCTCATCGACTCTAAATAATATAGTATGTGATACAGCGTCGTTAACTAACCAACGAAAAAGAGAACAACAAGATTTGTGCGAAGAAGTAGTCAAAGAAGAGATTGTGGTGAAAATTCGTTGTAAATGATCTACTGTATTTTCGCATAGCATTATTGCTTTTTCGATGGCAATTGACACAGTTTTAGAAGTTCTATAGATGGCTACTTTTGTCATTGACTTCTAGCAGAATGTGGTGCCCACAAGTGGCGAGGTAAGACGTTAAAGTACAGAGTGTCCAACATGCCTGACTGTCCAACAGACCCTAGTTTACCCTATGTCGAAATAAGCCATTTTTATGTAATTCGTTTGGTATTGCAGTGCAGAGCGCGGCATTAGGCATACAATCGATCGTAGCGCGCGTGTTCAGTGGAGAGATCCTAGCGCTCTCTCGCATGGAGGAAAGCGAATCTGCAATGAATGAGGGGTGATTTAGGCCTATGCACCCTTTGAAATAATGTTCCACTAAGAGGTAACAATTATCTCGCCGAATATCATCTCACTATTACCAATTACATCCACGCTAAATAACCTCGTAGTTAATACAGCCTCATGAAATAACCAAGTAAAACAAAGAGGTAACAAGGAAACGTCATGTTGATCTTATCTTTTATGAAAATATATATTGAAAACGTCATGTTGATCTTATCTTTTATGAAAATATATATTGAAAATGATATCCAATTTATGGATGCAAGAATCACATTGGCATTGAAAATTCTGAAACACTTTCTGTAACTTACATACATTCTGAAGTGAAGAAGAACTTCATGCAAGGAAGAGAGTTTTCAGTGTCTCACTGCATTGTATTCTGAGAGAGTTCATAACGACTTAAGGTAACCAAGGTCTGTTCCTAATTATAAATTGAGATGGATCAAGAGTCCCGCCATGAACAGATTACAGCATTCACTCACAACGTTTCGCACAAATAGGCCTAATTGAATCCCTTTGCTGTAATTGATAAACTATTGTCACTCTGTAAGAAAAAAAGTGCAACATTTTCAGTCTTTTTTAAAATTGATCTTTGTAACATATTGTAGTCCTACTATTGTGCTAGACGGCATGAAGATTTCCTACATAGAGCTTAGCTGCATTCTTTCCTGAATATCTGCAAGTTTCTTACTTACTTACTTACTTACCTACTTACTTACTTACTTACTTACTTACTTACTTACTTACTTACTTACTGGCTTTTAAAGAACCCGGAGGATCATTGCCGCCCTCAAATAAGCCAACCATTGGTCCCTATCCTGAGCAAGATTAATCCAGCCTCTATCATTACATCCCACCACCCACAAATCCATTTTACTATTATCTTACCATCTACGTCTCGGCCTCCCCAAAGGTCTTCTTCCCTCCGGTCTCCCAACTAACACTCTATATGAATTTCTAGATTCGCCCATACGTACTACATGCCCTGCCTATTTCAAACATATGGATTTAATGTTCCTAATTATGTCAGGTGAAGAATACAATGCGTGCAGTTCAGCGTTGTGTAACTTTCTCCATTCTCCTGTAACTTCGAACCCTCTTAGCCCAAAATACTTTCCTAAGCACCTTATTCTCAAACACCCTTTATATCTGTTCCTCTCTCAAAGTCTGAATCCAAGTTTCGTAACCATACAGAATAACCGGTAATATAACAGTTTTATAAATTCTAACTTTTAGCTTTTTTGAGAGCAGACTGGATGACAAAAACTTTTCAAGCGAATAATAACAGGCATTTCCCATTTTTACTCTGGTTATTATTCCTGTGTTCGTCCATGGTCTGGAATTTATGTTAAGTTTAGATTTAAGACCTCTCCTGTCCCACATAATCATAATCATCCTATCACATCATCGGGGTAATATAACTCCGCCTTCCAGGCGCCCCAACCTCAGAAGTGGGTTACAACTAAGCCACGGCCAGGAGAGAAGACCAGAAATGTCGAAAAGACAACCTGGTGGCATTGGATAAAAAAAAAAATTCTCTTGAGTGTTATTTATATTTGAAGGATTGGCGGGAAGAACGATGATGGTCGAAATAACAAACTATAAAGGAAAATGAATTTTAAACCCTAAGGGTCCTATGCACAGACATTTCGCTGGCCCGCGCTACGAGCGTGCTAAACTAGTCCCGGCTATCGACTGATTACTTGTACAGGATTCATATCATATCATATCTCTAACACTGGTTTATGAATACGAAAAACTTTAATTAGCTGATCATCCACCGGAAGCATGCGCTAAGAATGTCTATGAATATGGCCCTATAACACTCTGCTTTAATTCGTTTGCGTAATGTCATTTACTTTTAATTGTTATTGCACCTGGAGATATTGTAATAACCATGTAAGCTTCTATTAGTTCTGAACATAGTCCAATAGATGGCACTTCTAACTAAAAAAAATTAATTTTATGGGCCCTCATTGTTCTTCCTGCCAACCCTTCATTTGTTATTGTTGTTCCAAGATATTTGAATTTATCCACATCTTCAAAGAATAAATTTCATGTCGTTATATTTACATTTCCTTCTATGTTCTGGTCACGAAACATAATTTATAAACTTAGTCTCTTCCGGATTTACTTTCAAACCTATCTCTTTACTTGCTTCAAATAAAATTCTCATATTTTCCTTCATAATTTGTGGATTTTCTCTTAACGTATTCGCGTCATTCGCATAGACATGTAACAACACTGTAAGTTAGAGCATTACTATCAATGTTGCCGCCACATATCCTTTCACAAAACAGAATTCAGTTACCGATAATACATGGAATGGAATTTAACTGAGGGGAGCACGGATGGCCCAGCACTGCGACCTATCGAGATCTATTGCGCTAAACCTCGATATGGAATGAATTGCGTGCCACAGATCCCCTACGCGCACCGCCCTAATCACATGACTCCCTTACCGACCGGTCCCTACAGCAGACAGAAATCTATATACCATTGCTGATTCGGTAACTTCCCCCAAGGCCCCCTTGTCGGTCCGAGGAGAAACTCCTCCCCCGAGTAGATTTACCTCGGATGCTCGTTGCAGAAGCCATCCAACGTCGCTTAACTACATTCCACGGAGGTCGGTCGAGAGAGCCAACAGCTTCAGGAGGCCGCCTGTAGAGTGATCTAAAAAACCAGAAATGGGATGATGAGGAAAGGATGATGGGGGAGGAAAGGAAGTGGCGAAATGAGTAGGGTTGCATTCAACTGATAAAGTTACCTGATATTTATCCATAGGAGTGAGGGAATAACCCCCGAAAAAAATCTTACCCAGGCAACTCGTCCTGACCGGGAATCGAACCGGGACCGCTGGATTTGGAGTTAGACTCGCTAATCCCTCAGCCACAACTGTGGACACCGATAATTCATGCACGAATAACAAATTGTAACTGACGGGATTATGTGTGCCTATGAATGATTATGAATTAAGGGAGGCGGATGAAAAAGAGACAATAACTCATCCCTTGTAAAGATTGAACAAGTAAGATATGTAGTCCGAAACCGGTATCAGCA
Organism: Periplaneta americana; assembly: GCF_040183065.1. Taxonomy (NCBI): domain Eukaryota; kingdom Metazoa; phylum Arthropoda; class Insecta; order Blattodea; family Blattidae; genus Periplaneta; species Periplaneta americana. The sequence goes on from NC_091131.1 coordinate 145,719,828, forward strand.
TCTCTGTTCTAAAATTAAACCAATTTTCCAAAAGTTGTTTTTTCAATTAACACATTTCATATGAGACCCAGTGGTACTGCTATTAAGGCAGAGCCTCTAAGCAATATAATATACTATTACCTGTATATACATAGTTACTTACGTTTTCAAACAGGCTGGTTATTAGCATGTCTCTTCGAGGAACAACCTAGAAAAGGAAAAGAAATTATTAAAAATCATGTTGAAAATATAGCACTGCGTCAGTAATTGCCAGCAGTACTTACCGATTTAGCACTAATGCTAATAAGAACAAACCAAGGAAACAATCTACTGACAGGTTTCATCAGAACACCTGCCACGAAATCCTTACATCTATGCACGATAACTCAATTGGTACAATGAGATCTCGCAGACCGCAGGGTGCAAATCCAATGAGATAATTTCCCGACATGTGAAGGTACAGACACGTGCACTCATCTACCTATCTATCTTCTTATCAGCGTGTCAACAGTCTGTGTAAGGAGTTGCCGTGTTGTGCTTGCTTGTATTATTGATTTATTTGCTACCAATTACAGAAGAGGTCTCACTGACCGCGCGTACCACTTGCGTTACTAATATTGTTGGGTGAGTCATTATTTATTTCTTCGTATAGGCAGAGCCTATAATTAATACTCATATGGATATAGGCTAATGATAAGTGTTTTTGTACCGATTGATATAATATATGTACAGGCTACAATATTCACAGTTGATTTTGTTAATATTTATTTATTCTAATGTGGTTAAGGCCGTCAGGCCTTCTCTTCCATACCATCACAAATAGAAATAAAAAGAAAAATAACATCCATAAACAAAGTAAAGCCATATAAAAATATACACGGATTGCATCACACAAATTTTAGATCAGTTGTTAAGTATTTTTCAAAGTATTATGAAATTCAATGCCGTTTCTTGATCCCATATGCGTAGTAGTAGTTCATTACAGTTTATGAAATGGGTAGAAAAAACCACATACAACTAAAACATATTCATGCAGATTTTTTTCATAAAACAAATATTTTTATCGTAAAATTTTATTGCAGCTCTTGTTATAATGATTATGGCTTTAAATTTATTTTTTTAAATATATCTCCGAAAAGATTATCAAATAAATTTTCTCCTTTGAAATCTTTAGTGGAATGTTAATAACTGAATAAGTTGTGTGCACTTTAATTAAGTATTCCGTCCAGTTCGACAACAGCAAGAGAAGAATTACAATAATTGCTTATGACGTGTGGAAATCTATTAGAGAAACAATGACACAGGTAAATTCCAAATGCCCCTCCCTACCATACGCAACATCCACTCTGAGGGGCTGGTTTGCAAGAAGGGCTTTTTAGAATATGTGCCCTTTTTGAGTAAAACTCTTTATTGTGTTCTCTGATCTGTTATGCATGTGATCACCAAGTTGTAGTTCAATGCTGTGATCATAGGATTAACCAAAATGTAAAGGCGTGCGTAGTAACATCATTACGGTTTGGATTTTCAGCATCAATTTTCTCAACACTTGCATTTGAGAGAAGTGTCTTTCTTGCACCCAACCCCTCAATTCATGTACATGGAAGAGTTATTCACCTGTGGTGGTGGTGGTGTCGTAGATTTAAGTATATTCTGAGTCAAAAGTTAGACGTGCCCCGCAAAACGAAATGCACAGAAAAATAACAGGCAGTTCACAAAATCATGGAAAAGGATATATCTCATCATCTTCAGGCCTAAACAATGTTCCACAACGAAAGATGCGTACACAATGTGGGAGGGTGGAATATAGACTTCAGTGTTCTCAAGATATACCCAGTGACAGGAAAGAGTTTTATTTTAAAAGTGCTGTGGCCTTCAACCAATCCCATAACGTTCTTTTGTCAAAACAATTTACAAACAAGAAGATGTATTCCTAATAGTATACAAAAAGAAACGTTAGTCTCAGCCTAAATCATATTATGTGCTCAGATAGCTCGGCCTTATAGGTTTTGGCAGTAATAACTATTACTATACTGCCATCTAGTTGTTACATAAGGAGTCACGTCATAATTCCCATTTGAATTGCATTAGCGAATGTACTGCCATCTCGTGTTCGTTTACGGCGGACGGGTAGCGATCCTGGTGGTTGTTCTCTTCAAAGTGCTACCGATTTTAACATAGGGACGAGCTATCTGTTACGTATATGATCTAGGGTCTCAGCAAAGAGAAGTGTCATGCAAATTGAACCAAACACATCATAGAAAATTAAATTTAATAGTTGTTATGAGTCTCATTGACATTAATCATATACTTAAAACATGTAAAGACTTTTATATTTCATTGTTCAATATAAAAATGATTAAATTGAGTAATGTGAAGTGTTTATTTTTTATTATTATTACTGTTCTCAATTATGTTTTTGCCTAGGTTTCATAATTTATCTGTAAGTACTTCTATTCAAATAAAAAAATAAGAAATTAATTTGCCTATGTACCTGTAAACAGAAACTACAATAAATATTAACAATTCTAAAGAAGCCGCAAAGGAATAATTATATTGTAATGAAAATGCAGTGAAACAGGAAGAACGGATTGAGAATTTGGGATGAACACATGGCAAAAGTAATCTCTGACAAAAAAAAAAAAGTTATATTTGAAATCCCTGTCCACAGATATAGAGTGTGCAAGCGATATGACCCTCCGCATTAGAAGAAGATATAGATTATTTACTTATGGCTTTTAAGGAACCCGGAAGTACATTACCGCCCTCATATCTCATATAGTTGTAATCCCCTGGTAGAGGGGCAGAGAAGGCCTGACTGCCTTATGTTTACCAGGTTAAATAAATAAATACTACTCCTACTACTAAACTGAGATTGTGTATTTCACCTTTCACTGCACTTTTTGGTGTCTTGCTGGAGCGCTTTTGAATATCCTCGGAGCGTGCTGCCTCCTTCGCAAGTTGATCTGCTAATTCATTCCCCACGTGCCCTGCATGGGCCTTAATCCAGTTGAATTCTATTTTCCAGTTCTTCTTCTCCACTTTCTTCACTTCTCTTCTGATTTTTTCTATAAGATTGTATGATTTGTTTGGTTTCTAAGGGAGTCTAATGTTATCCTGCTGATTTTTATTGCCAATATTATTATTATTATTATTATTATTATTATTATTATTATTAGTATTTAGTATTAGTATTTATTTATTTAACCTGGTAGAGATAAGGCCGTCAGGCCTTCTCTGCCCCTCTATCAGGGGATTACAACTATAATATGAAGAATACAATTACAATTAATATTAAATTTACAATTACAATAAAAATTAAAGTACGACAAGATTACCTGATTAATAAAAGCTAGACAATTTATCATAGAAGTTAAGAACAATGAATATTTTTGTATTTACTGAATTACAAATTAAACCTAGAATAACAAAATTCTATAGTGATGAAATTGCCATATATTGAGATATTTTATGATAGATTAAGTGAACTATTTACAAGACCATGTTTGAACGAGTCTCAATTACTGACCAAGTGCCTAGTAAGTTTGCGTTTGAATTCAATTTTATTTCGAGTCTAACAGGTAGCGAATTGCAGTCTTGGCAGGGCTATTGTGAAAGAGGATGAGTATGAGGAGGTGCGATGGGATGGTATTGTTAGTATTGTTTCATGGCGAGAGCGTGTGTTCAGATTATGGTGGGAAGAAAGGTAAGTGAAGCGAGACGACAGGTACGAAGGAATAGAAGAATTCTATATTTCGAAGAGAAGGAGAAGTGAATGTAAATTTCTTTTCTTATCTAGTTTAAGCCAGTCTATTGTTTCCAGGAATGGAGTAATATGATCATATTTACGAACATTGCTTACAAAACGTACACACAAGTTATGAGCACGTTGAAGTTTCGTTTTGTTGTCGCTGGAAAGGTCAGTCAGTAAAATGTCAGCATAGTCAAAATTATTATTATTATTATTATTATTATTATTATTATTATTATTATTATCATTATTATTATTATTATCATTAGCATTATTATTATTATTATTATTATTATTATTATTATTATTATTTATTTCAATTATTCATATGAATGAGGTCTCGCCCACCTCATTCTTCTTCTTCTTCTTCTTCTTCTTCTTCTTCTTCTTATTATTATTATTATTATTATTATTATTATTTATTTCAAATATATGAATGAGGTCTCGCCCACCTCATTATTATTATTATTATCATTATTATTATTATCATTATTATTATTACTATTTATTTCAAATATTCATATGAATGAGGTCTCGCCCACCTCATTATTATTATTATTATTATTATTATTATTATTATTATTATTATTATTATTATGATGCACAGCTACAGGTTAACTGTGTAAAACCCACTTTCCCCTGTACAGTTGCATTTATTAACCAAAGCCGCCTGAGAGCATGACGTCCTTGTTGCCAATGGCAACCGCAAGAGACACCTGGCCGCATGCAAGTATTTGCAAACCTTTTCTGTGTAGGGGGCAGTGATGGACCTTTCTAAGCCTTATTTGCATTATAACGTCTCGGGACCAGGTCAGGCAGGGATTGAGTCCCAGACGGAAACCACAGTCACGTGATGAAAGCCCATGTTAAATATTTAAATAACCCGAGAGCTGGGCGCCACAAAGGTTGCCATAGAGAACAGAGCAGCTTGCCGTCAGTACATTGCACTGTGCTTGTGTAATGTTTCAGGGGCAGGGGTCAGTGGGTTTCAAAATCATAGTCATGAGTTCGATACCGGCTCACTGTCATCTACATAGATTAAGTAATTATGATCGTCTCATCGCTGTCGTAATTATCATCGTTGTCGTCATCATCATCATCATTATAATCTTCTCCATTGTCATCATCATGTTCGTCATTGTCATACATTTCGTCATAAATCATAAGTTTATTATAATTATTGTCACGGTTGTTGTCTTTGTCATTAATTCTTGTCATTATTTCCTCCGTCGTCATCATCATTCTCAACTTTGTTATCGCTATCTCAATTTCCATCATTGTCATCACTAGAACTGAAAAAGTATTGGTTATAGGTAGACAGTGGATGCGGGATGACTTAAGGAAAAGTGAAATTGTTTCATATCAGAGTATATGGCACGTGCCGCGCCGTCCGGCTTTTGTGTACCTGGCGAGTACAGCAGCGAACAGAACGAAGGAACCCCAATCTGTTCATAGTAACATTGCAACGCAATGTGTGCAGTTGTGTTATCCTGCTCCAGTATTTAGTACGGGTTGAATAGTGTAGTGCTGATCCATTCATAATGTCGAAGTCAAAACGTTAAATTCACTTAGAGATACGAAATGCAATTAAGAAGTATGAGAGTGACTTTTATGTATTAACGAAGACAATATTGTGGGTAATATATGTAAAATTGAAATAAAAACCAGAACAACTCAGGCTATAGAGAAACATTGCATCAGTACATCGCACAGAAAATGCGTTTAAATGAAATCTGAGGAACCATCTACATCATCATCATCATCATCATCATCATTTAGTTGTGCGGGTGTAACGACACGTGCAACATGATGCTCAGTACAAATATATTCCTCTAAAGAAATTGAGTGATCCCCATTTTAGAGGTTTTCTTCAGAAATTCTCTCGATCAAAAACTGTTTAAGCGATAGGCGAAGACGATTCAGCTTGACAACTTACGAGAATATATCGTCGTTTACTGCAACGCTGGTAATTCCATCAATGATGACGAGGACTGAACTTGCAAGGTATGTACTACAGTACTACAGTACATTATTTTTCTTTTCCTTCTGATTGTACGGAGATACAGTAGCATATTGACGTCGTCTGTTTACGTTTAAAACCTATTCAGCCAATGGTCTGAATGAAAACAATGTAAAATAAAGTAAATGTGCACTTTCATTCAAAGATAAGTCATCCCGCATCCACTGTCTAGTTATAGGCTAAGCTGTATCATACGCAAAGCCCTGTGTTTACAAAATGCTTGTGTGCACGCTCGATTAGTGACAGTAGCGGCTGTTTATACAGTCCGCTCCGTATGAATCAGCTCATAATAAAATTTACATTTACAGCATTACTTTTGTTTCAAATTCATTAACTCGGAGCAAACATATTTACAAAAAATATCGTTCTTATCAATTAAGTCAAACACATTCCCCCATGTTCTGAATTCAGTCGCCTTATTATCTGTTCTTTGTTGGATTTTTGTTCCGGCATTCTGATACAACCTCACGTCACTTAAGGGGTTAGGTACAGCTTACAGCATGACTGTATCTTGCACAATAATGAAAATTAGTATGTGTAAAACACTGTCCTTCTGATATATGAAAAAACTATTTTTACGATTTAAAAAAATTATTTACCTTTTTTTTTAATTCAGTTCACTGTGCAGTGTTGAAACGTTTCCCACATAACTAAAAAAACTATCCAACATTCTGTGATGAAATTTCGTGTGTGTATTAATGTATGTCATATGTACAATGTGATGAAAGATCACTTCCATATCTTAAAAAATAAATTCATTTTACAAAATGGTCAAATATCAGTATCTTGTTCTAACACAAAAAAAAATATTAAGGAATGTAATTGAAAGAGCATGATATTGTAAAAATGAGTTTCAACAATAAAATATAAGAGAGAGGATACGAAAAATTTAACAAGTTTATGAGATATGAGGGAAACGCTTCATCACTGCACAGTGAACGGCACATTTTGAATTTTGAAAAAATAAATGTATATATAATTTTTTTAAATCGTAAAAATATTTTTTTCATATAGCAGAAGAACAGTGTTTCACACATACCAATTTTCATTATTGTACAAGATACAATAATCGAGGAAAAAATGTTTAATATTTCCAAAAATTTTACTGCTGTAAGCTGTACCTAACCCCTTAAGCAGGTTTATTATTGAGGAAAATCGAATGTTCACTCTATTTGCTCCTTACAAACAATAGAGATTTCCGGCAACGGGACGCATTTTGTAAACAATGTATATAGAAATTATTTACTACCCTGATACCAATACTTTTCTTCAGCCCTAGTTATCATTTACCATCATTTCTTGTATGATAGGAAATTTAGACTTCCTAGGACTGTGAAGAAAACAATACATATAGAAGCAAATAAAATTACCACTCACTCTCAAAAAATTCGATATAACGTCGACTTATGTAGTCAGACGTACGTATGGCGGTCACGTTGTCGATGGACATATCTCTAGTAACAATGACAATGTTTAAAGCGTGGATGATTGTAATAAATTGACGATAGATGACGTGAAAAGAATGAACGTAGGATAAACAAATGAATGGTTATTATTTTTAGAGCATCATACTGTGTACTAGAGCTGGGGACGGAGCGAGTAGAACCGTTGAGTTGCTCGGTTTTATCGGTTTATGTGCTTGGCAGCGGAGCACCGAAGTTAACTGTGGCCGTTACCGGTCAGTTCAAACATTCAAACAGAGTTCGCGTGTTTTACTTAATTCTAGCAGACAACAACGTAGGTACTGTTGTATTTAAATATTTTCTGCTGCAGGACAAATTATTTCCTTATCCCCAAGGCGGGCTGAAAGGCCTCTAGTATTGAAGAGGAAATTCATCCTATTATATGACCTGTCAAGTGGGCCTAATGAACATTGACAGGCTGAACATATTACTATAAATAATAATAATAATAATAATAATAATAATGATAATAATAATAATTATCATCATCATCATCATATTAGAGTGTTTGATTAATATTAAAATATATTAAAAAAGGAGTGCATTATATTTTTCTTCTATTTGTGTTTATTGGTTTGTGTTACCTCATTAGTCATAATTTTATTTGTATTTATTTCTACGGATTATGTTACCTAATTACTTTAATTTGTCAATAATATTACTCTTCACCAAAGAGAACAGGATTGTATTGAAGGCTAGTAATGTTATAAAATAAATAATCATTATATTCTTCAGTATAATACTCCACGTTTTATTGATTATTTTACCCAATTTCCGTAATAGTAAATAATTCTATGTGTTATTTTTAAGTGTTTTAGGCAGCGTTTCATGGAGCCCGTTTCTTTCTAACTTCTTTTTTAATTAGCTGCAGCGTTTAACGTTTACCTCACATGTTAATTTATTAGCTGTTAGTATTATAAATTATTTTATCAATTTTATTTCGTCTGTCATATATAACAACACTGAGAGTTAAATAGGCCTTTCATACAAAATAACTCCGGTAAATAGTTGTAATCACGCAAATGAAATTTCCAACCGCCATTTTGCAATGAAGAGAAGCACTTTTTTCTCGTCAATTGGCAAAGCGAAGGCGCTTTACTACAACGCTTTTAAAACACGCTTGGTTTCACTTTCAAAGGACGTTCTAAAATCGACACAATCTATCTAAATTTTAAATCTGCCGCCACAAATTTGTATTCGGTTCAACCGAGTAATGACGTCACAGTAATTGCTCCGAACCGAACCGCTCCGTCCCCAGCCCTAATGTGTACTATCAGTATAATCAGATTCTCATAGGTCAATCGAGTGTCAATAAGCTGGTTGATTGGTTATATGGCGTTCGCTTCGACTTACCGGTATTATATTCAAATCATAATTAGGGAACTAAATTGTTGCGAACAATATAAATGTATAATGAGAAAGGATGTGTCAACTTAGTTATATTCTTTTATATTTATTCTGCCCTCATTTTCTTACCTTTTTTCTTTATTTCTTTCCTTCTGTCTTTCTTTTTATATAACCTATATTTATTTTTCTTCTTCTCTCTTCCTCTTGCTAAACTTCGATACGTTGCGTCGATACTCCAATTTCAGCATGGGTATTGTGTTCAAATGTCACTAATCTTTAGTTTAATTCTCGTGCTGTTGCCATATCAACACGGATGGTTATCACGTGACCAACCATAGCCATCTTCAGTTACAAGCCGGGGCATGGGTAGGTTTGACAACGCAGAGTGGAGGCGGGCGGAGGCGAAATAAAGGCATGACGTTTGACGTTTTAGTGCTTCGATTTCGTTGTCACATGTACATTTTCGACATTAATTGATACAAAACTAAGTGCATATGATCAAGATTCATTGTATTGATGTACGTTATTTATTACGGAATCCGAAATGGTATCTTAATTGAGTTTCAGAATACCGCGTATGTACTTGCATACAGCGACTCATAACTTTAAAAAGTTAAAAGCATACGTATTTTTTATTGATGGTACAAGGGAAAATAAATAAATACTTAAAGAAATGTTACTTGTACCAAAAGTAAATAAAATAACAACGTACTTTCGCAGTACCCTATTCCAATCAATTAACCATTATATGGGTAGTAAACTGACAATATTTTTCCGTTTTATGTTGTTTCACCTCTGACGTGAAAGGTCTAGGATATCACATACATTTTAATTTTGTGTGATTATCTGTCGTGCTTTTCTATAAATATTTCAGATGCCCAGGAAGCCAGTTTTAGCTTGGACCTCGCCAGTCACCATAACAATACTGATATCCTAAATTATTTCTTACAAATTTTCTAAAATATAATTTTAAATAGGCCAAGGCCAAGTATAAAGGTCTATGAAAAAATGAAGAAACAATACCTTCAACATAATACGTAACAAAACACAACGTTATCTATTAAGTATGTGCCAAGTAGCGTAAACTCAGTGAACTTTAAATCTTGTAAATACGAAGTGAAAAGAAACATGTTTATAACTAAAGTATTACGAAAGAAATAATATTTATAAACAAACCTTGAAAACCAAGAAAGTAAGTATATGCGTCTACAAATATAGATAGTTGCGACGTATAGCAGGAATTCCGAATCTTCAACAAAACTGCAACATTTATGGGATCACAAAACAGCTGTTTACAATGAACTTGATACTCAACGGCGTAACTTTATTGATATAGCAGACGAGACCCAACAATTTGGCTAGAATTCTGATACACCACAAACCACAAGTAAGACTATAAAAATGTAGTTTATACAATATTTAATATTTAGATGAATTGTCAATCATTCTGTAATTTTTAATAACCGCAAAAATTGCCAAAGACTGCAGCCACATTTTTATTTTCTTTTATCGCCAACACGCACTTAGTTTATAATACATCAACAATTGACGTTTGGTACGACTGCGAACATAATTCCATCGACACACACTTATATTGTAACATTAATTTACATTGAAAATCGGCATTAGCACAAACACGTGTTCTGGATAGTAGGCCTCCGTTTGACAGTTAATCACAGTGTTGCCGACGTATGGCTCCGGCTTGTAACTGACGAAGGCTCTGGACCAACGCATCGTTGACTTTGTCAGCAGCGCCATACATGCCTGTCAGTAGAGCAGGAGTCTTGTTCCCACCGAGAAAAAAACGCTTCTGCCCAAATGTCGTGTTATCCCGCAGGGCAAAAACCGGAGCGCGTGGCGGTATTGCATAGCCCTCAGGCGAATTTGTCTTTTGTGCTATGTGCCACATCAATTTTGCACTACCCCGCGCAATTATAAAAGAACAGCCCCGCACTAAAAAGAGCCACCCCAGGAGACCAAGCCATTGTGACGTCATCAGCACCTGCTCTCCGGTCCTTTTACTGAAACAAAGACTTCCCAATTCATTTTGAACAGACAGACCAACTATCAAGAATTATTTTGTTTGAATGAGGGACTTTTTACGCCGGAAACAGGAGCAGGAGGGGAGTTATATCGGTTTTAGTTTAAACGTGGAAGGACAATGCGTACTTAGGGGTAGGAAAGGTTTCAACAGACCCAACCTCCTTCAGTTTCGAATGACACCGAAATTTAAACCACGTAAAAGTATTGTCGGAGAGGAAAATCACAGGTAACGCAGACGTCTGACAATGATAGAGCCCGAGTGTGGATGAACAACAAATTTTTAAATTATACAGGGTGTGTCAGAACAGAACAGATGATATTTAAGACATTATTTTGAAAAAAAAAAAACATGATATCGGAATCGTATTCTTACTTCATTACGTTAGTTTCAAACTGTGAAGTACATTGACTAACTGATAAGGGAAACTTTACGGGCCATATTCATAGAGATTCTTAGCGCAGGCTTCCGGTGGATGATTAGCGAACTAACGTTTTTCATATTGATAAACCAGTGTTAGCGACATAATATGATATGAATCCTGTACAAGTAATCAGTCGATAGCCGGGGCTAGTTTAGCACGCTCGTAGCGCGGGCTAGCGAAATGTCTATGCATAGCACCCTACAATTTTAGTGAAGTTTGTTGAAGTGCAAAAATATTGTTGAAAGTTTCCTCCAGTCATTTGTAAACGATGTTCATACGGTTCACTGTGGATTCTTCCTCTCTTTCCAAAATTACATCTATGATCATATCGCATGTCTAGTATCTTTGGATATACCGTCTATCATTAGGCTCTGAACTATTGTTGTGATAGTTTATATTGGCTTATGTTACAGATATGGCTTGTGTTCGTTTAATTGATTTCAAATGTTGAATGATTATGATAATGGTGGTTAAAGAGGTGATTAATTATATACTAACTACCAAAAAGTAATTGGGCACTGTTTTTGCCCGTTTAGAACCTCGTAATGCCACCTCTTGTTGCTATAACAGCAGCCACCCTGTCAGGCTGTTCTCCACTAGTTTGTGTAGGATATCCACTGGAATTCTTCGCCATTCCTCTTGCAACATGGCACTCAGTTGGACAATGGAAGTTGCCCCCATGTTTCGGCGGCTACTATGCAGTGGTATGCAGACAATAATGTTCACCGGTTGGACTGGCCTGCACAGAGTCCTGATCTCAATCCCATTGAACACCTTTGGGACTGATTGGACCGGCAATTGAGGTGTCGGGAGATGCGGCCAACTTCCATTGTCCAACTGAGTGCCATGTTGCAAGAGGAATGGCGACGCATTCCAATGGATATCCTACACAAACTAGTGGAGAGCGTGCCTGACCGGGTGGCTGCTGTTATAGCAACAGGAGGTGGTTCCACGAGGTTCTAAAGGGGCAAAAATGGTGCCCAATTACTTTTTGATATAAATTTCCAATCCGGAATTTTCCTTTTTGAAAGAGGGATATCTTCAAAAACCTCAGTGAGATTAGCCGACCATGGGATTTGAACCCGGAACTTCCGAATGCGAATCTAGTGAGGCACCACTGAGCCATCTCTCTAAATACAACATTCTTAAATATCAAAAAAGCAAATGGATCGGTAGAGGACAACAATTCCACTTCTAAGAACACAGATATTAAATACAAAAAGATAATTATCCCTGTCTTCTCTAGAATTCCAACTAACGACCATTAATTCCACGAGAAATGAAATTTACTCGTTCAAGTTTGAGATTTGAACTCTATATTTAAGAAGAGATTAATTAAAAACAACAATAATTTGTAGGCCTACGTAGTTAGTATATTGAGATATAACAAGTTTATGAATTCAATGTACATGTGCTGGTCTTGCACCTACATGCCTTGGAATTAATTGCGAAACGTTATAATCAGAATCCCCAGCATCGTGATGTTACAACTTTCAGTGAACACTGTTAAATGCTGCTAATTCAAGTCACATATCCTCTAGCTATATCCGTCGAATAAATATTAAGTATAATGTTTCGCTTCACATCAAGTTACAGCAGTATACGGAAAATGCGTACGTATACAGTAAAGCGAAGAAGAGAAATATCATTGGAACGTCAGTTACACTACAGGAGCGGTTTCGTATCCAAGCGGCCATGATAAGTTAATATACTTTAACTCAAAAGTCAAAATAAGAGCGACAACCCAGATTCAGTTCAAATCAGTAATGATTATACAATTGAGACTACAGTGACTATTTCACATATGTGATGTCATCCTACATTGTACCAATGAAATGTAAAGAAATCTTTAATTTCAGAAGTGACATTTAACCATTTCGGTGAAGTCCGTAGGGCCTAAGTAGTCAAATCCAGTCTTCTCACCCCACGCTGGAAGCCCCTGGGATATTTTAAGATGCGAAAGAAAGAGCCGTGTGCGAAAAGCAACGGGAAGCTACCTTGCTCAAGAAAACTGCAAACATGGTGAAGGATTTAGTTAAGAACTGTTTTCAGAACATGGGAGAAACGATAGTACCAGGAAGAAGAATAAAATACATAATATTGCTGATGATATGGGGTTGTTAGCAGAAGAGAAGATTTATACTAAGAGATATGCTACTGGAGCTAAAATGATAGCTGTGATCAGCACCGGATGAAAATAAATGCAAACAAGACGAAAACCTTGGTCATAGGAAGATAAGTAGGCCTAAAGAAGGTAAACTTGCGAATTATACATTAGGCAGTAGAGCAAGTGGACAGCTTCAAGTACTTGGGGAGTATTCTATAAGCAGTAACATCAACTGCTGTCAGGAAGTGAAAAGGAGGACAGCGTTGGAAAAGGAAGCTTTTGATAGAAAAGGAGCATTTTCTGCTGACCTCTGGAAAAAGAAATAAGGAAGATACTAGTGAAGTGCTTTGTGTGGAGTGAAGCATTGTATGGGGCAGAAACGTGGACATTACGACGAAGTGAAGAGAAACGTCTAGAAGCATTTGAAATGTGGATATGGACAAGAATGGAGCATGTGAAATGGACAGACAGAATAAGACACGAAGCTGTGTTGGAAAGAGTGAGTGAAGAAAGAATGATGTTGAAACTGATCAGGAAGAGAAAAAAGAATTTAGCTGGGTCACTGTTTGAGAAAAAGCTGCCTACTGAAGGATAAACTGGAAGAAATTGTACCGGGGTAAGAGTTCGGGGCATAAGAAGATATCAAATAATAGATAACATTAAGATATGTGGATCACATGCGGAAACTAAGAGGAAGGCAGAAAATAGGAAAGACTGGAGAATGCTGGGTTTTGCAGTGAAAGACCTGAACTTTGTCAGAATAATGTGAATGAATGAATGAATGAATTACCGCTGTATGTCGTTGGAATAAATTTTTATCGTTCACATTTGATCGTTTTAGTTTTCTCACCTCGACATTCAGTTGTTTTCTCAGTGTCGCCAACTCGTTTTCCTAAGTCGCTGTGCAAGAAATGATTAATAGCTAACAATCATAACTTCAAAAATGGAGGATAGGTCAAAACGTTTTGCTTTTACGTCAAATATAGAAACTGATTTCGTCATTTAAAGTTCGAATCCAAAAAAAAAAATATAGTGAAAAATGTAGACAGTGTGTGGAATGAATTTAATGAATTTTGTGGTGAACGAACATATTAACGCTTACCGAACAAGCTAATTCAAGATGTCAGAATTTTGATAGAATGAGCGATTAACATGAGAATGTCCATTGGAAATGAATACAAGAAATGCCCAGTCGAACGTGATGGTCAAAATTATACCAGAAAAATACTACGCAAAGCACAAACGCAAATTGAACCGATTTTCCGATATGGAAGAAAATTGAAATTACCAAGGATGTAAGAAATGCAACTAGAAAAGAACTTCAGCAACTACTGAAGAAATGAGGGGTTGGTTGTGTTGCATTAAAACACAGGATATAAAGTACTAATTGATACATGTACTGCAAAAAAACTCGCATAGATGTATAAATGAATTCTCTGTAGATTTTCCAGAGATTTTATTACTAGCATAATATGAGCTAGACGCTAATGTAGGTACAGACGTAATTAATAGTTATTTATGACTAGTGATGATATTATAGTAACAACTTTTCTAATCTGTAAATTACATGTAGTTAGAAATATTGCTGTAACACGACCTAGAAAGACTGATTGTAACACTTTATTGAAACTTACGTGCAAAATACGAAGTTGAAATAAACCCAAAAACAATTTTGACGTCCGTATCATTATTTTTATTAATTCCAAAACAAGGATATCTGTTTGGCAGTCCAGGTGACCATAAAGATCCAGAACATAACATAAATATGTAAGCAATACACTTTTTGACGTCGCCATAACCTACTTAAGAATTAAAATATACACAAAACAAGAACACACATACTTATAAAGGTATGGGGTTTATTGGATTCAATTTAAATGTTGAATACATCCGCCATTCAACGATCTTTCTTCTATGTTGTGAATAGCATTTACTAATATAATATATCTGGTGGAATATCTTAAATTTTTGCGAAATCACATATTTTAGTTCGGCGGTAGTAGTAGAATTAGTTAAAAACTCGATCTTTTACTGATTAACTTTTTAACCTTTTTACTGTGTTAATATTTAGGGGTGCTATTCATAGACATTTCGCTAGCCCGCGCTACGGGCGTGCTAAACTAGCCCCGGCTATCGACTGGTTACTTGTACATGATTCATATCATATCTTACCGATGACATTGGTTTATGAATAGGAAAAACGTTAGTTCGCTGATCATCCACCGGAAGCCCACGCTAAGAATGTCTATGAATATGGCCCCTAGGAATTTTATTTTATTTTATTGGGTTATTTTACGACGCTGTATCAACATCTCAGGTTATTTAGCTTCTGAATGAGATGAAGGCGATAATGCCGGTGAAATGTGTCCGGGGTCCAGCACCGAAAGTTACCTAGCATTTGCTCGTTTTGGGTTGAGGGAAAACCCCGGAAAAAACCTCAACCAGATAACTTGCCCCGACCGGGATTCGAACCCGGGCCACCTAGTTTCGCAGCCAGACGCGCTGACCGTTACTCCACAGGTGTGGACCCTAGGAATTTACTTGGCGACTAGTTTCGAAGTGTTGTACTTCATTGTCCATAGCCTAGGGCAGTGGTTGTCAGCACTCGCTGAAATGGTAAAGGGAAAACGGAGTAACATATTGTACCTTGTCCTGCAGCAGGAAGAGTTAGTGAGCATACCCGCCAACAGCTACGAATGCACCATAGTGCAGTGTCTTCTCCGCGGGTAAGAGACGCTAGCCTCAGGGTGCTCTGTGCTGATGACCGCTGGCCTAGGCTATAACAATCCAATTGACGATGAAGAACAACACTTCGAAACTAGTTCCCAGGTAAATTTCTAATTAGATGAGAATTTATATATCTTCTCACTATTCGTGAGCTGCCACAAGGGACTTAACCATATAAATGTTTACAAGTTCAGTGAACCATTAATTTTGTTTTGACAATGAAACTCCAAGTACATAGCTTGAAATACATTTTGTGATTGGTGGAAATATACCTAGTTTTAGAGAGCAAGTGTTACAAAAAAGTAAAGAATGCTAATGAACTTGGTTTCATTTCGAATACAGATGATGCTTCAGGAGACCAATTGATTCTTTCAATGCAGCTAAAGTTGCAATCGGAATAATAGATGTAGGTATTCCAAGCCTCTTAAACACATATTTCATGAAGAGAGTAGCGGTACCTCTTGCTCCAACCAGAAGTCCGATTACTTCAAGCTCTTCTAGCTGGTACTTTTGGAGGTAATATGGAATGGTAGGATTGTAGATATTCTTTTTTTCCTTATCCACTTCTGCTGGCTGTTCCTCATTCGTTTCGAAACACACAGTGGGATCAATTATGAATCCAGATCTTGTAGATTCCTTGAAAGCTATTACATCTATGCGCCGTGTACTGCCACTGTCGGAGAGACCATGTACTTCTTCAAAGGTGTTGTAATCGGCTTCTTTAAGGGCAGTGGCTATAATTGATCGTACTTAATGGTGTCTAGCGTTTCGCAGACTTTCGCCGTGCGGACAGGATCCCAGGACGTGTGCAAGAGTTTCAACCTCGTTGTGGCAATGCCTACAACGGTTGTCCTGAGATCTTCCCGGCACAGCACGTACAGCTGCAATATTTCCAACCATTTTATTGCCGTCGCGCCATTCGCTGTTGGAGAGTCCTTCGTCTTTAGAAATCCATTTGTTGGCACCAGGATATTGTTTAAATAAAACTACGCCTTTCCCTCTCTTTGGATGACGACACCAATATCAAATTCTCTGTTCCTCAGAAGGTTACGAATCTTTGTAACATTTAAGAAATGTAAAGAAGTTGGAAAGTTAATCAGTGATATTTAAGTGTTAAAAGTGTATATAGGAAAATGAAGAGTCGATCGTTTAGATAAACCCACAGCCAGAAATGTGCTGCATTGATAAGGGGGGCACACGCTGGTCAGGTGTTAGGAAAATGTCTGCTTTTTATGCAATCACCAAATGTGTTACGTAACAATCACTTAACTGGTGTATAAAAATGGGGAGGTGCGTCATTCCGTATGAAGGCTATTTTCTCGATGTCACGATTTCGTTTATTTGTTATAACAAAATTCTGCAGCATGTCAAAATAACTCTTCTCTTCAAAAAAAGTATTATCCTATAATGAAATGGGTTGTGAATCCACAACATACGTCACTTTCATATCATATTGTTCTTTCTGAATAACAGTATGGGGATTTGTTTCACACCAAATCTTACAGTTATAAGTAGGCTTCGTATTTCAGCTACCTATAAGCTGGAATAAGGTTGCCTGATTCGAAGTATAGGTATGTGACGTCACAGCGCAGGTATAGGTACGTTCGTATACAAAATAGTTACGCATCCTCTGCCCTCTTCTGGACGCAGTCATAGTGAGTAGTCTTATCGATCACTGCTCTTACTAGTCGTATTATTTAAGTAACTACATCTTTGTGGCTGATTGAAGGTTCATTGCAGAAGTAAAATGCTTTAGGTAAGGCGCTCAAGCGTGTAATATTGCAGGGCATAGTTGAGGGTATTTGAACATAGGCCTATACTTTCACTGGTAATATAGACAACATTACTTATAAATTGTGTAAAATAAAGGTATAGGTGACAAAAACAGTGCACTGAAAGACACTACAATACCAAAATCCGTAGAAAGTGTGTTGAACGTAATCCAAAAGAACCAGTACCATCACAATCTGAAGATATTAACTCAACGTTTAACATGGATTTTTGTAGCCTACCATGATGTTCATTGCCAACATCTCAATAATTAATAAGTTAAATAATCTACATTTCAGGGAATTTCTAGAAAAATAGGCCTACATCGAAAATTAGTGGCTTTCAGTGATGGGAGACATATGCAATATCCTAATGAAACAATAAAGAAATATCAGAGAATGGGAATATCTTGTACTACATCATGCACCAATAACGTCATGTGCTGTTGAAAGAATTTCTTGCAATATAAAATCATTTCAAGTGACATCCGCATATGTTCAAGTTCCGTAACTTACGAATGCACGATATTATGCACTGCAAAGATCACGACGAAAATGAACATCACGGCTCAAGCATGTGTTAACTAGTATAGCTTCAGAATGTCGGGAGTTGACTGTACTCCACGAACACGCAGCGACGACCTGTTTGTTTACATCCTTATCCGTTGCATTACCTCTGTACGGCGTACTATATACCCAATGTGTCTTTAACTTCAGTCTTTAGGTAGCTGGAATACGAAGCCTGTTATGAGTATTAATACCGGCATTCAATTGAAGTTTTGCATAATAAGTCCATAAGAAGTTATCCAACCACTGCGGATTTGTTTGAATTTCTCGAAGAGCGAAATTCCATCCAATTTCTTTATCATCTTCTTTAATTTCAAATTAAATTTGCATTTTTACAGGGACATCATTTTATTTTTACTAACATTTTTAATATCAACTTGCCTATACCTCTGCATCAACGCCGTTTGCTACCCCCTTCCACGACTGGATTTCGATGATACTGGCGTAATATACAAACAAATCATTTTACTAGGTACAGGAGGGATGAAAAGTAGTTCATCGATTTACGTAAACTAGGAAATATTGCGCTTTTAAGTTTGATCATTTTCATTAGGTTTTTGTTTAATTAAAACACAGTTCAGTATCAGTAGGTATTAACAATGAGTGTTTTTACTCACGAACTGAGCTGTCCATGTGGACGTATTCATTATGCAGTGTATATTATACTGTCTACAGCACATTAGCATACGATATAGAGAATGAAGTTAATTGAAAAATAATCATATGGGCATTTAAACACATTTTTAAAATGGTGGCCGTTCATTTCGATACAGACTTAAGTTCTAATGTGCATATTATCGCACTATAGACTATTGTGCCTAATCCCAATTACCAGTTTCGTCCTTCGTACTAGTAAGTGATGTTGAAATAATTCTGTATCTACTCTATAAAAGAGTACCTTACGTGCTGTAAATTCAATTTTCACTTCTGCCCGATCCGAAAAGATAAAATTACTCAGACATACTATCTACTGTCCGTCCAAGTGGTTATGTCGTAGCGTCGTAGAAAGGGAGGAAATCACGTGGCAGTTAATTACTTAACGAGGTCAGTAGAATACAAATAACGGCAACCCCAGGAGCTAGGCAGGAGCGAGGGGGCGTGGCAAGTGACGTCAGAAGTGGGCGTGGCCAAAGTATTACGTCATAGTGGGCGTGGCCAAATTATTGTGTCATGGGCGGGGCTTAAGTTATGACGTCACGGAGGGGGTGGGGGGCTTAAATTATGACGTGGGAAAGGGGCGTAACGTCATAAATGGCAATCTAAGAGTTCAAGGTTAAAGTGATGACGTAGGAAAGGGGCGTAACGTAATAAATGGCAATCTAAGAGTTCAAGGTTAAAGTGTGACGTAATGCGGGTATGTAATGGCATGACATGTTTATCTCCTCAATGTGGAAATTATGATGTAGGAAAGGGGCGTAACTTAAATTACGTCAAGGTTAAAGTGTGACGTGCGAGTATGTAATGGCATGACAAGTTTATCTCCTCAATGTGGGAATTATGACGTAGGAAAGGGGCGTAACTTAAATTACGTCAAGGTTAAAGTGTGACGTCATGCAGGTATGATATTTATCTCCTCAATGTGGAAATTATGACGTAAGAAAGGGGCGTAACGTCATAAATGGTAATCTAAGAGTTCAAGGTTAAAGTGTGACGTGCAGGTATGTTGTGGCATGACAAGTTCATACATGTTTATCTCATCAATGTCGCTATGTGTGCTGAGTCATATCCGGCAATTGTTCTAGTTCATACATGTTTGAAAACTGCTACGTGTGCAAATATTATACATCCGGCGAAAAATTAATCTATCACACTTAAACACATACATTCTTTTTCTTAAGATTCTAATGTAATGGTAATTTAATTGATTGGGGAATGGGTGTTGGAATGTGGGACATAAATGGATAAAAAATTAATCTAGCACACTTGTAAATTAAACAGGATGTGGCTGAAGTGACGTTATAAATTTGTAATTGAAGTTGGAAATGGGGGAGGGGGGGGTAAAAATGTACTTTAAGCCAATTGTTGAGTAATTGATAAAAAATGTTAAGATTCTAATGTACTGGTAATTGAAATTGATAAATAGTAATGGGAAATGGAAATTGGAATGTGGGAATTATTGATGGTGTAAATGGTTGTACTTTAAGCCAATTTATAAAAAAAATTAATCTAGCACACTTGTAAATTAAACACATATATTCTTCTCATATTATTATTATTCCAATGTAATACATTTAATGTAGATGTATATGTTGTGTAATGCATAAGTGTGCAAATATTATGCAAGCTTGCTGAATCACTTCCGGCGACGATGCAATTGTTGAGTAATGATAAAAGCATGTTCCTTAAGCACCTGCAACGCGTCATATTACACAAATATTGCATGATGCAAATAATATGCAAGCTGTTAATTCACATCCGGTGAAGACGCAAGTGCTGAATAATGGCCACCTTATTATTATTATTATTATTATTATTATTATTATTATTATTATTATTATCGTTCCAATTTAATACATTTTGAAGTAAGATTTATTGGATTGATTAATAATTTACTACATTTTGAAGTAACATTTATTGGATTTATTTTAAGCCATATATTATTACCGAAGCACTTCGTAATATAGTAATTGCTTCTTCTTCTCATTATTATTATTATTCGTCATAAAGAAGATTAAAGTGTGACGTTATAAATTTGTAATTGAAGTTGGAAATGGGTGAGGGCTGTTTATAATTTGAAATACATACGGCATAACTTAAAGTGTGATGTTATAAATTTGTAATTGAAGTTGGAAATGGGGTGGAATTTGATAAAATTCTAATGTAATAGTAATTTAATTGATAAATAGTAATGGGTAAGGGAAATTTGCAAGTGTTAATTGAAATTGGAATGGAGGAATTATTGATGGCGTAAATGGTTGTACTTTAAGCCAATTGACAAAAAAATTAATCTAGCACACTTGTAAATTAAACACATACATTCTTCTCATATTATTCCAATGTAATACATTTTGAGTGGTTTGTTTAGCGTATTTAATACATTATTACCAACATTCGGAATGTGACATTATTATGATTTAGAGCAGTAATTGTAGCAGATAAATCAATGTAGATGTATATGTTGAAGTGTGCAAATATTATGCAAGCTTGCTGAATCACTTCCGGCGACAATGCAATTGCTGAGTAATGATAAAAGCATGTTCTTTAAGCACCTGCAACGTGTCATATTACACAAATATTGCATGATGCAAATAATATGCAAGCTGTTAATTCAAATCCGGTGAAGACGCAAGTGTTGAATAATGGCCACCTTATTATTATCATTATTATTATTATTATTATTATTATATTTATTATTATTATTATTCCAATTTAATACATTTTGAAGTAACATTTATTGGATTGATTAATAATTTAATACATTTTGAAGTAATATTTATTGGATTTATTTTAAGCCATACATTATTACCGAAGCAGTTCGTAATATAGTAATTGCTTCTTCTTCTTCTTCTCATTATTATTATTATTCGTCATAAAGAAGATTAAAGTGCGACGTCATAAATATGTAATTGAAGTTGGAGTAATTGAAGTTGGAAATGGGGGGGAGATTTGATAAAATTCTAATGTAATAGTAATTTAATTGATAAATAGTAATGGGTAAGGGAAATTCGCAAGTGTTAAATGAAATTGGAATGGGGGAATTATTTATGGCGTAAATGGTTGTACTTTAAGCCAATTTATAAAATGTTAATTGAAATTGGAATGGGGGAATTATTTATGGTGTAAATGGTTGTACTTTAAGCCAATTTATAAAAAAGTTAATCTAGCACACTTGTAAATTAAACACATACATTCTTCTCATTTTATTATTATTCCAATGTAATACATTTTGAGTGGTTTCTTTAGCGTATTTAATTTAAGCCATACATTATTACCAACATTAAATTCATCAGAATGTGACATTATTATTTCGTAATAAAGTAATTGTAGCAGATAAATCAATGTAGATGTATATGTTATTACATATGCATAAGTGTGCAAAAATTATGCAAGCTTGCTGAATCACTTCCGGCGACGGTGCAATTGCTGAGTAATGATAAAAATATGTTTTTGAAACACCTGGAACGTGTTATATTACACAAATATTGCATGATGCAAATAATATGCAAGCTGTTAATTGACATCCGGCGTCTTATAGCTATCTGCTATGTGTGCAAATATTATGCAATGTCACATCCGACGATGAAATTGCTGAGTAATGATAAAAAAACATGTTTTTGATAATGACCTTGGAGGTAATATGGCTGGATGATGAGGTGAATTATTTAGAAGTGTAATGAAAGAAGTATTGCAGTTTGGAATAATTGACATTGAACAAATTTAGACAGCAGTGGGAGGGGGGGGCAAGATGATGAATAATACGTTCGAATTTATACAACAATTACACTATCACATATTTTATAAAAGATCTTTGTGAAAAAAACTTTGGTAGTGTAATAGCAGCCATAGCGTTAATAATGTCTCACAATATTT
Organism: Periplaneta americana; assembly: GCF_040183065.1. NCBI lineage: Eukaryota > Metazoa > Arthropoda > Insecta > Blattodea > Blattidae > Periplaneta > Periplaneta americana. The sequence continues at coordinate 145,742,550 of NC_091131.1, forward strand.
ATTTTAATTTAGATTATACTGCATCCCCAGTCTCGGTTTGAGCTGAAGAAGAAGAAATCGCACAATTTAAATGCTCTGAGTGTAAAAAACAGTGACCATGATGAAGGGTGGTGAATGTTAAGCTTGATTATGAAGAATGTTCGAATTGTAATAAATGTTCTTTTTGGAAATAGTTTTGCACTGTAATTTCTTCTATGTCTTAACCATCCATTTCCATCTCACATGACCAAAGGGTTGGGTTCGTTTAGAGAATTAACCTATAACACTTTCCTTTCAGATATTAGCAATCCTTTTCCAATATTGAGAATTGGCATATTGGTTTTCAAATATTAATAATCCTTAAGAATTGGTGTATAAGTTGAGATTATTCTAAACATATATGTTACCAGAATATAACATAATTCCAGTGGTAGCTTATTGATTTGGGAGCGGTGGATTCATTACATGTTTGTATGATAAAACCTGAGGATGATTGAGAGAATGTCAATGATTAAACTGAATCTAGTCATTGGGGATGGGGATGTGCTTGGTAAAAGAAAATAGTAACAACATAAAATTATGCGTATATATTTATTCCTAAAAATAAATACAATGCACTGAGTAAGAAAAAAAGTAACACATACTTACATTTTTAAACATATGATATGAGTAAAAGCACTTTATACATAATCCAATAAGACACTTTGAACATTGTGTTCGAACAACGTTCTTACACCCTATTTGCACACATCTCCTGCGACTTTTGAATGGGATATATTGTACCAAATGTTACAACTTGTCGAAAATCGTAATCTTGTGACATATACGTTACACCTTGTCGAAAATCGTAATCTTGTGACATATATGTTACAGCTTGTCGAAAATCGTAATCTTGTAACATATACGTTACACCTTGTCGAAAATCGTAATCTTGTGACATATACGTTACACCTTGTCGAAAATCGTAATCGTGTGACATATACGTTACACCTTGTCGAAAATCGTAATCTTGTGACATATACGTTACACCTTGTCGAAAATCGTAATCTTGTGACATATACGTTACAGCTTGTCGAAAATCGTAATCTTGTGACATATACGTTACAGCTTGTCGAAAATCGTAATCTTGTGACATATACGTTACACCTTGTCGAAAATCGTAATCTTGTGATATATACGTTACACCTTGTCGAAAATCGTAATCGTGTGACATATATGTTACAACTTGTCGAAAATCGTAATCTTGTGACATATATGTTACACCTTTTCGACATGGTGTTGCATTATCGCAACACGAATACGATTATCGACATGGTATTGCATTATCGCAACACGAATACGATTTTCGACATGGTGTTGCATTATCGCAACACGAATACGATTTTCGACATGGTGTTGCATTATCGCAACACGAATACGATTTTCGACAAGGTGTTGCATTATCGCAACACGAATACGATTTTTTACATGGTGTTGCATTATCGCAACACGAATACGATTTTCGACATGGTGTTGCATTATCGCAACACGAATACGATTTTCGACATGGTGTTGCATTATCGCAACACGAATACGATTTTCGACATGGTGTTGCATTATCGCAACACGAATACGATTTTCGACAAGGTGTAACATATATGTCACAAGATTACGATTTTCGACAAGTTGTAACATATATGTCACAAGATTACGATTTTCGACAAGTTGTAACATTTGGTACAATATATCCCATTCAAAAGTCGCAGGAGATGTGTGCAAAAAGGGTGTAAGAGCGTTGTTCGAACACAATGTTCAAAGTGTCTTATTGGATTATGTATAAAGTGCTTTTACTCATATCATATGTTTAAAAATGTAAGTATGTGTTACTTTTTTTCTTACTCAGTGCATTGTATTTATTTTTAGGAATAAATATATACGCATAATTTTATGTTGTTACTATTTTCTTTTACCAAGCACATCCCCATCCCCAATGACTAGATTCAGTTTAATCATTGACATTCTCTCAATCATCCTCAGGTTTTATCATACAAACATGTAATGAATCCACCGCTCCCAAATCAATAAGCTACCACTGGAATTATGTTATATTCTGGTAACATATATGTTTAGAATAATCTCAACTTATACACCAATTCTTAAGGATTATTAATATTTGAAAACCAATATGCCAATTCTCAATATTGGAAAAGGATTGCTAATATCTGAAAGGAAAGTGTTATAGGTTAATTCTCTAAACGAACCCAACCCTTTGGTCATGTGAGATGGAAATGGATGGTTAAGACATAGAAGAAATTACAGTGCAAAACTATTTCCAAAAAGAACATTTATTACAATTCGAACATTCTTCATAATCAAGCTTAACATTCACCACCCTTCATCATGGTCACTGTTTTTTACACTCAGAGCATTTAAATTGTGCGATTTCTTCTTCTTCAGCTCAAACCGAGACTGGGGATGCAGTATAATCTAAATTAAAATAAATATTGTGAGACATTATTAACGCTATGGCTGCTATTACACTACCAAAGTTTTTTTCACAAAGATCTTTTATAAAATATGTGATAGTGTAATAGTTGTATAAATTCGAGCGTATTATTCATCATCTTGCCCCCCCCCTCCCACTGCTGTCTAAACTTGTTCAATGTCAATTATTCCAGACTGCAATACTTCTTTCATTACACTTCTAAATAATTCACCTCATCATCCAGCCATATTACCTCCAAGGTCATTATCAAAAACATGTTTTTTATCATTACTCAGCAATTTCATCGTCGGATGTGACATTGCATAATATTTGCACACATAGCAGATAGCTATAAGACGCCGGATGTCAATTAACAGCTTGCATATTATTTGCATCATGCAATATTTGTGTAATATAACACGTTCCAGGTGTTTCAAAAACATATTTTTATCATTACTCAGCAATTGCACCGTCGCCGGAAATGATTCAGCAAGCTTGCATAATTTTTGCACACTTATGCATATGTAATAACATATACATCTACATTGATTTATCTGCTACAATTACTTTATTACGAAATAATAATGTCACATTCTGATGAATTTAATGTTGGTAATAATGTATGGCTTAAATTAAATACGCTAAAGAAACCACTCAAAATGTATTACATTGGAATAATAATAAAATGAGAAGAATGTATGTGTTTAATTTACAAGTGTGCTAGATTAACTTTTTTATAAATTGGCTTAAAGTACAACCATTTACACCATAAATAATTCCCCCATTCCAATTTCAATTAACATTTTATAAATTGGCTTAAAGTACAACCATTTACGCCATAAATAATTCCCCCATTCCAATTTCATTTAACACTTGCGAATTTCCCTTACCCATTACTATTTATCAATTAAATTACTATTACATTAGAATTTTATCAAATCTCCCCCCCCATTTCCAACTTCAATTACTCCAACTTCAATTACATATTTATAACGTCGCACTTTAATCTTCTTTATGACGAATAATAATAATAATAATGAGAAGAAGAAGAAGAAGCAATTACTATATTACGAACTGCTTCGGTAATAATGTATGGCTTAAAATAAATCCAATAAATGTTACTTCAAAATGTATTAAATTATTAATCAATCCAATAAATGTTACTTCAAAATGTATTAAATTGGAATCATAATAATAATAATAATAATAATAATAATAATAATAATAATAATAATAATAATAATAATAATAATAATAAGGTGGCCATTATTCAGCACTTGCGTCTTCACCGGATGTGAATTAACAGCTTGCATATTATTTGCATCATGCAATATTTGTGTAATATGACACGTTGCAGGTGCTTAAAGAACATGCTTTTATCATTACTCAGCAATTTGCTTTGTCGCCGGAAGTGATTCAGCAAGCTTGCATAATATTTGCACACTTCAACATATACATCTACATTGATTTATCTGCTACAATTACTGCTCTAAATCATAATAATGTCACATTCTGAATGTTGGTAATAATGTATTAAATACGCTAAACAAACCACTCAAAATGTATTACATTGGAATAATATGAGAAGAATGTATGTGTTTAATTTACAAGTGTGCTAGATTAATTTTTTTGTCAATTGGCTTAAAGTACAACCATTTACGCCATCAATAATTCCTCCATTCCAATTTCAATTAACACTTGCAAATTTCCCTTACCCATTACTATTTATCAATTAAATTACTATTACATTAGAATTTTATCAAATTCCACCCCATTTCCAACTTCAATTACAAATTTATAACATCACACTTTAAGTTATGCCGTATGTATTTCAAATTATAAACAGCCCTCACCCATTTCCAACTTCAATTACAAATTTATTACGTCACACTTTAATCTTCTTTATGACGAATAATAATAATAATGAGAAGAAGAAGCAATTACTATATTACGAAGTGCTTCGGTAATAATATATGGCTTAAAATAAATCCAATAAATGTTACTTCAAAATGTAGTAAATTATTAATCAATCCAATAAATCTTACTTCAAAATGTATTAAATTGGAACGATAATAATAATAATAATAATAATAATAATAATAATAATAATAATAATAATAAGGTGGCCATTATTCAGCACTTGCGTCTTCACCGGATGTGAATTAACAGCTTGCATATTATTTGCATCATGCAATATTTGTGTAATATGACGCGTTGCAGGTGCTTAAAGAACATGCTTTTATCATTACTCAGCAATTGCATCGTCGCCGGAAGTGATTCAGCAAGCTTGCATAATATTTGCACACTTATGCATTACACAACATATACATCTACATTAAATGTATTACATTGGAATAATAATAATATGAGAAGAATGTATGTGTTTAATTTACAAGTGTGCTAGATAAATTTTTTTTATAAATTGGCTTAAAGTACAACCATTTACGCCATCAATAATTCCCACATTCCAATTTCCATTTCCCATTACTATTTATCAATTTCAATTACCAGTACATTAGAATCTTAATATTTTTTATCAATTACTCAACAATTGGCTTAAAGTACATTTTTACCCCCCCTCCCCCATTTCCAACTTCAATTACAAATTTATGACGTCACTTCAGCCACATCCTGTTTAATTTACAAGTGTGCTAGATTGATTTTTTATCCAATTATGTCCCACATTCCAACACCCATTCCCCAATCAATTAAATTACCATTACATTAGAATCTTAAGAAAAAGAATGTATGTGTTTAAGTGTGATAGATAAATTCTTCGCCGGATGTATAATATTTGCACTCATAGCAGTTTTCAAACATGTATGAACTAGAACAATTGCCGGATATGACTCAGCACACATAGCGACATTGATGAGATAAACATGTATGAACTTGTCATGCCACAACATACCTGCACGTCACACCTTAACCTTGAACTCTTAGATTACCATTTATGACGTTACGCCCCTTTCTTACGTCATAATTTCCACATTGAGGAGATAAACATCATACCTGCATGACGTCACACTTTAACCTTGACGTAATTTAAGTTACGCCCCTTTCCTACGTCATAATTCCCACATTGAGGAGATAAACTTGTCATGCCATTACATACTCGCACGTCACACTTTAACCTTGACGTAATTTAAGTTACGCCCCTTTCCTACGTCATAATTTCCACATTGAGGAGATAAACATGTCATGCCATTACATACCCGCATTACGTCACACTTTAACCTTGAACTCTAAGATTGCCATTTATTACGTTACGCCCCTTTCCTACGTCATCACTTTAACCTTGAACTCTTAGATTGCCATTTATGACGTTACGCCCCTTTCCTACGTCATAATTTAAGCCCCCCACCCCCTCCGTGACGTCATAACTTAAGCCCCGCCCATGACGCAATAATTTGGCCACGCCCACTATGACGTAATACTTTGGCCACGCCCACTTCTGACGTCACTTGCCACGCCCACTCGCTCCTGCCTAGCTCCTGGGGTTGCCGTCATTTGTATTCTACTGAGGTCCTTTTATTTAAGTTATTTTAAAAAGATGTATAATATTAGGTAGACGTCTAATTCCTAACAGAAATTAATGTCGTCAGAAAAGAGCTATGACAGCCCAGCCACTAGCAGGCGAATAAAAGCTGGTGGGGGAAACCAGGATACGACGTAGGCAAGTAGACGACAGTACCTGTGCGAAAATGATTCAATATTGAAAGCACTTTCGTCACTGGAAAACGCGAACATATTTTTGGAACGTACTGTTTACTACTTTGGGCGGCCGGGTAGGTCAGTTGGTAGAGCAGCTGGCTACAGACTGGAAGGTCCGTGGTTCGATCCCAGGTGGTGCCAGGTTTTTTTCTCGTTGCCAAACTTTCAGAACGGCCCCGAGGTTCACTCAGCCTCCTATAAAATTAAGTACCGGGTCTTTCCCGGGGGGAAAGGCGGTCAGAGCGTGGTGCTGACCACACCACCTCATTCTAGTGCCGAGGTCATGGAAAGCATGGGGCTCTACCTCCATGCCCGCCCCAAGTGCCTTCATGGCATGTTACGGGGATACCTTTACCTTTTTACCTTTACTGTTTACTATTTACCGTAAGGCTACTATGACTGTACATGCGGTCCTGGATCTGTGTGGAGGACGGTTGAACTTCATTAGTAGAAGGGGTGGGAGTAAAGTACATTCAAAAACTCAGGTACAATAAAAATTGAAGTAAAAATAAAATGATGTCCCTTTATAAGGATATCTTTTTAGAATTCTTCTGAGATTTCTCCAGATTGTTGTGCAACCAATTTGAAGGCGTATTACAAATTCATTGGTACTATATATTTACTATCTTCAGTTATTTCTTCATTTTGACATAATACTTCAGGAACATTAACATAATTAATTAGTGTGTGTGGATCTTCCAGACTATCTCTCATTCGTGACACAACCAGTTCTCTCAAATTTGTCCATTAACTTTCTGTAAGCTTGGAAACTGCACGGACTAATATTCTCAAATTATGTTTTGTTATCATTTTTCGTATGCCTTTCGTTAAACTTCATTTACATTCATAATAACTCTAAAAACCTTCGGCTGGGGACTAGCCTAGTTTGATGTGTACAAACTGTAGGTAGACAGTATAAGAGGCCGGGAACTGTGTACTGCTGATCCTGGTGCAGTTGAGCATTTGCGTGGATATAGTACAGCCGCGTGGGTTACGAGTGTAGTCTAAGCGTGAGTTCTGTGGACAAAATAAATTTTTTAATACCAAAAGTAAACATTTCGTTCATTGATATATGTTTTCTAACACAAAACCAAATTATATTTGTGACTATCTACCAAGTATAGTGTGTTCCCTATAATCTGGTGAGTAATAATATATTTTAATTTCCATGGTTTATTCGAATCTCTAGTTTTGGGAGCCATACTTGTTTAAAAGTGTAACCTCTTGTACCTTTGAACACAAAACATCTCGTACCATGGAACATGTTCCAAGGTAGGCCTACACGATATTATTGGTTTTTGTTTTTCTTTTACTTTAAGAGCATGTCACGAAGTAAGTCTGGAGTTAAGGGTATATGTACGTGAACTACCGCAAATATTATCAGAAAATATAAGCTCTAAATTTCTAAAATTTTATAAGAAAATGAAACCACAATTGAACAAAAATTACGAGATACCACAACAAGACTTGTTAGAACTTAAATATCTGATAAAAATGTATAAAAAAGGTCACTAATAATATTTTTCAAATCAGTTTTATCAGAGTATGAAAGACAAAAGCAAAAAAATTCTACAGTTACATCATTTTGGTAACCATAAAATTGTAATTTTTCCTGCATGTAATAAACACTTCTTTCTGAAAAGTAGACTACCCTCAGACATGTAGAGTTGTATATTTTAATAAAATTAATTCTTTATTTGTTCTATAGAAAATATATTAAAATTTACATAATGTTTTGTGACCTAATTTCTCTATTTTCAAAGAAATGGGCATTATTTTAGTCTAACGTTTGCATAAATGCATGTTAAATCAGTGTACAACATTTCAGAATTCTATCTCTAATGGTTGTGGAGTTATGAAATGTGTGTGAAAATTTTCAAATTTTGGAAAATTTAATTTGAAGTAAAATGTGAATTCTTAAAAATATTATTAGTAACCTTTTTATACCTTTATCAGATATTGAAGTTCTAATAAGTCTTGTTGTGGTACCTTGTAATATTTGTCCAATTGTGAGTTCATTTCCTTATAAAATTTAAGAAATTTAGAGCCTGCATTTTTTTGAGAATATTTGAGGTCGTACACGCACATATACCCTGAGGCCCCCAATTGATCCGGATGCCTTGAAGAAAGCTGTTGAAGCAATTATTGCTCCCCCAGGAAATAAAATGTCAATCAGAAAAGCCATCACTGGTTTATGATGGCAAATACATTTTACATATGATTGACAGTTTTTACGCTATATTTCCACCTATATTCCATGTGTTCCAAACTACAAGAGAGTATGTTCAAAGATACATGAACCTGTTATAACTTTAAAAATATTACATATCCCTTTATTTTATTTTTTCCATCCTTAATAGATCTGTAAAACAGCAAAATACATACAAGAAGTTGTAAAGGAATCTTCAATAATTATTTCAAGTTTCTTTTTCATTATGATAATTGCATTTCCCAAAATTAAAAAAACCAAAATGTGGAAAGTGTTTATAGTTACAACAGTATCCCCTACTATTCACGTAACGCTGTATATAATGTGGAGAGTTCGTAACCGCTTCAACAGTTCAGCAGTACACAGCACCCGGTCCCTCTTACTGTCTGCCTACAGTTTGTAAACATCAAACTAGGCTAGTCCCCAACTTGCGATTTTAAGACTTACAAATCCTAGACCTAATAATAAGTAATAATACTGAAGAAGACTAATTCGATCTTGTAAAGTCATAAAACCAAGTCAATGACAATGATTTAAAAAATTCAATAAGAAGTAAATTTACTTTTGACACTTTATGAACAAAACCTGTTCCCATGTTAACCAAAACAAATGGGTGTAATAAATGAACAATTCCCGTTGTTCGATACATACAAATGTGTTACTTGTTACCAGTTTGTGTATAACTTAATGTTATATGTTTCGTAATTCCTCTTCTTCGTTATCTGTGAACTCCTCACTTTATTCATCATAACCAAAGCTCGGAACTTGGGGACTTGTGTGTCGTGTGCATGAGTAAGGTTACAGGTACAACGTACACAAAGCTCACGCTGCAAGTGCTCAGGGACAGTCGTGTGTACTAAGAAAGTGGTCACATCGAATGACAGGAAGACGGACGAGGAAACTGTGTCGTGTCGAAGCCAATGACATTCAGATAATTAATTAGAGGTAAACGGTCTGTTTGAAAATAAGAAAATACGTATTATTCGAATGGGTATACGTTTGAAAATATATTTCTTAAAATTTAGGTACAGAATTTCGTGGAGGAATTCTGAGGAGATATATTATTTTCTTCGAATGGAGAGTTTATATTTTGTAAGTTGTGTCACACACCAACTAGAGATTGCAAACGGGCATTCGTTGAAATACATTGCAGTCCCTTAAATCGGTGGAAAATTTGTCCATAGCCATGGATCAAGTTGTAGTGGAACCTTTCCTAGTAGTGACATAGAAATTAAAAACTATTTTCGAGACAAATTTAGGATACTTATCTTTCTCAGATACGAGATCAGCTAGCAACTACTGAAAATCGAACAGGAAACAGTGACAGTGAAAACATTCAATACTTTATTTCGGCCTAAGACTTTATAATACAATTACAAACCATTTTCCAAATTTGAATTTTTTTAAAATTGAAGGTTTTAAAAGATACATTTGTAAAATTATCCACGATATAATATAATATTAACAAATGTATTTTTTTTCCTTTTATTTCTGTCTACTATATTCTTGTTTTTATTGAATATCACTGGCTTCTGTCGAATTGTCAATTTATATTAAATGTGTATTTTTCTCTCGTTTTCTCTTTCTTCTTTATTCTTGCTCTTGTGTTGTATTTATTGGTTTGAATTAAGTTACTTACTGTATTTAGTAAACTGTCCTCGTAAATTTTATGTTATATTATTGGCTAAGACCACACCGTACACGAGCCTGGCTCTTACGGTAGTGGCTAGAAACATTTTTGTTTTATAAATGTATTCAGTAGGTAGCTAGTTAAAATAAATAAAATAAAAAAATTAATTTTGCTCCCGTCACTTCATGTGACGTGGAAATAAGTTTCTTTCGTTTCAAATCATGTTTAACTAACAGACGAAGAAAGTATGGGTTCGAAAAATATTCGAATGTATGTAGTCATACACTGTAATAAAATATACAGAGCAGAACTGTAAATTTAAAATATTTTGCATGTTTATTTATAGATATGCTATAAAATTACTTGTTTCAACCTACCATAATATTATAATTATGTTGTTCCATCCAGAAACCACTTTTATAGCAGACCTGACAGTACCTCTGTGCTGGAAGCGGGAGTTTGTTGACATTGAAGTCCGGCCGCTTAGCCACGTGCAAAGACACAAGTCCCCAAGTTCCGAGCTTTGGTCACAACTCATTGACAGACACAGCCGAATCAGTACCCGTGCTGAAATTGAGTTACTGAAACAAAAGTTGATATGCTGTTACAGGTCTGTATAGCCCTGTCACGTTCCCCTCGAAGGCGATTCCCTCCCTCCAGGTAGGGGAATAGAGAGTGCACATCGCACAGAGACTACTGCACAATGTGTAGGGTTTTGGCATACCTGGTCTCGTATATACAGTCACGAAGCTTGAGTTTTGAGGGTGCTAGGAACAATAGACTGTGCCGGTACTATTTCGCATTGTCTGTAATGAGGCGATATTAGCGATCCTAGTGGTTAGCAAATATCTATGGATGCATATTTACTACGTATTGAGTTTCGTCATGTATATAGTAGACTGTGCTAAAACTGTCTTCCTTCCTGTTTCATTTGAGTCTACAATAGTAATATGCGTTACAAGAGCGGTATATTGAAGTTTTCATGTTCGAGGAAAAGTTTGAAAAAGCGAAACGTAGTTGAGCTTTTTTAATTTCCGAGAATTGAAAGAAAACATACCGTTCGTGTATCGTACATTATTTTGTGCGAAGATCGTTTATTACATACCTGAAAGAGGAATTTCTAATTAGTTGCAATGAAATCTCCATCTTGGTTTGTGTTCAATGACGGCAAATTTGCAAAACAAAAATATCAATCTTCAACATTGTTGCTTTAAAATGTTTTCAGTCTTCTTCAGGCCGGTGGAGAGGAAGGACGTATTTTTCGCAGCGGAGAAAAGGTTTGAGCAATGGGCTGTGAGTTGGAGCTGTACCGGGCAAGGACAGGCGGCTGGGCGGCCAGGTCAAGGATGCAGCGGAGCGTGAAAGGGACAGCTTTGGCAGGTCTGGCTGAGTGTCTCTTCTTTCACATAGTGATCGCGATACTACTAATTATTGGTGGTATCGAACTGAATCCAGGACCTGCAAGCGACAACGGAGTGATCAGTGTCAAGTGTGGCAGCTGTAGAAAGAACCTACGAGTAGGCGTGCTGTGCAACCAGTGCGAGAAGTGGTTCCATCTGACTTGTCAGAAGATCAAGAGGGAACAGATAGTAGAAGAAACGTGGCTGTGCAAGGACTGCGGGAACGAGGCAGGCAACAGGGAGCTCATCGGTCTTCGGAACGAGGTGAAGAAGCTACGGGAGAATCTAGAGACGGCGGAGCAACGGATCAAGTTTCTGGAGGACGAAAATAAGTTGTTGCGACGGGAAAAGGAAAATGGCGAAGAGAGGGAGGAGAAGAAGAAGCATGGTGCGGCAAGTGTTATCATCGGAGACTCCATCATTCGACACGTAGGGAATCTACAATCGGAGCTGGCGACAGAGTGTTACCCTGGGATTAGAGTGAAAGAAATGAAAAGCGTGATCGAAAATCAGGAACGAGGGGACCCGAAAAACATCGTCCTTCACGTAGGAACAAACGATTTGCGAAGAGGTGTTGATTATATCATGGCAGATGTATATGACTTGGTGATGGAAACGAAGAAGAAATATCCGGCAGCTGGGATTGTCATCAGTGGAATCGTCAGACGGAGGGATGTGAACTGGAGAAAAGTGGGTCGTGTGAATAAAGCTTTCGAGTGGGTAGCGGAGTGTCTTGGTGCGCGTTTCGTCGATCCAAATTCCTGGATAGACGACAGATGCTTCGGAAGAGACGGAATCCACCTAAATCGGAGGGGGGCTGCAGACATGGGATCCCTCTTCGCGCGGGTAGTTACTACAACATGGCGCGGCGGGATCGAGGATCCATCAGCTGGCAGCGGCACCGAAGGACTATCAGCCGACGGCGGGGGCGTGGGACTACCGGCGGTCAGCGGGGGTGCGGTCGAAGACCTATCCGCGGGCGGCGTAGACCTGCAGTGACGGCGAGGTGCCACGGGGATTCAGAATGTTCAAGTAAGGACAGGCCTACTAAGACTACTGCAGGTTAATTGCCGAAGTATTAGAAATAAACTTATTCCGTTTTGGAACTTGGTCGATGTTTATAATCCAGATGTAATAATTGGGACGGAATCATGGCTTAGGGAAGACATAAATGACTCGGAAATTTTTAGGTCGGATTATAGAGTCTTCAGAAAGGATAGAAGTGAAAAGGGAGGGGGAGTTTTCGTTTGTACTAAGATAGAAATAAGTAGCAATCTTCTGTGGATACATGAGGAAGTTGAAATATTGAATGTTCAGATAAGAAATGGGCTGGAAACCTTAGATGTAATAGCATGTTACAGACCACCCAGTGAATTAAACAATTTAACTTTGCACAAACTAAATGAATATCTTAATACAGTATCAGAAGACCGAAACGTAGTAATTGCTGGGGATCTAAACCTCCCGAAAATTAACTGGAACGGGATTTCAGGTACAAATTCAGATGCACAGACCCTTGTTAATGAATTGATCTGGCGTAAAGATTTCGCGCAGGTAGTAAATGGTCCGACGCGTGACAATGCCCTCTTAGATGTTTACCTACTAAGACCTGTCTCTCTCTTTGTCAACTCTGAAAGTCTTCATAAAATAAGTGATCACAATAGCGTCTTATTAGAAATCTTATGGGAAAACACAGTAAATCCGAGGTCAAGTCCAGTGTCTGTCTGGAATTTTAACAAAACCGATGTCCATGAATTACAAACGTTTCTACGACAAAAGCATGATGACTTTCTAAGGACTGAAGGAAATATGGAAAATGTGTGGCATAAATTTAAGTGTATAATTTTCGAGGCATTAGTAAAATGTGTACCTTCTAAAATAATTAAGAAAAATCCGGACCCAGAATATTACACTAATTATATTCGCTACTTAAAGAAAAAGACAAGGCGCGCATTTAGCAAACGTAAACGGAGCCATGAGCATTGGGAAAAATATGTTGAATTAATTAAGAAACTTGAGTGTGAAAAAAGGTTAGCTCAGGAAAATTTTCTAAAAACTATTTTAAAAGAAGATGAAAGTAACAATTGGAGACAGTTTTATAATTATGTACGCAGGAGAAAAGGGAAAAATGAAGGAGTAGTGCTTTTACGAAATCAGAACGGAGAAAGTATAACTGATGACAAAGAAAAGGCCGACTTATTAAATTCCTATTTCATTTCGGTTTTCAATAATAATAATAATAATAATAATAATAATAATAATAATAATAATAATAATCCCGCTGATAGGAGTGGTTGTGTCACAGACTGTGAATGTGAACCAAATTCGACTTTCAAAATAACTTCCAAAGGGGTTAGAGAGAGAATAACGAAATTAAAAAATCGGAAGTCTCGAGGACCAGATAGTATTGCTACAGAGATTCTTAAATTAGGTTCCGAGGCCATAATTCCATACTTAATGCGTATATTTCATGTTTCCATAAACAATGCAGCTATTCCATGTGACTGGAAATCAGCTATAGTGGTACCCATACATAAAGGTGGAAATAAATTAGATGTCGGAAACTACAGACCGATTAGCCTTACATCTGTCGTATGTAAAGTCATGGAGCATTTGATATCGGATTATATTCGTCATGTTCTAAATGCGAAAGACTGGTTTTACAACCGCCAGCATGGTTTTAGGGAAGGCTTCTCATGTGATAGTCAAATTACGTCGCTGGTTCAGGATCTAGCTGAAGAGGTAGATAGAGGCGGAAGAATCGATGCAGTTGTGATTGACTTTTCGAAAGCATTTGATTTGGTGCCACATGACATATTAATAGATAAGTTAAGTAGGCTAGGAATAGATAAAAGAGTGGTGCTATGGATCCAAGAATTCTTAAAAGGTAGAACCCAGAGAGTTAGAGTAGGTCATGAAATATCGCAAATTGGAAATATAAGTTCAGGGGTGCCACAGGGCAGCGTTCTGGGTCCATTACTCTTTATAATATACGTAAATGACCTATGCCAGGATATTACATCAAATGTGAGGCTATTTGCAGACGACTGCATTATCTATAGAAAGATTAGAAATAATTCAGATGTAGATGCTATTCAAACAGACTTGAATAACATTTACAACTGGGCGTTAAAGCATAGGATGAAAATAAATGGTTCTAAAAGTAAATCTATAACATTTTGTAAAACCCGAGAGGAAACTAGTCTTAATTACGAATTCAGTGGTGTTGTAATTCCGCAAGAACAATGTTGTAAATACCTAGGAGTGTATTTAAACTCCAAACTTTCTTGGGGAGAGCATGTTGATAATGTTACGGGCAAAGCATGGAGGGCACTTCACTTTATTATGAGAATATTGAGAAAGGCTAGCCCCAAATCGAGGGAAATAGCATATCTAACATTAGTGCGACCGTTAATGGAATACGGAACTACATGTTGGGATCCCTATAGAATATATCAGATAAATTCCTTAGAAAGAATCCAGTATAGGGCAGCTAAATTTGTTAAAGGTAAAAGAGAAGATGGGAACGATACGATAAAAGAACTTAAATGGGAAACTTTGGAAAACAGACGTAGGAAAACTAGAATAACATCATTGTATAGAGCACATCTAGGTCAGAAAGCATGGGTAGACATAACGGCTCGGTTAGAAAAGCCAACGTACTATGGTAGGAACGATCATGATTTTAAAATCAAATGTAGGAAACAGAAAACGGATGTAGGTAAATTCTCATTTTTAAATAGAACTATAAATGATTGGAATGACCTACCTGCAGCGGTCTTTGAGGGCTGTCCTTCCTTAAGGAGATTCAAGAATAATTTAAAGAGTTGTGTATAAAGTGAAAATTAAAATTAAGGTGACATTCAACATTTAATTTTTTAAGGTGACATGTATTTATCTAGCCTGACGAGTTTACTTCCTTGGTTTGAATTGTAAATTATTTAAAAATAGCGTGTAAGAGGGCCTTAGACTAGAAATGTTTAGTTTAAATGTAGTTCTGTTTATAAGTATGCATAAGAATGCAATTATTTGACTTATTTGAACTGTTGCATCAGTGAAAAGAGGTGAGTCAGTGAAGTTATGGTTTTACAGTGCAGTGAACAGTTCCGATCAGTGATAATTTATAGCGTCAATGAAATGTGTTCTATAGTGTCAGTGAAATGTGTTACAGAGTGTCAGTGAAATGTGTGCTAAAGTGTCAGTGAAATGCGTCATAGTGCCACTACAGGGAATGAGATGAGAGTAAAGTGAAAGACTATTGAAAATTATGTAGGACCTATACATAATTATGTAGGTTGTGTTGTAAAATTAGGTGTTTTATTTTATGTTTTATTATTATTGTGTTAAATTGTATTGTGTATTCTTATTGTATTGGGTATAAAATTGTATATGTGTTGTAAATTTTATTATGTATTGTAAATTTTATTGTGTATTGCTTATCATTTTAACTGTGTATTGTTAATATTGTATATACCACTGCCACCGGGTGCGTGCCCACTTGCAGTGTAAATAAATACATACATACATACATATGTTTACTATGCTCCAGCAGGCCGTGATATACGTCTGTCTTCCCCCCCCCCCCCAGTCTATAAATGCGAACTTAAAACAAACGGTAAGGTTATGTAATGATTTATTTTTCATTTTAATATTTTAACAATATTATTTATATAACATATTGCAGTAATAACTGTGGCAAGTTTAATTTTGCCGGTCAAGGAGATGTTTAGAAATGGAAAATATCTTTGACATCTAATTCTGCACATTGAAATTAATTGTTACATTTGTGCAGTTATTCAGAGTCACTGGAACCTCACCACCAGTTTTTTCTATTGTCAAACTTTTTTGATCTCCTACGTTCAAAGTAGCCGCCATGACGAGTCTGGAATTTTGTTGATTTTTTCACGGCTTCCTTAATGTTACTTGCATCACGAATGGAGTAACTTTAGTGGAGTTGTAGAGTTTACTTAATTTTTGCAAGTATTTAAAAACTATAATTAACAGTGCAATTTAGGTGAAATTGCAGTGGTAAATTTCCAATTTATAATTATTACTATATTGAACGTCTCTAAAAATAATAAGTTAAAAGCCTAAAGCAGTTAAATCAATATGTCACTTAAGCGGTAAGAATAGAGAAATTGTTATGTGTGTTAGGTTGGGAATAATGAATGTGGAATTTTAGACTTTCCACGGATTGGTTTTGTGCGGAAACCAAGCAAATACGCACGATCTCGCACAAACATCTTTCTACGCCTCGTTTGAATGATAATATAATGACTATTATCTGCTATATTCTTTTAAGCACTCGGTGTATTATCGACCATATTCTGAAGTTTAAATATAATGAATATCATACAAAAAACGACATTAATATGTCAATGTAGCTACGTAATGTTTAGTTTCGAGAATTTAGTAACCTAGCAACCAAACGCAGCGAACGTGCATTGTGCTAAAGTGACATATGAAGGCAGACTCGCAGGCCAATTGTAACTAATAACGTAATGAAGCTGATAACGAGACTGTCGTGATGATATTCTCGCATGTCACGTGGCGGGGTAATTCTCCCCCTTCATCACAACGGCATTAATTAGCGCTCGCGTCCATGTTGCAACCAACAAACAATAGTAATTCCGTCAGGCCGCCATTGTGCTCTCTGATTAACGGATTGTGGTACAAAGCCGCGGTACTGTCGAATCGATTTGCACAGTAATTGAATCCCTGACTATCGTAAATGACGCCAAATTATTTGCCCAGTCCATGTTCAAATTACTATACTTCTGTTAGTGCATATGTATGAAGGTATTCAGAAGTCAGTTCAATATGCAAAGCTTTATGAAAATTGTAATACTTTAGAAAGGAAGGAAACAAAAATATTAGCATTTTTTTTAACTTTCGAGTTTATTTTGAAATGCTTGTTTTATTATATATTTTTTTTCTTTTAGTAGATTATTTTACGACGCTTTATCAACATCTCAAGTTATTTAGCGTCTGAATGAGATGAAGGTGATAATGCCGAAGAAATGAATCCAGCACCTAAAATCACCTAGCATTTGGTCATATTTGAGTTGAGGGAAAACCCCGGAAAAAACCTCAACCAGGTAACTTGCCCCGACCGGGATTCGAACCCGGGCCACCTGATTTCGCGACCAGACGCGCTGACCGTTACTCCACAGGTGTGGAGTATATATTTTGCAAATGCCTAGTGCATGACAAATGGAGTCATTGACTACAAACAAACAAACAACAAAAAAGTAATAGAAACATTGCAGCTACTAAAATAACACATCTTCATCCTGGCTTCCCAGTAACGGTCAACTTCGGAGGAGTGGAGGGCTGGACAATTCCCAGGTGATGACGGTCCATCTCTTCATTAAGATTGCAGAGGATACAGTTTGGGGATTGCATTATCCCAATGCTATTTAGATGTTTGCCCAGTATATCATGCCCGGTAGATATATATGTGTACACATACACAATAAGTAAAAAAAGGCACAAAATTAGAAATATTCTCTTTTCGGAAATACATAACATTAAAATATAAAGAATACACTGTTGGAAAGAGTAGACTTTAAAGATAAGCAGGATTTTTATTATGTTTTTTTGAGGATCAATTAAAATCTTATGGAGGTCAATACACAATGATGCGAAAAATGTGGTTTTTAAAAACAATTTATTACTTCAAAATGCAGAAACTGAATGTTGGTAAACTTTACTACACATTTATGCCTTCAGAAGTTTCTGCCGCGCAAAGGGCTACACGCATTTTTCAATTACTCCATTATTTTTTTTATTTTTTTCTCCCTTTAACATAGTCCTAGTAAGCTTATATTAAATTAATTTTCATCATTTTGCTAGCTATCTCAAATATTAAATTAATTATAATTGATTGAATTAAATTAGCTCATAAATTAAGTTACTACTTTACCTTATAGGTTTATCTAAATTTAAATAAATACATATGTAGTCTACTAGTCGTTAAAATTGAAGGATATTGCTGGAGAACCTTTTAAGTGTAGTGTAAATATTTGTAATTTAAATATGTATTGTATTGATTAAGGCTGGTTGAGTGGAAGAGAAGGCCTTATGGCCTTAACTCTGCCAGCTAAAATAAAACATTATTATTATTATTATTATTATTATTATTATTATTATTATTATTAATTCTATATATTTCTGCAGTACGAGAAAGTCGGATTGTGAAACTGTAACATATTGCCACATTATTTTGTATCCTTTATTATTTCGTAATATTTTCTAAGATCTTCAGTACCTTTGTTTGCTTACTTTTTTTATTTTATTGGTTTATTTTACGACGCTGTATCAACATCTAGGTTATTTAGCGCCTGAATGATATGAAGGTGATAATGCCGGTGAAATGATTCCGGGGTCCAGCACCGAAAGGTTTGCTTACATATGCAGCAGAAATCAATTTAGCGTCTCAATGAGATGAAGATGATAATACCGGTGAAATGAGTCCGGGGTCCAGCACTGATAGTTACCCAGCATTTGCTCATATTGGGTTGAGGGAAAACCCCGGAAAAAAACTCAACCAGGAACTTGCCCCAACCGTGAATCGAACCCTGACCCGGGCCACTTGTTTTCGCGGCCAGAAGCGCTGGCCGTTACTCCACAGATGTGGACTTCTTTTTATCTAATACTTGACGTTGGAAAGAATTTTGAGAGCGTTGGACTATAAGTTTGTCAAAGCGAGGAACAGAAATAAAAAAGTGAGCGGACGAGAGCCATGATTAAAGATTTTTTGCCCCTCCTTTGATGTCACAGAGATGTCGGAACCTTCAACAGATATGGCATTATTCCTTCAAGTGCAGTCATTTTTTACTCTTATCGACAGCCTCGTCCAGCTGGAAAGTGTTTTTAACAATAGGGGAATCCCTACGCAACGTTGATGCCACTTCCACTTGTGAACGAAATACTGTCACATGAAGTCCCGGAATCGTAACTGATTTCTCTATTACACATTTTCATGTGACAGTCCTGTTGCTCTGAAGTAAGAGTAAACGTCAAAATATGACTTTATAGTAAGACATCTTACACATGTTCAGAGCCGGTTTCTTTTTGTTGTTGCTATTGATAAACAGCAGATCTACGCGAAATGGGACAGATGTACAAATAAGTATAAAGGCAGTATTATATGACTGTGACTCATTTATGCCAGTAAATTAGTCGCGAATATTCATGAACATAGGCTGTTTATGCCAAAAATATCTATCTTGAAAAAAAAAATTAAAAAAAAAAGGTATTTGAAAGTTATTTCAAAGATATACTGTAGAGCTACGTTAGTTTTGAAGATGATACCTGCAAGAGAATAGAAAGAAAATTACTGTAGAATTTTATTTAATGATCTACACCAGTGATGTCAAAGCAAGCGCATTTTTCTGACCTTGACGTCGTGCGCGGGCAGCAAGCGCTAAGTATGGAAAGAGGAAGGGTTGTGTATATGAATAAGCAGCCTGTTGGATTAAGAAAACAGTGGTGCACAAACTTCAAACGGAACGTGAAATTTTATGTCATTATTTTTATATGGCTTCTTTCTGTTTAATATTATCTATATTACCTGTAAAACAAAAGTACTAACACTGATTTCTTAATATTGCACTTGTGTTTTAAATATTACTAACATAATAGAGAGTTAAGAAGAAATATTCACTTAAATTCCATAGTAGTATAATATTATACTGTATTAAGTGGATGAAACACATCATTCATAAAGAAAGTGATATTCCAAAGAAAGAGATTGAGTATGACATGATAAGTTGGAATTTATATTGATGGTATCTTTAGCATACAAAAGTAATCAATAAACTAATCAAAACAATATTACAGTACAAAGCAAAGTTACCTAGGTACTGTATCTGTTTTAAGTGTAACTACCGTAATATTACATAACAAAACTCTTATCGCATTATGCTTTTAAGGTGATATTTGTGAGCAACTTTCTATCATCAGAATATTAAATTATTTTCTCGAATTGTGCTGAAGCTATAGAGCTGACATTTTTACAATACATGGGTAGATATCTTTTGTTTATGATGTAACAGTAGTTGCTTTGTTAATTCATTTCCTTACAAACAATTTCCATGCGAATATTATCAAAAATTTCAATACACTATCTTCAGTAATACGTATATACGATATATTTGATTTACAAAAACCATTCTGTAAGGCAACTAAATAAATAGGCCTATACCTGAAAATTCCACTTTTCTATACGAAGAGTTGAGAAAATATTTCTTTTGAATAAAAAAATCAAACTTGTGAAAAATGAGCATTAAAATTAAAACTTTCATTCTTATAATGCACTTATACTTCTCAGGCAAATCTAACAATTAACATGGATACAGTTTTAATAAGTTCTCTCCCCTTTATCTATTGAATCAGTGCTGGCCATCCCTGAATATAGCTCGACCAAGCGGCATATACCACCTCTTTCGTCTGTCTCTTTCCTTTCCGCTGTAAAGCGCTCAGGCTCTCCTGGGCTCTAAAGAGCACTCTTGCTCCTGTAGGCTTCAATTCACATGCCTGATCTACACTGTAGAGAATCAATGATAAATTGGGTTTTTGTACAAAACTGAGTTAAATAACAATAATACTGATTTATGTGAATGTGACAGTTTTATTATTATTATTATTATTATTATTATTATTATTATTATTATTATTTATTATTATTATTATTATTATTATTATTATAAGTCCGTCGAGTGTGCTCTGTGGTAGCGTGTCTGCCTCCAGACTAGCCGGCCCTGGTTCGATTCCCGGCGGGGTCAGAAATGTTCTTTCCAGACTAGGAGAGATGGTGATGCACAACTTCTAATCACTAAATTGCGCACCAATATGCCTGGGTTAAATCCCAAATCTCTCCGCAGTTCATATGAAGGGAAGGCATATGTCACTGTTGATAGTGATTTTCTGTTCTATTTCCGTAGTGCTTAAATTTCTTTTCATACACTGTCCCTAAGTTCGACTATAGTCTGTACGTTTTCATGGAGTATTCAAATGGATTTGAATACGTTTACCGTATTGAAACTTCCATGAAAAAAAAGGATTCAGAACGATCTGGGTCTCAAGGTCGATACATCTAGAAAGTGGGATTGCATCATATTCAATACGGATTGAGTTGCATTAACACTGATATTGTAATCCAAACGATTTCCAACAGTAATTTCAATTACATATCCAAAGGAAGAAACTGGTGGAATGTAAGTAATACGTTTTGTGCGAGATCGTTCGTATTTGCTTGGTTTCCGCACAAAACCAATCCGCGGTAAGTCTAAAATTCCACATTCAGTATTCCTAACCTAACACACACAACAATTTCCCTCTTCTTACCGCTTAAGTGACATATTGATTTTACTGCTTTAGGCTTTTAACATATTATTTTTAGAGACGTTTAATATAGTAATAATTATAAATTGGAAACTTACCACTGCAATTTCACCTAAATTGCACTATTAATTATTGTTTTTAAATATTTGCAAAAATTAAGTAAACTCTACAACGCCACTAAAGTTACTGCATTCGTGATGCAAGTAACATTAAGGAAGCCGTGAAAAAATCAACAAGATTCCAGATGCCGATGTTATTACTGCAATATGTTATATAATTCATATTGTTAAAATATTAAAAAGAAAAATAAAACATGACATAACCTTACCGTTTGTTTTAAGTTCGCATTTATGGACTGGGGGAAAAAAAGACAGACGTATATCACGGCTTGCTGGAGTATAGTAAACACAGATAATATTTTCAAGCAACAATGTTGAAGATAGATATTTTTGTTTTACAAATTTGCCGTCATTGAACAGAAACCAAGATGGAGATTTCATTGCAACTAATTAGAAATTCCTCTTTCAGGTATGTAATAAACGATCTTCCTCAACTACGTTTCGCTTTTTCAAACTTTTCCTCGAACATGAAAACTTCAACATACAGCTCTTGTAACGCATATTACTATTGTATAACAGTTCATATTCGTCTTGATTGCATTAGTATATCAGCACTGTAGATCTATTATTTATCCATAATGGTTTAATAATGTCTACTATCCATCCTTACTTCACTAGAGCAAGGATCGGCAGAAATGTCATCGTGATCACTAGCAATAGTGACGTCGCAGGAACAGCGCTGTAAACTGTCTTTGCTTCACCCCTCCCTTCCGTCCAACTCCCCTACAACTCCAGTACACAGGCATCTATCAGTGGCGGATTGCCTGATTAGATTTAGATTGCTTCTTTCTCGAAACCTTCAACGTATGTTCGGAAACGTGTGTGTAAGGAAGAATGGGAGGAGCAGTATTTGTTGTGCACATGGGGACAATGTAGACGCCTCTTGTGTTCTATTCTAATAGGCATTTATAAATAAAACAACTAGCGACATTACGACACGTCATAAGATTATCACGAAATTATAGGTAAGCATGAACATATCTAATGTAATTGTAAACGGAAATGTGTACAGTAGAAAATAAGTATAAATATAATTTTCTTTTCGTAGGGCTGGACGGAGCAAAGCAATTAAAACGTTAAAGAAAAACTAAATTGAAATAATAGTTGGGATACTAAAATATGATGAAACAAGCTACGAGTCAAATGGAACTGCATTCAAGTTACGTTATTGCTTTGGAAATCGCACAATCAATTAAGACCTTTAATGAAGGACAGTTCATTAAAACATGTCTGAATAAAGTTGCTAACATTAGAGTCTGAGGTTTTGAACAGTATGAAATTATCCACACGAACAATACAAAGGAGGATGAGGGATATTGAAACACTAGCTGAACGATGAATTAAATCAAATATGCATAAACAGTGGTCTAATCTCTCGCTTTAGGTGGAAATAGAGATATTGATACAGTAGAATTGGTAATGTTCACTCGCGGAGTTACGAACGATCTCTCTGTATAAGAATATTTGCTCGATGTCATTGCAATTAAATAAAATACAAAGTATAGGAGTTATTCCAAGCATGAAGAAAATATATACAGGGACATCATTTTATTTTTACTTCAATTTTTATTGTACCTGAGATTTTGAATGTACTTCACTCCTACCCTTCTACTAATGAAGTTCAACCGTCCTCCACACAGATCGAAGACCTCATATACAGTCATAGTAGCCTTACGGTCATAGTAAACGGTACGTTCCAAAAATATGTTCGCGCTTTCCAGTGAGCTTTCAATATTGCATCATTTTCGCACAGGTACTGTCGTCCATTTGCTTACGTCGCAATCCGGTTTTCCCCACCTGCTTCTATTCGCCTCTCTGTAAAGGCTAGTGGCTGGGCTGTCTTAGCTCTTTTCTGAGAACATTCATTTCTATTAGGAATTGGACGTCTACGTAATATTATACCCAAACAACTGTTTAAACTAACTTAAATAAAAGGGCCTCGTTAAGTAATTAACTGTCACGTGACTTCCCCCCGTTCTACGATCCTGCGACTGCGACATAACCACTTGGACGGACAGTAGGTAGCATGTCTGAGTAATTTTATCTTTTTGGATCGAGTAGAAGTGAAGATTGCATTTACAGTACGTAAGTACTCTTTTACAGAGTAGGTACAGAATTATTTTAACATGAGTTACTAGTACGAAAGACGAAACTGGTAATTGGAATTACACACATTAGAACTGAAGCCTTTATCGAAATGAATGGCCACCATTTTGAAAAATGTGTTTAAATATCCATATTATGATTATTTTTCAATTTAACTTCATTCTCTATAATGTACGCTAATGTGCTGTAGACAGTATAATATACACTGCATGGACAGCTCAATTCGTGAGTAAAAAACATTCATTGTTAATAATGTACTGTATTTTGATTAAACAAAAACCTAATGAAAATTATCAAACTCAAAAGCGTAATATTTTCTAGTTTACGTAAGTGGATGAACTACGTTTCTTCCCTCCTATACCTAGTAAAGAGATTTGTTTGTATATTACGCCAGTATCATCGAGCTCCAGTCGTGGAAGGGGGTAGTAACCGTTGATCCAAAGGTATAGCCAGGTTAATATTAAAAATGTTAGTAAAAATAAAATGATGTTCCTGTAGAAGAAATGCATCTGAAGATAAAGCAACTTCTATCTGTAGTAACATACGGTTTCGAAATACGACTTTAAAAAACTCTACTAGGTGATATTAAGAGAGCTGGAAATAAGTGAGGGCATAAAATGTTGCCATTGTGTATTATACATACCAGACTGGCTTAGATTAATTTAAAATGCTTTCCATAGAAAAATAATCTCCTATCATAGGCCGCCTGCCGCTACATTACATAGCTGCTATTTTTGGCTCTATATTCAGTATATTTCGGAACACTTACTTTCTGAACGAAAACTTGTAATAGGAGTATCTAAACAAAGATCGTGACTAACAGACGAAAATTTACGATTTATATTAACAGTAGCAATTTGTGATGTATTTTCCTAGGTGGTTGTAGCACAGTAAAAATATAGGTGTAATAAAATACAGGGACATCATTTTATTTTTACTAACATTTTTAATATTAACCTGGGTATACCTTTAGAGAACCGGAAAACCCGTTCGCTACCCCCTTCCACAACTGGAGTTCGATGATACTGGCGTAAAACACAAACAAATCACTTTATTAGGTATAGGAGGGAAGAAAAGTACTTCATCCATTTGCGTAAACTAGGAAATATCGCGATTTTGAGTTCGATAATTTTCATTAGGATTTTTATTTAATCAAAATGCAGTACTGCATTAAAAATAAGTGTTTTTACTCACGAACTGAGCTATCCAAGCGAACGTATTCATTATGCACTGTATATTATTCTGTCTACAGCACATTAGCTTACAATATAGAGAATAATGAAGTTCAATTGAAAAATAATCATAAATTGGATATTTAAACAAATTTTTGAAGATAGTAGCCATTCATTTCGATAGCCTAGAGGCTTCAGTTCTTTTGTGCATATTATCGCACTATAGACTATTGCATCTAATCCCAATTACCAATTTCGTCCTTCGTACTAGTAACTCATGTTGAAATAATTCTGTACCTACTCTATAAAAGAGTACCGTATGTAATGTAAATTCAATCTTCACTTCTGCCGGACCCGCACAGATAAAATTACTCAGACATGCTATCTACTGTCCGTCCAAGTGGTTATGCCGCAGGATCGTAGAAAGGAGGGATATCACGTGACAGTTAATTACTTAACTAGGCCATTTTATTTAAGTTATCTTAAACAGTTGTATAATATTACGTAAACGTCCAATTCCTAACAGAAATTAATGTTTTCAGAAAAGAGCTAAGACAGCCCTGCTTTTACAGAGGGCATTGCAGAAGCAGGTGGGGGAAATCGGGATGCGACGTAGGCAAACGGACAGTACCTGTGCGAAAATATGATTCAATATTAAAAGTTCTTTCGTCACTGGAAAACGCGAACATATTTCTGGAACGTACTATACTCAGTAACTCAGTGCTGTTTACTATAACCGGCCTTGATTCTGTCTGGAAAACAGTTGAAACTTCATTAGTAGAAGGGGTGGGAGTGAAGTACATTCAAAAACTCAGGTCCAATAAAAATTGAAGTAAAAATAAAATGATGTCCCTGTATAATCTGCCAACCTATAAATCAATATTGTGTAGTCTACGTCAGATGCTTGTGTTGAGAATCCGCCACTGAGATGCGAACGGAGTGCTCTATACTCCTCGCTTGATATAACATTTTATGTATTGCGGCTTGCGTCCAGTGATGTCATCGTGAGTACAAATTTTCCGACGGCTGGTCTACAGTCTAGACTTCGCACTCATAGCGAGTCTGCTGCCGCGTCTCAGTTCCCAGTAGACGCACGTTCCTCGTGTATGTGCGCGCGTATTCTCACCCTATTGCCGGACAACCCAACAAACTCAATTCCCTGCGATGAGGCAATCAGAAAGTCTTGCCAAAAGCTCGGGCGATTGGCTCCACAAATCTGTCTTGAAGGAATCGATTTTAGAGGGAAGGGGGCAAAGGGTGGCGCGGCCGGCAATATCTGCTGCACTACCTCCACTCTTACCGGACTGCCGAAAACGAGGGCTTTCTCTCAGTAAATGTCTCTGATTATTTTGTTTTTTCGACCATATTCTTTATATTCCATTGTGTATTCAAAATTTGTCATGTTTACTATTATTATTATTATTATTATTATTATTATTATTATTATTACTATTATTACTATTATTTCTATTATTATTATTTTTTTATTATTATTATTACTACTATTACTATGACTATTGTTGTTATTATTATCACCAGACATAGCACCTTTGGGACCGATGAGTTAAATTGACTGTAACGCGGAGTATATATACACTGAGTCTTCGTTGCTATAGTAGCAGAAGGTGGAATTATACAGAAACATCAAAACTCAAGAAGCGTTGTTTACTGCTGAATGTATGTTGACTTTATACAGGGACATCATTTTATTTTTACTTGCATTTTTATTGTACCTGTATTTCTGAATGTACTTCACTCCCAACCCTTCACTAATGTCCTTGCTCCCGTCAGACACACAAACTTACGGCCGCTGTTGCATTCGAAGTCTTCAAGCACTGAAGTAAACACTGCAGTGTATAGTGTGTTTCAGAAATATGGTTGCGTTTTCTGTAGAAGAAAGAACCTATATTAATAATATCGCACTAAAAAATTATATTCAAGAAACGATAAATTCAATTTCAGAGAATATGCTTCAAAATGTTTTTAATAATATGCGTAAAGAATTGAAGCCTGCATTGTAATGAACGGCAACCATTTTCAGCAACTTGTTTAAAAATTCAGATTAGCTTATTTTGAATTGAGGTGGCTAGAAGCAAAGGAATGCTAGTGACATTTGTAATAACATGAGTTAAGTGCATCCAGTGTAAGCAAAAGTATCTACAATTTTAGTGGCAAAGGGATATTTTAATCGCATCACACATTAAAATTTAAATAAAAATTTCACCGATTTTACGAAAGCTTAAATATTTAAACCCCATTTCCTCAAAAGTAACTTAAGTGCACTTACAGCCCTTTACTTATGATCCCCTCAATTTAAATGCACTCTCTATATTGTATGTTAACACCAAATTAATATGCTAAATAAAGTAGACATTACATAACGAACATAGCCGCCTGAAAAGTTGAGTTTTTGAAAAAAAAAAATGTTACTACTCTACTGTATTTTGATAAATTCCGTAAAAGTGATGATCAAACTGAAAATCGTAATATCGTATTTCCCTACAACATAAATGGATACACTACTTTTGTCTCCCCCTATACCTAGTAAAATGATTTGTTTACATATTGCACTAGTAACATCAAACTCCTGTAATGGAAGGGGGCAACAGTGTTTCCGAGTATAGCCTGGTTGATGTTAAAAATGTTGGTAAAAATAAAGTGATGTCCCTGTACTTCGGTATCAGGCACGGATCTTTGAGTTTTGATGTTATACAACTGCCGTACGTTGGTCGTCTAATGAACATAAACCTGCTCTTGCAAAGAACAATGGATTACATAAGAACATTTAAGGAAAATTAAGTAATTAATATAATAAAAATGAAAATAACCTAAATACATCTGTCTTATTTAATGCAATGTGCTATCGTAACACATTTAAAAATAATTTGCTTTAATGTTACATACATTGGGAACTTTTTAGTTCTGTATGTTTCAATAAAGAACTTATAAAGTGGAGATTTTGTACGTAGTTTAAACGAGGTGCCGGCCTTTAAAATAATCTCACACAAATGCAGTTAAAATTGTGATTGTTTATTTGTAGTGGAATTACCTACAGTATTGGGATATCTTCACCTTCGTTTTTCGATGCAAGTTTCCTATTATCTGTGTGTTTTCTAGCGTTACAATATCTCTGTATATATTGACGTTTGTCATCCCGCATGTTTATGCTACACAGTTTGAAAATAATATATCTGTAGTCCTTGGGAAAAGTGACACAAGTCAGTTTCCACAAACCTTTTTTGATAATTTATTGACAACTTACGGAACATCTGTTCGCTTGGATAAAAAATACATAGGTATTCCTCCCATTACAATAATTTATACAGAAAAAATCAAATCGACATAAATCAGTGTGAGTTGTCAATAAATTATCAAAAAAGGTTTGTGGAAACTGACTTATGTCACTTTTCCCAAGCACTGCAGATATTCCCCATTCACTTCAAACCACTCTCCTCCAAATTCTGTGACAAATTGATATTTCTTAGAACCCTTTTCCTTCGTCATAATGTACAGGAACATCATATTATTTTTACTTCAATTTTTATTGTACCTGAGTTTTTTAATGTACTTCACTCCCACCCCTTCTACTAATGAAGTTCCAACTGTCCTCCACACAGAATCAAGATCGCATATAGTAAACAGCACTGAGCTAGTGAGTATAGTACGTTCCAGAAATATGTTCGTGTTTTCTTGTGACGAAAGAGCTTTTAATATTGAATTATATTTTCTCACAGGTACTGTCGTCCGTTTACCTACGTCGCATCCCGATTTACCCACCTGCTTCTGCTCCCCCCTCTGTAAAAGCAGGGCTGTCTTAGCTCTTTTCTGAAAACATTAATTTCTGTTAGGAATTGGACGTTTACGTAATATTATACATCTGTTTAAGATAACTTAAATAAAAGAGTCTCGTTAAGTAATTAACTGTCACGTGATTCCCCTCTTTCTACGATCCTGCGGCATAACCACTCCGGCGGACAGTAGATAGCATATCTGAGTAATTTTATCTGTGCGGGTCGGGCAGAAGTGAAGATGGAATTTACAGTACGTAAGGTACTCTTTTATAGAGTAGGTACAGAATTCACACAAATTAAGCTTTCAGGAATAACTCCCTGTAAAGTTAATTTTTCCCTCGAAATTATTCAAATTAACTTCACAGGGAGTTATTCCTGAAAGCTTAATTTGTATAATACACGTCACTGTACGTAACAGAAAACCACAATTTAAAGTCACACAGAGTTAGTGTGCACTCAAATGTTGGTTGCTTGACTGTTGTCAGCCCACTTTGAGGTCTGTGGATATAGAGGAAAAATTGGATCGGTGTCGGGTAGAGTTCCCGGGTAGCTCAGTGGGAGAGCGTTGGTACGTTTAACCAAAGGTCCCGGGTTCGATACCCGGCCCCGGAACAATTTTTCCCTCGAAATTATTCAGATACAGAATTATTCCAACATGAGTTAATAGTACGAAGGACGAAACTGGCAATTGGAATTAGATGCAATAGTCTATAGTGCGATAATATGCACAAAAGAACTGAAGCCTGTATCGAAATGAACGGCCACCATTTTCAAAAATGTGTTTGAATATCCATATTATGATTATTTTTCAATTTAACTTCATTCTCTATATTGTACGCTAATGTGTTGTAGACAGTATAATATACACTGCATAATGAATACGTTCGCATGGATAACTAAGTTCGTGAGTAAAAACACTTATTGTTAATATAGTACTTTATTTTGATTAAACAAAAACTAATGAAAATTATCGAACTCAAAATCGCGATATTACCTAGTTTACGTAAATGGATGAACTACTTTTCTTCCCTCCTATAGCTAGTAGAGTGATTTGTTTGTATATTACTCCAGTATCATCGAACTCCAGTCGTAGAAGGGGATAGCAAACTGTGTTTCCGGTTCTCTAAAGGTATAGCCAGGTTAATATTAAAAATGTTAGTAAAAATAAAATAATGTCCCTGTACTACAGATCCAATTTACTAATAGGTAAACGACAGAGATTGTTTGAGAGTGGGAAAGTCGAGTAACAAAGTAATTACAAGAATATACGATGCTGCTCCTAGCGATCATTGCTGATGTCACATACACCTGTTACTGCTTCATGTTACATGGACTATAGCATGCATGCTCACTGTTGACTGGATTGAGTCACACACACCACCCCTCCTTTTCTCCCACCACTTCGCAGCGCAGCCAGTGCAGTTGTGTGTAGCGAACAGTAGGAGAACATCATAAACATTCCGTGCCGGACTCTTCATGGCAAGTCGATCTCGGCACAATTTCCATAAGTAGTGTGATATGCAATATTTTTGTGTACAGGAAGGAGTGTATGAGGTCAGATGCCTGATATGTAAGGCATTAATTAAATCGTTCTCCACTTTCAACATTAAAAGGCATTTTAGACTGATAATCGTGATTACAGAAGTCACGTTTTGTCTGGTAAGTGTAGTCATATTATTCGTAGTAATTTATCATTTCTGTCCGTTATTAATATTATTATAATTTATCAGTTTACTGTGACTATTTCATTTATCTGACGTCGTTCCATTTTCGATCAATTAAGTGTAATGAAATTTTGAATTCCAACCAATCACAGTCACATTTTGCGATAATTTTTGCAGCTAGATTTATCGCTATCAATTTATCGCATGGTCGTTCTTTTGTTTAGTTTTGTCGCCAACTGTTTCCCCGTAAATGATGATCAGGAATACATTAAGATGCAACTACACGGTTAAACTTTTCTTTCAACTTTAAAGCAATGAATGCAGGATTGATATTTAATATTAATTAATATATTTACGCTGTGAAGACGACGTTCAAAACGGCGCACCATGTAGACACAAAATCTTCATGCATCTTAATTGATCGTACCTTTTAAAATTGATTCTTCCAATATTCTTCCCAGATTGCACGCATACGCGATTGGAATATTGAACTGTGTAGATGCAGCTTTATTTCCGTTACACACCACAGCGAGAATGCGTTTGTCGAGCTATAAAAAATGCTTTCGTGTAGCACTGATTGTAACGGTCGAAATAAGACACAGCTGAGATTGGTCCTGCTTCCACAGGTAACATAACCTATAAGATTGTAGCCTATAACATTTGTATTGAAATTAAACAATTAATAGACGTTCAAATTTATGTAAAATAATCGCATATCAAACTCATAGACCTTGCAGAGACAGTGTCAGTGTCAGCTCCGCTATGAGATCTCAGCCGTGAAATTGTCAGCTCCGCTACAAGGCTAATTCTGATATTGTCAGCTCTGCCATGAGATCTCAATCCTCATAGCGTCAGCTACGCTATAGGATCAATTATAATGTCAGCTCCGCCATGGGATCTCAATTCCCCCACACAAAACTAGTCAAAATTTACTATCTCACTTTGCAGACTTTGGATTGACTACGAAATTTTAATTTACAAATTTCTAATATTAAATTGTAATATGTAAAATATATTTTTTAATGAAGTAAAATTTTGAAATATAAAATTTCATAAATGTGATTAAATTTATTGGTTATTCCTAGAAAATATGGCGAATTAGCTATAGTATAAGGGAGAGTTTGATATTCTCTGGTAGGATTCAGCTGCTTTTGTTGTTTATCGAAAGTAAAATAAAAATCAAGACCCCACACTGCTGCAAGTGTGGTTCCTACAGTATCATCGGCACAGTCCATTTTCGCTTCATGCTTTAAGTAAACTTGTACCCGTCCACAATCAGCAAATGTTTACCATTTTGGCTGAGCATCTCAGAACACTCGAAGTCATGCTGCCAGCTAGCAGCACCACAATTTGTTTTGATTACGAATAATCACGTGACCAACGAACATACATACTCATTCGCAGAAATAAGCCAGTATGATTTAGTAAAGAAATAAAGTAGTAAGTCCTCGATCTTGGTTATTTGTGTGTGGCGGAGCAGGTAGAAGAGAAAGTGATGCAACTTCCTCTAGTTCAGTGGTTCGTTGCCGAGTGACGCTAGCTCTGTTGTCCGACCGTAGTTTAAGGGTCGCTATTCGAGCGAATTCAAAAGGTTTTTAAAATAACCCATTAGATAAGACTGTATTGTAGAGTACTTTGTCGCAATAATTTATTTAAAAAATGTAATATTATTACATTAACAAATTGTGAGCTATATAACAGAACCCTGAATGGTAAATATGAGTAGCTTAATATAAAAAACGGACATCTGTCGTCTTCATAGTTTAGATCTAGAGGCAATTTTTTAATTCATAGTGTTCTTTGTAATATTTAACACAATTTATTTTATAAATGTAGTGTTAGAGTTTCCATATGGTTTCACTGTAACTGGAAAGAACATGAAAAATTGTATAAAAACCACAGCTATCTATATTTCGATTGAGATCAGATGTGCGTCTTTGATATTAAGCTACTCATATAATAATTAACCAAAAATTGGAACACTGCGCCGGCTTGAACCAGAAGTATGCAAAAAAGATGTACAGCTTCGCAAAACTGAACATTTTTATGGCATTATAAAGTACGCATTGCCATGAAATTATAGTTTTTATACACAAGAAAGAATGTAACATAATAAAGGAGACACTTTACTTTCACCAATAGTTTTTAACTACTATTTAGTCATTAGTTGCAGTTGTATCTGGTTTATACGTAATTCAGGGGAACAAGCAATATTACTGCAAGGAGTCAGCTGAGTTCAAGCTCCACTGCCGAGCGGATGGCAGTTCAGTACAGGGTATTCGATAAACAACTTAAATGTCATTCACAGTTTAGGAATATCATATATTATTGATTTATGTAATTCAAGTGAGGCAAGAAGGATGTACTTTCCTCAAAGAAGCTTACCTAATCGGCGAACTTTTGTAGCAATTTCTCAACGATTATTTGAAACTAGAAGTCTCTTACCCCATTTCGACAATCACACAACCAGACATTTATTTAAATTAAAAAATGATACTGCTTTACGGAAGCGGGAGAGATTAAAATGTTGCATTAGAAAAACACTTCGTGTGATTTTGTGTAGAAAAGCATTATTATTTATTTTTCAGAAGTACAATTAAAAATGGAGGAATATTATTACATAGAATGTGTATTTACCATAATGTTCTATTAATGAGATTGAAAGTTTGTATTTACTGCTCGTTTTGTGTAAAGAACAGCATTAGAACAGAGCAACTGTTTTGCACCCGCTTGAGCAGTACTGTGTACTTCTAAACCCCCTCCTGCCCGCTTGAGCTGTGCTGTGTACAATTGCCATCTCGCCATGCTTGATGTTCTCCTCTTATGCCACACCACACAATTGCCATCTCGCCATGGCATTACGTGTGGCAGGAACTTCCCTTGTCATGGCCTTAGTTGTTGGTGGCCACGACACAGCCCACCTCTTCCGTCTTGATGTTCTCCTCTTATGCCACACCACACAATTGCCATCTCGCCATGGCATTATGTGTGGCGGGAACTTCCCTTGTCATGGTCATAGTTGTTGGTAGCCACGACACAGCCCACCTCTTCCCGTCTTGATGTCCTCCTCTTATGCCACACCACACGATTGCCATCTCGCCATGGCATTATGTGTGGCGGGAACTTCCCTTGTCATGGCCTTAGCTGTTGGTGGCCATGACACAGCCCACCTCTTCCCGTCTTGATGTTCTCCTCTTATGCCACACCACACAATTTCCATCTCGCCATGGCATTATGTGTGGCGGGAACTTCCCTTGTCATGGCCATAGTTGTTGGTAGCCACGACACAGCCCACCTCTTCCCGTCTTGATGTTCTCCTCTTATGCCACACCACACGATTGCCATCTCGCCATGGCATTATGTGTGGCGGGAACTTCCCTTGTCATGGCCATAGTTGTTGGTAGCCACGACACAGCCCACCTCTTCCCGTCTTGATGTTCTCCTCTTATGCCACACCACACGATTGCCATCTCGCCATGGCATTATGTGTCGCGGGAACTTCCCTTGTCATGGCCTTAGCTGTTGGTGGCCATGACACAGCCCACCTCTTCCCGTCTTGATGTTCTCCTCTTATGTCACACCACACAATTGCCATCTCGCCATGGCATTATGTGTGGCGGGAACTTCCCTTGTCATGGCCATAGTTGTTGGTAGCCACGACACAGCCCACCTCTTCCCGTCTTGATGTTCTCCTCTTATGCCACACCACACAATTGCCATCTCGCCATGGCATTATGTGTGGCGGGAACTTCCCTTGTCATGGCCTTAGGTGTTGGTGGCCACGACACAGCCCACCTCTTCCCGTCTTGATGTTCTCCTGTTATGCCACACCACACGATTGCCATCTCGCCATGGCATTATGTGTCGCGGGAACTTCCCTTGTCATGGCCTTAGCTGTTGGTGGCCATAACACAGCCCACCTCTTCCCGTCTTGATGTTCTCCTCTTATGCCACACCACACAATTGCCATCTCTCCATGGCATTATGTGTGGCGGGAACTTCCCTTGTCATGGCCTTAGTTGTTGGTGGCCACGACACAGCCCAACTCTTCCAGTCTCGATGTTCTCCTCTTATGCCACACCATACAATTGCCATCTCGCCATGGGATTATGTGTGGCGGGAACTTCCCTTGTCATGGCCTTAGCTGTTGGTGGCCATGACACACCCACCTCTTCGGCTCTCCATTTATTTGCCTTCCACCACACCAGATGTATGGCATCTCGCCATGTCATACCACTGGCGTGGTGGTGGTGGTGGTGCTGGTGGTGGTGGTGGTGCTGGTGGTGGTGCTGGTGCTGGTGGTGGTGCTGGTGCTGGTGGTGCTGGTGGTGGTGGTGCTGGTGGTGGTGGTGCTGGTGGTGGTGGTGCTGGTGCTGGTGGTGCTGGTGCTGGTGGTGCTGGTGCTGGTGGTGGTGGTGCTGGTGGTGGTGGTGGTGCTGGTGGTGGTGGTGCTGGTGCTGGTGGTGGTGGTGGTGGTGCTGGTGGTGGTGGTGCTGGTGGAGGTGGTGCTGGTTGTGCTGGTTGTGCTGGTGATGGTGCTGGTGCTGGTGGTGGTGGTGGTGGTGGTGGTAGTGCTGGGGCTGCAAGGGTACGTATTAATCCTGCAACAAAATTATTAATATGTAATAATATACCAGACATAGTAGTACAGAATTATAAAAGAAATTCATACATAATATATTACTATAGGAAATAGACATTTTGTTCTCAGTAATAAAAGTGAAAAGCGTGAGGCGTGAAGTATTTTATTGAAAACTATGCACGATCAGGAGTTTCCTGGTTTTAGTATTAAAGATCTTTTTTGTTTTGTACATTATTTATTTCCATCAGGAATTTTGTTAAAGGGTTTACCATCTGCCACAGAAGGTTTCTAATTTAGAAGTTTCAGGTTACAGTGCTTTTTTCTTGTGCATGTCGCTTTATGCTGGCAATTTATTTAGTTAAGTTTATTTATACACGCTTTATCACCTGTGGTCATATAGCGTTGTTAGGATCTTTGGGTATACCAGTAGGCCGTTATTTCTCTTGTTAAGTCCCTGTTTCTATTGTGTTTTGTAGATGGCTTGTATTCATGTAAGTGATTATAAATGTTTGATTAATGTTCGTGATACTGGTGATTGAGGCGGTATGGATCGTGGTATGTAAATTTCCAATCTGGCATTTGCCTTTGTGACTGAGGGAAACCATGAAAAACCCCAGACAGATTGGCTGGCCACGGGATTTTTAACCTGCATCTGCCGAATACGAGTCTCAAACGCTACCATTTGTGTATGAATGTTTTGATTAAATTATATTAATATAATATAATATAATATAATATAATATAATATAATATAATATAATATAATATAATTATCACTTCCATTATATGCAGGAATTTAACGACCTAAATCAGAGATGCGATGCTTACTAGTAATTCCGTGCACGAGCTTTTTTTTAACTCTCTCCTTAGGCGGGCGGTTTTCTGTCTGAGGCACATTGCTACTGCAGTAAGAAAGGGTTTACAGTAGAGATGAAGAACGATGGAGAAAGCGAGACTAACAGCGCCCGCGAAGCCGAAATCCCGCACGACAATGCTGTATTACGTCGCGTCCTTGACGTAAAGACTGGTTGTGAGTGTTCCGAGACTCGAGATTGTTCACTCCCGAAGTCAACCTTGAATCAGAACATTTTGATAACTAAGATACTGTTCTGTGTAGTCTTTTTGTCTCATTTGAAAATTTATAATGTTATTTATTTCAAAGATGTACGTTATTCAAAGTTACGGAATCTTTCCACGCCGACCAAATGGTATTTCGAGAATGATGAGCGAGACTCGAAAGACAAATGCAACGAACACAGCGAGCGAGAGCGGCAGTTAGTTTTATTCACATCTAGTTTACAGCACATACAACTTTGCAGACCATGACAGATCGCAAGCGAGATTAAAATAAAGATTTTTAATGATAAGTAGAAGCTTCAGTTTTCATATGGCCTATTGAACATGGCGCTGAAGTGCAGTGTTTAATGAATAAAATTATGTATAACAAGTCAAACGTCAGTACGAAACACAACACAAACACAGATATAGACATTATTCTGGAGAAGAGATAAATTGACTTCAGACCAGACATCACATATTACGGGGACACTGTGGTGAAATAATGCTGACAAATTAAGAAAATCCAATTTTTTGTTTTTATGATTGTAATTATACTTGAGACTGTTTTAAAAGATCTAACCATATGCGGCCAAACACACGGTGCGTGAGTTGAGAGAAATGTTTTTTTTTTTTCTTTTTAATGTTGTTTTCTCTTTTTTTTTTTAATTTTAAGGAATTTATTGAATAAATAAAGCTTCTTCCACAACAGTGTTTTTGTTATATTGGTTTGAAACTTCTGACAGAGGTCAATATAAATGTTGGTAAGTAACATTTAATTAGCATTTGTGTGAAATATTAATATTAAGTTTCTTCGGGGCATATTCATATTGCACTTAGATTAAATATGCTGTAGTGATAAATTCATAAATTTTAAAAATGTATTGTGTCTCTCTATTCTGAGCAAATATGAACTAAACATTTTGAAAACTTTGACGCAAGAAGCCTTTTTTTTGTGACATCAATATAAAATATATTTAAAAAATATAATTTCAAAACTATTGTTAGTGAAGTGTTTAGATATAGCAGTGGTTCTTCTCCGTTAGATAGCGTGTTATTCTTTTGATTGCGTTAGTGAAGTGTTTATATTTAGCTTGCTCACAAGGCACCACAGAAATTTGCATTATAGCAAAGAGATTTCATGGCAGAGATTTATCTGTAAAAAGTGATCAGGAGATTTGCAAGAAAATTTCCAAATGTCACCGTTCCACAAAGAAACAACATACATAACGTCGTTAAAAAATTTAAGGAACGGAGACAGTATTTAATATAATAGTAGAAGATTACGGCGTGTAGGGGAAGGAAAGGTAGTTTCGTTATATTTTTAATATTGTAGCTAGTTTTTCTCCATTTTGAGAATGATACTATATTTTTCTATTTCTATGGCATTATTGCAACAAAATATATAACAGAGTGGTGTATTTTCTATTTTTTTTATTTTAAATTTTAATAAAAATAGGATTGAAATTGTGCGTGTCTGGTAGGTCATTTCGTGATAGGGGTATCTAATTTCGTGATAGTGGTAAGGCAAGTTCGTGAATGAAAGGAATACATAGTTACGTCATATTAAACCTACTATATATTTATATAAATTCACAATAATGTTTTTAAACACTAAACTATTTACTGACCTCTTACTTATGGAAGTCTATAAATATATTTCAATGATTGTAGAATATTTCATCAGTTTTAACAGTTCATAGGATTGTTCACGAAAAAAAAAATCTTCTAGACTACTGTCTTTGAAATATATTAGGCTCAATACAGAACAACAATGAAACAAAGAATAAAATATGAAACATAAACACATTTTTTACCGTCATGTAGAGATAGGCCTATTTTGCTTAATTTGAACATTTTACAGAGACTGTCGATGTAAAAATAAGAGATCGCCGGACAACAGTCTCTAAAACATCTTAGGGCTAATAAGTTAAAATTAAAAACATTAAACAAAGAACATAACATGAAACAAACACATTTACGATTCTTGTGAGTTCTTGGCAGCAAGACTTTTAGGAGCTCTTATTGTGAGGTTGTATCTCTGTTTAAAATGAAACCACCATCATTACCTGGCACTTTCGCTATCTGCATTCAACTAATATTCTCGCCCGACAATCCTGGCCATCTGGTGTGCCACTTTCATAATTGGCGCCGTCAAGCCAAATCCCAACTCTTGCATTTATATAATACGAGGGTGGATCGGAAAGTAACGCACAATAATTTTTTTCTGCGTTGGTATCGCGGCTGGGATGTCGACATTTCACGGAGATATAGTTTGACGTTTTCACTACAGACACAATTTGTTTTGCATGTGCAGCTCTAGCGAGAGAAGCATGAACTGCGCAACAAAGATGGTGCGCATGTTACTATCGTCAACTTGTGAAGAGCAGCGAAGTGTTGTGCGATTTTTGTGGGTTAAAAGACACAACTCGAGTGAAATTCACAGGGACACGTGTGGCTGTATGCGGAAGACTGTGGACTGTAGCAATATCTCCAGATGGTGTGGATTATTCTCAGACGGCCATGAGAACCTTTGTGATTCGCCACATTCCGGGCTGCCGATAACAGCTGCAATCCAGCGGAATGTCACAGGCATTGAGGCGGCAATTTTGAACGACCGGCGGATCTAACTGCGAACCTTATCTCAGCAATTCAACATTTCATACAGTGTGGTGTATGACATCGTGCATGACGCATTGAAATTTCATAAAGTTAATGCCTGCTGGGTGCCTCAGAACCTGACAAACGACCATAAGGGCCAGCGAATAATGATATGCTTGGACCACTTAAGGCGTTATGATGCAGAAGCGCATGGCTTTCTGGAAGCAATTGTCACTGGTGATGAGCCCTTGGCGTACCACTACACGCCTGAAACAAAGCAGGCCTCTATGGAGTGGAAACGTGCTGCTTCCCCAGCAAAGAAAAAATTCAAAGTGACGCAATCTGCAAATAAAGTGCTTGTGACAGTGTTCTGGGATATGCGTGGTGTTTTGTTGGTGGACTTTGCTAAACACAAGACCACTGTGAATACTTTTGGTAAAGTTGCGTCGCGCCCTTCGTGACAAACGCCGTAACATTAATGCCGACGATGTCAAACTTCTTCATGACAATGCTCGCCTCAATGTTGCGGCTTCTGTTCGTGAGAAAATCAACACATTTGGTTCGGAGGTGCTCCAGAATTCACCATACAGTGCAGATCTTGCACCATCGGACTTTCATCCGTTTGAAGAAATTCCTGGCCGACCGTCGATTTGCGACCGATGCAGAAATGCAATAAACTGTCCGCAGATGGCTATACTCCGACCGAACGGACTTCTATGGACAGGGTATAATGAAACCGGTACGTCGATGGCAGAAATGTGTTGAGATACTTGGTGCTTATGTAGAAAAGTAGCTGAAAGGTGTGAGTTCATTTGGATATTTTTTTTATTTTTGTTTACCTATTAAACGTTTTTTTTAATTATTGTGCGTTACTTTCCGATCATCCCTCGTATAATTAATATAAGCCGTTCTTCCAGGTCAGACGTAAGGGCAAAAAGTCTTCGTAATTTAGGAATCTGATTTTCATTACTATCATTTCTGCTTATGAAATCTTAGAGTGAACTCAATAACACATACATTTTTTTTAATAGCTAGATACTTTCTGCTCCCTCACAATTTTGTCGGCTGCAATAAGTTTATTGCACCGTATTTCCTGTATTCAATTTTATCTTTTCCTATGTTAGACCTAAAATCAAAAAAGGGTAGGTAATTTCGTGATAGGCATTAAAATAATAAAAAAATAGACAGAATTGAAGTACGATTTATGGGTAATACTTTTCTTCAAATACGTTTTTCTGGCAAAGGTACAGAAACTTTGCTATGGATCGAAATACTCACGACTGTTCGGCCGCCATCATTTTCACGAGAAGAAAGGTAAGAAATCGCATCCACTTCCTAAGCTTTAATTGACGCCATTAACATCCAATCTAAATATATGTACAGTTAGAGGAATTCAAGTACTACAGTATAGTACAAGTATGAACTTCTTACTTTAAATATGTGCTCAGTAATCACTGCAACACTACAAACAGTTAAAAAACTACCGAAATTGTTAAGACAATACGCAGCGCACAATACAACTTTCTGCCATGGTCAGCACAAACAAAATAAGATGGAATCAATCATGTTTCGCCATCCGTGAAACAATGCAGTATTACTAGCAGACGCCTACAACTATTTTCTACAATAGGCATGTTCTTGAAAGCTTTTGTAAAAATCATCACGAATATACCTTTCCTTACCCTATATTTATAATTTACAGTGACATTCATTGAAAAATAACGCGAGTATAAATTCTACTCTGTTACGATAATCGGAGAATAATTTGCAGATTACAGTATTTGTTTTTATTCTTTCCTCCCAAATAAAATGTGACATGTCTGACACTGTTATTATTTAAACAGGAGCAAATGTATAAGAAATAATGCAATCGGATACAAAAGTTCAAAATACTGAAAATAAATTTCCATGGCTTGTCAGAATTCTTCACGAAATGGAGTGAGCCTGCCATTGAGAACTGAAAATTATATAGAAAATTCATATTTATCATTTGTAAAAAGTACGCTGAGAACTGCGGCGTAACAGTAGATCTGTCATTCCAATCATGCACCATAATTTGGATCCATCTTGAAAAACAGAAATCAAAAACGAAAACGTTTGAAACAGTAGCTGATCGGACCGCACACACAAGCTAACTCAATTCATAGAAGCGGGCTCGACACAAAACCCACCGCGCCCGCAAGCAGTCTGCTACGTCACGGCACTGTGGCGCTGCATGGGCTGGCCGTTCTGCTGGAATGCTCACCCATGTGTATATAGTATAGTTGTAGTGGTTGACATCTTCCTTTCCTTCTCTTCTTTCTTTTTTACTTACATGTAAGATACCACAGATCATTTCAAATACATCAGTTTTGTAATCATATCGTAGTCCAGAATAACTGTAAGTTGTAACGTGCTCAGTACTTTTATTATACAGTAATATTTTTGATCTGATTAATGATTTTCTCCGTAATGCCATTATTTTAGTTTTATATACTGATATCTTAAAATTGAGGCCGGTTCCGAAAGAACGGCACATATCCATAAAGTGCATTTTGAGATAATGACCTACAAAGGTGTTGTGTTGCCAGTACGCATTTCAAACACAATTTTGATTTAGTTCCTTATATTTTATAAATTCATCGTTTGTTAATGTGCTAATATTTATGTATTACATTTGTAAACCTACCGATATTTTGTCACAATAGTAAGTACAGTAGGTACGACCTATGTGCCCTTTTTCCAAAGATACTTTTATTTGCTTTAAATAAACTTAAGGAGTGATGAAAACGAAAGACTAAACAAAGATAAAACTATTTACAAAATAATTTCAAATATTAAAAAAATATTAACATAAAAATATTCACAATCTCATTGCATTTCAATGATGGTATAGCAATGATAATAACAGTAACACATCAATAAACTTATTTTACAAAACTTTTATTGTCTATGCATAGGGATAGTACTACTTCGTTTTTCTATACGTTGTGAGATTCTTCGAGGACAAATTCTAGCCATTTCACGTCGTCCTCGTTTAAGTACTTAAATAGAGATCTTATGTCGTCAAACATGGTTTGGCTGATTGTTGGGAATGGAACAATCGTAGGTTTGATATCATTATGCCTATTTATATTCAGTCTGATGGAATAGTTGAAGGGAATCCATAAGGGATTGTAATTTTCAGAGCACACAAAAGTACCATCCACTTTGTATCTCACTATAAAATACTTCATAATCGTAAATTTGCGTGTAGGAGATGGAGTCTTCATGAAATAGGGCGTTAAAGCTGTATCCGACTCTTTTGTAAAGAATGACGCATTACACCTCAAAGTTGCTGGGATGTTTTCTGCATGTTGCTACAGCTTTAACCATGGTTTTGCAGTTCCAATGGCTTCTTTCTTTTCATAGCAGATCTCACGAGTCCAAAGATTCTGTCACATTGTGTAAATGTGACTAACAGGAAACCTAGAATATTTCTATCTGATGTGCCTTGGCGAACCAAGCAGAAAACCTCAGAAGCGTCGAATTTCTATTTTGTCCTCCTGCGGCATCAGACATCATTATGACAGTTTCCACGTTAGGACATTTTTTAAGATTTATTTGAAGGCAGTCATACAAAAACGATGCCACTGAATTAGCATTCTTTCTTGCTTGAGTTTCCATGAAAAATAAAAGTAGGAATTTCCATGAAGCAACAATAGAACAAAATTATTTCAAGTATTTTCCATTATTTAACAATAATTACAAGATAAGATTTTAAATT
Source organism: Periplaneta americana (assembly GCF_040183065.1). Taxonomy (NCBI): domain Eukaryota; kingdom Metazoa; phylum Arthropoda; class Insecta; order Blattodea; family Blattidae; genus Periplaneta; species Periplaneta americana. Next base: position 145,785,129 of record NC_091131.1, read on the forward strand.
GTTACACTTAAAACATTATCACCTATAAGCACTTACTCTATAGTCTCAATCTGTAAGCCAACTGCACAACGGCGTGCGGACAGAATGTGAGCGGTCAACTGCCGGTGCACATGGGGTGCTCGATTTATTTTATTGGGTTATTTTGCGACGCTGTATCAACATCTAGGTTATTTAGCGTCTGAATGATATGAAGGTGATAATGCCGGTGAAATGAGTCCGGGGTCCAGCACCGAAAGTTACCCAGCATTTGCTCGTATTGGGTTGAGGGAAAACCCCGGAAAAACCTCAACCAGGTAACTTGCCCCGACCGGGATTCGAACCCGGGCCACCTGGTTTCGCAACCAGACACGCTGACCGTTACCCCACAGGTGTGGACTGGGGTGCTCGATCCTGACCCCTAGCATCGTGGCATAAACAGCTCTCCTGCCTCTTTGAAGCATAGTCAAGAAACGAAAAGTAGTAGATATGTGCATTCCTATGAACCCGAGCGGTCAATTAATGCAATCTTTGGAAAAAGGGCACATACACCCATGTGCCCTTATTCCGGAACCCGCCTCAATTGTACGAGATGTTATAGCTTCGTGTGTTTTTATATAAAGTCGTTCTTAATCTTTACAAAATTACGAAATCAGGATCATTTGAAATACAGGTGTACTAATTACATTTATTTTTACATACTGTATAGAATGAAGTACTATACATAAAAATGATATTAAACATTGGATAAAGCCAATTGAAATGTTGGCATGTACAGTAGTGTTTCTTTGTGATTTTTTACTTAGATATCCAGTTCCTAAGAGCAAATGTTTTCAGAAAAAAGCTAAGACAGCCCAGCCACTAGCCTTCACAGAGGGGTCAGCAGAAACGGGTGGGGGAAATCGGGAAGAGACGCAACCAAACGGACACAGTACCTGTGCGAAAACATGATTCCATAATGAAGGGTTATTCTTTGATGTAATCCAAACAAAGAAGTTCAGGATTTTGCTCTCTTTGCTTCATTTTCGAGATAAAAATTGTTTTATATGAAACATTTCATAGCGTGTTTTAAAGAAAGAAATTGATTTAATTCCAAATATGCTCAGTCAATTTTAAGAGAGCCGTTACTATGATAACAAATGATTGAAAGAAATTTATTTATTTATTTTTCTTTATATATGCAGAAACGATGGCGGGCTTATGCTAGGGCGGCAATGAACCTGCGGGTTCCTTAAAAGCCATTTGTAAGTAAGTAACTACGATATACAGAAATTTGATCCGAACAAATGTAACATTGTAAAATTCCTTTGCAGAATATCAGTAAATTGCAGGATTCACTGTTCTTGAAGCATTAGGCCTATCTTGATCCACTTTTTTACTTACAAAATGAACAAGGAATGTCTTTAATAACGATACAATACCAGCAGAGCATTACAATACAAATCTTTAGATATATTTCGATTATAATATCAATCCAGTGCCATAGGTAAATCATGGTTGGCAATAGTTTCTTTTTTTCCAAACGGGCCACAGTCTAGGACTGACGTCCATTTGTAACATTTCTATACCCACATTTCACATATAACTATCAACTGGACTGAAGTTATTTTGTTGTAAATTGGTGCACCGACTCCTAAACTGCCAATTCCAACAGAAAATTCGTTTTTCGAAAAGATGGACTGAAGCCCTTTTGGAAAGAGGATTCGATTACAAAACAGGGTCTTGCACTTACGGATTAACTTCTACGTGTGCCGAACATGCGGCACACCTCGTCCATCAGCCTTTCGTAGGAATTTCGGGGCTCCTCTTCCGCTGGTGCGCTGGGGGCCTCCTCAGGTTGCGGTGGAGGTGGGGGTGGGGGTTCTTCTCCGAGGACTTCCTCCAGAGGATCGGCGAAAGTTACATGTCTTTTGCCATCGTCAACCGCTGGGCCCTCAACCGAGGCGTCTTCCGCGCCGGCATTCTCCGGCCCACTTGCCTCGTCTCCCAAGTCAGCACTTCCCGGTTCTGCTGTCTCGTCACCCGCAGGCTGTTTAGTGTCTTCGGCACCGTCACTCGCAGGTTCTTTTGTGTCTTCGGTGCCGTCACTCTTGGGTGCACTTGGTTGGTCTTTTGTGCTAGCACTCCCAGGTTTCTTTTTCTTGGCTTTCGTGGCACTAGATTTCTGACCACTAGTACCAGGAGTGCTTTCTCCATCCTTATTAGGTTTTAAGATAAACAATGTTGTGTTCTCCCGGAAGGGCTGTTTTTCTCTGCAGTTGTTGTAGAGCATGTAAGCTCCAACTGCAGCCCCTCCGGTGGCCGCCAGTTTACTGACGGTCCCCGCTTTCGTCAAAGATTTCGCTAATGCGCTTAAAATGAACTTAGAGCTCCACATATTTATGTGTTATGATTTGAGGAACGTCTCCAGGCAACGCACCGCATAGGCTCTGTTGTGAATGCATTATTGATTAAGCACATCGCAGCCAAAACAATAGGTTTGTTTCCAGCAAGCAATTCAGAACGCCTTCCGAACTTCTTTCGACGCATGCGCCAGTTGTGTACGGTGTCAGAACTAGTTCAGAATTTTACGTTGTTGGAATGTTTCTTGAATTGTTCTTTCACAGCCTTCCGAGTTCCTTCTCATTTTAAAATTATATTCATCTTCCGAACTTCATTTGTCATAAACTATATCACTACCACCTTCCAAATCACTCATGATCGACCAATTTCACTCGTTCTAAAGCACGTTGGAACAGGGATCTGGGGGTTCAGATCGGTTCTAGTCTTGTTGGGCTACTGCGCATGAGCAGGCAGTGCTGGAACAAACCTCTTGAGACGAGTCCGTTGTCACTCACTAGTTGAATGTTTTATCTGTCAATTACCTTAACCAGAAGGATTCTTCTCTGCAGTGGCGGATTAGTCACAGCATAAATGTAGTCAATAGATAGAGCCGCAAGTTTCGGGGGAAGCAAGTTCCGAAATAGCAGAAAAAGTTCGCAGTTGAAGTAGTTTTCAACGTTGTAACACAACCCATGCTCTTTTTAACTCTCGAATTTCCGCGACACAAACATTACGTTACAAGTTTTAAGCTCGGCAATTTACTGCTGAATTATGGGGTGGAAATTTGCACCTTATATGGCAAATTCATCGTTTTATAAGGCGTTCGCCTGCCTTGCATTGGCAATATATAGCATTTTGTAAACATGGTGGTGTAAAATAAAACGCATGGCCTTGATTAATTCGTCTTCAAACGAATTACCAAAGCCTCCCTCGTCCGTACTCGCCATTTCAATATATTTTATTGCAAATTTATCCAATCGACAAAACGAAATAATACAACACCAGAAGCTTAGCTTAAATTTTCTTTTCTTCAGTTCATTATTTTAAAATAATTTATTGTTGCTCATTAATTTATTATTTTTTTATTTGCTAACTTAACGGCGCTGTATCAACTGTAAAGTTACTTAGCATCGATGGAATTGATGACAGCGAGATGGTATTTGGCGAGATGAGGGCCATAGATTACCTGACATTCGCCTTACGGTTGGGTAAAACCTCGGAAAAACCTAACCAGGTAAACAGCCCAATCGGGGATCGAACCCGCGCCCGAGCACAACTCCAGATCGACAGACAAGACAGTGTCTTAGCCGACTGAGCTACGTCGGTGGCTCACTCTTTATTAATTTACTAGTATTTAACGCAATCTTTTTCACTCCGTGTTTTTGAATTAATAAGAACGCACATTTTATAAACTTTTACTGAATGTTAATGTTAGGGTTTATTTAACGACGCTCGCAACTGCAGAGGTTATATCAGCGTCGGGGGATGTGCCAGAATTTTGTCCCGCAGGAGTTCTTTTACATGCCAGTAAATCTACTGACATGAGCCTGTCGCATTTAAGCACACTTAAATGCCATTGACCTGGCCCGGGATCGAACCCGCAACCTTCGGCATAGAAGGCCAGCGCTATACCAACTCGCCAACCAGGTCGACACTTTTACTGAATAGAGCATGATGCGCGACTTTTTTAGTGCGACGGGTGGAGGTGGGGTTCCCAAGCGTGGCTGAACTAAGACCCTCACTACTTCTGTCCACGTCGATTTGCAAGTACTGATTTGTTCATTACGTTTAATTATTTCTGTGGGGAATTTGGCTCTTAAGAGATGGGATGGATGAAAATTTGGTAATTTTTTTTGTAAAAAATCACATTTTTTTTTGGTAGAAAATGAAGCTGTGGTGCCTACTTTACACTTTGACGAGATGTTAGAGCCTTACGACGGCTTTCTCATCAATTATGCCCTCTAAAAAAAGGCAGCGCTCATTAAGTATAAAACATATAGAAATTTAAGTAATTTTTCCGCACTTTTTCAGCCCACGTCTCTGATTCACATTGCTAAGGAATCCACAAACGTTATGCTACAAAGTTAGAAAATTTCACTGCATGTTCTTTAACGTATACTTATCAAAGATATGTTGGCGTTTTTTTTTAAATAAAATTGTTAATAAAAAATAAAACGCGTGCTTACAGCCTAATCTCTTACGAGATTAATATCAACCGGAGTGCTGTAGTTAATGAATAGAGATTGTGCAAGGCACTGGTGTGATTATAGACAGCCGTGTGCACAGTTTAGTAGGATAAACATTGGTAATTTCGTGATACTTTCGTGAAAATTAATCTAAAATGCAAACCTGTAAATATATCCTTATTCCGATTTTTTCATCTAAAAGACGATAATTTGTTGTACAAATCTAGAGACATAAAAGATTGGACACGTTCTTGAACAAGTGCCAAAAACCACTTTTACAACTTAAGCTAAAAGGTTGGTTATTTCGTGATAACCTTCGTAATTTCGTGATATTACATTGACTATTTCGTTTATATGACGTCATTCCATTTTCGACCAATGAAGTGTATGAAATTTTGAATTCCAACCAATCACAGTCAGACTTTGCGATAATTTCTGCAGCTAGATTTATCGCTATCAATTTATCGCATGGTCGTTTTTTTGTTTAGTCGTTGTCGCCAACTGTTTCCCCGTAAATTGATGATCATGAATACATTAAGATACAACTACACGGTTAAACTTTTCTTTCAACTTTAAAGCAATGAATGCAAGATTGATATTTAATATTAATTAATATATTTACGCAGTGAAGACGGCGTTCAAAACGGCGCACCATGTAGACACAAAATCTTTATGCATCTTAATTGAACGTACCTTTTAAACTTGATTCTTTCAATATTCTTCCCAGATTGCACGCATACGCGATTGGAATATTGAACTGTGTAGATGCAGCTTTAGTTCCGTTACACACTACAGCGAGAATGCGTTTGTCGAGCTATAAAAAATGCTTTCGTGTAGCACAGATTGTAAGTAGCGGTTGAAATAAGGCACAGCTGACATTGGTCCTGCTTCCACAGGTAACTTAACCTATAATTTGCAGCCTATAAAATTTGTATTTTGTGAATAAAATGAAACAATTAATGAAAAGTTAGATGTTCAAATTTATGTAACATCGCATATCAAACCCAAAGACCTTACATAGTAATAATAAGGTCTTTGATCAAACTGCCTTCCGTATGGCGTAATAAAATTCGTGTTTTAATTAGGCCTATCTACTCGTATACAGAGATGGCTTCACTGTGTAGCAACATGTCTCGTTGTGAATACATAAGCATTGGTATATAGCTGTTCCCACTGTTACTGTTAAATTAAATTATGACTTCAACAGATAATGAAAATGTATTTATGTTATAATAATAAGAGAAAAGTGCAGTACATGTATCGTAATTAACATTGTTAAATCTGTATTTCGCTTTTCGCAGTTGGCATTACTGAATAATAACACCGAATTTCTTTATTGCAGTAATCGATATTGATCTACGAGTATTTCAACTTCACAATGTCTGAATAGGTTAAGTATTCATTAATATAGGCCTACAATTATTAACATTTTGTGATCGAATTTTAGGGATATATTATGTACATTTTTATTTTATTCACGAAATTGTCCTAATAAATGTCACTCGAGGTCCGAGATTTCCCAGATAAAGCCACTCGCTTCGCTCGTGGACTTATCGACAAATCTCAGACCTCTCGTGACATTACTACAGGTAATTAGTATACTCCGTAATACTGTTGTTTTTGCTACTGCCATTTTTAATGTTACGTCGTAAATCGAACACTGATGACTTAGTCTTAGTGGTTATAATAATCGCCATAAATGTACTTATAATATGATGATAATAATAATAATAATAATAATAATAATAATAATAATAATAATAATAATAATAATAACAATAATTATCTTTAGCAGAAGTGAGGACAGCGAAGCTAGAAGATCTGAAATATGAGGTGCTGATACCTGTTCTGATGCAATACCGATAGAAAACATTGCCAGAGCTAGATATATATCGGAGCTATAATTGTCAAACACATGAAATCGTTGCCTGAGGGCGAGTTTATTAAGAAGTCTCCCATTGTTGCAGGAAAAGAAATTTGCCCCGAAAAATTAAAGTCATTTGAAAATGTATGTCTCTCTCGATGTACAATTACAAGGAGAGTAGGCAAATGGGGGGCGATATTGAAAACCAACTACAAAATAAATTTAAAAACATTTTCGTCTTGTTTGTCTTCTCCATCTTTTCTTATCAGCAACAAACTTACAAATATGAAAAAGTGGCGTCTATGTTCCAGTGAGTGTCAGGAAGATTAATTTATTTTGTAAACAGATTTAACTTACCCTATACAATTTGAAACAGCTGATTACGAGAAAAAAAACAGTTCATTTTCGTTATATAGGCTTACCTTGTTATCTGAGACACCACCTATTTGGGTTTGAAAGATTAAAACTATTATTTGTTGTCTTGTTACTTTAAGTTCCTTAAAAGAAAAATTGTGCATGATAAACGTATAGCCAACGTTCCGCCACTGATAGCCACGTTGCCTCGTTCAAGTAGTAAGCAGCTGCTTTGCTACGAATAAAAGGGGTTGATGGCACCAGATACTTCTCCTACCGTTTGCTTGTGAGCATGTCTGGACTATAGTTTTTGCGACTTGCACATGGACTATTTGAAGATGATACCGAATCTAATTAAGATGGTGAAATGAATCCGAGGTCTAACGTCGAAAGTTACCCAGCTATCATATTTGAATTGATTGAGGAAAATACTACGAAAAACCTCAGGATTTGAACCGGGGCCCGCTCGTTCACGATCACACGTGCTAACCGTTTCTCCACAATGGTAGACATTGAAGTAGTTGTAGTGGTTGCAGTAGTTGTGGTTGTAGTGGTTTCGGTGTTGTCATAGTAGTTGCAATAATAATATTGTTATAAGAGTTGTATTTGGTATTCCCAAGAAACTAGTTCGATTAATTAAAATGTGTCTCAGTGAAACGTACAGCAGAGTCCGTATAGGACAGTTTCTGTCAGATGCGTTTCCAATTCACTGTGGGCTAAAGCAAGGAGATGCACTATCACCTTTACTTTTCAACTTTGCTCTAGAGCAGGGGTCGTCAGCACAGAGCACCCTGGGGCGGCTAGCGGGTATGCTCTCTATCTCTCCCTGTTGCACGACAGTGCACACGGGACAGCACCGCGTACCCTTTGCACATTTCAGCGAGTGCTGACGACCACTGCTATAGAGTATGCCATTAGGAAAATCCAGGATAACGGAGAGGGTTTGGAATTGAACGGGTTACATCAGCTGCCTGTCTATGCGGATGACATGAATATGTTAGGAGAATATCCACAAACGATTAGGGAAAATACGGGAATTTTACTTGAAACAAGTAAAGAAATTGGTTTGGAAGTAAGTCCCGAAAAGACAAAGTGTATGATTATGTCTCGTGACGAGAATATTGTACGAAATGGAAATATAAAAATTGGAAATTTATCCTTTGAAAAGGTGGAAAAATTCAAATACCTGGAAGCAACAGTAGCAAATATAAATTATACTCGGGAGGAAATTAAACACAGAATAAATATGGGAAATGCCTGTTATTATTTGGTTGAGAAGCTTTTATCATCCAGTCTGTTGTCAAAAAAAATTTGAAATTTAGAATTTATAAAACAGTTATATTACCGGTTGTTCTTTATGGTTGTGAAACTTGGACTCTCACTTTGAGAGAGAAACATAGGTTAAGGGTGTTTGAGAATAAGGTGCTTACGAAAATATTTGCGGCTAAGAGGGATGAAGTTACAGGAGAATGGAGAAAGTTACACAACACAGAACTGCACGCATTGTATTCTTCCCCAGACATAATTAGGAACATTAAATCCAGACTTTTGAGGTGGGCAGGGCATGTAGTACGTATGAGCGAATCCAGAAATGCATATAGAGTGTTAGTTGGGAGGCGGAGGGAAAAAGACCTTTGGGGAGGCCGAGACGTAGATTGGAAGATAATATTAAAATGGATTTGAGGGAGGTGGGAAATGTTGATAGAGACTGGATTAATCTTGCACAGGATAGGGACCAATGGCGGGCTTATGTGAGGGCGGCAATGAACCTACGGGTTCCTTAAAAGCCAGTAAGTAAGTATAATAGTTGTAGGTTTAGTAGCAGTAACAGTAGCAGCAGTTTATTTATGCTGCTTTCAGCTGCAAAAGTTATTCGCTATCGAAATTCGAGGTGAGTGGAAAATATGCGATAAATTTTACATGAATCCCTCTACCAAGAGACAGTTTTTTTATTTTCCGTAAATCCACAACGCGGAACCTTCAGATTTATCCATGACGCGAGGCCTATAGATTTACTTCCTTCTAGAAGAAAAGCGTGATAAAAATTTTAATAAATCTTCGTTTCAAGCCGAAATTGAACGAACGAACCTCGTATCCACCAGAGCACAGATGATGATTTGTGAGCAGGGTGGGAAGTTATGCGAAAACAACTATGAGTACTGTTTGCAAACATTTTCTGCGAAAAAGAATGTTAATTTCTCAAGACACGTAAAATACGCTTACAAATTGCTGCTCCTTGGGTACCAGGATGCATCACTTGAGGTAATTAACTCCAGCTCTTCACTTTAAGTCTTCATTTATTGTATCCTTTGAAACGATACACCGACACGACACAGTGATTCCGCTTGACTATCCGTGCTGATACAGGGACTTTTTATGTAAAGGGATTCAATATTTTAATAAACTGCAAACCACTTGTCATAGGCGGATGAAATTTTGTACATTTGTCATTATTAACCAGATATACAAGTGGTAAAAATTTGGTGAATCTAGCTTCATAAGTATGGTAGTTATTGATTTCACTTTTGTGAACCCCTAAAAATATGGAACTCGGAAATTTCAGTACAGTTCCCCCTTAATTCTGATAAGATTAGCATTCAGACACTATTTAAGTAACAATAAAATTAAAAGGAACAATGACATCTGAATATAGAGTAGTGAATACTTTATTAATAAACACTATGAATAATGAAAAGTTGTATGAATAATTCACAAAGTACTAATCGTTCTACTTGAGAAAATAACAATGAAAGGGGTGAAAACTTTTGTAGTTTCATTTCATTTCATTTATTATATTCCATAGATCTTACATGAGTAATGAAGCTTTAAGATATGGAACAAGTAAAAAATTTTACAATATTACAATTACAATTTTTACAAATTTTTACAATATTTTACAATTTTTATAGTTTTACTGATGTTTTGATCTATCTTATTCTTAAAAAAGTTAATATCAGTGTTATAACAGTATGTAGTGTTAAAAAAATTAAATTCTAGTTTAACTATAAGACACTTTTTAATTTTTATGGTTAGGTTTTGAATTGAATCGAATTTAATTTACGTGAGGGGGCACTATGGCCCAGCACTGCGACCTGTTAAGGTCTGTTACGCTAACCCTCAAGCTAGGCGCATTCCCAAACCCACACCGGCTGACTACACTAAGGTTCGCTGCCTATCCCAACCCCCCTCGTCCCTAGAGCAGCCTCCTCCGTGAGTCGCTAGGCGGCGATCGGGGAATGCTATGGAATGATGACGAAATGGAGAAATTGAGACGGAATGATGTAAATGCCTAAACGGGAGAACCCCGAGAAAAACCCCAACTGCGACCTTGTCCGCCGCAAGTGTCACTATGGATTTTTGTGGTTGGGTACTTTAGACAAAATGAATGGCACTGAAGTTATTGCAGAATGATTTTACTGTTGGTGGTTAATTATGATAATTAACTGCAAAAGTAAAATACATATTAATAATTTTTTTAGATTATTTTAATTCATATTACGTATAGGCTATGTACGAATACGTTACATTTCACCGCTGGAATTGTTTTCACTTGTGCGATTATAAATGAAGGTTATATAAAATAATTGCTTGTCAATTGTATTGCCATGGATTTTTATTAATTTATTCCCATAAAAATAATTTATTACGTCTTGTAAATAATCGTGTAAAATCAGTTTTTCTACACGACGTAAATTACGTGTAATTTACGTAAAACATGAATATTGTAATTTATTACATTTCTTTGTTTCGGCTTACGTTTTGGTTTTATATATTTCAGGGAATAACTGTTCCGTATTGAACTCGGTCATACCGGACGAAGTGTCTACTAGTGCGAAATCACCAAAAAAAGACAAATAGACCAGCATGTGGTAGGTAAGTGATGTATGAAAACTAATTGATTATTAAAAATTCTTCTCTGTTTTACATACAAACATTTCTTTTAAACATAAAATGTCATTTTGCAAAGAGACGATTACTTCAGATATAGCTATAATTCGTATTTTGATAAGTGGATTTTATATTCGTCACATGATTAATTTTCCCTCTTGGTGAAAACCTTTACGGTAAATTTCCTTCTTATACTACATACTATTACGGGATATTTAATTTTTGTTGCAACAGTAACATTTCTGCCATGATAAAATTATCAAGGTGTATTTGATTAACCCATTGGAAAAAGTTGTTACATCGACTTGATTTTTTTTTTGGGGGGGGGGGAGGGCTAGAGCGAAAAACTTTGTATCGTTTTTCTTATTCAGGTTATGAAAAAAGAAATAAAAGCTATTTTTGTTTGTTAATAAAAACCTTTGTAATATGGCATGAAGAAAACAATTTATATTTTAAAATGCACTTGACTGGCTTTACGGCTGGACAAAGGATTTAGCTGATTTTGGAACTGAAGTGTCTGCCATTTTTATTTTCTGTACAGTTGCGAATACAGCTAAGTCTTGGATTTAGGTTGTGGAATTAAAACAAACTTATAATATGAAGAATTCTGTTGTCCTATTATTATACACACAATTGCATATTACAGTACAGGATGGACCGTAAATAATGTCATTAATTTCGGTGGATGATTCCTTTAGTAAAGAGCAAAAAAAAAAGTCAAATACTATTTTGCTGTGTTTTGAATAGTTTTCCAGAAAAATATGAATTTCAAAATACAGGGACATCATTTTATTTTTACTAACATTTCTAATATTAACCTGGCTATACCATTGGATTAACGATTGAGAACCGGAAACACCTTTGCTACCCTCTTCCATAATTGGAGTTCGATGATACTGACGTAAAATACAAACAAATCTCTTTACTAGGTATAGGAGGGAACAAAAGTAGTTTATCCATTAACGTAAACTAGGAAATATCGCGATTTTGAGTTTTATAATTTTCATTAGGTTTTCGTTTAATGAAAATACAGTACAGTATTAACAATAACTGTTTTTACTCACGAACTGAGCTATCCATTCGGACGTATTCATTATGCAGTGTATATTATACTGTCAAGAGCACATTAGAGTACAATATAGAGAATGAAGTTAAATTGAAAAATAAGCATAATATGGATATTTAAACACAATTTTGAAAATGGTGGCCGTTCATTTCGATACAGGCTTCAGTTCTAATGTGCATATTATCGCACTATAGACTATTGTACCTAATTCCAATTATCAGTTTCGTCCTTCGTACTAGTAATTCAAGCTGAAATAATTCTGTACCTATTCTATAAAGAGTACTTTAAGTACTGTAAATTCAATCTTCATTTCTTCCCGATTTGAATAGATAAAATTACTCAGACATGCTATATACTGTCTGTCCAAGTGGTTTTGTCGCAGGGTCGTAGAAAGGGGGAAATCACTTGACAGTTAATTACTTAACGAGGCCGTTTTATTTAAGTTTTTTTTAAACAATTGTATAATATTACGTTGACGTCCAATTCCTAAGAGAAGTTAATGTTCTCAGAGAAGAGCTAAGACAGCCCAGCCACTAGCCTTTACAAAGGGGCGAGGAGAAGCGGATAGGGAAAACCGGGATGCGACGTAGGCAAACGGATGACAGTACCAGTGCAAAAATATGATTCAATATCGAAAGCTCTTTCGTCACTGGAAAACGCGAATATATTTCTGGAACGTACTATACTCACTACCTCAGTAGTGTTTACTATGACTGTAAGGCGACTTTGACTGCATACGCGGCCATGGGTCTGTGTGGAGGACGATTGGAAGTTTATTAGTAGAGGGGGTGGGAGTGAAGTACATTCAAAAACTCAGGTACAATAAAAATTGAAAAATAAAATGATGTCCCTGTACTTGACTTAGGAGAACGTGCAAGGATGTGTAATCAGTAGGGAGTGCACGTAAGTCTCTGTTGCTTTGAACAACCTCTTTACCGGGGTTGTTATGAACAGGGAAATTAAAGATCTTTTCTATGTACATTGTTATTAAGCTCTTTAAAAAATGCAGGTGATATACCATTTAATTTTCGTGTGAGATAGCGAAAAATGAACATTGTTTACTTTACGTTAAACAAAATCCTTAAAATTTTAGAATAAACTCTGCAACCTAATTTTAATTAAATATTCGGAGAACACAGTCGATAAGATACGCTTATTTCAAAATAAATTTAAAAGAATAAAAACTATTTATACACCCCCATTTCAATTGAATGCTCTAAAGAACTAAAACTATGATGCTGAGTTCAGTTTATAAAAACAAGATATTAAAGCATTTAAAACTCCGCAGGCAAAAATAAAAATACGATATACTATTTTACATTAAACGAACAAAATTAAAAATAATATTTCTAAACTCTTTCGATTTAATTTTAATTACTCGTAAATATCTGACGAACACAGGCTATACGAAAAGCTTATTTTTACGTTACACAAATCAACTGGCTGTAATTATTTAAAAACACTCCATTTTTGTCGTACTGCAAGCATTTTCTTCAGACAATTAGAAATAGTTCCCTCCCACTTTCGTTTTAAAGTGATAACCGGTTAGTTTACATACAAGAAATCAAGTTTGCCGAGACGTATTTAAAATCAATCATGTGTGGTATGTTTACTTTTATCATTTTCTCAACGTATCGAGCACGCCAGCTGTTCAGGTACTTGCCCTACGACAACGGATATCTTCCTCTCTGCAGGCAATAATAGCCTATACATCGTTCCGCCGCCGGGGATCGAACCCGGGTCCTTGGTTCTATGGTGCTGTGGATTGAATTCGGAGTAGCTCAGTGGTCAGAGCGCTTGGTACGTAGAATCAAGGACCCGGGTTCGATCCCCGGCGCCGGAGCGAATTTTTCTCCTCAAATATTAATTGTCAATATAACAGATTTTATTCTGTAGGGCAGTAAAAAATATCTTTACATTGCTGCCACGTGATACGATAACAAACCTTCAGAAAGACAGACAGACATACACACAAGCAAACAAAGAATGCAATTTTTGGTCTGAAGATGGTTAATTATATGTTGAAACCAATTATTTTTGAAAAAGCGAAAATTGGCAGAAAAATTTTGGTTACAGATTTTTATTATTAGTATAGATTGACTTCCTGCACGCATTGTATACTTCACCTGACATAATTAGGAACATTAAATCCAGACGTTTGAGATGGGCAGGACATGTAGCACGTATGGGCGAATCCAGGAATGCATATAGAGTGTTAGTTGGGAGGCCGGAGGGAAAAAGATCTTTGGGGAGGCCGAGACGTAGATGGGAAGATAATATTAAAATGGATTTGAGGGAAGTGGGATATGATGATAGAGACTGGATTAATCTTGCTCAGGATAGGGACCGATGGCGGGCTTATGTGAGGGCGGCAATGAACCTACGGGTTCCTTAAAAGTCAGTAAGTAAGTAAGTAAGTAAGTAAGTAAGTATAGATTGACTTGACGTCATAGCAACAACTGTAATGGAACATTACCACATTTTAATATAAATTATCTTGTTGTATGGTAACCGTTACGGAACACTTCAGATGAAGTACAAAAATTTGTCTTATAACAACAGTAAAAACATTATCGGGCGGATTATAAAGAGGATAAAATTTCGTTTGATTGGCATTACCTTTAGATAAGCAGACGTAAATATAGCAAATCGAGCTTTGGACTTTAACATTGAGGGAACCAGGAACAGAGGAAGACCAAGAATAACATGGCGCAGGACAACTGAAAAGGAATTGAAATAATGAAAAAAAACATGGGCAAGTACAGGCTCAGAATAGAGCTGGAAGGAAAACATTCGTAAAGGTTCTATGCTCCACCCAGGTGCTAAAGCAAACAAGAAAAAGCCTATTAAAGGAAGTAAAGGGCCATAAATAATTGGATACTAGATTAAGATTCATTACAGGTGCAAATCCCATATAAGGGCTTAGATTAGTCACAAAGGATATTTGTTCCATGGTAACAAACCTTCATGAAATATTTTTATCTGTATTAAAATTACACATGTATTAACAAAAATATGATATTTTTTATTAAATACACATTATAATTTGAAATTCGTAATAGAATATCATTGTATGCAGACGGAAATCAAGTGAAGCTAAATTTCGAAAGAAAACCTCTAGTTGACTTATGACCAATTTTTTATATTTTGCTATTAATTGTAATGTTTAACATAATATAATGTGTGACAATACAATTTAGTAAGTATTTATTATATAATTGCATTTATAAACATACGTAATATGAATTATAAGGAATTGTAAAAAAATATAACATGTCTTTTAATTTAGCACTTGCTAATTATCAAGATTACTCACCACCGCTGAAATCACTCTTCAGTAACTTCAGCCACTGATTTTGTTTATTGCACTATTAATCGTGCACAATTTTTGTAATATAGAAATAAAATAAACAAATGCACGAATAAATAAATGCATAAGTAAATAAATGAGTGCATAAATAAATGAATGAATGAATGAATGAATGAATGAATAAGTAAATTAATTAATTGATAACGAATACATGAATGAGTAAATAAATAAATAAATAAATAATAAATTAGTAAAGGAATAAATAAACAATAAATAAATTAATGAATGATTGAATAAATAAATAAGTAACTGAATTATAGGATGAATGAGTGTGTGATTGATTGAGTGATTAAATGAATAAATGACTAATGAGTAAGTGAATAAACGAATAAATGAATGGATGATTGAACGAATCAGTAAATAAATAAATAAGTCAATAAACAAATAACTGAATTACACGATGAACGATTGAGTGATTGATTGAGTGATTAAATGAATAAATGACTAATGAGGAAGTGAATAAACGAATAAGTAAATGGATGATTTAACGAATAAATAAATAAATAAGTCAATAATAAATAAATAAATAAATAAATAAATAAATAAATAACTGAATTACAGGATGAATGATTGAGTGATTGATTGAGTGAGTAAATGAATATATGACTAATGAGTAAATGAATAAACGAATAAATGCATAAATAAATAAATAAATAAATAACTGAATTATAGAATGAATGCGTGAGTAATTAATTGACTGAGTGAGTGATTAAATGACTAAACGACTAATGAGTAAATTAATAAACGAATAAATGAGTGGATGGTTGAATGAGTCGGTAAATAAATAAATAAGTAAATAAATAAATAATTGAATTATAGAATGAATGATTGAGTGAGTGATTGATTGAGTCAATGATAAAATTAATAAAT
Source organism: Periplaneta americana (assembly GCF_040183065.1). Lineage (NCBI taxonomy): Eukaryota > Metazoa > Arthropoda > Insecta > Blattodea > Blattidae > Periplaneta > Periplaneta americana. Next base: position 145,801,025 of record NC_091131.1, read on the forward strand.
GACTAATGTGTAAATGAATAACGAATAAATGAATGGATGATTGAATGAGTCGGTAAATAAATAAATAAGTAAATAAATACATACATAAATAAATAAATAAATAAATAAACAAATAATTGAATTATAGGATGAATGTTTGAGTGATTGATTGAGTGAATGATTAAATGAATAAATGACTAATGAGTAAATGAATAAACGAATGGATGATTGAACGAATGTGTAAATTAATTAATTAATTAATTAATAACTATATCAGAAAATAAATAAATAAATAGTAAATAAATAAATAACTGAATTATAGGATGAATGATTGAGTGATTGATTGAGTGAGGCATTAAGTGAATAAATAACTAATGAGTTAAAGAATAAACGAATAAATGAATGGATCACAAATCCTTCTCAATCACTCCTTATAGGCATATCCCTTCTTGAAATTTAGTTAAATTATGTAGTGTTAACATGACTTTCCCGACTTTTTGAGTTCGACTTCGAAATAAATCTGTAATTTTTTTTAATAAACATTTCAATTCATATTTAAGTCATTTTCAGTTCCCAAATAAGTATCTCCCTCTGCCTTTATAATATGGGATACCAAACAATATACCTACAGAGTACATTTTGATGTCTTTACATTTCTACTAAGTAACAATTTATTCCATTTCACCACCGGTGTAGCTCAGTCGGCTAAGGCAATTCCCTGCCGATCCGGAGTTGCGTTCGGGCGCGGGTTCGATTCCCGCTTGGGGTGATTACCTGGTTGGGTTTTTCCGAAGTTTTCCCCAACCATAAGGCAAATGTCAGGTAATCTATGGCGAATCCTGGCCTCGTCTCGCCAAATATCATCTCGCTATCACCAATCCCATCGACGCTTAAAGTCGATCTGGTTGGCGAGTTGGTATAGCGCTGGCCTTCTATGCCCAAGGTTGCGGGTTCGATCCCGGGCCAGGTCGATGGCATTTAAGTGTGCTTAAATGCGACAGGCTCATGTCAGTAGATTTACTGGCATGTAAAAGAACTCCTGCGGGACAAAATTCCGGCACATCCGGCGACGCTGATATAACCTCTGCAGTTGCGAGCGTCGTTAAATAAAACATATCATCGAAGCTAAATAACCTCGTAGTTGATACAGCGTCGTTAAATAACCAAGTAAAATAAAAAAAAAATATTTATTCCATTTCGAATTTTATATAATAATATATTTTCATTTAACGTCTTATTCCTTCTTGGATATGTCAGTTACATTATAACGCTTCGAATTACATTTGTAGGCCTACTTATTACATTCTTGTACTTACCTTCTCCTTGGAAACATAAGTACATATAGTTTGAGATATTTCATAGCATAATGATTCATGAATTTGTTTTCTCTTCCGTCAGAATAGACACTTTTGCCACAAATTTAATTTCACCCTTTCATAACAGATTAATTAACTTTATAAACAGAAGGATTTATAAATTTGCTTTATTCACCAACTGCACATACAGGCTTACATTAGAAATGCAATATCTATCTATCAATACAGGTTGAGTTGTATGAATAGGATGAATAACATTAGCTTTTATTCGCCATCAGTAAATTATACGTAAATACTCCCATTAAATATACGTACTGTAGTTCCAGGTTTTGTATCTCTAAATACAGAATGAGTTATGTTACTAGCAACATGAATAATTAGTTATATCGGCGTTTCTATAAATAGTTGGGCTGTCATTATTAAATCTTTTGGGTACTGATTGAAGCCACCGACGTGATAAGGGATGGGACTCGTGCGCTTATTCTGTTCGAATCCCGCGTCAATTTATTTCTGTTTGGAATTTTCCCAGATTTACTAAAACTGTAAAACGAATGTCAGGTAATGTCACGGGAATATTTGAACCCTTTTCGTCAAAATACCATTTTGCTATGAGCAGTAACACCAACGTTATGTAGACGAGCAATTGATGAAGCACAGTTTAATTAACAGATTAAAATATAAGTTTTATTGTATTGTATTTATTAACATTCCATGATATTCGTACATTGCTTCACAACTAGAATATGGAACAAGTCAAAAAACTTAATACTATACTAGTTATGTTATTTAAAATGTTTTGTTTATTTACAATTTTACATTTATACTTTCGACTGCTTTGATGCTAATTTCAATGATAATAAGAAATATTACAATTTAAGTTTATTGTGACTATTACACTTTTACTACGTCACACTACTTTTCACCAATAAAACGGTACGAAATGATATCTTTCACCAAATCATGGCTGCTTATCGTACAATTTTTATCGTGTCCCTAGCATTTGTTTAATTTTATCGCGTCTCTAGCATTTGTTTATTTTTATCACTACCCTATCATTTGTTTCTTTGATTGCCAACATTTCAAACTGTACTGGTCTGGACGTCAAAAAACAGAAAATTACAAACCACTCCAGTCGATGCACAGCACTTTCAAATATGACTCGCATTGGCATTCAAGAACAAGAATTAATGAAGATCACTGGTAATAGCTACGCATCTTCCCTGAAGCCCTATTTACAAATAAATGGAGAACACCATTCGGAAATCCTGAATAAGTTGAGGGATACACCATGTACATGAACGAGTTCACTTCTTTTACGCACACGTCCAATATAACACCAACCGAACCACCAACCACTAAAACATTCATATTTGAAAGTTGTACTTTCAATAATTGTTTCTTTTAAAATTATTCATGTTTATTTTTTATTTCATCATCGTTAATTAAAACGTTTCATGTATATTTCATCATCCCTAATTAAAACTTTTCTAACACTCGTTTGTATTATTTAGGTTATGTTTGTTATAGCTTCTGCTATATGATATTATGGATAGTCACGTATCAGAGATTGTTTAATACTAAGATTTATTGAAAATCATCTGTCAAGTGACGTTGATTACTGGGATCCGGATGATTGGAGTGGAATGCAAATGTTTCAATAAAAATGAAACTGAATCAACAAAGCCTTCTTGACTAGTAACCGTCCACAGAGTTCAATGAAGATTCCATAGTCGGCAAAACTGATAACAAGAAAACAGCTAATCATAACACACTACTGCCATCCAGCGTAATGTTGAGATGGTACAATAATACATTTGAAGACAGTTGTACTTTCGTAAGTCAATTAATATTTTATTGTATTGGAGTACTTCGTTACTTCTAATCTTTATATACTTTCTTCTAATCGTGTAATAGTCAATTAAATCCCACTCGAGTTTTGATTTTCTGTAGATAAATTAAAACCTCTAATGAGATTACTGTTGATAAATGTAAACCGGAAAATGTAATTGCATTAGTATCTATTAATCTGATTACAGAATAGCGATATATCGATAATTTCGATATACCGATATATTTTGTGCTATATATTTATTTATTCATTTGTTGATGAACATAACGGGCAAAGCCCAATTACAATGTTCACGACTAACAAATTAATTTATAAAACATAAACAAGGAAAAGGAAACATACACTTATGAAAAACTGAAACATAATAGAAATAAGAGAAAGAAAAAAAAAAGAGAAATTGAAATAAGGTGTGAAAGTAGCTTCAAATTAACTAACAACAATATTCTGTAAAATATGATAACAAATAATTCTGAATCTAGAGAAATTCATATTGAAAATATCAACATTCGGATGAGGATGTAATTTATTGTATAACTGTAACATTTGGAAAACTGGGGAATTTTTGTGGGATTCAGTATTTGTCCTTGGTATGTAAAACAAATTGCGAAGTTTCGTTTTAAGCTTAGGTGCATATAATGTTATAGGATAATAAAATAAACCAACACAGTCCAACTTATTGTTAATAATTTTATAAAGAAAGTTTAAAGATTGACAATTTCGTCGAATTTGTAAACTAGTGAAATGGAAATGTTGAAGCATTGTAGCATAACTCTCATAGGTAGGATAATCATTATAAAGTCTGTAATACAACCATTTTAGAAATTTATTTTGAATTTTTTCTAGTAACAGAATATATTTGTTAGTAACTGGGTTCCAGATAACAGCAGCATACTCTAATTTAGATCGAACAATGGAATTATACAAAATTATTATAGTTTTCACTTTGAATTTACAAGAATTTCTCATAACAAAACCTAAACTTTTATAGGAAATTTGGTTTGCAATATATTGCAATATCAATATATCGGCATTTAAATTATTTTCTCCATCTCGGTCGACCTGGTTGGTGAGTTGGTATAGCGCTGGCCTTCTATTACCAACTATTACAAGGTTGCTGGTTCGATCCCGAGCCAGGTCGATGGCATTTAAGTGTGCTTAAATGCTACAGGCTCATGTCAGTAGATTTAATGGCATGTAAAAGAACTCCTGCGGGACAAAATTCCGAAACATCGGCGACGCTGATATAACCTCTGCAGTTGCGAGCGTCGTTAAATAAAACATAACATTTAACATTTTCCTCCATCCCTAATACAAATTTATTTCTGTGCAATGGTTGAGCTGTTTCGACTTTTTCCATTGCTAATTGTTAAAATTATAACACAACGTTTCGAAGAGTGGATCTCTCTTCGTCGTCAGGTGAAAACCTACTGTGGGAATCTTTACAAACAGCTAGCCTGTCTGACTGATTGATGACCGTCAGTCGGTGCGAAATATAATGACGGAGCACACGATTTCATACGCTGTTGTAACATGAAATACAGTATATAAAATAAAACGAAGAATTCCGTGGTTGTAACTAAACTAATTATATGCAACAGTAACACAGCGACAAGGAATAGTAGACACTAATAAGCAACAGTGAAAAATAGCGAAATGATGAAACAATAGGAAATAAATAAATGAGCGGGGAACCATTAAACTATTACTACATCTAGTGGTGGAAGAGAGTAATTAATAAGTGGGACCCAATTAAACTGGTATTGCCAGCGTATAGATATTATACAGTATAGACACTTCGCGTCGGTACCTTTGATGTAGCAGGACTGATTTCAATGACTTTCAAACCAGTCTGAGCGTGAGATTCTGTTTTCTCCCAGGAGTTGGCACTGACATCACACCAGCTAGCAGTCGACACAGCGGAAATATAACACATACAATTAATACATCTAGGTACATTATGTACTCAAAATAAAATAAACTGGACCGATGAAATAATAAATCCATCATTAACTGTAACGTCACGGTTCTAGAGTTCCTTCATAATGAGAGTTGAGACGTTGACCCCCATAAGCAATTAAAATATGTAAAGATTTGATAGCGCTGAAAATAGAAAAACAAAACTCCTATGAGAAGTAAAACCATATACCTATATTACATTGTATACTAATATTAAACGAATTTGATGCATAATTTTATAATGTATTATATTATTTTATAATATAATTTATTATATATAAAATTAACCCATTATTATTACAGCTAGTTTGTCGCTGAGAAATAAGGAAAAGCTGTTAACTTGAATTTATTTGAAGGAAAGCGTTACTGGATTATGCAATAAGGTAGGCGATGTTCGGATCCTGTGTCACAACTCTATTCTCAATTATTATCTTAGAGTGTGCTCGATTACACTAACCCCTAGCGCTTAAAAGTGGAACTAAACGGCGGCGCACAGAGAAACAAAACACTGGAAAACTCGCTCTGTGTCCATTCTTTGTAATTCCTATTCGCTGGTATTGCCTTCTAGTGGTGCAGGGAAAGAAACTACTACTGCTATCCAGTGGTGTTACTTAGAGCATTTTTCTTGAATTTTCTTGATATCCTGTTCGACTATAGGTAGCCACATGTCCGAAAGAATGATACTGGGTTGGTTAATAGCGTTATTCGAAAAACTCATATGTGCGGCTTCCTTGTACTACCTTTTGCATATTTCTTCATACGCCTGCAATGAAATAGTATTCAAAAAATTTTTGAGCACTCCAATTCCTTAATGTTTCGGTGAGGGGTTTGGACTTTTTCCATTGCTGGTTGTCACAATCAAAAAATTAAGACACAACGTTTCGAAGGGTGGTTCTCCCTTCGTCTTCAGGTGGAAGGAAGGAGAGAAAGGAAAAAACCTACTGTTGGGATCGTTACGTACAGCTATTCTGTATGACTGATGGTCATACAGCAGAATAGCTGTACGTAACGATCCCAATAGTAGGTTTTTTCCTTTCTCTCCTTCCTTCGTACAGCTATTCTGTATGATTGATGGTCATACAGCAGAATAGCTGTACGTAACGATCCCAATACTAGGTTTTTTTCCTTTCTCTCCTTCCTTCGTACAGCTATTCTGTATGACTGATGGTCATACAGCAGAATAGCTGTACGTAACGATCCCAATAGTAGTTTTTTTTTCCTTTCTCTCCTTCCTTCGTACAGCTATTCTGTATGACTGATGGTCATACAGCAGAATAGCTGTACGTAACGATCCCAATAGTAGGTTTTTTTCCTTTCTCTCCTTCCTTCGTACAGCTATTCTGTATGACTGATGGTCATACAGCAGAATAGCTGTACGTAACGATCCCAATAGTAGGTTTTTTCCTTTCTCTCCTTCCTTCCACCTGAAGACGAAGGGAGAACCACCCTTCGAAACGTTGTGTCTTAATTTTTTTATTGTGACAACCAGCAATGGAAAAAGTCCAAACTCTTCACCTAAGCATTAATGATCCACCATTGCTTTCCAACCCCTCATTTAGATCAACTCTAATTCCTATCGTCCTCAGTCGGGTTTGAAACCACAAGCCACTAGACCATCGAGGACAATGGCCAATCTTCATATCAATTTCTTCATCTCCGTCAGCGTCTACGTCAGTTTTAGAGCTTTTAATTTCATCTCTCGAAACTTTAATGTTATAGAAACCTTTATTTATGAAACAATTCCCTTTTTTAAACAGAGTTTCAGATATAACAACCCCATCGTTTATATCCATAAAGTGCAAGGCGTAATGTCTGTTAGAAAGTTTCCTGCATTCCTACCTTATTTCCCTCCTATATAACACAGCAATATTACTACATTAGGCGTCTAGAATTCGTAGAAATGTGAACTCAAGTCAGAAACAAAAGTGTAAAATCCACCAGGAGGTTTTAAAAGCTTAAAGTCTCAAATATTTACCTAAACAGGAGAAGTAGGAAGGAGGTGATGTTATTAAAAGGCTGTGGAGCCATCAAACACGCACTTCCCTGCGAGCGCAGACCTCTTAGAAAGCCAGGGGATCCCCCACCCCGTCACACTCTTCGCCATTACAAACACGACTTCCTTAAAGTAATACTGCTTGACGAGTTAGGAATTCTCTAATTCAATTCTCAGTTTAAATCTTTTGCATACCTAACTGGTATCTCTAAACTTACTCACTAATTCCCTTGTTTTATATCAACCATTTTCATTCTAATATCTACGGTATAATGAAGTTAGAAATTCTACTCTTTCTGCAAAAGTTTTTTTTCCCCCAGTAAAGTTACAATAAAATTTCTTTCTACGGAAATTGTTTCCATTAGACTAAAAGGGAATTTATTTACGTAAAAATTAATTTTTGGTCCTACAGAATATATCTGTTATGGTAACAGTGATTATTAGAAGAGAATAATTTGATTCGGCAACGGGGATCGAACCCTGGTCCTTGGTTCTACGTACCAAGTGCTCTAGCCATTAAGCTACGCCGAAGTTCAATCCACAGCACCGGATCGAATCCCCCTCCTCTAGTGCTTTTCCCTTTGTGGCCTGACTCCAAGTTCGACGTAATATATGTTGATATATATTAAGTCTACTGTCATTATACAAGGAGCGTACTCAATTGAGTGACTTGGTAGCTGGGATTCCACAGTAATCTGCACTATTGGGCGAAGAATCTATGTAAAGATTAACTTTTGGTCCAAAGAATACATCTGTTATGGTAACAATGATTATTAGAGGAGAAAAATTTGCCCCGGCGCCGGTGATCGAATCCGGGTCCTTCATTCTACGTACCAAGTGCTCTAACCATTGAGCTACGCCGAAGTTCAATCCACAGTACCGGATCGAATCCTACTCCTCTAGTTCTTTTCCCTTTGTAGCCTGACTCCAAGTTTGACATATTAATAAACACCTTTAAAAACAGCTTAAAAGATAACCTTATTAGCATTTCACTCCACTCTTACAGATTTAAACTATCACTGACTACATTGTTACTTCATTCTTTAGACATCATCCTGATAGTGCTGTATTTTCAAAATTGTCTCATAATAATCTATTTCTATTATCTAATATTATTTGAAATATATTAACATTCTATGTGTTTTAGCTTAATTCTGCTACACAGTTTATTTCAGTGTCTAATTAATAGTTCATAGTATTTTGTTGTTTAATTCGTATATAACTCTTGTATACATGTAACTCTCACTTAATCAAATTGTTGAATTCTTTGTAAGTTCATGCATATGTATAAGCTTATACACTTTTTGCTAGTTGAGTGGAAGAGAAGGCCTTACGGCCTTAACTCTGCCAGCTAAAATAAATTATTATTATTATTATTATTATTATTATTATTATTATTATTATTATTATTATTATTATTATTATTATTATATGTTAAAATATATTAAGTCAATTGTCATTACACAAGAAGCGCACTCAATTGAATGACTTTATGGCCGAGATTCCACAGTAATATGCACTATTGGGCGAAGAATCTATGTAAAGATTAATTTTTAACAGAATATATCTGTTATGGTAACAATGATTATTAGAGGAGAAAAATTCGCCCCGGCGCTGAGATTGGAATCCGGGTTTTCAGCTCTACGTGCTGACGCCTTATCCACTAAGTCACACCGGATTCCAGTTCCGATTCCGGATTGAATCCTCTCAGTTCAAGTTCCATCTCTGAGTTTCCCTAAAGAGTGTGGCTTAGTGCCGGTGTCGGAGAGAATTTTTCTCCGCTCCGCCCATCCTTCTCATATGGCAATGCAGAATTCCCGCACGGAAATATCGTATGTAATTCGGTACGTCATAATAATATTCTTTCATGTTATAAGTTATAAGTTACCGTACTAAAAATTTTTTGATTTGCTAACAAAATGCAACAGGTATAAAGTGTCACTGTAGTATATAAAGCGCGTCAAATTTAAATAATTCTAGTCGCTTGTGCAGCAAATGCTGCAAGCTAAGTTCATTAGACGTCCAAATAAACATTTTTCAGATTTATTTTTAATAAAGAATACCACAGATTTTGAAAGCTATTTTCTTCCGTAATAATGAAACATACTCCCTCTGAATGTTTTTCCTTATGCCAAATACTTTTTCTTGAACTTATCCACCTTCAGGGGTTTGAGTTTCAACGCGAAAACGCAAGTAACAATGTCAGGACGATGAGTGAGTTTATCACGTGGGAGCAAAGCAATAACTATTTCAGGCCATTGTGGATTGTAGGCGAAAGTTAAAAAAAAAAGTCAGGTTTGCTATGCTTTCGAACAATAGACATAGCATCTTGGTATAGCTTCTGCACGGAGAGCTTGAAATGTAGCCTAGAGGGTAAAATCATTTTATCCTGTTAAGTGATCTTGCTGAAATGATCGGGAGACTACTAAATTTTCTAGTCCTCTTATTTTATCAGGAAGTAATACATTTTCCTTAGGAACTGTAAGTTTTGCGCTCTCTCGAGCCAATACTGAAGAGAATCACGCATATAAATATCTACACCACACCGCCATTAGGCATATGAAAAAGACCCAACCTCTCAGTAAATTATAGAAATGATCAAATTTCATATATTCTCTACATCTCCTTGTATAACCCCAAAGCGTTTCACTTTCATATCATCAATAAAACATTAACATGTATATTTAATGAAAAATATTCACATCATGACATTAACTATAATATTTAATTTCTAATTGTAATAATGTCATCAAACCAACTCAAGTTTTGTAGATTTTAATATCCAGTACACAGCTGTACTCAGAAAATTACACACCGCAGAACGAGACCTGTAAATTATTTTTATTCAGCCTTGAAGATTGTAATAACCAATTGAATTTGAGCCCTAAATATGTCAGCAATCCTGCAGGTCATGGCCTTCGTGTAATAGCCTATTGTTTATTGTAGTGTGTGTTTTGTTTTATTCTGAAATGCAATTAGTTCTCAAAACTGATGAAAGAGGGATATTTGGAAAATATGAAAATTATGTAGGAAAACTAACGCTTCAGTGAAAGTTACTATTTTTCTGAAAATCTTTGGATGCCAAGCTTCAAAATTACGGGTCATTCATTAAAATCCGTTCAGCCGTTTTCCCGTAATTTCCATTACCAATTCAAATTATATATATATATATATATATATATATATATATATATATATATATAGATTATTTTATAGTGATATTCTAGTAAACATTTCCGACATGTTCTGCAAGCAAAGTGCAACAATTAATACTTACGATAAAGTTGTACAGTGTTACTGTATCGTATAAAGTATAACGAATTGAAATATTTTATTATCAGATTCCGAATATTTCTTCATTGTTATCAATGGTAATTGATCCAACTGTAAGAATGGAAATGTACGAAAATCAACCTGCTGAGGTACATCAGGAAAAATGCGACATATACGACCCCACTATACCATATTATAAGGAAAAATATCATCTAACGTCGATCGAAGTTATTGGATTACTGATTGGGGCTAGAGGGACCATCACAAAAAGATTCGCGCATTTTTGTAAGCAGTTTGGTCTAGGACAAACTCTTGTCACTGAAGTATCTATGTCTGCAGTGAAGGGATCTATAAAAATCCTAAGAAACCATCTCTACAGTTATATAGATTGATCTCTTTGCTATGGCGATCTGCTCACTTAAGTGGGTCTTGCAACTAGTGCTAAATAGACAACTGTGATCACCCAATAGCAAATAGATACTAGGAAATTTTATGTTTCTTCTGGAATTAATGATGTTTTGTTTAGTCTTTTCCAATTATTTCTAATTGTGCTATTTCTTATTCTTTTTCTTCTCCATTGTTTTCTTTTTTTCCATTATAACAACAATTTTATGGTAAGCTTTGTCTTCTAGGCAGCCTTCACTTGGAGGAAGCTGAATAAAATTTATTCGAAATAAAAAATACCACACAGTTTTGGCACGGTCTGTAAGTAAAATGCAATAAATATCGATAAGGTCATACAGTGTTACTGTATTGTATAAAGTGCGCAAAATGTAAATGTTCCATGATCAAATTTATAGGTATTCCTTTAATGTTATCAGCTACCTTATGGAACAGTTCTGGTGCGATCTGCAAGCAAATTGTAATAAATATCGAATAAAAGACCTAAGTACCCTCCAAATTCAAACTCTTCTTATGACAATATTCTAAGTATTTCTTCATTGTTATCAGCTACTGCAGTGAACAGTTTTGTTGTGGTCTGCAAATGAAGTAAAGTAAATATCGAAAAAGTGCACATATTTTTACCTTATTATATAAACTCTGCCAAATTTACAGAATTTTCTTTGCTAAGATTCTGTATTCCTTTAGTTTTATCAGTTATCATAATGAACAGTTTTCGCATGTTCTCTGACGAAAGTGTAGTAAACATCAATAAATTCAGTACAGCAATATTGTATTTAATTAAATGTGCCAACATGCGAGGATTTTATTTATGGCTATATTCTCTTTATTCTTATATCAACTCCGATGTGGCTCTGGAAGCAAAGCGAACGAGTGCGCTTGGGCGAGTCGTTTTAGTTCTCCAATTTTTATGTTCTGCACTCAATCCAATTTATATTAAAATGCGTCTCTTTGCACTTGCGGCTACTTGCTTGATATCTAGAATGCTTGTTCCATTCGGGACAGTAAAAAATATAGCAGGCGGTGACATTGATATGCTACTCAACAAGGATATGATCTTCCAGCTTTGTGGAGGAAACAAAGTTCCTAACTTATTAGAATATTAATAAGAACATGATTCTGAATTCAATAAACATATCCAACGATTTATTTGCCACTGGAACAAGTTACATTCAATGAAATGGACATAATGTGCAAGTGGTAAGTAAATAACGGGTTCCTTAGAAAACAGATCTTCTGCGGACTTTTGGAGAAAGAACTAGAGAAGAAACTATAGGCATCCAACAAGGAAAACTCAGTGCGCAGGAAACCAGCAGGTTTGACTGTCTCGCGCAGATGGCGTATGCTCCCGTTTCCAGCATGATTTCGAGCCTACTGAAGGGGGGTAAGAGGAGTATAGCATGCGCGACGGGAGGAGTTCGAGCTGAGTTTTACTTGTAGGATACCTATAGTGAAGTGCTTTGTGTGGAGTGTAGCATTGTATGGGCCAAACATATAGACATTACGACGAAGTGAAGAAAAGCGACTAGAAGCTTTGAAATGTTGATATGGAGAAGGATGGAGCGTGTGAAATGAACGGACAGAATAAGAAAGGAAGCTGTGTTGGAAAGAGTGGGTGAAGAAAGAATGATGCTGAGACTGATCAGAAAGAGGAAAAGGAATTGAGAAGAAACTGCCTACTGAAGGTTGCACTGGACGAAATGGTGAACGGGATAAGAGATCGGGGCAGAAGAAGATATCGGATGACAGACGACAATAAGATATATGGATCATATGAGGAGACAAAGAGGAGGACAGAAAATAAGAAAGACTGGAGAAAGCTGTGTTTGCAGTGAAAGACCTGCCCTTAGGCAGAACACTGTGAATGAATGAATTAATTAGAAAGCAGCAAAACGAAAAGTACAGTAACAAATTAGCTCATTTTTTCGAGGACCAAAATCGATTATGGAACGAGTAAATATGAAATATTTATTTGCATTACGTTTTTCTTGTATTATTATTATTATTATTATTATTATTATTATTATTATTATTATTATAAATGCACTAATTAAATTAATATTTCTTGAAACATTTGACGAAATTTTATGTAAAAATACCTACAAAAAATGGAAGAGTATTTATTTTTATAAAGGAAGGGATGCAAAATAATTAAAAATATGAAGAAACGGTGTTTCTGGGATTGAGTTATAGAGCAAATATGAATATGTAAAGATTTCTATTTGCTCTACGTTGTGTTCTGAAGCATCAGACGATAAAGAATTGTTCACTACAGATTAACTGATATTAGGACAATTCTTAATTAGTTTGGGCTCTTACAGCGAAAGAGAATTTGTGACATTGAATAAAAATGACATATCTTTCGGGATAGGGGTGAATTCATACAACATACACTGCTCCGCCGATGTAGTGGAATACGTTTGAGTCTAAGCAAAGCAGAAAACAGTAGCCTACAACGTGATCTGTTGTGACGACAAACCAAGCCCCGCATACCGATAAGGCATCATGTCACAAACACATTCACGTCTGAGTATTTTTGACAAAGTAAATAGGCCTATTATTATTGAACGCCTTGAAAACGGAGCAAATAGTAAGGATATCGCTGGAGACTTTAAGGTAGTATCTATTGATTTATTTACATATTTATTTATTAATTTTATTGTGTTTTATAGATAGGTATATTATAGAAAATATAAATAATTTGTATTAACTTTGTATCTGATTCAGAATTAAAATCTCTTAAATAACCATTCCCGTATGATCGACTTTTTTCCTGTCTCTAATATTTTTTTTTTTATTTTCACGCTATACCTAAACATAATGCTTGCCGATTGCAGGGGACTTGCTCCGCGTGCTAGATCTAAGTCGATAAACACTGGCTTTCTACTATATCGACGGAGCAGTATAATCCACTCTGGCCAGATAAGGACGGAGTCAAAGATTTTTCAAAGTATTACTTACATTTATGCGAAGTTAATAAGATTCAGTATATTGCAGTGTACTATATTGAATGCTTAAATTGTTTATATTATGTGCATCGCTCGGGTCAGGTAACTAAAACGTGCGAGACCGCTAGAAGTTTAATAATGTCTGTCCATATAAACAGATTTTATCATTAATGCTACTGGTTTATGAAGATGTAAAAGTTATTACATGAGCTATAAGTTAAATAGCTTTCATTCCTCCCCCCCATATTTAAGAAGTATTATCAACTACATCTCTCGAGGTACGGAGTCTGAGGCTTTCTTAATATTTGAACGTATTATTAAATTTTTTGCATATAGTTCCTTAATTGTATATGAAATATAATATGTGTAACAAAAGAGAAAGCCACGTTTGTTACACTGTAAGAAAAAAATCAGACAAATTTTAAAACTGATATGTGAATCTGAACAAATTCTTAATTACTTACTTACGAATGGTTTTCAAGGAATCCGGAGGATCATTGCCGCCCTTATATAAGCCCGCCATCGGTCCCTATCCTGTGCAAGATTAATCCAGTCCCTATCATCATATCCCACCGACTTAAAATCCATTTTTATATTTTCATCCCATCTACACCTCGGTCTCCCCAAAGGTCTTTTTTCCTCCAGCCTCCCAACTAACACTTCATATGCATTTCTGATTCGCCCATAAACCTAAACAAATAGAAACCAAAAAGTAGCATTAATGTTAACATAAGTCCTAAATTATAATCTATATTTGATCATCAGATAAGAAATGAAATCTTCTATGTCGATTTTGTATTGACTGGAAGAAATATTTATTTGGAAAATATGGTAGTTTGCAAATAAGACCATCTTTTGGTGGTTCTTGAAACTCTGGTTTCGAAGGTTTCATTAAAGTAGAATTACTCCTGACTATCTTCGCTAGACACCCATATATTTCCATCATTTGCCCAGGACTGGTCATCATAAGTGGAACGAACCCAGTCACATTTGGCCAGATCAGAGACATCTTCAATGGCAGAAACTATTAACAACAGTTTAGGAAAATACAATTTTAAATATTAGAGGAAAAATCGCCAACGTACAAAAGTATTCAAAGAAGAAGCTTAGTGAAAGAGAAGTAAAATTTGTGTTAATACAATAACTATGTAAAGGATACAGTTTATCAAGTCATCGTCCATTTTTTTCTGCATCGTTGTTAGTCAAGTTCACTGCAGATTCTTCAGTCTGATTAGCCATCGAGATGATGGAAAACCATGCGTAGATTGTTCTTTTGCAATTTTTTGCGTTTTTGTAGCTACATTTCTACCGGCAACTGGTAAGAAATTGAAACTGAAAGGAGCTGCTTCTATTTTGCAAAGGTGACACATTTTTGGTTTAAATGGACACTGGCGACAATAAATTTTCCTCAGCATTACGCTAGTTTTATTCAAAAGCTTATTTCAATATACTTGGTATATTTGGAGACATTCGGTACAGACGGTACTACTCTTGGTAAATGTTAACCAACCATTAGCATATCTTTTCCAATTTTTGTAAATGCTCTTATTGTTATGCTTTGGAGACAGGAAGTGAAGTTTTAAATAGTTGAAACATTATTTCCTCCTTGCGCTGCTCTATCAGCTTTCTGTTTTACTCGGCTACCAACAGCATCATCCACACTTTGCTCTCACCAGCTTCAATACAATCCCACATTACCTCATTGAAACCATACAACGCTGGAATTCTAGTCATCCAGAAAATGTTGCTACGTATACGTTGCTGCAATGTAGGACCATCACTGCATATGTGAAGAATGTCATCAACTGGAACATATTGCTTTATTAAGTTGAAAATGGGTTTTATGTGGGTCCATATCGACATTAGGCCACGACATGTGCATTCAGGAACTACCAAAACTTTTGTGCTCCACGTTTTTCTTAATTTTGTGATAAAGAGTATGTGTGTGCAATGCTAACACCTTATGGGATCCCAAAATTATACACTCTGGACCTCCTCTGAATATTTCAGAATATAATTTGCGGGTGCGCGGACAAAAGGTGATAAGTCACCAAAAGTAAGTTTTGAAATAACTGCAAAAACACTTTTACGAAATACGCAGCATCCCTGAAACAATTGTTTTTAGCTCCTTGCGCACAATTCTCTTTCAGCTTTAATTTCAAAGCTATGACTTAGCACATTCTACTCAGTGTTCTTTCACATTTCTCTATAGAAATGGTGACAACTCAATTTTGGCTGAAAGGTGACTTATTCTCTCTTGTCCGCGCATCCACGAATTGTTTTCACTGACATCTATATAAACACTTCAGTAGATGACAAGTCCTACTTAATTAGTTTGATCCCAGCAATCTGATGGCTTCAACGATATGTATGTGCAAAGAATTTTAGAATGACTTGAAACACCTTTACAAAGAACTGTTTTACAGTGACAACGTTTTCCTCTTCAGCTGTTCTGAGTTTTTCACCTATATTTTGTTGTACTCGTCAATTGTTAACTTAATAATAATAATAATAATAATAATAATAATAATAATAATAATAATAATAATAATAATAATAATCCGTGGCGCTACAGCCCGTGAAGGGCCTAGACCGACCAACTGGCTGCTGGCCTCACGCCCACATGCCGAAGCAGAGGTGGACGATCATCCAACCAGAATGGAGGTATCGTGTGATTAGCACGATGGTCCCCCAGCTGGTATTCGCAACCGGATTTCGCTACCTATCGTAGCTCCCCAAGTGCATCACGGTGCTGGCTGGGCACCGATCCCATACACTGGCCGAAATTTCATGAGAAAATTTCTTCCCCCATGAGGACTCGAACCAGCGCGCATTCCGTAACGGGAGTCCTAGGCAGGATGCCTTAGACCACGACGCCACGGCGCGGGACCAACTGTTAACTTAAGTGTATTAATTTAAGTAAAGTTAACAGAAGGCTTGAACTTCTTCCTTATGATTTCAAAACATATGTTTATTAGTACCCCACTCATTAGAATGCCATTGTATCTTCATTGGTCATATTTAATGTTAGCTTTCTCACACTCTTTGGCCTGTACACAAAGCCTGTGACAGATGGACGGGATTAATTTCAGAAAATTGAGTATTTTCACAAGATATTCAAAGTTGACAGTTATTCATAGATTTCAAAAAGGATATGACTCGGTTAAGAGTGAAGTTTTATATAATATTCTTATTGAATTTGGTATTCCCAAGAAACTAGTTCGATTAATTAAAATGTGTCTCAGAGAAACTTACAGCAGAGTCCTTATAGGCCAGTTTCTGTCTTGATGATTTTCCAATTCACTGCGGGCTAAATGAAGGAGATGCACTATCAACTTTACTTTTTAACTTCGCTCTAGAATATGCCATTAGGAAAGTTCAGGATAACAGGCAGGGTTTGGAATTGATCGGGTTACATCAGCTTCTTGTCTATGCGGATGACGTGAATATGTTAGGAGAAAATCTACAAACGATTAGGGAAAACACGGGATTTTTACTTGAAGCAAGTAAAGAGATAGGTTTGGAAGTAAATCCCGAAAAGACTAAGTATATAATTATGTCTCGTGACCAGAATATTGTACGAATTGGAAACATAAAAATTGGGGATTTATCCTTCGAAGAGGTGGAAAAATTCAAATATCTTGGAGCAACAGTAACAAATATAAATGATACTCGGGAGGAAATTAAACACAGAATAAATATGGGAAATGCCTGTTATTATTCGGTTGAGAAGCTTTTGTCATCTAGCCTGCTGTCAAAATATCTGAAAGTTAGAATTTATAAAACAGTTACATTACTGGTTGTTCTTTATGGTTGTGAGACTTGGACTCTCAATTTGAGAGAGGAACAGAGATTAAGGGTGTTTGAGAATAAGGTTCTTAGGAAAATATTTGAGGCTAAGAGGGATGAATTTACAGGAGAATGGAGAAAGTTACACAACGCAGAACTGCACGCATTGTATTCTTCATCTGAAATAATTAGGAACATTAAATCCAGACGTTTGAGATGGGCAGGGCATGTAACTCGTATGGGCGAATCCAGAAATGCATATAGTGTTAGTTGGGAGACCGGAGGGAAAACGACCTATGGGGAGGCCGAGACGTAGATGTGAGGATAATATTAAAATGAATTTAAGAGAGGTGGGATATGATTATAGAGAGTGGATGAATCTTGCATAGGATAGGGACCGATGGCGGGGTTATGTGAGGGCGGCAATGAACCTACGGGTTCCTTAAAAGCCATTTGTAAGTAAGTTTTCAAAATTGAAATGCTTGATAATAAGGCACTTGATAAAAGGTGCTTTGAAGATAATTGTGACTGAGAAAAATAGTAAATCTGTAACATATACCATAAGATAACCATATATGTGTCGAAAAACTATGAAAATAATGGATTTATGAGTTTCTGATTTAATGCAATCAGGCCTAGGTTCCTGTTAATATATTCCTTAACTCGAAAGAAATGAACAAGTTTTATAATCATAATTATTATTTAGCCAGCTTATTTTCGGTCAAATAATTTGTAGTCAATTTATTAGTTTGTCTTCGCATTGTTTTATACATTTTAAAGATAAAGTTTACCAACGTAATAAAATAGAACACCTCAACTCACTGCCAGTTCCGACAAACTTCTCTATGTACACAATCTTTCGACCCTGCACAAAACATATAACCGTAAGTCCAATTTTTAAAACGAAATGATTTAAGTTCATGATACTTCAGGTTATTTGATTTGTTATGATGATTTAAGACTTTTAAATCATTAATATTGTAATACATAATACAGAGTTACGCCAAACGTAATGTCGGGTTTGGGATTTGAAATGTGAATGAAGTATTTTATCATGCAATGTGACGAATGATATCCTCTGAATAAAGAAATTCACCTTAACTCAATCCTCAATAAATGAACTTAAGGTCTTCTGTTTTATGAGGGCAGAAATACAAGTCTATTATTTATAAATTCTGTACGGAAAAGAACAAATATTCAGACTTCCTTAACATAGGCTAAATATAAAATATTTTAAACGATGTCGCCACAGTTCGTCCCGACCAATTTGTCACTACGACAACTCGTCCCAGAAAAAATTCGTACCTGTGACGGTTGGTACGTTTCACAAGTTTGTCCCATTTTAATTCGTACTGGACAGTATGTACCACAACAGTGTATCAAAGAATGCCAAGTTTCTATGAAAACGACAAGATTTAAAAAACAACAATGCATCAAAGAATGGCAAGTTTCTATGAAAACGACAAGATTTTAAAAACAACAGTGCATCAAAGAATGCCAAGTTTCTGTGAAAACGACAAGACTTTAAACACAACAGTGCATCAAAGAATGCTGAGTTTCTATAAAAACGACAAGACTTTAAAAACAACAGTGCATCAAAGAATGCCAAGTTTCTATAAAAACGACAAGATTTTAAAAACAATAGTGCATCAATGAATGCCAAGTTTCTATGAAAACAACAAGACTTTAAAAACAACAGTGCATCAAAGAATGCCAAGTTTCTATGAAAACGACTAGACTTAAAAAACAACAGTGCATCAAAGAATGCCAAGTTTCTATGAAAACGATAAGACTTTAAACACAACAGTGCATCAAAGAATGCCAAGTTTCTATGAAAACAACAAGACTTTAAAAACAACAGTGCATCAAAGAATGCCAAGTTTCTATGAAAACGACAAGACTTTAAAAATAACAGTGCATCAAAGAATGCCAAGTTTCTATGAAAACGACAAGACTTTAAACACAACAGTGCATCAAAGAATGCCAAGTTTCTATGAAAACGACAAGACTTTAAAAACAACAGTGCATCAAAGAATGCCAAGTTTCTATGAAAACGACAAGACTTTAAAAACAACAGTGCATCAAAGAATGCTGAGTTTGTATGAAAACGATAACACTTTAAATGTAATAAAACATTCTAAATTGAAAAATATATTCTGCATTGTAAAGTATATAAATTATGAATCGTCCAAGGTTAACGTTATCAGAAAAGGGGAAACGAAAGAATTCATGAAGTCCTTAAAAAAGAGCGATCACTCGCATGGACTTGATTGGAGCAGATTCAAGGCTTTGGAAGTGGTGTTGCGTATTAAAGAAGCTACCGTCTAATGAATCTGCTAATTCTACATTAAGCAGGCAAATAGGAGAAACAGACAGCGAAACCTCCCTGAAAATTCCGCAAACTGATTCATGAAGACGCATACAAAGAGAAAGGCTTAAACTACTGCTTCAAATCCCAGAACTTTCTTTGTATTTATTGCTTGAGACAAATATTTTTAAGGTACAAATTTTCCGGGACGAACAGTCTGCACCGAATTTATCCCGGTACAAATTGTGCTTGGTACGAAATACATGTTACGAAAAGTACTGGTACGAATTGCCTGGGACAAATTGTCGCATAATCATTTTTAACCTTTCGCTGAAACTCCCCTCCTTAATATAAGGAAATCTCTTACTAAATTAATTTAATCCTCCTGAGTCCTGGGAGTATGCTATACTGTACTATGCTTCATACATGATTATGTTATAAGATGCATGTGCAGAGATCCGAAGTATAGTAAAATATACGTGCATTTGTGCTCTAACTAGCCTATAACCTGCAGAATTTTTTCAACATTTTTCCTCATGTCAGTGACTTATTTTTTAAGTGTAATGTCACAATGAACTTTAAAAATAAAACAACAAATGTCTCAGCACTCAGTAGATTAAGTGCATAAGTTAATAATAGAGACGAAGCAAATAGTATTGTATTGCATTTTCATAATTTGTTCTACATGCATGTGGATGCTAAGGGACGAAATCATGGTAAAATAATAAGTTAATCGTAGAAAATATTTCAGAAAAAATACATTATATAAATCAACGTATGTAAATCATTCTCTTTCATATAGTAGAGTTCCACTGAGTGTGTGTACGCAAGTGGAAATCGCTCACTTTTCGTTGGAAATGGAGTTGAGCTGGTGGGTTCAATGTCGTGCAATAAAAAAATGTTGTGGTCTCACTTCACTTTAACGCTGGAATAACACAGGATTGGAGGAGGGCTTCTTCTAAATCGTCTGGCGCCGGATGTGACGTAATGGTGCATCACATGACGTCATGAAGCACTCAGAATCCTCACCGCCATTTTGACCCAGTCCCTATCCGTGCTTGATGGCCTTTGAACTAGATAAGTCATTGTTCTATTTCAAATTCCATATTCCAGATGGCAGCAGCTGTTCGGCGAATGAAACTGTGGTCTGTAAAATCTCGTCTTCGTGTAGGAACTAATTTATCTCACATTCGGAGGCTTTTATGCGTGTGGATAATGATTTAATTGTCTCTATCATTTAGGATATCATTTCCGGTCCAATTTTTATGTTGAATGAATAGAATGGGTAATCACGTTCATAAGCCAGTTCCACAGCAAGGGCTGTTTCCGAACTTAGGTTCGATTTCTGGTTTTGACAGGAATGCCATTGATTTTTAACCAGATTGGAAAAAGAGAATTTTTCCAGAGTTCTGACGTTACCTTCAACATGTATAAATTAATTCCAAATAAGCCTACATTCTCCATTTTCTCATTTCATTTATCCATGATGCTGAACGAAGTAGGCCACCTAGGTTACTATTATCCCTTTGAAGCCACGACCATGTAGCAGGGTCAGCCAGAGACTTTCAGTTAGTGGAAATCATTCGCACAAAGGACTGTTCCCAAGCGAGGATGTTCTGTGGACGGGATTCATCGGTATTTGGGGTATGTGGGGGGACGTACTGCTAATAAGACCCGAAAGCATACCTACGGAAAGGAATTATTGTAAACTTTGTGACATTACAGAAATGCCTGAGCCATATCTCTGTTATACATCGGCCACTGAACATCCACTCGCATGAAGTTCATTTATCCTAGTGAAGTTGGAAGACATTCTGGACAGAGTTTAAAGAAATTCTTTATGAAGTCACAAAACTATGTGTGACTTGGAGGTGTTTTGGGTGGACTAAAAAAGAATTCTGCATGGAGCTGGAAAACAAATTGAGTGGTTTCGTAAGAGATTGTACGTGCATTTGGAAGAAATTCTCAACTAGGTCGAAAGAAATTCTGCATGGAGTCGGAAAACATTCTGAGTGGTGTGGTAAGGGATTCTAGGTGGATTTGGAAGAAATTATTGACCAGTCCAAAAGAAATTCTATATGGAGTCGGAAAATCTACTTAGTGGTATCGTAAAGGATTCTAGGTGGATTTGGAAGAAATTATCGACTAGTCCGAAAGGAATTCTGCATGCAATCGGAAAACATACTGAGTGGTGTGGTAAGGAATTCTACTTGGATTTGGAAGAAACTATTGACTAGTCCGAAAGAAATTCTTCGTGGAGTCGGAAAACATTGTGAGAGGTGTGGTAAGGGAATCTACGTGAATTTAGAAGAAATTATGGACTAGGCCGAAAAAAAATTCTCCATGGAACCAGAAAACTTACTAAGTAATGTCATAAGGAATTCTATATGAATTCGGAAGAAATTATAAACTAGGCTGAAAGAAATTCTGAGTGGAGTCGAAATTCAATTTTTGATGGATTCGAAAATAATTCTAGGTGGAGTCGGAAGAAATTCGGTGTGTGGTTGGGAAATATTCTGGGTATAGCCAGGAAATATTCCGTGTTAATTCGGAACATATTTCAAGTGGACAAAAAAAATTCTGAGTGTAACTGAAAAAAAGTGAGGTCGAAAGAAATTCTGGGGGACGTAATGCTGATTCACGGATCTACGTTGCTGCGATCTTCAGGTCAATATAAGATGCACCAGGACGTAGTACATGATTTGCGAAGAGATGAAATCGATATGAGGAGGCTGCTGAATATCAAGAGATAGACTACGTCAGAACTGGATGTTGCAGTTGAATTAAAAACATGGCACCAATTAGGGAATCACGAACTTATAGGAATGGTGTCCTAAGGACTTCAGCAATCATCCCACAACAAGGAGGTCTGCACAATAAGCCTGAGGCTGCTGTGCAAGTCTTCGGGTCCTCCTTAGAAAAGAAAGGAAAAGACAAATTGAGTGCACAATGGGTCATGTAAGCGTAAGTGTAACCGAATAAAGCACACTTGGAAAGGTTATCATCCAGCCAGATACCATGAAGGATACATTTTCTTTGTAACTAAAACACTAAGCATTTAGACATAAAGCAATTCATGCTTATCTGAGAAAATATGAAGTTGTCTTATGTTTCACATGCATGCATGCATACATATACATGCATACATACACACATACATATACATACATACATATACATACATACATACAATAATACATACATAGTGTTCTGCCAAATGGCAGTATTTCACTGCAAACCCAGCAATCTCCAATTCTTGCTGTTTTCTGCCTTCCTCTTAGTCTCTGCATATGATCCATATATCTCAATGTCGTCTATCATCTGATATCTTCTTCTACTCCGAACTCTTCTCCAGTTCACTAATCCTTCTAGTGCATCCTTCATTAGGCAGTTCCTTCTCATCCAGTTACCGAATGAATTCCTTTTTCTCTTCATGATCGGATTCAGCATCATTCTTTCGGAAAACGTATTATGTGTCTTTCATGTGTTAAATTTTATATTATTTGTTAACATGTTTCGGCCTGCTATTGGCCATCTTCAGAACTGGTTGTTGCTGGTCTTGGCGCCTTTTGTTTTGTTTCCTGTGGGGCTTGTTTGTATAGTGTCAATTGACTCCACATTACACTACATAAACACACCCCCCCACAGGAAACAAAACAATAGACGCCAAGACTGACTCCACATTACAGTACACAAACACAGTCCCACACAAAACAAAACATAAGGCGCCAAGACCAGTAACAACCAGTTCTGAAGATGGCCAATAGCAGGCCGAAACATGTTAATAAAGTAATATAAAATTTAACATGTGAATAATACGTTTTCCGAAGTGATAAAGTGTTAAATGTTGTGTACTCAAGATGTATCATTCTTTCGTCACCCACTCTTTCCAGCACAGCTTCATTATGTCTCATGTAAAATGTAAATATTATGAGTTTTGTTCCATATAAAAATATGACTGTTTTGTCATAATTTCAAAACTTAGTTGTTTTTCCTATTTCTCAAGCCATTTTTTGTTATGGAATAGATGACATTCGCCTTATATTTGGCTCAAAGCTCCAATTAGTTAATGAGTCTGAGAGGGATTCGAACCCACGCTCGAGCTTAGCATTTAATCAGCAGTACAACTTTCTTCCTCCGAGCAACACCCTGCCTTCTCAATCTTATTCAGAGTCTTCTTTCTGTATTGGAAATATAAATTGCGGTAAGCAGACTTTCCTGACCTCCGATATAGAACCTTTGCGTTGAAGATAATACATTATGTTGACCTTGATGTAAAAAGACGTTTAGAAGTTGTTTTGAGTGGGTCGTATTATTTCTTTCTCGCTGGACATGCTGAGTGGTTGCCAGCCTGTCTGACCGAGACTCGTCTCGCATCAATTTGTCTGCGTCTATTGATAATTCCGACCGGATCAAGTCTGGGCAAGATGAAAGGAAAAATTAGCTGTCAACTCCCATGCAGGAGTTCATGAGTTGCGCCATGCCCCACACCCTGCTTCCTAGCGGAGGGAGATAACAAATGAATTGCTGAACATGCGCACATCACCATATTGTTTTAGAATTAAATAACTGCCCGTTTTTACCACTGCTTTGCTTTTCGTGTTACATCGAACGTCCTGCTTTCGGCTGTTTGACATTAATATATCCAATAGAGTCAGTGTAAGTCTAGAAGTATCGGAAATATAGAGAAGAGAGATTTGTGTTAGAAATATGAGAAAGAGAGATTTGAATTAAACATATAAGAAAGAGATATTTGAGTTAGAAATATAAGAAAGAGAGATTTGTGTTAGAAATATAGGAAAGACAGGTTTTAATGAAACATGAGAAAGAGAGATTTTAGTTAGAAACATAAGAAAGAAAGATTTGTGTTAGAAATATAGGAAAGAGAGATTTCAATGAAACTAATAAGAAACGGAGATTAGAGTTGGAATTACAAGAAATAGATTTTAGTTAGAAATATAACAGAGAGATTTCAGTTAGAAATATAACAAAGACATATTTGAGTTGGAAATACAAGAAATAGAGATTTGAGTTAGAAATATAAGAAATAGAGATTTGAGTTATAAATACAAGAAATAGATATCATCATCATCATCATCATCATCATCATCATCATCATCTACTCCAAGGTGGACCGATTCCTATCCGTTCCGACTCAGAGGTCGTCTTCCCATCGTACTCGTGGTCGACCAATACTTCGTTTTCCTTTTGGTTTGTATTCATAAAGGCATCTAGCTGGTCTTGATAGTTTCATTCTTCCTGTATGTTGGAACCATTTTTTTATTTTCTCGAATCATACAATTTAAATCATTATATGCATTTTATCTCGTATAACATCATTCCGTACTTGGTCTCTTAGGGAATATCCAAGTACATAACCTAAGAATTTCATTTCCGATGTTTCAACCATTCTTTTATTTATGGTATTCATGGTCCAGTTTTCTGATACATACATTAATACAGGTAAAGCCATTGTTTTGTAGAATTTAAGTAATGTTTCCTTTCTAACTTTATTTTTCAAAGTTCTATTGATTGTTCTACACAAGTTCTGAAACTTGTGTACTTTATGCTCAATATCTGCTTGATGGATAGATGAAATTTCGCATCCCAGATAATTAAAACTTCTGACCTGTTCAATGGCTTTAATATTTATTATTATTTTTGATCTTGTGTTGTATTT
Organism: Periplaneta americana; assembly: GCF_040183065.1. Taxonomy (NCBI): domain Eukaryota; kingdom Metazoa; phylum Arthropoda; class Insecta; order Blattodea; family Blattidae; genus Periplaneta; species Periplaneta americana. Next base: position 145,826,518 of record NC_091131.1, read on the forward strand.
TCCTTGAATGGTTATGCATTTTGTTTTAACAGTTGAAATTTTTAAATTATATTGTGACATTATTTTGATAAACTGATATTTGTAGTTGATCTTCGGTATCTGGAAAAATGACTTGGTCATCAGCAAATAAAACTGTATCTAAAATTGTTTTACTACGTTAAAATGATGTCTTAGCTGAGCTTTCCTTTCTGCTACAGCCGCGTCTATGTAGCCTATATATTGAAAAGTGTGGGCGACAATGGACAGTCTTGTCTTACTCTAAATTAATTGTTTCTATTTGAGAGCATTTGTGCATCCCTCTCTCAATGCTGATGACCGTGTCTTTATACATCGCCTTTATCATTGATATTAAATGAAAGGGATATACTTTAGAGATATGAGATAGAAATATAACAAAGAGAAACTTGAGTTAAATATATAAGAAATAGAGATTTGAATGAAAAACATGAGAAAGAGAGAGTTGAATGAAACATATGAGAAAGAGAGATTTGAGTTAGAAATATAAGAAAGAGAGATTTGAATTAGGAATATGAGAGAGGTTTGAGTTAAATATAAGAGAAATATAGATTTGAATTAAACATATGAGAAAGAGAGATTTGAGTTAGAAATATAAGAAAGAGGGATTTGAGTTACAATTATAATAAATGGCGATTTGAGTTAAAAATATAATAAAGAGAGGTTTGTGTCAAATTTTACACCTTCTTCTTCTTCTTCTTCTTCTTCTTCTTCTTCTTCTCTTCAGAATTGCAGTTTAGGTATAGGCCTAACAGTTAGTACGTTAGGAACTGTTCCGTCTATCTCCGATGTTGTCGTCCTATATCTCTGTGTCCACGGGATGGGGTTAGTAGTGAAGAATTTGAAAAGGCAAACGGTATGCTGGCATCCTAAAATATGCTGTCTCCATGTTCCTTTATACTTATAGACTTGATCTGTAATTTCTTCTACGTTCCACAGGTTTCTCATATCTGCACTTCGGATATGGTCTCTCAATGTGACATCTAATATGGATCGTATGGACGCTTAAAACGGGCTCTTGTTCTTGACCCTACTATCCGTTTCGAAAGAAACCTAAATCAGGCCACCGAGGTTGATATTGAGAAGAAGTCCATATATGAACCTTGTCTGCCGTATCTTTCTCAAAAGTACAACGTCCCTCTTAAACAATGGTCTGTCATTGGTTTGCTCTTTGGCAGTAGAGGTTCAATTACAAAAATCACATGGAATTATCTTAAGGAACTTCACATTCCTTTTGATTATGTAATGTCTGTCCTTATAAATATTATCAAGGATTCTCTTCAAATATTACATCATCATCTCTATTTCAATTAATCAACTTATATTTGCCTTCAACAATTAACTTCCTTTTTTCTTTAATGTATCACATCACATTATTATACATTTTTGTTGTATTCAGGACCCTTGTGGTCACTCAAAATTCTTTGAGCTGATGTCTATAATTTAGAAATTTATTTATCTCATTTGTGACGAATGTATTACCGTACGCTCTGATCATTTTCTCGGAGTGTCCAACAGTCACTGCCATAGACTATAATTGAGCTGGTTTCGGTATTATGTTATGGATTCTCAGTTGGATTTCTTTCTAGTTAGTTTTTTTTTTAAATCCTACGTAATAGGCTCTCCCATTTAGTCTGTTATATTTGATATAATTTTTTGGACATGCATTTCATAATATTAAATGACATACGGCTTTCTACATAAACAAACAAAGTCAGTAACTTGTTCTGTCACGTTATTTTGATGGAGATTTTTGCTCTTACAAGATTTTTGCTACATAATGTCATTGATTTAGTTTTTTCTTCTAAGATCTTCAAGTTATATGTCTGCAAAATATTCTGTAATTTAAAAATTGACATTTGTTAATCATCTTCATATTCTGCCTCAAGAACCATATTACTGTATGTATTGTAGTATTTCTATTAATTCTTACTCCGGAGGGATCTGACAGTTTGCATTTCTTAATAATAATAATAATAATAATAATAATAATAATAATAATAATAATAATAATAATACACGCATTTTAATGTTTTGTAATGAGAAAAAAAATGAATTTTGACATTGTCACGGAAATACACGTTTTCATTATCTCTGTTACCTAAAAAGTGATTTCGAACTTGCCATCAGTCTGTCTGTCTCTCTGTATACAGGGTGATTCACGAGGATTTACTGTCTCTTACGGAACTTATTTCCGAAAACATTGTTAGTAAAACATGTCATATAAAAATTTGTCCTAATCTCAATATTTTCAGAATTACACTAATTTGAAGTTGTTTGTAAGATACCATTATACTTTAGTTTTAAGGGTAAAAGAATATTACAGATAAGAGTGAACTATTCAGGAGTACCATTTCTTTAATTAGCTAATATTCTGGCGCTAGTAATATGTTGTGAATTCCACAGTTGCTTCGTACAGAATTTTTTTTTTTTTTTCGATTTTTAACTACAAATTTATATTTTCTTACACATTTATCATAATTTTTACAAATCACGCCTCTCTTGTAAATTCTGTAAGACTGTACATTAGGATGCATAATTAAACTGTAATGAATCGAGTTCCTAAAGCCGTATGATTTGTAACAATTTTTGTGGTAAATGTGTAAGGTTCATGTAATTTTAGTTAAAAATTGAAGAACAAAATCTGTACAAAGCAATTAAAAACACATTTTTAGCTTCAGAATACTAGCCAATTAAAGAAATGACACTTCTGAATGGTTCATTCTCTATTTGTAATATTTACTTATCCTTAAAACTATAGGTAAAGGAAAAAGGTATTTTACTAACAATTTCAAATTAGTGTAACTCTGAAAATATTGACATTAGGACACAAGTTTCTATGGAATTTTTTGCTGTGAATGTTATCGGAAATAAGCTCCTTAATTAACGATAAATTCTTGTGAATCACCCTGTATACAAAATTTCTCCTAACTACTGGACGAGAATTGTTCATATCGTCGTTGTTCCTGCAATAACTGCTATGTGACATATTTCTCGATTTTCAGATTTTTGCTCTATGAAATAACTTAAATAGTGATACAGCAAACAGTAAAATCTCCTATATATAATTATATTTCTTTCTTTCGAAATTGTAAGAATTCACAATCTCCTATGTACGGCTGCCATAGTAGGAATAAAAGTACGAGACTGATGCAGATTAAATATATAAAAAAGAACTAATAGATTTTTATTCTAATTTAGTAAAAGTGAAAAATATCCATTAAACCAAAGTATATATAGACGAATTTATTTAATTTTGTTACTTGCATAAGATAAAAAATATTAATGAAATGAGCTGCCTACTATTTTTCCAGACGTTCATGATTAAACACGTGCATTTTTTTAAATATGTAATTGGTTGTGAATGCTCCAAGTCCAACAGCTTTTAGAACTAAGCAAGTTAGACTCTAGTGAAAGAGGTGCGAACATCCGCTAACAGGCGATTGAGCCGTTGTGGCGCTGCTGTTTCCCGTGTGTAGCGGAATGTTACCTGTCGGCTTGTGTACATTGCTGACATCTGCGAATAAAATTTCTGTCGCCACAGAACAGTTGGATTTCAGAAATAATTGTTTTTAATAAAGTCAAATAGCTTCATAGTTATATACTCCTCAGTCCTATCGTCCATCTCAAGAAAAATGTTTTAAATTTTCTTGAAACTAATTGAGGGTGGTTAGAAGAGACGGCAGCATCACCTAAATTTGAATTCAACCAAATTAATTAATATACTTACCAGTCACATACTCTACAAAATTCAATGAAATATGTAACCTAAAACCTGGAATCTAGATTTCAGCATTTCTTACATGAAAAATAAACATTCCCTTATTCATATACTGAAGGTAGTTCATTTTAAATAATATTGCTATCTATTTATTACTCTGTAATTTGCCATTTATACCTACATTTTACATATTTTGGTTATGATATCTATATTTATCTCTTCTTCATTTTTTTTTTATTTTGCATTTTTCATTTATATCTGTATCTGTGTCTTTTATTTATGTAGTATGTATTTGTCTGTTTTTTAATTTTTAATTTGTGTTTTTCATTTGTATTTGTACGTGTACCTTGCATTTGTATCTGTTTTATCTCTTTTTTTCAAGTTATCTCCAATGTTATGCTTTACTTTAAGCAAATATTAAATTTGCACTGTCTATCATAATTGGGGCTTTGCCGTGCTATATACATAAATAAATAAATAAATAAATAAGTGTAACTAAGCAAATAAATAAATATGTAAGTAAATAACTATATCAATAAATAAATAAGTAAATGAATAAATGATTCAATGAATCAATGAATCAATAAATCAAGGAATCAATGAATAAATGAATAAATGAATAAATGAATAATTAAATCAATGAATCAATCAACGAATAAATTAATTAATGAATAAATGAAGAAGTAAATTAATGGATTAATAAATTAATTATAATAATAACTATAATTATAATAAAAAATAAATTAATTAAAAAGTAAAAGATTCCTGTGTTTCGTTAAACAAGGAGATGGGACGTATGTATGTAGGTAAGCCACTGGATTATTGATAATATTAAAGAATTAAATAAATATTATATTGAATGGGTTAAATAAAACATTGTTCTGTTTGATAGAATAATCAGATTCGTGCTTTAACATTGGTACATATTACTAAAAGTGACATATACATTGTGTCTCCTATGGGAGATATCAGGCTTTTAGATTTTAAAGTAAAAATTGTTATTTTGTATGACATATTAAAAAATGAAAGTAGATATTAAATCAGAGTTAATGTAATTAATTTACAATATATTGAGTTGTAATATCTCCTATAGCATACATCCATCTTGAGTTACTTTCATTACTTCAATTTTTTCCCCAATATTCTTTCATCAATACACAGTCCATTTGCAACACTATAGTATATTAAAATTTCATAGATTTCCGAATCTCAAAATTTTCCCCAGGACTTAGGTGGTTAAATTTTTATATTAGACCTATTCCGTCTTTCAGCAATTAATTTGTTTCTTTCTATACATCTTGCCTCCTTCTTGCCTCCTTTACCTCGTGTCTAATAAGAAGAGAAGTTTTAGTAGAATTGTTGGAATTCTAAGTGTGTCAGCATGCGTTTGCATATCTAGCTGGACTGCTAGGTAGTGTGAGTTGGCTGCAATGCATAGTTTAAGGATGTGGTTATATAACATGGATAGGGAAGGAACTAATATCATCAGAAACTAAACTGTTCGGGAATGTACGAAATGTGAAATAGTAAAATATGTGTCGCCTTTGAGATACTCTTTATTTTTTCTTGCCACATTAAATTTTTCTGTTAGAGTTAAGACATTCTCTAATGGCGTACAGTTCCGATGTGTTACATGATATCCCTGCGAGTTGTTTATCAGTTGAGTCTGAGGATTATTTTCAAAGGCGTTCAAACGAGACGGTTCGCCATATTGAACCAACGTCAGCGGGAATGTGAGGAAGGACGGCACGTCGCCACCAATTCACGGTTTCGGCATCACGCCGTCGGGTGGAACGAAGTCAGACGTCTCCTTTCCTCTTTTTGAAGCAAATTGATTACGACACAATGTCGGCAATTGGGGGCGCTACAGAGGTGAAGTTGTTGCACAATCTGGGGTCTATGCAGTGGAACCCGGCTGCAGACACAAATACTGTTTCTCGAAACGGAACTAAAAGTGTGGTTAATTATATTAACATCTATTTGTCGAAATATAGCCTACGTGCATTGAAAGAGATTCGAGGCTGGACGCAAAAAGTCCCTCCTTCATAAAATTAACATCACTTGTATGATTTTGTCGTTACCTAGTAACTATTTTCTTCTAGGCCTAAATAATTACATTACATTTAAATTAATTTTTTTCACAATGTAGGTTTGCACATTGGAAACAAAAAGGAATATTTTGGAAAGTGTAAGGTTTGTGACAGCAAATTCAGTGGTGACTATAATATTTCTAAACATTTAAGAAGAGACGTTCATCAGAAATGCATGATACAGAAAATGGAAAAAAGAGTGTTGAAAATGCTAACGACCAGTGATAAAATATGTATATAAACTCTGAAAATGTATACTGTATGTTAAATGATGGATTTGAAGCACAAATATGCTAAGTCAGAAAATAAATATGAATTTAGATATCAATAAATTTTATGTCATTGTAATCAATTAGTAAACATTGAATATTAAATTTTTTGTCACACGTGATGCATCTTTTGGAATTTGTGCTTTACTGTTAATAATAAACAGTTGGGGAAAACTGTGAAACACAACTACTGTTAAGCCATTAAGTTAATACTTTTGCATAAACATATTAATTATCGCCACAAACTCTTCAGAAAGACGCCAGAGAAACGTGATGTAACTTACAGCCAGAGAAATATTGTCTTGTACTTGGAAACCTGTACCTACAATTGTTTAATTTTCTTAATTGCAATTTTGAGATATTATTAGTCACTAACTGTATGTACGTAGAGGGATAATTTGTATTCCTTTTTTTTAAGACAAAACTAAGTGCTGTATTATGATGGAAAAAAGATGTCCCTCTTTGATATATCTAAAATCTGGCAACCCTGTGTGTAGCCCTATCACCACAACAATCGGGAAATTAATTTGTGAGGCATCATAATACTCCTATTTATGTTTCATAGTACTGTACCGTAGAAAAAGGTAAAGTTGATCAACCATTTTACATTATTTCTATGATATTGAGGTTATGCATTGGAGCGAAGTTCCTAAAAAATAGCATTTTGTCGTCTTAACCTTTACTTATGAAAAGCACGTTACAAGAAGTTAATTACAATCTATCAAAGATTGATTTTTTTGTTTGACTTGTGATTGAAGTTACGTGCTTAAGAAGGGCAAAGTCGATCACCATTGAATTTTTACTTTGAGATCGATTTTAAAATGTTGCAGAGTAAAGTCGATCACTGTTCATGTTTTGAAAAAAAAAAAAACAAATTATGTGTGTTACATATATTTCATTTGTTATAAGGGTTGTAGAAAATAATAATAATCTACAATATATTATGCCTATAGGTTTATATAGTGCATCTTTTCTTACTGTGATGGTACAATTAGATACAATTAGGTCTACGCTATACAAACTTGATTATGATTGCCAACTTATAAAACATAAAAACACATTTTAATACTTCACATACGAACAAACAGAGATTTAATAATTCAAGACTTGCATTGAAATACCACCAATTTTAATCTAAAATGCTATTCAACATTATGACAGATGTTATTTAAAATCTTTCCCCTCCTCATGTCATTAGCAGTCATGTTAGAAAACTATGTTGTTCCCATCGTCAGGTACAGAAAAGTATACAAAATATGTTCCTTTGGCAGTGCTTCTCTTACGCAAGAAATTCGACATAATTCCGTCTTCATCTTTTCCCACTACCCGATCAATATAAGCTATACTATGACACTTTTCCGTTTATAAGTGTTAGTTCGAGATATCTCGGTTAATAATTTATTTTTCCCGCTGATCCTATCTATGGCATGATTGACTTAACCCTACAATGGTACAAGTTTCCTTAAAATAGTAAGTTTCAATACTCACATTTACGAGCTGCAAAAAATGTTATTTCAGGATACATTCTCAACGAAAAGTACCTACGTATTCTTAGTTCTTACTGTCTCTTTTCACTGCTGACGATAATAATTTAGAGTTTGTGAGACTTTGTTTTCGTATAAGAGAAAAAGTTGATAATAACCATTTTCACTTCAACGGTAATTACACTGTGTTCCCATTGTTGGCATGCGCAGGCTTTTTGTTGTCCTTCTAGCTTACACATTTTCAATGTGAGAGAATATATAATTTTTAATAAAAATCGCAAATGATCGATTATACACTCACTGATTGACTTTACCCACTTCTACGTACGCATCCAATTCTGTGAATGGTTGTAAGCGTACCGTGGCTTAGTAAACAATGATGATACCAGTTCTGTTCAGGTACTGGCACCGGGCACATCACAGACTGTAAGAGATGTCTGTCTAGGACGTGTTTAAACATGCAACAAAAACTGTAAGTTATTCATCGAATTGAAAATGTTAAAAACTTTAAACGCATCGCAAGTAACTACAAAATTAGTGTTCCCATGCGATTTATAATGTAGCTGCCTGCCAGGCTAAAATTTTCATTGAAACTCTAAAGAAAAGCTGGAATAAATTACTTACATATCAAGTCGAAAAGGCGACTTCTGAATAAAGAAATCTTTGAAAAACTGTTTATTTGTCTTTCTTGTGTTAAATTTTATATTACCTTGTTAACATTTTTCAGCCTGCTATTGGCCATCATCAGAACTGGTTGTTGTGGTCTTCGTGCCTTTTGTTTTGTTTTGTTTCCTGTGAGGGTGTGTTTGTGTAGTGTAATGTGGAGTCAAAGAGTATGTGTGTTCTGAAATTGAGTTGTGTTTTGAGAATTTCATTTGTATGTGTTTTTGTGTGTATATATATTTCGTATTGTTTTAGTGTGTTTAGTTTCTGGCTTTTTGGCTACAAAACACTTTCACATATGCAGAGCACATAAAAAATGTTAACCATACCTAAAGAGATATCAACACAGACATGGAAATTCTACACATCCAACCAAAAAGCCAGAAACTAAACACACTAGAACAATACGAAATATATAGACACACAAAAACGCACCGAAATGAAATTCTCAACACACAATTTCAGAACACACACACACACACACACACACTATTTGACTCCACATTACACTACACAAACACACCCCTACAGGAAACAAAACAAAAGGCGCCAAGACCAGCAACATTCACTTCTGGTGATGACCAATAGCAGATTGAAACATGTTAACACGGTAATATAAAATTTAACACAAGACAGACAAATAATATGTTTTCCGAAGTGATATAGTGTTAAAAGTTATGTAATCAAGATATATAAAGACATCTTATGTAAAATTCACCAATCACGTACGACTCTTATCAGGACCGTCTGTAAAATACTATTCATTTTTCTTTAAGAGCATAGTAAAACTATACGAGAAGTTTGTTAGGAACTCTTTTAGCCCTGAAATATTACAGCTCATAAAAGAAAATGAAAAACTATATATTAGAAAATTGAAGATGTAATTTGTGTTTAGTATTAAAGTAAACCGATAGTGTTGAAGAGCAACCTCATATCTTCATAAAAATATTCAATTTTTACAAAATAATAATAATAATAATAATAATAATAATAATACTAATAATAATAATAATAATAATAAATAAATTATGATTTATTTAACGACGCTCGCAACTGCAGAGGTTACATCATCGTGGCCGGTATGCCGGAATTTTGTCCCGCAGGAATTCATTTACATGCCAATAAACCTACTGACATGAGCCTGTTGCATTTAAACACGCTTAAATGCCATCGACCTGGGCCGGGATCGAACCCGCAACCTCGAGTATAGAAGGCCAGCGCTATACCGACTATGCTACCGAGGCCGACTTTACAGAAGAGCGAAGAAACATTTTTATATCTTGATAAGGAACAAACGTCTGACATAAGATGGTATTTAAATCTCTTTTGTGAAATTTTTATCCATGCCTTGACTTAAGATGTGTTTGCAGAAGGTCCGGGAATATTTCTGTATTGAGAATCAAGTGAAATCTTATTTTCTTCATTTTTTTATATATGAGCTTGCTGTTCAACACCAACGAAATGTTACATGATATAACATTGCTTAATTATTTATGATAGGCCTGTTATCGTGGTTATGGAGGCTTTCCTAGTGCGCCTGCATCGCTGCAACCTTGGTGATCAAAAACAGAAGCTTGTGTTGTAAGGTTGCTAGGAACAATAGACTGTGTCGGTACTATTTAGCATTGTCTGTAATGAGGTGATGTTAGCGATCCTAGTGGTTAGCAACTACCTATGGATGCATATTTACTACGTATTCAGTAAAGTGACTGTATATATTAGACTGTGCTTTTTCTGTGAAGGATTTTATAGTTTTCATTCTGTTGAAAAGAGTATAGTTGTGAAAGAGGACAATTATTTACAGGAACCTTTTCAGTAGTCCTGCACTAATTTCGATGGACTCATTTTTGCAACTCTGCCACATCGTACAGGGACATAATTTTATTTTTACTAACATTTCTAATATTAACCTGGCTATACCTTTGGATTACCTTACCCCCTTCCAAGACTGGAGTTCGATGATACTGTCGTAAAACACAAACAAATCACTTTGCTATGTATAGGAGGGAAGAAAAGTAGTTGATCCATTTACGTAAACTAGGAAATATCACGATTTTATGTTTGATAAATTTCATTAAATTTTCGTTTAATCAAAATGCAGTACAGTATTAACAATAAGTGTTTTTACTCACTAATTGAGCTATCCATGTGGACGTATTCATTATGCAGTGTAGCCTATATTATACTGTCTACAGCACATCAGGGTACAATATAGAGATTGACGTTAAATTTAAATATAATCATGATATGGACATTTAAACACATTTTTGAAAATGGTGGCCGTTCATTTCGATACAGGCTTCAGTTCTAATGTGCATATTATCGCACTATAGACTATTTTACCTAATTCCAATTACCAGTTTCGTCCTTCGTACGAGTAACTCATGTTGAAATAATTCTGTACCTAGCCTATTCTATAAAAAAGTACGTACCTTACGTACTGTAAATTCAATCTTCACTCCTGCTCGATCCGAAAATATAAAATTACTCAGACATGCTATCCGTCCGTCCAAATGGTTTTGTAGCAGGGTCATAGGAAGAGGGAAATCATGTGAGAGTTAATTACTTAACGAGGCCCTTTTATTTAACTTATATTAAACAGTTGTATAATATTACGTAGACGTCCAATTCCTAACAGAAATTAATGTTTTCAGAAAAGAGCTAAGACAGCCCAGCCACTAGCCTTTACAGAGGGGTGAGCAGAGGCGAGTGGGGGGAAACCGGGATGTGGCGTAAGCAAACGGACGACAGTATCTGTGCGAAAATATGATTCAATATTGAAAGCTCTTTCGTCACTGGAAAACGCGAACATATTTCTGGAACGTACTATATTTAGTAACTCATATGCGGCCTTGGTTCTGTGTGGAGAACGGTTGGAAATTTACTAGTAGAGGGGTTGATAGTGAAGTACATTCAAAAACTCAGATACAATGAAAATTGAAGTACAAATAAAATGATGTCCCTGTATTTTCATTCTGTATGGGCACACTTTGATTGATTGATTAATTTCACAAGGGCTGGATCTAAGATGGATCTTTGGACTTAGGTGGTTTAGGCACATTGTGCAAACTATATGCGATCATTGTCTGTCCAACGCGACGGATGGCCAAAGTGACATTCGTTGAATCTGATGCTGACAGGCGGACCTTCCTTCATATCCTTTAGGTTCAATGTCTACTGACGGACCCAAACCCAGAGTCCGGGGTCCCAAGCCCATAGAACATAGGTCAGCATCGGAATCCCGTATACTATCCCAGTCATCATCTCACGTTATACATAGACTAGTATTACAGATTATAGATGAAAATGAGGGGTGGAATGTGAATCAAAGACATGCCGCAACGCCTGTTTTGCTATCAGAAATTCCAACCCGATCAGACCGGGGATCGAATACTAGCACGCTAGCACTGCAGCCACAGATACGGCGTGGGCACACTTGCTCTGAACATACAGAATAATTTAATAAGGTTCCGGTACAGCGTTATCGGACACATTATTTTATCTATGTTTGCAGACGTAAAGTATCCAGAAGATACTTATTATTATTATTATTATTATTATTATTATTATTATTATTATTATTATTATTATTATTATTATTATTACTATCCGTACCCGTGCGCTCCGCTGCACCCGTTAGAAATAAATATAAAGTAAACACATAATTAAAATAGGACATTTGATCCAGGGAACATTCGTGTTTGATAGAAGGATAAATCGTTTAATATGTTACTTAATTTAAATTGCATCCAATAATTAAAATGCGATCATTTTGGTCCAGAGACCACTCATTGGTGCAATGACAATAACCTTTAACATGTTTCTAATTTTTATTACATGCAACCATAGTTTAATGAAGATTGATATCATTTAGATTTAATGTGTATACTTTATTTTACTTGTTATAGGTTTCCATTGAATTATGGTAATAACTTAATTTTAACCCTTGTATCTACGTATTCAGAAAAAAAGGCGTTTGGCCCACTATGGTTTTGAACCCTTCAAATAACTTATATTATATTATATTATATTACACATTATATTATATTATATTATATTATATTATATTATATTATATTATATTATATTATATTATATTATATTATATTATATTATATTATATCAGAAGTTACTGTAATAACATTATAGCATTATGTCCATCTAGAGAAACTACACTTTCCAATGGTGAAATAATAATTAATTATACAAATCGGTTAATTTATCTTCCGATATTACTTCATACAAACACAGAAACATTCTCTGTAGGCTATTTTTCATAGCTTTCGATTGTTGCTGTCCAAGGCCCCTTATAGACGAGGTCATTTGTTTTTTATTTCATTATACGGCCTTTGATGGCAGTTATTTTAATTTTAAAACTCATTTATCTCATTAAATATCAGTCCTATCAAATTTCTTCAAGGAATAAAACTTATCGCAAATTATTTTTTAAGAAACTTTTGTTATGTAACATTTGTCACAAAAATCAATAATAAGCGAGATATTTCGATTTATTTAATTCAGGCCCCCTTATAACCCTCCTTTTAAATAATGTATTTTGAATGCCTTATAACCTAAAATCTAAGATACAACGAACATAATTTATATTCCAATTTTCATCGAAATCCGTTCATCCATTATCGCGTAAAAAGGTAACAAACATATAGACAGACAGACAGACAGACAGACATACAAACAAAAATAAAAAAAAAGCGATTTTCGGTTTCAGGGTGGTTAATTATATATGTTAGGACCAATTATTTTTGGATAATCGAAAATTACCAGAAAAATTTCGGCTACAGATTTGTTATTAGTATAGATTATTATTATTATTATTATTATTATTATTATTATTATTATTATTGTTATTGTTGTTGTTGTTGTTGTTGTTATTATTATTATTAATATTATTAAATCAAGCATCAGATCTGAAAAATTTGCTGTTTACAATGTCATGCAAATTTTCGTTAATCAGGATCTTTTTCCTTCCGTTTTTTAGTCAAGCGACTTAAGTTTGATATTATAACTGCATATCTGTCACATCCTCTGATTAAGGTTGTATGCATCTGAAGTCTGATCAGTGTAATGTGTAGTTCGTCGTCGATGTATGCAAAGGTGGGGGAATGGAACTGGCCACCCTGTCCCATTATATCCTGGCCTAGTTGTCTCATGAGTGGTGGCTTCTTGGTATCACTTGTGACGTTCAGACCTTTTACAAAACAGGTTTTCTTTTTTCAAACTCCTAATCTGTTCATTTTTGTTCTGTTACTCACCTTCCATTAATCTCAATCTTTTCTCGGGCTGAACATATAATTGTGTTCCGCACTAATAGGGACATGTGAACAATTCGCAATAACAGTAACATTGTCTGGTTCTGAGACTCCAGTATTTTTTTTTTTTCAGAATCTTTATAGGATGTTTTTCTACCTAAAAATAATATTATACCAGAAAGAAAAATAGATTCTACTAAATATACTTTTAAATGATGAAGTTCAAGCCATTGGAAATTAGATCTATGTGAATTTAACTTGTTTCAACAATGAACCTATCCGCATAAAATATTTTGGAAAACTAAAGAGGGATGAAATTGTGTCATCTTCCATTTTTTCGTGTGATTTCCAGAACCAATCTTCTGTCAAATGTTCAATATACAATTTGTATTGTGATCATTTGTTGGAATGAAATTATCTCTTCTAATGACAGATAGTCATCGCAACAGTGGTATATAAGGAAAATTGAATAGTTTTCAGGGAGAGATTGTTGTTTAAAAGACAGATTTTGTAGCTTTCACATACTTCATATTCATATTACAGATGTACATAGTTGTTATTAAGATAGATTTTACTCTTAATAAGAATAGCTACTTTTTTACGAAGTTGCAGAAGGAAATTTTATTAAAAAGGATTTCCTACTTTTGTTCAGAAAAATGGCAGATTCTGTTCCTGGGAAGAAATCCTAAGAGTACCTACTTCTAAAACTTTCGACATCTACTATAGCAACTGATTCTGTTAATTATTTCAAGCTTTTTGAGGAATAAATTTTAAATTTCATCTTCAGAAGGAAGAGATCTACTCTTCATTTTCTGAACTATTTTCTACTCGTAGTAATTTCCTAAATCCATCGATATGTCTATGAGTGTGGCGCATCGTTTCCCAACGAAGAAGTTCGAGGTTCGATTTCCGATGTGGCAAATGGAAGACATTTATCTTCCTTTTGGGTTTTTGTCCGTTGTCTTGTGAAGTCTCAGCAGTGGCCCTGTGCCATACCGTTTCTATGACCAGGGAGGTCCGCATTTTGAGATGTCTCGTGCACCATTTATTGAATCCCACTTAACTATTCTCAGTGATATTTTAAGGGGGATAAAAGAGGTGTTTAAACACAGGCAAGAAAGAAGGAAAAGCCCATACCTATGGAGTCAGCGTTGTCAGACAGAGACTAAATGGAGCGGAGCGCTCCACTAGACTCGTTGCGTGCTCCGGTGTTTCCACAGACATAAGCAAGTTCACGCTCCGACTCTAGCTCCACAACCGGTTTTGGAGCTTACAACAGTATGGAGTAAGGGTTAGCGCATCTCACCACGAAACCAGGTGGCCCGGATTTGAATCCCGTTCGAGGCAAGAATGGGGGTTTTTTTCTGGGTTATTCCCTCAACCCAATATCAGCAAATCCTGGGTAACTATCGGTGCTGTACCCCGGACTCATTTCACCGGTATTATTACCTTCATTTCAGACGCTAAATGACCTGAGATGTTGATAGAGCATCGTAAAATAACCCACTAAAAATGAAAGAAGGAAAGTAATCCCCAGAAATGGAAAGTGGATACAAACTAGCGTCCAATTGAGTGAGTGTGCTATCAGTTTAATAACTAATTATGCCAAAATTCTCATTTTGAATGTAATTAGCTTCAGGCTTATTAAATATATGACACAACTTGTCTCGGTTTTGTTGTTGTGGACGTGGTATTGCAGTTCCCTATACGGCCACATGCTATTCGAGTTTCATTAACTTTGAATCTGGTTTTAATGCGATCTGCTACCGGAATAAATCATGCCGTGGTGTAATGTGCTCATATTTCCGAAAATAAGTTCCGACGAATAAACTTCCTATAATGAAGGATATAGATTATTTCCATAGCTAGTACGGGGTTGCTTGATTACTATGCATAATTGAGCCGCGTTTAGTTGAAAATGTTATTTAATAAAGCCATTTGCTTCATATATTTCCAATTAATATCAAGTTTTGGATTTTACAGTTCTAAATGCAGAGTTTCACTGACACTTACGAAACAATTACATGAGAATATTGTGCTTTAAATTTAATGTCAACGTGAATCTGATCCTAAAATCTTACTGTTATACACTAATGTTTGTGGAAATTGCAACACCAAGAAGGATACATGTGACTGAAATCAAATTGGTACCACAGATTAGGTAGATAATAATATGCAAATGATTAGAATTAGAGAAGTATATCTGATCTGCGACCGTGTGATTTCACTACTGTGTGAAACATCCATGCGCTGCAATCAGAGCCTCTAAACGTCGTGGCATGGAATCAAAGAGGACCTGGATATGTTCCTGGGGAATCTTCCTCCACGCAGTTTGTATGCGAGTCCACAAATCGTCAAGAGTGGGTGCTGGAGGACCATGACGAACAAGTTGCCAACCAACCATACCCCAGACATGTTCGATGGGCGACATGTCTGGCGAACGTGCAGGCCAGGGAAGCAGTGATACCCGTCGTTCTTCGAAGAAGGTTTGCTCAATCCTCGCCACATGTGGCCGGGCACTCTCCTCCTGAAATATGGCGTGTGGAGTTGCCTGAAGGAGGGGCAGTACCTCGGGCTCTAAAACCTCCCTAATGTAGCGGTTGCTGTTCAGATTGCCCTGAATACGTAGGAGGCGATATCTAATATTGTATCGAAACCATCACACTGAGCAAGTCAAGCTTTCAGGTATAACTCCCTGTAAAGTTAATTTGAATAATTTTGAGGGAAAAATTGTTCCGAGGCCGGGTATCGAACCCGGAACCTTTGGTTAAACGTACTAACGCTCTACCAACTTAGCTACCCGGGAACTCTACCCGACACCGATCCAATTTTTCCCTCTATATCCACAGACCCCAAAGTGGACTGACAACAGTCAAGCAACCAACATTGAGTGCACACTAACTCTGTGTGACTTAAATTGTGGTTTTCTGTTAACGAACAGTGACGTGTATTATGCAAATCAAGGTTTCAGGTATAACTCCCTGTAAAGTTAACTTGAATAATCGGTGGATCGGTGTCGGGAAGAGTTCCCGGGTAGCTCAGTTGGTAGAGCGTTGGTACGTTTAACCAAAGGTCCCGGGTTCGATACCCGGCCCCGGAACAATTTTTCCCTCAAAATTATTTTAATTATTCATGACACTAGGCGTTTGTCCACTATGTCGCTCAACAATGCAGGCTCTCAGATTGTGTTCATTACGGTAGCGTCTAACACGTATGCCGCCATCATTGTAGGACAAGTCGAAGCGGGGCTCGTCCGAAAACACTGCATGTTGCCACTCAGCACGCCAGTGACGGCGTTCACGTGCCCATTGCAGTCTGAGGCGTTGGTGGTCTCTGGACAATGGAAGCCGACACAACGGCATGCGAGCCACTAGTCCAGGCCTTAAAAGACGGCGACTAACCGTTGCCGCAGACAAGTTCACACCACTGTTGCCAACATATCGCTCTACAATCTCGCTAACTTTTCAACAAAAAGTAGCTAAATGTCTCCAAAGTTTGTTAAAAAAAATCCCCAGAAATGTCGCTAAAAATTAATAATAAACATCATTATATAAAAAAGAGAAACATACATATGCGAAGAAAAATATAATTTCCTCGTCATCACCCTCTTCTGCGGAGTCTGGTTGTGTTGTTGACGGCTGTGATGTTGAGGTGGAAGGGTGGGAACAGCTGATTGTGAATAAACTGCATTTGATCCAATCATTGACACTACACTTTCTGGCAAATTGTAAGTGTGGAAATGTTCACTCAAGCGTTTGACCACAATTGTCTTTTGTGAAATCTAACACTTTTTAAATCTTATATATTAAAATCAAGCAAAAACTACAGTCTCATTTGCTTCACACGAACTGTCGGCACAAAATTCCAAAACTCAACTGCCTCGGGCCGGTTCGGAGTGGAAAATCTCCGCGTTGCGGGGAAGAACCAAGAATTAGCTGGAGCTCGCAACTCGTCAGGTGCCAATCAAAGTTGCCACCGTTTATCGGTGTTGGAGTAGTAGCATCGAGAGAGACATAACCCGTGAGAATCATTGAATCAACATCTTTCAACCTTGGTTACTGTTCACAAATATATGAGATCTGGGCTTTCACGTATGAATCATTAGACGACTCAGTCATGCACCCATGCCTCTTCTAAAACTAAGAAGTGCATGACTTCAGTTGAATGGTTTAACTTAAAAGAAAGGAAAATTGGAAGGATATATAAAAAGCAGCAGAAAAGTCGCTAATCCTATTTTACAAAATTTGTCGCCGAGACTGATTAAAAATTCCCTAGATTTAGCGACTTATCGCTAAATATGGCAACGCTGGTTCACACCTGTTTCAGTACTCCAACGTCACTCAACAGTATGGATGAAGCTGGACGACCCTCACGGCCATGCGGACAAGATGGTGATCATCCCGTGCTGTGGTCACAGTACGTGGTCCAGTACCCGCTCGTCTCTGCGTACGACCCTCTTCTATCCACTGGTTCCACACACGCATCACTGTCGTAGCAGCATGCCCTGTACGAGAAAAAATGTTACTGTATGACAAACCTACTTCCCAGAGACCAACCATTCTGCCTCGTTCGAACTCACTCACGTGCTAATATTGCACCCTTCCACGTCGACGAGGCATACCTGCACTAGCTTTCACGTTTCCACTTCGTTTGGAAGCTCTGCACTGACTGAGCAAGGCATAACACTGACCTTGCTGGTGGCATAAGAGACG